>NC_059432.1:96075289-96781123 GCF_021028975.2 Sphaerodactylus townsendi
CTCTCACACACTTGGCCTAACCTTCTTTGCAGGATTGTTGTTGTGAGGATACAATGGAGGTCAGGAGGATGACATAAGCTGCTTTGGGTTGCCAATGTGGTTACCAGTGAGTTACATAAATGAGTTACCAATGCCAATGAGTTACATAAATGAGTGCGTTGGTTAATCTGTATGTTGGGAGAATCTACATGCAGTTGATTAGCTGTAGTAGAGGTGATAGTAACATCTGGAAAAAGCTGTAGTTTTGGCAGAAGGGAGAGTCGGGAGGATGGGGAGGAGTATATTGTTGCCTTCAACCGTTTCTGTACAAATCACCAAAACAGTGATGGCGAGCCTTTTCGAGACCGAGTGCCCAAACTGCAACCCAAAACTCACTTATTTATTGCAAAGTGCCAACATGGCAATTTAACCTGAATACTGAGGTTTTAGTGTAGAAAGAACGGTTGGCTCCAAGGTACGCGTTACTCAGGAGTAAGCTTGGTGGTAGTCGGTGGCTTTGCTTTGAAGCAAGTGTGCAACGCTTCAACCAGGTGAATCACGACCCTAGGAGGGTTTACTCAGAAGCAAGCCCCATTGCCAGCAACTGAGCTTACTCCCAGGTAAAGGATCACGCTTTAGTTCTTTCCATGAAAATCAATGGGGTTTAACAGCGCTTAACAGGGTTACCTACACTGCTTCCCCAAAACTAGGTCTTAGGTTTAATGCTAATAATCTCCCTGAAATAATTACACTATAATCACATGACGAACTCTATGCACGCGTGCCCACAGAAAGGGCTTTGAGTGCCACCTCTGGCACCTGTGCCATAGGTTTGCCACCACTGACCTAAAACATTTGTAAAACATTTTCCATCCCATTACCATGATGTCTGTCTGCACTCAACTCCTCAATATGATTTGTGGAGGCTGTGAGGGTTTCCCCCCTTTTTGGAGTTATTTATGGAATCAGCGCTTCCGTACTTCTTGCTGTGGTTCTCTATAGCTAGTACGATCAATGCTTTGAAGATTTTAACCCCCCCCCCCCCAATTTTTTTTAAAGCACACAGAAATGAAGAAAAAAGAACAGGGGGAACTGCGTGAGCTCAGCGTCACAACAAAATGCCTCTGTGGAAGAAGTTCTGGGATGGCACAGAGGCATGGGAAACATAGTAAATGGATTGCACAGCAAGTAAAAATGCTTTGAAAACGTTTCAGGCTTAATTGTTTTAAAAGGGGATTCATTTAAAACATTTTGAGGCTGGAAATGAAACGATTTTAAAATGTAAAGTGGAAGAAAGCAACATGGGACTCCAGGGAGGAAATATTTTATTTCCGTATTGAAACGTTTTAAAAGGTTTGTGTGGAAAAAGCTGTTTTGAAACTGAAGTTTTACAGGGAATGTCTTAATAATAAGCCCACAGATTCAAAGCGTTGGCATCTGTCTCTGTATTATGAGTCACGGCTGCTCGTCCTCTTGTATAGCTCTCATTTGGAGGACCAGTTCTCATGTTTGCTTTGCAGGACTCAAGCTTTGAGCTGCTTTTCATGTGTGGGCTTCTTCGCATGCATCATGATTTGGCAAAGCCCCCTGCCTTCAGACCTTCCTGTCCCCAAAATAAACTTGTGACCAGTCTCTAGAGTGCTGTCATGAGGAAAAGGTTTCTTCTTTTTTTGTTTGCGAATGACTCATTAGGCAGTTACTGTCATGAGCAATTTCACACAGAGGTTATCAAGTGATAGTTGCAGTGAGCCTGGCATTAGCACGTGTGAATTCACCTGGAGGCTGCTTTACTCAGACTCTCAAATATGTCTTGGAGATTTCTTAAAGCTGTGTAGTAACGCTAACATTGACACACACACAAGCAGTTTCAAGTGTCATCTTCCTGCTACAGCTAGAAACACATCAGCTGTCATTTTCCGGTACACAAGCATCGTACCTGTGGGAAGATAATGATGATGTTTTCCATGAAAGCATCAATAGCGCTTGAGGGAAAGATATCTCTTTAAAATGCCCAGTTTTCTGTTTAAACGCACACGATGTTCAGCTGCGTAGTTATTTCTGGTGCTCAATTCTGTTTCGGTTTTATAGAACAGGTTTGAAAGCCTGTTATGTCTTTGGGAAGGTGGCTTAAAAATTAAGAGAATCAAAAAAGTTTGAATGAGCATTCATTGGTAACATTCTAATCTATACAGTTCTTGGCATTGGAAAAAAAAAGGCAGGGTGTGTGCATGTGTAATCTCTATCTGTGGGTTCTGTGGGGCAGAACTTGGAATGAGTTTGCAACAACAAATTTTTAAAAAACCAAAATGGTTTACTTTCTTAACATATAACATCAAACATCAACATTTAACATCACACTTCAAGGTCCTGTTCAGGTTGCATTTTCAAGTCCTTATATTTACAGTCTACTGATATTGCCAAGTCCAATTCTCCTTTGCAAGTGGGTTGGCTCCTGAAGACTCCAAGGGCTTGATGAACAGGATTCAACATGATGAAGGTTTCCAGGAGAACTCTCACCCATTACGACCACAAAAAACCCTGAAACAATCAACTCCAACATTTACAACATTGGAAAAATAAACAACTGTCTTCCCACTAGTTCCCAACAAAATTGCAGTTACATTAACAAGGTGTTAAGGGCTTATACAAATCAAGGTCCGAGTCTGGTAGCCTTGTCTCCTCCAAACTACATGAGCTCTGCAACCTTCTGCTGCTTTGAGTCTCCACCCCTTTCTGGGCCAACCCATTCTGAGCATGGGGGTTACACATAATGGGGATTAAATTGGTGGCACATGTTGGTCCTGAGGGGAGAAAATATGTTTTACAAGGGTAGCAGCCCTAATAGACCCGACTTGCCCAATCTTGTCAGAGCTCGGATGCTAAGCAGGGCTGGTCATGATTAATATTTGAATGGGAGATCACCACAGAAGTCCATATTACCTTTGCAGAGGCAGGCAAACCACCTGTGCCGATCAATTGTTTTGAAGAGCCCATGAAATGGAAATCCTTGGCTTGCCATGAGTTGGTTGCAACTCCAAGGCACACTTTATTTTTATTAAAAGTTTTTTTTTTAAAAAAAACTTCCAAAGAGCAGTGATGCAACAGACCAGTGATTTTTTTAAAAAATGTTTTGCTTTCAAGGCATTTGCATCTGGTGGTGGGGAGGGGCATGTTTTGAATTTCAAGGCATCTGATGGTGGGGAGGGGCATGGCCAGTGGTGGGATCCAAAAATGTTAGTAACAGGTTCCCATGGTGGTGGGATTCAAACTGTGGCGTAGCGCCAATGGGGCTGGGCAGGGCACGACAGGGGCGTGGCCAGACATTCCGAGGGCAGGGCGTTCCTGGGCGGGGCTGTGGCAAGGACGCAGCCACTGCACCGGTCCTTGGGCGGGAAACGAATGCACACAGGCGCAGGCTGCCACACACGCCGGTGCGCCTCCTGCTAGACTGCTTAAAGTTCTGCGTACTACTGCTGAGGAGTGGAGGAGGGGTGTAATTAAGGCAAAAATCATGTTGCAAAATCATCAATTAGTAACCCCCTCTCGGCACACACAAATAATTAGTAACCTACTCTCGGGAACCTGTGAGAGCCTGCTGGATCCCACCTCTGGGCATGGCCCATTCTGGTGGCATGTTCTACCTTTTGCCATTGCTGTGCTTGAAGTGGGAATGTGACCTAGAAACATGGTACCATATCACAGAGGAAAGAAAGAGAGTGATGGGAAACTGTCAATAAAGGAAACTTGCCCGTTAATGAACTGGTGGACCCGTGAACAATGGTTTCCGGAAGTGAATGGAACTCCTTCAGAATTTTCCCAAAATATTTTTTCGGAACAGCATTGCAATTGACGTTTGAGGTAGTTAGGTTAGTTTTTAGTCTGAGGTAGTTTTTAGTCAGAGAGATTTATTCATATAGGTTAATCACAGAAATACCTAAACCTTATAATTGGGCATTTAATTGCATCAAATGCCATTCTCCATCCATATAGTTGCCAGTTTCCCTGACACTTCAGATTTGAGCTGAAGGCCTTTTGCCAGTAGGAAGGGGCTATGGTGCTGTCGGAATTGCCCCAATATCTTTCTAGTCTTTACTCAACAACAACACAAGCCTTTATTGGCATATAAAACAGGACAAAATTTTAAAACAAAACAAGGTTAAGAAATACAGTTAAAATTACTAATTTCCAGTATAAAATTTGCAACAGTTTCACAAAAGAGTACATCAGAGCTGTTCAGGAGATTGGGTATCTTATAACACTCTAGTCTTTACTCATAAATACTGTGTGAGATTCCTAGGCTATAACTTTAACATCCCCGCATTTTTTGTCCTGTGTCTTCCAATTACCTGAGAGGTGGGAGATCGTCCACTGTGATTGGGCAAATAGTAAGAATATAGCTGGGTGTAGAGGTTAGTGTATCAGATTAGTATTTGAGTTTGCATCCTCAGACTATCATGGAAGCTTGTTGAATGTCCTTGGGCTTGTGACTTACCTCAAAGAGAGGAGTGGAGAAAGCTGTTGTGAGCCACTTCGAGTTTTCATTGGAGAAAAAGCTGGTACAAATATCTAAACTGTATGTTTTTGTTTATAATGTACGTAGGTGCCGAGTGAAATCCCTCTTACTCGCCTGGTCCTACAATACCTAAATCCAGCACCACACTGACGTTTGCTTTTTAACATTATCCTGCATTGTTCCTAAATGACTGTGTTATTTCTTTAACTTGCAAGCCTCCTTGTACGTTCTTTTGAATAGAAAGGCAGGACAGCTATTTGAAGAAAAATTAACCACATGGGATGCTTCTGTTTGTAGAGTAGGTCTTTGTTTGCAAGAGAGGGTTTCAGGTTTGTTCAACAGCCTGATGGTCCCTCTGAAAGATGTTACAATTCAGTACGTTGACCTGGAGGCCAGAGATGGAAATTCTCTGTAAACACTGAAATGTTCATGCTGCTGGCTTCGGAATGAGTTACGTCCAGTCTTTTATCTCGGCTGACCTGTTCATCTTGTGTAAATGCCTGGAAACTTGCTGGCGGGTGATTCACATCAGTGGTGACTGATGTGCAGGTAAAAAGATCTTGCCTTGGGGGCACAGTCATAATCTTGGCAGGGATTGTGAGATTAACTGGTTCCAACGTTGGAGTTTCTGTCGGGTTGATACCCTGCTGAGAAATGGTTGCTTTCCTGTGGATGGATGGATATTTTCTCAGGCCTTGCTACCGTGGTTAAGATGAGGTTGTACTCTGTAGATTTCTGCCAAACTCTTAAGCCCAGTATTTTTCCATCTCCCATTACTTAAGCTTTTGAGCACCTTTTTGAAAAGGACGATCGAGTCTCCTCTTTCTCCTCCTCTTTCTCCTCCTCCTTCTTCTTCACAGCCCTTCAAATACTTAGAGAGCAGTCATATCCCCCTTCTATCTCTTCTCCAGACTAAACATTCCCAAGCCCCTCTTCTTTTCCTCATAGGGCTTGGTCTCCAGGCCCTTGATCATCCTAGTGAATCATAAAGCTGATTTAAGATGCCCACAAGAGATTTGAGTTCTGGTTTAGTGTTTCATATTCCTGAAGACATGAGTTGTAATCTCATATATTCTGTTTCCCAGGTAAAACAGTCTTAGGTGCCCTGTACTCGGCCAGAACAGAGTGGGAGACTCACAAGTAAGGTTAACAGTTTTTTAAAAAGGTTTATTGCTAGAAGAATTAAGACCCTAACTGTGGTGGCGAATCTTTGGCACTCCATATGTTATGGACTACAATTCCCATCAGCCCCTGCCAGCATGGCCAATTGGCCATGGGAATTGTAGTCCATAACATGATGGGAATTGTAGTCCATAACATATGGAGTGCCAAAGGTTCACCACCACACCTCCCAGGGTTTGACTAAAATAAGGTACTTGCTTGACTGGAACAACTTGAAGCTTGAAACTTTTATGCTTTCCTGACTCCTTCCAGGAAAGTCCACTTTGGGCTTCCTCGTGGTTCCTTCAGTGTCCTTTATCTGGATTCTACTTTCTGTTAACACCTTAACTTGATGCTCTATGCACCTTAGATGTAGGAGATATTACAGCCTTCCAGCTTCCTTGGCACCTTAGACTAAAAACTAAACTGAACAGGGGCACTACTGGATAATGGAAGGAAGACTGTCCTAGGGGGATTCTTAAAGGGACAGGGTCTAACTAAAGTTCCCTCCCTTAGAACACTATAAAAAAGGACTAAACCCATTATAACTAAAGGGACAACTGAGATTTAATAAGAAAATAATAAGAGCTTTTCGGGGGGCATGACATCACATACTTAAGCTAGTTCAGATCAGTGCACATTAACTCCATGCTTTATTGTAGATAGATCTTCCCCAAACTAGAAAGAAACCATGGAGAATTCATCTTTTCATGACCACACTGATAGCTCATGAAGACAATCAATAAGTGGTGATCTCTGTTGAAGGTCACAGTGGGAGAAGGAAGTAATCTCAAAGATTCTGAAGTATCCCCTAATCTTTAGGTGCTTGTCTTTGCTAAAGCTTTCTATGGCTACATAACGTACAGTGACAAATTGATTCAGATGTTTAATTCTTGCAAATCAAGAGGTACACTGTGGGCCAAGGCTGTGACATCGGTAGGAGACACTGTGGGTCTTTTTTATTTGCTGAAGTATACTTTCCATTCCAACCCCTTCCTCCTACTATTGCACTTACAATGTCACACTGGGTGGCAGCCCAGTAGTGGTTGGTTTTTATTTTTCTAAGCACCTTTTTCAGATACTTGGCATGTTAATCTAGTGCCTTAAAAAGCCAATACATTTTTTAAAAACTTAAAATAACATTCTAGGCACAAAGTAAAGAAGCAATTTCCTGACTGTCACCAAAGCCGACCAATTTGTACTCAACACATCCCACCTATATTTGTGAAGGGGAGAATGGATTCCTTCTTAGTTTGATTTGCTGAGGAATGCTGGCTCTCTGGAGCCATGTGAGAGCAGAAATTCTGTAGGTTTGCCGCTTAGCTAGACAGATCTCTGCAGAACAAAATATGCAAGTACATTTTTTTGGTATCAGTTAAAAGAAATTTTAAGGTGACAGACAACTTGGTAAGATCAACGCATGACCATTAATGCACATTATTTGTGGTAGCTCCCAGCTTATTTAATGGCCTGACTGAGGAGGTCAGGAAGGGCCTACACAGAAAAGTTAAGGAGAGCATTTTTAAAATAGGCATTAAAACTATAGTAGAAAGGAACATTCGGTGAGGACACTTTATAAGGGAAATGGATTGCAATTATAAGGAAAATGGACTGCAATTATTATTATAGGTATCATCTTTCTTTTACGCCTTGTTTTCTACTATTATATCACTTCTGCATGGCATATCTTACATCTTGCTTTGGGGAATTTGTTGCTTGCATTGTTTTCTAATGTTTAAAGCCCAGTCTTATGGCATTGTTCATTGTCCTATCTTGTAACCTGCCTCTGAGACTCGGTGAGGAAGGAAGGCTATAAATAAAGCAACTAGGCAAATAAATGACATATGCGCCATCTACAGAATTTCAAACTTGAGGAAGTGAAAAGCACTTCTTGGCATGGAAAGCTCATGAAATGTGTTGGGGAATAAACAGCTGTCATGTCGGTGTATAGAAATGCAAGTCATGATGGATATCTTATCTTTCAGGTTCTCTGAGTTAAAGAAAAGAATTGTCTGGCTCTTTGCCGAAAGTGCTGGGAAAGAACGCAGCATAGGATGAATCCTTCACTGTGTTCTCAGTCCAAAGAGGCAATCCAAGGATCCTTCTAATGTACTCAAACTTTGCTTGTCAGTAGCAGCTTCTGTGGAAGACACCTTTCTGTAGATGGAATTGCCCGCTCTCTTGAAGTGTGTAGTGAATCCAAATGTGCTCGAGTTCTGTGCATTGTGGCCAGTGGTGGGATTCAAATAATTTAACAACTGGTTGTTAACAAGCACCATTTTAACAACTGGTTCTGCCGAAGTGGTGCGAACCTGCTGAATCCCACCACTGTGACACATATAAGTCTCTGAATTGGGTTGATCTCTAACATCCCTCCATGGTTTCAGTTGTATGATGTGTATATGAGTTAACTGCGCAGTTGGCAATGGCTTCTGTTTCAGGGTCCTCCAAGTGATGCACACTTTTGCCTAATTAAGTTCCTGATGTATTAAAGAGAATCAGGTTTTGTATGGAGATTGGCCATGGAAGTCTGATCAAACCACTGAACATTAGCAGTCGGGGGCTAGACTCAGTGGTAGTCAGAGACCCACCTAGAGCTATGTTTTGGAAGTCCATCAGGTGGCTAGTTCTGGGGGCAGGCATCGATTAAGGATGTTTCTTCTCACGCAAGTCCACACTCCACTGGATGTCCTTTGAACAGTTGTTGTATTTAGTGTCTTCATGCTGGGAGATCCAGCTTTATCCACTAGAGGGCTCATCTTCTCTGCAGCAGCATCCATTCTTTGGGATAGTCCTTCACTGGAGGTCAATGAAGATGCTCCACCTTTTAGGTCCAAAAGCTATGGAAAGGTGGACAGAGTGACTCAGTTGGGGCATCTGAACATTTTCTTCTGCTTTGTGTCTTAACAACAGTTACAACAAAAAAAGATGTGTGGTTACTTAGGAGTGGGTGTTGATACTCATGCATATTGATTTAAGTTGTTATGCGTATTAAGTATCACCAATATGGAATGATTTTGGGGTTTGTGGTACTGTTTCAGTGTAGAGTTGAGCGTGGCGCATTCTGTAAGCTTGGTAGTGCAAAACTACTGCTGTGGACTGTTGATGCACTTCTTCTTCAGCAAGTCTGCGTGATGTAGTGGTTAAGTGTTTTGGACTGTAATGTGGAGCATTGGGTTTGATTCCTTGCTCCTCCTCATGAGTGGCAGACTCTAATCTGGATAACTGGATTTCCCACCCTGCTCCTCTATACGAAACCTGCTGGGTGACCTTGGGCCAGTCACAGTTCTCTACAAACTCTCTCATCCTCACCTACCTCATAAGGTGTCCGCTGTAGGGAGTGGAAGAGAAGACAATTGTAAGCCTCTTTGAGGCTCCTTAAGGTAGAGAAAAGCGGGGTATGAAACCCAGCTCTTTTTCTTCTTCTTTTTATGATGTACTCCCAAATACTGTTGTCAAACAGCATATAGCTTTTGAAAATAAATTAATCAGAGGAATTCTAGCTGCAGCTGAAGGAATTGCAATAAACAGGCATGAGGTGGTCATGATAACGCAGGTCTGGGAAGCAAGTGTAATTGCATAAACTGAGTTGACAGCCAGTCCAATCGATGTTTTTTGCTAAGTAACCTTGCAGTTGGACTAATGTAGTATGGTCTGTATGGGGCTGCCCTTGAAGACATCTTAAATGCTTCAACTGGATCAGAAGTGCGGCAGCCTGATAAGGGCCAGCTGATGGGAACACTTCTCACCTATTTTAAAATGGCTACACAGGTCTCCAGTCTGTTTCTTGTTTCAGTTTAGGCTACTGACTGTCACCTTTAAAGCCTTTCATGGACTGTATCTGAAGGACCATCTTTTTTTCCCATGACCCCGTTCGTCTGCTGTGGTCCTCTGGTTGCCCCCTTCTGATTTCCTGTCTTAAGGCTTTCATAAGCCTGTTACTTCTCAGTAAGGGTTCCTTCTGTAAAAGATAGACTTGCTAAGGAGATTGCACTGTCTTTGAAGGTTTTTGGAAGTCAGTTTTATTTCATAGGACGTTGAATGAGAATTGAGCTGCAGATGTTTTCTCAGGTTTCCATCGGTTTTCTAGGACATGAACTGGTTTTAATTATGAATTGAAAGCTGCCTCGAGCCACAAAAAGAAAGACAGAATATAAGGATTGTAATACATCTCCTGGCTGGGATGTAAAATGCAGCTAGGGAAGCTAGGAGAAAAGTTAAGGGGCTTGGTGATGCTAAAGGGCCTGACAGTTTTATTAAATGGCTTGGGAGCAGCTGCTTAAATAGGTCCCTGTGTCTTTAAGAGCTAGAAAGCAATGCAGTGGCAGGACTTTTTCCCACAACAGGGCTGCAGTAAGGGGCAAAGTTTTAGCTGTGGCATTTTTGCATGCTTCAAGGCTACTGAAAGGGCAGAAGTCTATCAATTTAGCAGGAGGCAACTCGAAAACTGTGCCCTTTCTGTAGTGTTTCGCAGTCAACTTTGGAAAAGAAAAGTGCCCTTAAAGTTCAATTTCTTTCAAAAACATCTGTTTAAAAAGAAAAATAAGGGATTTCAGAGTGAGAAAAATTAACTGGCAATCTGATGCTCTCTACGCAGCAGTGCAGCACTTTTTGGCTGATGGCTCATATATGGGAAGCATAGGATAGAGGGCACACAGTTAACAGGCTTCACAGACAACTTTATGAAGAAAGCTGAATGTGGAATTTGATCCCAAGCAGACATTTTGATGTAAACTGTTTTCTGCTGTTCGTGCTGGAAATACTTATAAAACATCATGGTGGTTTTATGTATTTGAAAATAACCATCATTCATTCTTCCTCCCTGCTCCCAATGCACTCCCTTTATTACAGAGAGTCTTGTGGCTAATTTTTAGACATTCAGCTGAAGAGATGACACAATGTTATGGAGATTAATAGATGCCAGGTTTTGCTTTCAAAACTACATTCGTGCATTCATATTTGATACCTTTTATCCGTTCGTTGCTAGTAGCTGCATGTGGGAATGTCATTCAGTGATAAAAAAAAATGATGTAGTGGTGAGAAAGTTGGACTGTTATCTTGGAGACAGGGTTCAAATCCTCTTTTGGCCTCTGAGATCACTGGTCTACCTCATAGTAGATGTTCTAAGACCGTGGTGGCGAACCTTTGGCACTCCAGATGTTATGAACTACAATTCCCATCAGCCCCTGCCAGCATGGCCAATTGGATGCTGCTTTTAAATTGTTTTAACTTTTAACATATCCACTGTTTTATTTAATGTTGTGAACCGCCCTGAGCCCTTCGGGGGAGGGCGGTATAAAAGTGGAATAATAAATAAATAAATAAATAAATAAATAAATAAATAAATAAATAATGGGAATTGTAGTCCATAACATCTGGAGTGCCAAAGGTTTGCCACCACTGTGAAGATCTGAGAAAAGGATAACAATGTACTAGATTGAGTGGTATTTAAAGGCAGTTTCTCCACCACTGTGGCCTCCAGAGGCAACTACCTCATAGGGAGGTAGGGATGTTCTACCTCATAGGGATGTTCTAAGAAGACCTGAGAACAGGATAACAACGTACTAGATCGAATGGTGTTTAAAGGCTGTTTCCCCACCGCTGTAGTCCCCAGAGGCGTTGGGCAATTAAGCTATTGAGCTTTCAGTCTATTACGGCCATTTCACATTTATAAGTGTTCATGTTTTATCTGTGTATCAAATGCTAACTCGCCTTATGTTTATTAGACTGATCTGATACTCTGGGGATGTTATTTTGATAGTGTTCTTTCTGTTCCATTTCTGAAGAACTCTAGTTGATAGTGAGAGACTCTTAACCGCAATCGGGGGCTGTCACCTTCAGTGCTGTTCGGAGCCAAGAAAATATATTTAACACTGAAGCTTTCTTTTGTATGTGTTATATGTTGTCGCTGGAAATTTCTGTCCTTTACGTTTTGAAGGGGATACTGCAGATAAGTGAGACTGGAGTTAGTTTGCCGCTGGAATTGGAAGGTGGAAAGCTGGCTGTTTATTTGCTGTTCACTTTTCTAGCTGGGACGCCAGGCAGATTATAAAATGCAGAAAGCCATGACTATGCTATCCAATCAACAATGCGGGTTGCTGTACAAGGTGAGAGCCGCCCCAGAGAATGTGCATGAACGGGTGGTTGCCAATCTCACCCACTTGCAGAATGGCACCTTTGGAACCAACCTGGAGTTAAGAGTAGGGATGTAGGTTCGGATATGCTACACTGAAAAAGAGGTATCATTTCAATGGAGCTGAATAGGCAAATCTGAAAAAAATACAATTGAGTGGAAGGCCAGGTGGAGGTTCTGGCTTTTTCAGGTTCCTTTTACCCTAGGGCCGTGGTGGCGAACCTTTGGCATTCCAGGTGTTCATGGTCTACAATTCCCATCAGTCTGATGGGAATTGTAGTCCATAACATCTGGAGTGCCAAAGGTTCGCCACCACAGCCCTAGGGGGATCTTTGCAGGGCTCTGGGGAAGCTTTGTGCTGAGCCAGAGGCCCCAAATTTGCAGCATATGGGCAAGTGACTCTCCTTACTAGGGACCCCAAATTTGGTGAAGATTGGGCCAGGAAGTCCAATTTTATGGGGTCCCAAAAAAGAGTACCCCATCCATCCATTGGAGAAAAAATGGAACCCCATAAAACCCGCCACTCCAGGCCTTTTCAGCAGTCAAAAGGAGCACAGTGGAGAAGATCAGGATTTTCACACAGAGGTTCTGATCCAAATCAGTGCTTTTACTCGTGAGGTGCTTCTGAGAACTGCTGCCAGTCCTCTTAGCAAACTCATGCTGTTTGTAATGTTTAGGCTCTCAGTCCATCTTCCTGAAACCCGTTAGCTTGAGGATGTCAGCAGCTGGACCATGGGGCCTTTTGCATGCGAAGATGGTATTCTACCTCTGTCCTTTAAGTCCCTGTAAGCCCTGTATCACCATTTGACTTCTTTCTGCTTAGAGAACTGGAGGGCACAACGGCTTTCTTGCGGCAGGGGGATTAATCGCACTTCCACTGCAGTCACGTCTGTAAATGTGACATAAGCGGACACCCCTTTCCTCAATGCGAGTGTTAAGGAAATGCTTCTGCCGAAGTTGAAATAATGCATTTAATATCTACAGAACAGCCCACCAACTAGCTTGATCCTCCTCGAGGGAGCAGATGCTGCCGCCTAATCTCTGTGCCTCTCGCTGAGGACGTCGATCTTGCTGCCATTAAACTCGCCTGATCTTTGCTTTTGCCTTCCAAATGGGAGGAAGTGTTAATCCAGTGAACAGCAGCAATCGCCCTACAGCCAGGGTGTTCCATTCTTCTGCCTCTAAAAGTAGCTTCCCTGGAGGCAAATATTAGGCAGTAGCTGGGAGACTGAGCCTAGTAAGTCATGGGTGTTGCTCTTCTGCAAACAATTTTTCCTTCCCACACATCATTTGGATCATCCATGTATCAGATAGGTGTTTCAGGCACTTTGGCAATTATCCTTGCTTGTTTCCAAACATGTGTCTTCATTGGAATGTTTGCATGAGACTGTCACCACCAGGATGGCATCCCATGATACCTTGACCTCTCTAGCTGCAGAGACTACTAGGTTACTGTTAAATGAAGATGGATGGGTTACGTACAGAATTGCTAAATTTTTGGCTGTCATGGTAGAAATATGGGAACGCTCAGGGGCAAATGCATAGACTTTTACGAAATAGCCAGCTTTCTACTGGTTGCTCATGCATGGTCTCTTGGTGGCTGTTCATGATTGAATGAACCTGGTTGAATGAACAATAAAAGAAACAGGAAGCCAGCATGTGTAGTGGTTAAAGACAGTGGACTCTAATTTGGAGAACTAGGTTTGCTTTCTCACTCCTCCACCTGAGTGGCAGACTCTTATCTAATGAACTGGATTTGTTTCCCCACTCCTACGTGTTTTAGCAACTGAACATGGGAATGTCATCGAATAAAAGCTACTGATGCAGTGGTTGGAAAGCTGGAATGGGATCCAGAGTTTAGGTGATCAAAATATGATATGGGCTAGTGGAGGACTAAGTGAATAAGGGTATCACTGGATAAGGGAAGAGCTGCTCCTCAGTGTTAGATCACCAACTTGGCAATGCAAAGGTCCCAGGTTCAATTCTTGGCATCTCCAGTTGAAAGGATCTGGTAGTAGGTCATGTGAAAGACTTCTGCCTTAGACTCCAGAGAGCTGTAGCCATTCTGAGTAGGTGGAACTTGATGGACCAATGGATTGATTCAGTATAAGCAGTTTCCTGGGTTCATAAATGCATTATGTTGGTCTGCTGGATGCTGTTCCTGATTACCTGGTGTTGTGGCACTGATTCACTCTTTCTTCTTCTAAATTCCAGGCCAAATGTGTGTTCTGAACAAGAACTGGCAATGGTGACACATCAGCAGCCTTGTGTTCAAGCCTTCACCCGTTTTGTGAAAACGTGGAAGCAGGGTTGTGGATCTCAGAGGTGGTGCATAAGCCATGAGAGAAGGTAATGCACAATCTTTATGTGTATGTTTATTACATTTTATCCTCCTTTTCAGCCATGGGGGTGAGGTGATCCTGGCTGGCCTCATTCAAAACTCCATGTGGAGATTGTGGGTGGGGTGAGCCTGGCTCGCCAGTCTTCAGCTGCGCCTCATACCCACCGGAGGGTGGGGTGCAGCTGTGTGTGTGGAGTGTGTGTGTGTACAGTACCTGGGTTAACCACAGATGCCATTTTAAATAGATACACCCATGTCCAGCTCTGATCTACTTGCCTCTGTAGGACATGTTAATATGAACTCATCAAGGAGTTCCGGCAATACTAATCTTATTTCTAATCTCTCACAAGGATTACTTTCATTTTTATTTTTATTTATTTATTTATTTTTTCAATTTATATACCGCCCGATCCCCGGCGGATTCAGCATTGTCTAAAGAGCTGTGATTAGATCAGCTTCCCTCTGTCTTTGGGCTCTCTCATTAAGCCAAGTGTCAACCATTAATTTTAACTAATCAAACACTGAACTTGAGTACCCAAGTACACGCCTCTCTTGTGTTCTTCCTGGAGAACCAGGATCATCTTTGTCCTGGGAGATCAGGGTCACTTTGCGTAATATGAGGGCCCATTTCTCCTTATAACTAGCCTCCTGACCCAGCACCCAATGTTCAGAATCTTCCTAGGACACCACTCTGTCTGGTTGATTCTGTCCCCAACATATTGTCTTTTCCTTCCACCGTTGTTTGGTGCAGGCAGCTAACTCTGTTCTCGGACCCAAAGTCTCTTCAGGATCTAGTAAAGTATCACCCCTAAGAATTCCTGAAACCCTCTACCTATCTCCAAACCTAACCCCTCAATTCTATATACAACTTAGGACTGTGTGAATTCTCTGCTGCTTTGATCGTGTGCTTGTGTATTTTCTTATAAAATTGTTAAACTTTGATACTGTTCTCCTGCGGATTTCTTATGAAAACTGATTTTTGTAGACCTAGACAGAAAAGATCTCAAGATTACCCTGCCTCTTGCTAAGCAAAGTCCTACCAATTCCCCACTCTCAAAAGGGGCAGACTCCACCATTTAGGGTAACAAGGGGGGTGTTCTTGGTTGGAGTGGCATCCAACCAGGTTAGATGAAAGTGCAATTGCTTCCTGCTTTCCCTTCTTCTGATTACTTCTTTGATTTTTGATTTTAATTATTAAAAATTATGATAGTAGCAGAAACTCTAAAATCATTCCCACAGAAGTAAAGTAACTTTTGCACAGAATATAGAATGGACAGACTTCCTATGAAGAAATACACCTGATAACAGTTGTATGTATTTTTTGTGGATTTCTTGCATTAGCCTGTTGAAGTATGTATCTCCCCCAGGGTAACAGGTAGGGAAGCTTTTGTTAATTGGAAAACAGTCGGTTTTCCGTGGCACAGAAGTGCTACATAGGATGAATGTAGAAATACCAAGGCAGACAGATGAGCAATAAAATTTTATTGTTTTAGCCATTAACTTTTACAACAGCAGTCGTATCAGTGGTGACCCTAGCACATGTTTAAACAGCATGAAACCCACAATGTGTATGCTGGATGAATAAGTATAGAATTGGATCCCTGTGATATTAACCTAGACCAGGGGTCCCCAAACTTTTTAAACAGGGGGCCAGTTCACTGTCCCTCAGACTGTTGGAGGGCCGGACTAAAAAAAACTATGAACAAATTCCTATTCACAAATGATTGTAAAATGTTTGATTTCACCTTTCAGCCTTTCTGTCATGGTCTGTTTTTAGAACAGTGACCAAAGTATGTCAAGTACAGGGTGGGCTCCAAATATTGTTGGGGAGGCTGTGGAATACCTTCTCCTGTAAAAAAAAAAGCAGAACTTTCCCAAATGAAGCATTCCATCTAACCCATGATTAGGTATCTTCCTGGGTCCTTCCTCCCTATCAACCAGCAAGCGATTCACCAGCCTGGCTGATGCCAATGGGAGTGAGGCAGAACAGAAAGCCTGAGAGCAACACATGGAGTAGCCGAGAGGGAAGGGCGGAGCAGGAGTTGCCACGTGTAAGGTTTCCAACTCTGGGTCAGAAAATTCATGGAGATTTGGGGGTGCCATCATGTAATTGCAATCAACAGCCGTTGGGGCCGGTTCCTCCTCTCCCTCGAGCCCCCACTGCACATGAATGGAGCCATCGCCGCCATGCCTGGCGGGCCGGATAAATGCCTTCAGGGGGCCACATTTGGCCCCCGGGCCATAGTTTGGGGACCCCTGACCTAGACCATCCAGGATTTATTCATCCCTTGGAACCCCACTCATTGAACCCATTTTGGGGTCATTGTTCATGATTAGGAAATCTTGTTTCTTGCATATCCTCCCCTTCCCCCCCCCCACAAAAAATTAGGCTTAATATCTCACCTTAAATCTTGACTTTTACCAAACTCTATTTTCACTGGCCAGAAAAAAACCCCAATTCCATACAATTAGTTCTTGACCATTGTGTTCTACAAATGTGAGGATTTTGAAATAGCTGCTCATGTTTTTTATTTGGCAGCATAGATAAGAGAGTGCAGCATAGAAAAGGTTGACCTCCTTCGTGCAAGAATGCAATGCAAACTTGTGAAGAAATAATAGTCATAGTTTCCCATCTCAGGGCAAGTGTACAAACTGAATTCGGGTTTTAAAGAATAAGGAACACTTTGCCGTTCAGTTGTCTACTTGGTGGCCTCTTGCTGCTTATTTCACTTTTCCTGTAAGGTTGTATTATACAGGCTGGGGACACAAGTGCATCCCTTTCCTGTGTGTTCATGGACATGTTTAAGTGCATTGTCCAGGTGTAGGCTTATTAGTACATAACATGACAGTGATGGCGAACCTTTTTGAGACCGAGTGCCCAAATTGCAACCCAGAACCCACTTATTTATCGCAAAGTGCCAACATGGCAATTTAACCTGAATACTGTTTTAGTTTAGAAACAACGGTTGGCTCAGAGGCGTGTGTTACTCGGGAGTAAGCTTGGTGGTAGTCGATGGCTTTGCTTTGAAGCAACTGTGCCACTCTTTCAACAGGTGAATCACGACCCAAGGAGGGTTTACTCAGAAGCAAGCCCCATTGCCAGCAACTGAGCTTACTCCCAGTTATAGGATCGTGCTTCAGTTCTTCACATGAAAATCAGTGGGGTTTAACAGCACTTGACAGGGTTGCCTACACTGCTTCCCCAAAACTAGGTCTTATGTTTAATGCTAATAATCGAGCCCAGCGGCCCAGGCCAGCCTAGATGTGTGTGTGGGGGGCACTCTGTTTGCACGTGCCCACAGAGAGGGCTCTGAGTGCCACCTCTGGCACCTGTGCCATAGGTTCGCCACCACTGCTGTAACCCGTTCTATTGAGGAGAAAACCAGATTCACTCTTGTCTTCACAGTTTTCCTCTAAGGTTTTTCTCCATATGAGAATGAGCTTATCCATTTTCCCCATTGTTACTGCAGCTGCTGTTAACAGCATGGGGGCAGTGGGACTTCCCTTGCAGCAGGCTCCCTGTGTTTACCCTGGTCTAGTTCCCCAGCAATATCCAACCTTTTCTCCATGCCACTGAGGGCTTTTTCAGTTTTTTCTCCCCAATCAGCTACTGAACATCCTTATAATCTTATAACAATCTATCAGGTTCTTTGAATTCCAAGCTTTCGTTGTGAAAACTGTAAGCCTCTAGTCTAGCCCCTCTTGATGTGGAGATTTAAGGAGAAAGGCATCTCTTTGGAACAAAATGTAAAAAGATGTACGTTTCTACCTGCTCTCATTGTGAAGAGAAATGTTTTTTTAAACAACTTGGACAATTATTTACCCCTTTTGCTGAATTATTTTTTAGGACAGGCTACTATACCATCTATAAGCAAGTGTACAGTATGGAACATCACACCGTCTTCAAATGTTGTCCTGGCTGGGGCAGGAAAATGGATGATGAAGCTGGATGCCTGCATGGTAAGTTTTGGGTTGTCCAGTATTGAGTCTACTTCTCATATCTCTTTAAATGAGAACATATTTTTAGATCAAGGTCCCCAACCTTTTGGAGCCTGTGGGTATCTTTGGAATTCTGACAGTGGCTTGTGGGTCCAACCCCAAAATGGCTGCCACGAGAGGCTGAGGTCTCTTCCACACAAAATGGCTGCCACAAGAGGCTGAGGTCTCTTCCACAAAAAATGGCTGCCACAAGAGGCTGAGGTCTCTTCCACACAAAATGGCTGCCACAAGAGGCTGAGGTCTCTTCCACACAAATCTCCTAAAATGTTTGTCAAACATCTGTAAACCATTTTCAGTCCCCCTTTTTGTTCTCACCCACTGCAGTCTAGACTCCTTGTATACCTGATGCGTCAAAGATTGCCCCCCTCCCCAAATAAAGGAACAAACAGAGAAATGCTCCAAATAAACAAGCGAGGGGGAACTGAATGATTTCAGAAAATGGCACCGAGGAGGAAGTTCAGGGAAGCAGAGAAGCATGGAAACAAAGTCAATAGATCACACAGCGACTGAAGACATTTTCAAAATGACTCGGCCGAGAATTGTTTTAAACAGGGATTCATTTAAAATGTTTTGAGGGTGGAAATAAAACGTTTTGGGGTAAACACAATGCGGACCTCCATGGAGGAAACATTTTATTTCCTACCTCAAAATGTTTTAAATTAATCTTAGGGAGTGCGGTTATGTATAACTTGAATAGTAAGTCTTGAATAAGATCTGTTTCACAGGCTGCCTTTTAAAATGAACATATTGTTTAAGAATATTTTCCTGCATACGCACACAGCTTATCTCCAGTCATACAGCGCAGATCCTTTGCTGTGTCCGCATCTGCTGCTGAAGCGACTTTGAAAACCCCCGCATAGCCAATCAGAGACCCTGTTGGGTGAAAGCCTCATCTAACCCTTCCGACTTTCCAAAAATGCTTAGCAGGCACCATGAGCCATATTAAGAAATCCTGCTTTAGATGCTCTCTTCAAGTTACTCATTAAAAATTAGTTGTGAAAGCTACACATGTGTTTCAATGTCTACGAAGCTGCCATGTGTGAAATCAGACCATTGATTCTTCTCGCTCCGTAGGACCTGTACTAGCAGGTAGCACCTCTTTAGGGTCATGGCAGAGAAAGGTCTTTCCTAAAAGCTTCCACCTAAAGCAGTGATGGTGAACCTTTTCAAGACCAAGTGCCCAAATTGCAACCCAAAACCCACTTATTTATCTCAAAGTGCCAATGCAGCAATTTAACCTGAATAACCCCCTCGAGCAGGGGCCAGCCTGCTGTAGCCTCCAGCAAGTTCCAGATGTGCCACCCTGTGCCTCTCTAGCATCTCTGCCACCTTGCCCCCCCCCCCCCCCGCCCGGACAGCAGTTACCTGGAGCACAGGCACCAGGCCCGCCAGCCGAGTCTTCCCTGCTCACTGAGGTGCACGCACATCAAGTCCAGTGGCCCAGGCCAGCCTAGATGTGTGTGTGTGTCGGGGGGGATGATTTCCCCCCCCCACATGACAAACTCTGTGTGCATGTGGCCACAGAGAGGGCTCTGAGTGCCACCTCTGGCACCCGTGCCATAGGTTCGCCACCACTGACCTAAAGTCCTTTAACTGGAGATGCCAGCATTGAACCTGGAACCTTTTCCATGCCCAGCATGGGTTCTTGTTTTGCCACTGAGCTTCTGACGCTCATGTTTGGAAGCAGACATGTTGGAGACACAGATGGCTCCCTGCTTTCAGGCTATTTCTCCTACAGTGTTTCCTTGGGAAAACAGATTGTGCAAACTGATAGTTAAGTCTCCCGGATAAATGTTTTTTTTCCAACTCCTACCTTGCAGATCTTATAGCTTATTTATCTGTATACTGATTTCCTGTCCATCCACAAAGTCCCTGGGCAGGGTACAATCATAAAACACCATTAAAAAGAATCTTCAAACCATCATAAAATCTGCTTTAAGAACCATACCCCTCCTCCATTCCAACCCTCCTAAAAAGCAGAGGCGTAGCAGGGGGGAAAGCGCCTGGTGCACTGGTGCGTCCTCCGCCCCTGTCCCGCCCTGCAGCGCCCTCGCCACATCCCCAGAGGGGTGTGCGCCCGGTGCGTTGTGCACCCCCTGCCACCTTGGAGCTAAAAAAACATAACCAACCCTCCCCCATAAGACCCTCCCCAACACATTTCCAAAAATTTGGCTTGGGCAAAACAGTTAGGTAAATAGCAGGTGTTAAATAAAAAAGGAGGAGGGGGGAGCAGAGGTGGGATCCAGCAGGTTCTCACAGGTTCCCGAGAGTAGGTTACTAATTATTTGTGTGTGCCAAGAGTGGGTTACTAATTGGTGATTTTGCCACGTGATTTTTGCCTTAGTTACGCCCCTCCTCCGCTCCTCAGCAGTAGTGCGCAGAACTTGAAGCAGTCTATCAGGAGGTGCACCGGTGTGCGTGGCAGCCTGCACCTGCGTGCATTTGTTTCCCACCCAAGGACCGGCACAGTGGCTGCGCCCTTGCCACAGCCTTGCCCAGCAATGCCCCGCCCCCAGAATGCCTGACCACGCCCCCATCATGCCTCGCCCAGTCCCATTGGCGCTACGCCATTGTTTGAATCCCACCGCCATGGGAACCTGTTACTAACATTTTTGGATCCCACCACTGGGGGGGAGGCACTGCCCAAGAGGGACTGGATGCAAAGGTACGCCCGGGTGCAAAGGTGGTCTTGGCCAGGCACCAAAACTCTTGTGGTAAAGGGGGAAGAGTGTTCCAAAGTTAATCCTTGCTATCTTGTTGACTCTCTCTTTGCTCTTTAGCTTTGTGCACTGTCGGTACTTGTTTCAATGGAGGGAAATGCAGTGGTGGAACATCTCAAATGTGCCAATGTCCAGAGGGATTTCAGGGCTCACGCTGCCAATACGGTGAGTTGAAACTCTCGAGCTGTCTTGAAACAGGTCCCATTAGCGTTGTGCCATTATTTAGGGTTGCCAACTCTGGCTGGGAATATGCCTTGGAGAATTGGGGGCCAGTGCTTGGGGGTTGGTGGAGTTTGGGCAGGTGAAGGAGTTCAACGGGGATGTCCTTGGAGTCCACCCTCTGAAGTCTCCATTTAATCCAGGAGAACTGATCTCTGTAGTCTGGAGATCAGTTGTATTCCTGGAATACTTCAAGCCCAGCTTAGAGGTTGCCATTGTAGGGAAATCCGCTGCAAGGGATTCAAGCTGCAGTGGATTAGTTATGTTGGACTTATTGTGCTATCTGCTGAGATTGCATAGGATTCTGTGAACCGGGTTGCCTAAACTGGGGTAGGAGTTCTGTATCCTACTCATGGAGATCCGAGGCATTAAGACAGCATAATTCTTGCACTGAAATGCCGGTCATTCAATGCATGTCTCTGCTGCATCATAAGCTACAGGTAGTTGTGTGGGGTTTGCAGAAGGTCACTTTGTATGTATGGCTAGTCCCTTTGAAGTCTTGTTGGTTTACAGATGAGCAACGTTGGAAGGGGAGAAAGAAGGGTGATGCGGTGTCTCCACATCAATAATCTGGTCTAAAGTATTGGCTAGTGTGATTAACCTTCTGAATGAAATCTTTCCTTGGCCACCTCCAATAAGGGTACTGGGTTAGGTGGTCGGGGAGATCCATGATGCGAGGGTGTTCTTCATCCACAATGGGATGTTCACCAGTGTACTTTAATGGCACTGATGTGATCATCGTTCATACTAAGCTTAAATTGCCTGGAGGAAATTGGGTGAGTCATTCTTGCTTGCGTAAATAGAACCTTTACAGATGTATTTACAGATGCAATGTAAAGTTGTTTATTTAGAACCAGAGACCAGCTTGCTGGTGACTCAGAAAATAATACAAACCATCTTAACTGTTGAGAAGATATTCTCAGCTGGTGAGGGCTACTATGGAATATGCTCCCAGAAGAATTCAGGGAGCATTGACGCTCAGGGCCTTGGGCACAGCTGCAAGGTACAATTATTTAAAAGAACTTAGGGGTGCTTGAATGGGCTCTGGAGCTGTCATAGTTATCTGTTCTTAATTATTTATGTTAATTATGTTAAAGGAGCAGCAGTGGCGTAGGAGGTTAAGAGCTCGTGTATCTAATCTGGAGGAACCGGGTTTGATTCCCAGCTCTGACACCTGAGCTGTGGAGGCTTATCTGGGGAATTCAGATTAGCCTGTGCACTCCCACACATGCCAGCTGGGTGACCTTGGGCTAGTCACAGCTTCTCAGAGCTCTCTCAGCCCCACCTACCTCACAGGGTGTTTGTTGTGAGAGGGGAAGGGCAAGGAGATTGTAAGCCCCTTTGAGTCTCCTGCAGGAGAGAAAGGGGGGATATAAATCCAAACTCTTCTTCTTCTTCTTAATTTCAATTAGTGGTTATTTTTACATGTTATATCTGGTTACCTGACTTCCTCTCACTGGGAGAAAGGTGGCATATAATACCCCCCCCCCCCCCCCCCAAGGCCTAAGATTCTCAATGTTAAAAACAACAACATAAGAATTGCCGACAGATGTAGATCATTCTGTTGGAAGCACAAAACCAGGACTGTGTCCTCATTAGCATCTGCACAATGTTGACTTCAGCAGAAACTTTAGTGTTCCCTTTGGCTTCGACAGGGGAATGTCAGAGAAACCCAGAGCAATTCGTCAAATCTCCAGTTGTCAATGCTGCGATTACTTTTAATGTCTAAGCGCAAAGGCATTCCCCGGAGCAGGCAAGACATATGGCATTCAAAGGCGGGGGAATTGTCGGAGGTGCAGCGTGTGCAGCGATAAGGTCAGATCCTGGCATCCAAACAAGATTGTGTGGTTGCTGTTTCCTGGGGAGCTGACAAGTGCTGACACAACGCCATGAGAACAATGTCGCTTAGTCTGCCATTTCTGGTTCTTTGCAGTGGGGGGAGGGCTCTATCTTGGTGGGCCTGCACACTTTCTACCGACTGCTGATCATCCAAAATGGAATTTCCACAGTCGTCGCTTCTGGAGTTTCGTTATTTGTTGGGGGCTATGTATTGAGAAGCTGCCAGTAGTGGAGCTGCAAATCAGATACTCTAGGTGAAAAAGAAATCCATTCAGTAAGCAATGGTTAAGGGTCATTTGTTCTTCTCAGAAAGGAATGCAAAAGCCCCCGTAGCTGTTGCAAACAGCTCTACCAGGTGTGTGTTTTGAAGTTGCTAAGGAGCTTGTAAACAGTGACTTTATAGTGAAGCTGAATTGGTTTGAAGGTCTCGAGTAGGGTTGAAATACTGTCTCTGTGGTTGAAAATGCTCCTGAAATGAGAGTTAGTTGTCTTGGGAAAGAACCCAGAGAACTGCTGCATTCTTGGTTTGTGTACACTACTCCCCTCATATAGAATCAGTACCAGGTCCATGCGATTAAAATCTCATTGCCCTTGCAAAGTTACCTTCATTTTCATGCTTGTAGTAATTTCTTCTTCTGGTCTGGATGGCCTAGGCTAGCCCAATTTCATTAGATCTCAGAAGCTAAGCAGGGTTGGCCCCGGTTAGTACCAGGATGGGAGACCACCACAAAAGAACAGGGTTGCCACGCAGAGGCAGGCAATGGTAAACTACCTCTGTCTTGCAAACCTTACATGATCATAACAAATTGACTGCTCTTGGATGTCATTGTCCATCAGTAACATCTGAATCATTGATCTTCAGTTGGTAATCATGACCCTCAACTAGACAAGCGGTGGCGAACCTATGGCACAGGTGCCAGAGGTGGCACTCAGAGCCCTTTCTGTGGGCACGCGTGCACAGAGTTTGTCGTGGGCGGGGGGCAGAAAATCACCACCCCGCACACACACACATCTAGGTTGGCCTGGGCATGATCCTTTACCTGGGAGTAAGCTTGGTTGCTGGCAATGGGGCTTGCTTCTGAGTAAACCCTCCTAGGGTCATGATTCACTCATTCGAAGCGTTGCACGGTTGCTTCACCAAGCTTACTCCCAAGTAGCGCGTGCCTCGGAGCCAACTGTTTTTTCTAAACTAAAACCTCAGTATTTAGGTTAAATTGCCATGTTGGCACTTTGCGATAAATAAGTGGGTTTTGGGTTGCAATTTGGGCACTCGGTCTTTGCATGGCGGATTCCACCCAAACACTTAATGATTGGTTCCCCACCCTGGGACATGGACAATATACTTTCTGTTCTCACTAGACACAATGTGAAACAGACTTTTCTCTGTGATACACCTCTGAAGATGCCAGCCACAGATGCTGGCGAAATGTTAGGAACAAGATCCACCAGACCATGGCCTCACAGCCCGGAAAAGTCATTTAAGTTTACTACTGGTACTATCTTTCTCACTGGGGCTCAAAGCAGAAAGTGGGAAGCACCATTGGCCGCTTTTTTCCTGGTACTGTATACTGGTCCATACTGCCTTACTCCTGAGCACCACAGTCATAAAGTGACCTTGCTGAAATTAAGCTGGTATAGGTCTAGATCAGGGGTAGGGAACCTTTAACACTCAAAGAGCCACTTGGACCCATTTTCCACGGGAAAAGAAAACACTTGGAGCCGCAAATAATTTTTGACATTTAAAATAAAGATAACTGTATATATTGGGTTTTTTTACCTTTTACTCCGCTCATTCTGAGAAGGGCATGGATGTGTCCACCCTGCTGCCTGCAGGGCGGGCAAGGATGGGGCCAGTGGCTCAGCCTCAGTGGCTGCTGGGAAAACACCTGCCCCGCTCCAATGGGGCGGGCGAGAGGTGAAGCCCGTGGCGCAGCCCAGCCGGCCATGGGCAGTTGGTGCGCCTGCCCTGCTGCCTGCAGGGCGGGCAAGGATGGGGCCAACGGCTCAGCTCGTGGAGCCGCAGTGCAAGGGCAGAAGAGCCGCATGTGGCTCTCGAGCCGCAGGTTCCCTACCCCTGGTCTAGATGGAGGAGCACCTGGGAACCACATGCATTGTAGAAGAAAGACAGAACATCAATAACAAAATGGGAAAAATTATATATTATGAATATGAATGATTTTTATCTAAGAAACATCAGTCTGTGAAGGCTAGACCTCCTTCTTCACATGTATCTAATTGACAAGGAGAAGTTGATTTATGGCTACCAATCTTGACCCTCTTTGATCTGAGATTGCAAATGCCTTAACAGTCCAGGTGCTCGGGAGCAACAGCTGCAGAAGGCCATTGCTTTCACATCCTGCATGTGAGCTTCCAAAGGCACCTGGTGGGCCACTGCTAGTCGCAGAGAGCTGGACTAGATGGACTCTGGTCTGATCCAGCTGGCTTGTTCTTATGTTCTTATGACACATGTAAGAAGCACATCTGGATAGGAAACCGCTTTAGTCCCATGGGTGCAGTGGTGGGTTATCAATGCAATCCATGGGCGAATTCCCACTGCCTCCTTAGCACGGTTTCAGGCCACTTACTAACATGGTTTCATCGACGTCCTCCCCATGACTTCTGTGGCAGCAACAGTTTCTGACGCTCGTTCGCCCTGTTAATCCACATTCTGGCAGAACCTGGATGCAAGTGGTTCAGGCCCCGTTATCACAGTTTACGGCTGTTCTGAGGGGAGGGACAAGGTTTGGAACCTGGAGTTGTTCCCCGCCCCAGAGCGTGACGTGCATTTCGCGCAGCCAATCAGATTGATTTGACCCTTGCGCAGTCTACTTCCGGGTTGATCACGTTTCTGAGCATGTGCAATACAAGTAAACGGTTGCCTGTTAACCGATTTAATGGTAAAACTTTCAGAAAATAGTTGCTTTACTGTAAATGACAAGTATTCATAGTGGTTGCACTTCAGCGTTCGCACAGGTTTTTTAATGGGTAAAAATGGGTAGTGTTTCTGAAGTGGCTAACAGGTCCCTCCCAACTGAACACTGACCAATCAGATTAGGGCAATGAAGCGCGATCACATGGCTGTGGGGATTGCAACGATGCCTGCACCCGGGAGTGTCTGCTGTGTGCTCGCTGTGGTGGGGAGGGAGAAACTGCGATGAGGAGAACACGGATTCACAAGGAACAGGTTTGGATCCGCTTGCAATTTCAAGTGGGGATTCGCCCCATATAGATCTCTTTGAAGGAGGAGGAGGAGGATTGGATTAATACCCCACTTTTTCTCTCAAACGATTTACAGACTCTTTCCTTTCCTCTCCCCACAATGGACACCTTGGGAGGTAAGTGGAGCTGAGAGAGTTCTAAGAGAACTGTAACCAGCTCCCTAAATCACAGTGCTGGTCAATGTACACCCTTCCTCAGTGCTGTACCTCTGGGATACAATCTGAAAGGCACAGAAGAAGAAGAGTTTAGATTTGTACCTCACTTTTTTCAACCGTAAGGAGTCTTAAGAAAGCTTCCAAACTCCCTTTCGCTCCCCACATCAGGTACTTTGTGAGGTAAGTGGGGCTGAGAGGGTTCTGAGAGAGCTGTAACTAGCCCAGGGTTACCCGC
Source organism: Sphaerodactylus townsendi (assembly GCF_021028975.2). Taxonomy (NCBI): domain Eukaryota; kingdom Metazoa; phylum Chordata; class Lepidosauria; order Squamata; family Sphaerodactylidae; genus Sphaerodactylus; species Sphaerodactylus townsendi. Next base: position 96,101,803 of record NC_059432.1, read on the forward strand.
AGGCTGCATGTGTAGGAGCAAGAAAACAAATCCAGTCCACCAGATAAGACTTTGTTGCTCAGGTGGAGGAGTGGGGAATCAAACCCAGTTCTCTAGATTAGAGTACACCACGCTGGTTCTCAATGAAATTCAAAAATTTGGACATATAGCAAGGAAAGCCTGATGTGGGGAGAAGAAGGGAAATCTGATTTAAAAAACAAACCCCAAAGTGTATTAGAACGTACATTTCTAACCTGAGTAATCTTTTTTGTTTTGTTATCGGACATCTGCATCAGCCATTGACTGCGTTGGGAGGAAAAAGGTAGTGAACAGCTTTTTGAAAATGGAGCCATTATTAATGTATTAGATTGAGCTGTGGTGTGTAGAAGGCTTTTAATAGCTCCCTGACATGAGTGAGGACAGCCCAAGGGTATCATGATCTGTAATAGGGAGCCATTCCCAAGCAATTTATGAGATAAAACCTAATGACTCCCTGCGAGCTGTTATGGTGGATTTTGTAAGCCGGAAACGAGAGGGTATCTCAGTGCTGGAGTTATTTTGATTAAGATTGGAAGAATGAGGCTTTCAGAACAGTGAGGTGGAGAAACCCTATACATCTCTGAAATTTCATTGAAATTTTACAAACAGTAAATTTCTACTGAAAAAAAGTTTAAAATTTGGGATGAGGTAACCTCTCTCTTGGTATCAAATGCTGGTAGTAGAGATGCTAGGCTTGTTTGATTTTATTTTTGAGTTTAATTGCTTTTCTAGCACTAAGAGTCACTTCCCCCCCCTCAAAATAAACTGGATTAAAGTTACAAGTACAGTGGAAGAAAATGATCTTTTTAAAAACGAGAACGTTCATAATCAAGGAAAACAGAACATTGTCTTTTTAAAGAATCAGAAGAGTTGGTTTTTATATCTCATCTTTCTCTACTGAAAGGAGTCTCAAAGTGGCTTATAATCATCTTCCACAACAGGAACCTTGTGAGGTAGGTGTGTCTGAGAGAGTTCTGAGAGAACTGTGACTGGCTCAAGGTTGTCCAGTAGGCTTCATGTGGATGAGTGGAGAATCTAATCAAGTTCTCCAGATTAGAAAGGGGAATCAAACCTGGTATTCTGAATTAGAATCTGCCACTCTTAACCACAACACCCACGCTTGCTTTGTTTTCGTCTAAAACTGCAGCTTCTTTTTCTTCTTTGCTTTAATTCAACTTGATCACCCAGTTGTCCTGCCAAGACCAGCATTGGTGCAATATTTCTGGAAAGATCACTCAAGGAAGGTTTGCTTACCATGTGGACAGGAACGTGTGGATTTTCACATCTTTCCACCTACACAGTCCTGTTTGTCCTTGTGTCTGCAGCCTGCTCCTCATATGTACCACAGTAGGCTCTTTGCTGGCTTTATTGATCATAGAATCATAGAGTTGGGACAGACCCCAAGGGCCATCCAGTCCAACCCATCGAAGTGCAGGAACACACAATCAAAGCACTCCTGACAGATGGCCATCCAGCCTCTCTTTTTAAAAGCCTCCAAAGGAGGTGACTTCACCACAGTGCATTCCACTGTTGAACAGCCCTTACCATCAGGAAGTTTTTCCAGATGTTTAGGTGGGATCTCTTTTCCTTCACCTTGAACTCATTCCTCCTGGTCCTGGTCTCTGGAGCAGCAGAAAACGAGCTTGTTCCCTCACCAACATGACATCCCTTCAGATATCTCAACATGGCTATCATGTCACCTCTTAACCTTCTCTTCGCCAAACTAAACATACCCAGGTCCCTAAGTCTCTCCTCGTAGGGCATGGATTCCAGACCTTTCAGTAGTTATATTGCTATAGCACTGTGGTGGTGAACCTTTGGCACTCCAGATGTTATGGACTTCAATTCCCATCAGCCCCTGCCAGCATTTCCAATTGGCCATGCTGGCAGGGGCTGATGGGAATTGAAGTCCATAACATCTGGAGTGCCTAAGGTTCGCCACCACTGCTAGCATAACTATGTGACAGTAATATGTGACAGTAATATGTCCTTATGTCCCAAACAGGCCACTGCGTTCGGCGGCGGCAGAGCTGCTGGAGATCCCTGGCCCTGCGATGGTGCGGCTGGCCTCGACCCGGGCCAGGGCCTTTACGGCCCTGGCCCCTGCCTGGTGGAATGCTCTACCTCCAGCTGTCCGGGCCCTGCAGGACCTTGGTGAGTTCCGCAGGGCCTGCAAGACTGAGCTATTCCACCGGGCCTTTGGGGGGGCTGGCCGCGGTTCTATCACCCCCCACTGAAGCTGCCGTTTTCCATCTGGCCGGGCCCTGGTTTCCATCTTGGGCCGACCTATCCCCTCCCTCCATTGGCCTGTAGTTCGGGCGCTCTGATATCTCAATCAGTATGTAATTGAAACTGTTATTAAGTTTTAAAGTTTTAAGTTTTAAGTTTTAATGAATTAAGCTGTACTTCTGTATTTGAGATGTTTTATTGATTGTTGCTGAATGTGCAGCTCTTCTGTGAGCCGCCTCGAGCCCTTCGGGGGTGAGGCGGCTTATAAATCTCATAATAAATAAATAAATAAATAAATAAATAAATAAATAACTACTGTTGGTTAATAAAATGGTAAAAAAACCTCTCCAATGATAAGGAAAAATGAGGTCTCCATGAAGAAAAAAGGGTGCAGAAGTAGACTGAGTATGCAACACAGAATCATTTCCATGTGGTGCCAGACTGTGTTAACTAGATCATTACCAGTAAATTCCAGTTAAAAAGTGTTATAGGCTTCATTTTTTTCCCTGCCAAGGGGACTACGATATAGAAAAGCCGGATAGCCGTTCATGACAAAATTGCAGCAATAATTGACTTGTAATCAAACCTCACAGCAGGTGGCTCAAAATATCTTCCGGAGAGTTTTCTCTATGGTAAAATTTCAGCTGAATCAAAGTCTTTGCAGCGTGTTTCGGAAACCTCTGGCCCAAACAGCTTTCAGAAAGCATCGATATTTTTCATGTAACTTCAGTAAAAGCGAGGGCTGCTTGTTTTAACAAGCAAGAAACGATGTGTTTTATGCTGTTAGCTCTCTAGCCTCCCAGTAACCTTGGTGTATGTTTTGTTTATCGCACAGGGCAAACTTGACTTTCCCTCCAAAGCAAACCTTTCCCAGTTGCTAGGTGGGAGCAGTGTCACAATGCTTGTGGTTATACCTGACCCTCTAGCATGTCAGAGTGGGTGGAAAATCCCTGCAAGACAGCAAAGAAAAACCCCGTTAGTTGCCAAATTACAGCCACTGCTTATTTAACAAAAAAAATTAGCTGGGGAAAACGGTCAAGTTTTCTCCAGTGTTCATAATGCCAGCAATTTTTTAAAAAGTCTAACTGCAGCTGATCATAGCACTAGGTTTTCATTTGTGGCGTGGCATATCTGAATTGGATCCCATTTTAAAAAGAGTTTAAGGGGCATCAGGGTATCCCTTACAACTACATGCAGAGAAAAGGCTGAATGCTAATGGTAGAATTTGGCGCGGGGGGGGGGGGGGCAGAGGTGTAGCTGCAGCGGGGACATCTGGGGCGGCTCACCCTGGGCGGCGCCATTGAAGTCATGTGTCGGGGAGGGAGGGGGTGTGCAGGCAGTTCATTCCCCGGGCGTAGTCCCCCCTCCCTTCATCACTGGCAAAGGTAGAAAGAGCTTATGTCTAGTTGATACCTCAGGCTGGAGAGCATACATTGCTCTGAGTTCAGGTTACGAGGCCAGGTTTCTTTAGTTTCAAGCCAGCACTGTATCCATTATGCACCATAGACTCACCAGAGACCTGCAACAAAGTGCAAGTTGGTTACTTTGTTAGAAGAGAAGGTACAGCAGCCTGAAACACATCATGGATTTTTGCCCCAAAGAGACAGTACAGCTCTCAATACATCTTGTCAGGTCTACAAATTTCTGCTTCTGTCCCCCTTAGTAGGGAGTCCCCTACCACCACATGTCTCCTCTGGGGTTTTGCAGGTGACATTTCATGGGTTGGACCTTCTGTCATTTGTGCATTCTCTGAAAGCTGAGTCCATTCCTCTTGTGCCTGTTCCTTATTCTCATCGAGAAGGGAGAGAACCTCAAAAGGATTCTGTAGTTTTAAATTCACAAAATGCTTCCAGGTCCTTCTGCTTCAATGGGTTACATTTCTCCAATTGCCCCCCTCCTCTGTAAGAGATCTGCCTTTCTCAGATGTCCCTGGTGTGTTCTCCACCCAGTACCGTCTGCTCTATTTTGTCCAGGAAAGTCTTGTTGTTAATGTGGTAAAGTGTGGATACTTATGCTCAGTGGTGGGATCTAAAAATTTTAGTAACAGGTTCCCAGGGTGGTGGGATTCAAACTGTGGCGTAGCGCCAATGGGGCGGGGCGGGGCACGATGGGGGCATAGCCGGGCATTCCAGGGGTGGGGCATTCCTGGGCGGGGCTGTAGCAAGGATGCAGCCACTGCGCCGGTCCTTGGGCGGGAAATGAATGCATGCAGGCGCAGGCTGCCACGCACACTGGTGCACCTCCTGCTAGACTGCTTCAAGTTCTGCGCACTACTGCTGAGAGGAGGGGCGTAACTAAGGCAAAAATCATGTGGCAAAATCACCAATTAGTAACTCCCTCTCGGCACACACAAATGATTAGTAACCTACTCTCGGGAACCTGTGAGAACCTGCTGGATCCCACCTCTGCTTATGCTTCAAGCTGCTGTACCTTCTCTTCTACCAAAGTAACCAACTTGCACTTGCTGCAGGTCTCTGGTGAGTCATGGGTGTCTTTATTAAATGTTGTTGGCGAAAAATTCCAAGATTGCCGAAAAATACCACAAGGAATTATAGTCCTTTGTATGTGTCTCTATTTCCTAATTGAAAGTTGCAGAGGAAGAGCGTTTAACCTGCCTTTGCCTCCCCCCCCCCAGTTGCTAATACAACATAACACATTCCCTCCTCCGAATCAAAGTTCTCTCTGGCAGTGCTAAGAAAAGGGCAGGAGGAATGAAGCTTGGACATTTGCAATGGAAACTGTGAAACGCAGATTGAAAAATCATTGCCTGCTTCCTTCCCAGATGTGACAAGATATTAATCCACACGTCTTGACAAACTGCCCTTGAGCACCTGAACTTTAGAGCTATTAGCGCAGAGCAACGGATAGGCGGGCAGGTGAACCACGAAACGCCGAGCAAATGTGACAGCAGCAAATGGCCTCGAGAATCACCGGTTGAGAACAAATGCATCCTTAATGCGGGAGATAGAAGAGGCTGTTTACTTTGCTGTCTAGGCGAAGCTGGACTAACTGGAAATAAATGTGTGCTGCTTCAGCTGCTGCCAGTTGCAATTCTTAGGTAAACAAGGAAATATACCCAGTTAGAGAAAGGTGGGAGACATGGGGTGGGGTATGGTGACTTTTGCTGCGGATGTTACCAATTAAGTGCCCATCTTTCTGACCCATGTGATAGGAGGATCTGTTTCAGGAATCCCAGGAGGGAGAACTTGACGGTCTCTGATGGTGAGACTGGACGCTCCCAGGAGATGGAGGTAGGGGCGGGGTGCTTTTTGTTTATCTTTGGACAGAATGCAAGAACTGAGAGGATGCATTATAGAAACCAACTCGGCTCTCCTATATTCCGGGATTGCCCAGAAGACATGAATTTGGAGAATATTGGTTCTTGTGGGTTTTCCAGGCTGTGTGGCCATGGTCTGGTGGATTTTGTTCCTAACGTTTCGCCTGCATCTGTGACTGGCATCTTCAGAGGTGTATCACTCTCTGATACACCTCTGAAGATACACCTTGGTGATACACCTCTGAAGATGCCAGCCACAGATGCAGGCGAAACGTTAGGAACAAAATCCACCAGACCATGGCCACACAGCCCGGAAAACCCCCCAGAACCAGTTGAATCCAACCGTGAAAGCCTTTGACAATACATAGAACACCTATTGGATTTGACCATTGGTATGTCAAGGTCTGTGCTGTCTATTCTGATTGTCGACAGCTCTCCAGGGTTTCAGGAAGAGGTCCTTCACATCACCTACTACATGATGACTCATTTAACTGGGAATGCCTGGGATTGAATCTGGGATCTTCAGCATTCAAAGGAGATGCTCTGCTGCTAAGCCATGTAGAAGAGTGGAAGATGAAGCTACAGTGGAACCTCGGTATTCGTTGGTAATCCATCCAAAAGGCATCCACGAAAACTGAGGCAAACATTTCCATAGGAATAAATGTAAATCCAATTAATTTGTTCTAGACGCTCCAAAATACATACCAAAAACACAATTACAGTGAATAAACATGGTATTTAATACTGAAAACAATATCAAACTAATATAAAATGGGTATCAATGACTAATAAATGAACGTTTGAACATTTAACATGAACATAATCATTGTTTGGAAGGGGAATCCCCCTCCATAAGGATCTTACGTTTCTTCCCTTCTTGGTCTTTTGCCACTAGGACCGGCTTCAGAGCCAGTGGACCTATATTGCACCAGAAAGCAGTCCAAACAGGTCTGTTTCTGCCACCTGAAATGGGGCAGGACATTGTCATGAAACAAGTTGCAGACATGGCCTGCAACAGCTCTGTCCAGGTGATTTTTCTCCACAAACCCCTGCACCTTACTCCCCATGGATAAGATGTCTTTAATCTCTGAAGAAGGCACATTCCCCCCTGTCTCTTGCTCCTCATCTGAAGCCTACATTGCACAAAATAAATCACTTGCCTTTAAAATCTTCTGCAAAACAACCTGGCAACTGTATTGTCGAAGGCTTTCACGGCCGGAATCACTTGGGTGCTGTGTGGTTTCCAGGCTGTATGGCCGTGTTCTAGCAGCATTCTCTCCTGACGTTTCACCTGCATCTGTGGCTGGCATCTTCAGAGGATGCTCGTTCGCCTTCTGACCTCCGACCTATCCCGAAGAACGATGGTGGTTGGGATCAGGGACACTCTGCTTCGTCCTTGGTGTTGATTAATGCCAGGTCCATTAACAATAAGACCAAGGTGCTCCAGGATTTTCTCGGAGCCCAGCAGGTGGACCTGGCGTGTGTCACCGCGAAACCTGGGTGCGCGAGGGTGAGACCGTCAGTCCTTCAGCGCAGGGTCGCTACCACCAGGTTTCGCGATGTCTCCACCCAACCGGGCTGCAACACAGGGCCGGGTGGCATGGGTGGCATTGTTCGGTCCGGGGAGTCTATTCCCTTCAGGGCCTCCCGGCCCCAGAGAGATCAACACCGCATGGAGTGTGTCGGCCTAAGAGTGGTGGCTGGCCCTGGAGAGGTTATGGCTGTTCTCCTGGTGTACCGGTCGCCTAGCCGGAAGCTTTCAGCCGTCCCAGCGCTGCTGGAAGGTGAGTGTCCGGACTGGGGCTTCGCGTTCCCCAGGCTTATTGTCTTGGGGGACTTCAGCGCGCCCATGCCGATGCCGCCTCATGGTACAGCGGGCGGCGACCTTAGTGTCATCCATGGCGACGCTTAGCCTCTCCTTAGTAAATTCCCGGCCCCACTCCACGCAGGGCGTCGGGCACACGCTGTACAGATTTGGTCTTTGCGGGTCGGGATTGATTTGGTGCGTGTCACTCTGTCAACAGAGTGCCATGGTCCGGACCATTACGCCTCTGTCGGTCCGGATGGACATGCCCCACCGCCTCTTCGTCTCTAGGCGACGGGCTGATTTTATGCCGCCCGAGGAGACTTCATGGATCCACTTGGTTTCCTGAATGCCTCTTATGCGGACCCTGAACCTTCGCCGCACACTCGGGATGAGCAGGTAGAGTGACTGGAATTCCCGCTCTCTGATGCGGACATCATCGGAAGTTCGTTGCCCCCCCGGCGGCCTCTATGCTCTTCGCTCGGGCAGCGCTCCATGGTACACAGAGGAGTTCACGCCGTGCATGAAATGGGCTTTAGACGCTCTTAGAGCGTAATTATTGGAGGAAATCTCGGTGACGAAGCTGGCGCTTTAACATAAACTTAGAGCAGGACGTTTATGAAAGCCTATGCCGGAGATGGCGTGACGAGGCAGAAGCCAAGAGAACTTTCTTCTCCTCCTCTCCTCGCATCTGCTTAAGCTCTCGCCCGGCACAGATTGTTTCCTGTATAATTCAGCTTCCTTTAACCTCCTTATCGGAGGGTTCGTTCAAATTCCCCAATTGAGCATTAGCTGTGAGGCATTTACGGTGCGAGCTTTTTTTGCGGATAAAGGTCGCCAGCTCGCTCCGCCAGGACCTTCCTCCTACGTTGGATACAATTAAGTGAACTGGAGGCTCCTTTGTCGCCGTCTTCAGGCCCTTTGCATGGCCCAGTTTTCCTGCTGCTCTCTGAAGCCGCTGTTGACAGGGCCTTAGCTGCTGCATATTAGACCCTACTACCCTGTCCCTCTGGATCCGCAAGGCTCCTCCTGGCTTGTAAAAACTTGCCGGGAGGAGCTACCGCACCCCATCTGTTGAGTATCATCAATGCCTCCCATGAGCAAAGGAGTCTTTTCCGGATGGGTTGAAGGAGGCAGTGGTCCACCCACTCTTTAAAGACTCATCGTTAGATCAAAGCCAGGGATCTGGCCAATTACCGCCCGCTGCCTCGAATCTTTCGCTTCTGGGGAAGGTAATTGAGAGAGTCGGTGCCCTGGAAAGCAGCTTCAAGGCTTTCTGGATGACACACATCGGCTTTTGACCCTTCCAGTCCGACTTCCGGTGCTAAAGGGCATGGGATCGAGAACTGTTCTCGTCGCGCGCTCAGCAGATACACTCCTCGATATACAGCTTGACCGGTAGGGCGGATCGGGCGCTTTGCTGGTATTGTTAGATCTTACTCGCATGGCCGCTTGATATGGTCGATCATGACCTTTTGACTCCAACCGCCTCGGCCTGGCCTCCAGAGTAGCGGGGCATGGTCGTCCTTCAATGGATTGTCTCGCTTTCCTCCCGGGCCGAATCAGCAAGTGATGGCGCTGGATCAAGCCTCCCAGAAGTGCCGCGCTTTCTATCGCGGCGGTGTACCCTGTGGCGCTATTATCCCTGCTAGTATTTAACATCTATGCAATACGACCCCTTGCTCAGCTGGTACGCGAGTTTTGGGCTGAAGTCTGTCACATCCAGTATCGCGGCGTATTGACACCCAGCTCAATTCTTCTTGTCGATGGAGGGGGGGAGCAGGCCGCCGCCCCTGCCCTGGCTGTTACAGCATTGTCTGGAGGCGGTTGCTGCAGTTCTGGATTGGGCGCACAAGAGCAGGCTAAAAGCTAAGATCATAGCCATCGAAGACGGAGATCCTTTGGCTTGGTCAGCGAGGGGAGGGCGAGACTTTTCAGCCGCCGGTGTGGGAGGGGGGGTCCACATTGAAACGCCGCCCTCTCTGTAAGCAGACCTGGGGGGTCCACCCTGGATTCGCCTCTTTCTATGGAGACCCAGGTGAAACTGCCCATATGGCAACCCTCGAGGTTGCCTTTTTTCCCACCTTCGCCAGGTAAGCGTCCCGGCTGACTGGCCCCTTCCTCTCCCAAGCCGGACCTTAGCCACTGTGATCCACTTCCAACGGGTCACCTCCAGGCTGAAGGCTAACTATTGTAATTCGCTTCTACGCCTGGCCTTCCCTTGGCGCCGGATCCGAGATTGAAACTGGTCCAACACTACGGCGGCGCGCCTGCTCACAGGCAGCCAGTTGGGACTCATATTCAGCCTGTGCTGCGCCGACTACATTGGCTCAATGCCAGAGTTCCGGATCGCTTTCAAAGGGTGTTGGTGTTGGACCTTTAAGGCCCCTTACGCCGCCTGGGGACCCTCGTGATCTTCGAGACCGCATCACCCCATATGTTCCCACACGGCCTCTTCTGCTCGGTAGAGGCCAATCTACCTGAGTGGTCCCCTGCCCCTCGATGATGCTGGGTTGTAGCCTCCACCATCCAGGCTGCCAGGGCCTTTACAGCCCTGGCTCCCCGTGACCTGAAGTGGGAACAGCTTCCCTCCCACCAGCTGTCTTATTCCGAGACCCTGCCGGGACCTTGGTGAGTTCCGGGCGAGGGCCTGCAAGGACGGAGCTGTTCCGCCGGGCCTTTGAGAGAGTCCAACCCCGCTGGGATGGTGCCCCCTTCCACTGGCCCCCTTCCGCTGGCCCCTTCCGCTGGCCCCTTTCGCAGGGCCCTTCCACCGGCCTCCTACATCTGCTGGGCCTATAACATCTTATCTAGACTCTACCGCTCTCCCCCCCTGGGGGTGGAAGAATTTAATATTAGGGCATCAGCCACCTACACCTATGCCTATATTTATTTTTACATTTAAAATGCTAATGTTTAGCTAGTTTTAAGCTGCCAAGCTTTTTATAAGTTTTAGCCTAATTACTATGATGTTTTTAAAAATTGTATTTATTATCTGCTGTACACCGCCCAGAGCCCCTCGGGGATGGGGCGGTCTAGAAGCCCAAAGTATAAATAAATAAAAAATAAAATATGGATCACATGTGTCTTGGGTGGATTGGGAGATTGGGATTCTCCTTCAATCTGGATTGGGCAAGAGGCTTTCTGACAGCTGAGGCAGGAAGGGTTAAAAGGCAACATCCATTTTTCATTGTTCAAATCCGAGAATTGGATTCCTCTGCTTGGAACAGGTAGAGATCATGATATGTATGTATTTCACACACATGCAAGGCATGTTGGAAGTAAATGTTCCGCATTAAGTTTAATTTTCAGTTATAATTTTCTTGTTATTTTCCTCATATCTTTAAACCAGTAGGTGTGATAGCTATTTTCCATTTCTTGTGCTCCAGCTTCATTTATAACAATAAAGTCTGCCTGTTCAAGAGAGCCGGCTGTAATTCAAACAGTTCCTTATGCATCCAAACATGTGTGCACAGGGGGAAGGGACTGAAGGCTTTTGTGTTTGCTCAGATGCAGCCTTTACTGGTGTTCTCCCAATCACAGAAAATAGGGTAACTGGATTTTAATTTGGGTGGTGGCACAAAGAAGAGGAACTTAAGAACATAAGAACGAGCCTGCTGGATCAGACCAGAGTCCATCTAGTCCAGCTCTCTGCTACTCGCAGTGGCCCACCAGGTGCTTATTTTGGGAGCCTCACATGCAGGATGTAGAAAGCAATGGCCTTCTCATGCTGTTGCTCCCGGAAAGCACCTGGACTGTTAAAAGGCATTTGCAATCTCAGATCAAAGAGGATCAAGATTGGTAGCCATAAATCGACTTCTCCTCCATAAATCTGTCCAAGCCCCTTTTAAAGCTATCCAGGTTAGTGGCCATCACCACCTCCTGTGCCAGCATATTCCAAACACCAATCACACGTTGCGGGAAGAAGTGTTTCCTTTTATTAGTCCTAATTCTTCCTCCCAGCATTTCCAATGAATGCCCCCTGGTTCTAGTATTGTCAGAAAGAGAGAAAAATTTCTCTCTGTCAACATTTTCTACCCCATGCATAATTTTATAGACTTCAATCATATCCCCCCTCAATTGTAGGAACATTGTAGACATGCACACAAACACACTGCACATATGTGAATGCCAATTTTGGCCCATGCAGATCCATGGCAGGTCTATGACGGTGTCCTAACCTAGAGTGGAAAATACCAAGAAGTCTATTTCCTCTTCATCCCCCACCCAAGTACCAAAAGTATCCTGGACTGATGTAGGTGTTTGTGCAATAACTCGCTAATTGTGTGTCTTGGGACCATGGCATTAGCCAGAACCTGCATCCTTTCCTTATCTTCCCTTGCAAAAATTACTGCCACGTTTCCTCGAGTTGGGCGATTAAGCGGTTCAGTTCCTACGCCTGCATAATGCGCTGCAGTCGTTCAAGCACCTTCTCGGCTCGGCCTGCTTCTCTCCCTGTAAGAATGGCCGCAAAGTTAATTATGCTGTCTGTCAGGAAGAAGATCCGCCATCAGCCGCTTCGGATTCCTGCTCCTTTCAGTATGACTGAGCTCACAGTTGGGGCAGCTGGATCTAATTAGGAGTCTGCAACCCTGTGGTTTTAGCAACTGCTGCCGGAGAATGGATAATGCTGGTGGTCTCCAAAACCGCTTGCGGCAGAGATGATAAAAAAAAAAAATCCCTGTCATTTGAGGAGACAGCTCACCGAACAAGTTTGAACAAGTGCAAAGATTTCCCCGGAGATGCGGCAAACCAAAGGGTGGGGCTGGCTTGAGGCCGAGGTTGTTTGTGACTTCCGTCCAAATAGCCGAGGTTCGGCATTTTAGGGCAAGCTGCTGGGTTAAAGACTGGGGGGCCTTCAGAGATTGAGAATGCAGAATTTAAAAGGCTTCACAGTTACTGGGGAACATGTGGCAGGGATATATTTTGTTTGTGCATTGCAGGGAATGTCTCAAAAGCTGGCATTCATCTGTAAACGCCGACAGTCCCAGACAAATGTTTGTGAATGATTGAAAACCTAAGACGGGCCCGATGAAGGCTGACAAAGTTCTGTCACTGCGATTTGTCAGTCTTTGCTGGTGGATCTGCATCAAAACAATGTGGAACCCAGGGAGCTGATATCAAGCATTCGCAGAATTCGTCTCCTGATTGCCGGTGTCTGAAAATAGTTCTCAGTTGGTTGGCAATACCCCAAATTACACTGGCAGTTCTTTTCAGTTGATCGCTGGTGCCTCTTTAGATTTTTGTTGCTGGACAACCTTTGTGAGCGATTGTTGGCATTCGCAAATGAACAGCAATGCTTCAGATGTGTATTGTTGCATATAAAATAGACTTCCACATTTGCTCAAGCCAAAAAATATTAATTTGATAGTGTTGGCCACAAGGTTTTGGGCCAGGGTGAGGTATGTCTGCAGATGTCACAGTGCAGTGAATGACAAAGGATGACAAAGTTTCCAGGCTTCATTGACTCATGCTAATGACTGCTTCCCAGGTATCTGCCCCCCCCCCCCCGCCCCGGTTCAGAGCCAGCATGATGTAGTGTAGTGGTCCTTAACCTGTTTTGAGCTTGTGTGCACCTTCGGAATTCCGACACACTGTGGTGCATGCAACCACAAAATGGCTGCTGCAGTTTTTCTTCAGTTACACAGTGAAGAATATCCTTGTGTTTTAGTAGCAGCTGCTGCCAAAGCAATTCTTTAAAAAAAATCTGTGCAGCCAATCAGAAGCTTGCTGTGCAGAAGCCTTACCTGGCACCACCCACTTCTCAAAAACACTTGGGGTCATCAGGAAAAGTTTTGGTGGATACCATGGAACTCATAGACTTCTTACTGGGGATCTCTGGGGTGGTTGTTACAGCCTTGACACTGTGAGAAGCAGGTTTGAATCCCCACTTGGCCATGGCAGCTCGCTTTGGTGACCTTTCGCCAATCACACTCTCTCAACTTCCCAATGTGAGGATAAAATGGTGTGTGGGGTGGGGGTGGAGAATGATGTTATCAGCTGCTTTGGGTCCCCACTGCAGTGAAAAGTGCTGTGTGAAACAATAATTGCCCCTCCTCAAATGCCCTTCTGCCTCCTGAAACAGAAACGGTGCTATATGAGATGGCTGGAGTGAGTGGGTTGCTCCCCCCTTCTTCAAATAACGTAACATTATCTTCTGGCCTTTCTCAAGCATTTCTCTGAATGGTAGCTTCCAAACCCTTCAGTGTGATCAGTTGCTTTTTAATAGAGTGCCAGAGAAAACTTCTCTAGTAATAAAAGGCATTTATAGAGAGAGTTAGCCTGGAATAGTGGTTAGAGCAGCCATTCTCAACCAGGGTTCCGTGGTACCCTGGGGTGCCGTGAGCATGTCCCAGGGGTACCGCGGCAACACTACCGCCCCTCCCTCATTTTTGTGGTGTCTCCCACCGGCGCCAGCAAGGACATGGAGCTGGCCCATGGGGCAGGGCCTGCCACAAGGTCAGCAGCCACCACCACCCCCAGTGCTTCCCTTCACCCTGGGAGGGGAAGGTGGGGTGTGTGGCAAGCAGGGGCAATGGGAGGGGAAGGTGGAGGGTGGTGGCAGGGGTACCGTGAGATATGAAGAGTGAGGTCAAGGGTACCCTGACCTCGAAAAGGTTGGGAAACACTGAGTGTTGGATTTAGTTTCTGAAAAACTCAGTTTCAAATCTCGCACGCTATTATGGAAGCATGCTGGTTGATAAATTTGCCAGCTCTGGGTTGGGAAATTCCTGAAGATTTTGAGGCCAAGTCAGAGGAGTGTGCAGTTTGGTGGGGAAAGGGAGCTTAGCTGGGATATGATGCTATACAGTCCATCTCCATTTCCACAAGGGAAACTGACCTCTTTCTTCTGGCTATCAGTTGTAATTCCAGAGATACAAAGGCGCAACCTGAAGGTTAGCAATCCTGGTGGGTAATCTTGGGCCATTGTCACACTTGTCAGCCTATCCTATTTCCAGTGTTATGAGACAAAAACGGAAGACTGTCATTATTTAATTTAGCACATTTCTATTCTGTCTCTCCAGATAGCTTCTTGAGAAATGGGCTATATAACGATTGCAAATATTAAACAGTAAATTTTTTTCCTATTTTTAATTAAAGTGTCACCAAGTTTCAGCCAACTTATGGTGACCTGCTTGGGGGTTTCAAGGCAAGAGATGAACAGAGGTGGTTTACCTTGCCTGCCTCTCCATAGTGGCCCTGGTCTTTCTTGGTGGTCTCCTATCCGAATACTAACCAGGGCTGATCCTGCTTAGCTTTTGAGCTTGGGCTAGTCTGGGATATTGGGGCTGCTAAACAAATAAAGCTTGAATGGGTCCAGAGGAGGGCAACCAGAGGTGGGATCCAGCAGGTTCTCACAGGTTCACGACAGTAGATTACTAATTATTTCTGTGTGCCGGGAGGGGGTTACTAATTGGTGATTTTGCCACGTGATTTTTGCCTTAGTTACGCCCCTCCTCCGCTCCTCAGCAGTAGCGCGCAGAACTTGAAGCAGTCTAGCAGGAGGTGCACTACGCTATGCGTGGCAGCCTGCTCACAAGTGCATTCGCTTTTCTCTCTCCCACCTGGGCTGACCGGCCCCGCCACAGCCCCACCCAGCAATGCCCTACCCCCGGAATGCCTGGCCACGCCCCTGTCGTGCCCTGCCCAGCCCCATTGGCGCTACGCCACCATGGGAACCTGTTACTAAAATTTTTGGATCCCACCACTGAGGGCAACCAAAATGGTCAAAGGTCTGGAATCCATGCTTTATGTAGAGAGACTTAGGGAGCTGGGTATGTTTAGTTTGGTGAAGAGAAGGTTGAGGTGGCATGATAGCCATGTTGAGATATTTGAAGGGTTGCCATGTTGGTGAGGGAGCAAGCTTGTTTTCTGCTGCTCCAGAGACTAGGACCAGGAGTCATGGGTTCAAAGTGAAGGAAAAGAGATTCCACATAAACATCAGAACAAAACTTCCTGACAGTAAGGGCTATTGGACAGTGGAATGCACTACCTCGGGGTGTGGTGGAATCTCGTTCTTTGGAGGTTTTTAAAAAGAGACTCGATAGCCATCTGTCAGGAGTGCCTTGATTGTGTGCTCCTGCATTGTCGGGGGTTGGACTTGAAGGCCCTTGGGGTCTCTTCCAACTCTATGATTCCAAAGCAATTAAATGTAATGCAACACATTTTAAGCATGAATGGCAGATGTGCATCCTAGCAGACACACAGCAGAAGAACAGAACTGACCAGGGTTCCCCATTAAGCCTGTAATCAACGTCTCCAGTGTATGTCTCTAGCCTTGAAAACCCAACTTGTTGTCTGTGACTTGATGGCATTTTCCCCAACTGCCATATTGTTTGTGCTGTGTTGGAGATAGTGGTGTGACACGGACCCGGCTGCTGAAAATGGGAGTGCTGTCAAAGCATCTCTGGCGAGCTCCCTTCTGCACCGTGATAATCTTCTTTGAATTACAGAGTTGGGGAAACGCCAACTTTTTCTTCACGGTCACCTTGAAGGCGTCCGGCGACCATTTCTTTTAACGGGCCCTGAAGTATTTTGATAGCGGTTTTTCAGTCTTGATGTACTAAAATAATGGGAATGGTATTCGGTGTTCACCTTTTCATAGAGAACTTATTTCGAGCAGTTTCCTTTTTGTAAATCTAATTGCTCTAGGTTCACCAAGAATTCACGGGCAATTGCTTTCCTCGCGCTTGCCAGTATTGCAAGCACTTTATATTCAGGGTTGCTGACCTGAATCTGTTTTCCCGCACAGTAATTTTGTAGCCTCGTAGAGCTTAGAAAAGCTGACAGATGGGAGAGGCAATATCCATCAGCTGGATTGCAGGCATTTCTTTTGCATCCTTCACAGATATATATTTGCGGGGGAGGGATCCTATTATTGATACAAAGCAGAAGTCTAAACAGTTCTGCATCTTTTTGGTGAAGTACTCTTAAAGCTATTTTGTGTGGCAACCTGTGTCATAAAATGGGAGAACAATCTAATACTAATAATAATAGTAATAACTATATTTATACCGTCAGTATACAGGGCGCTTGATAGTGTAAATCACATTATAGGCACCTGCCCCATGGTGTGCACAATTTGAAGTCTGATGGTGGAGGAAGAGCAGAGAAAGGAATGACTCATAATCCTAGAAGATCTGCTGCCTCCTTTGTGAAAGGGGACATTGTTTGAAGATGGCACAGTTTTCTCCACCTGCCAGTTTGTTAAGTACATATTACAAATAGATGTGTTTGAAATTAAAGAGGAACATCTAGGCCACTTCATTTTTATTCTCTGAAGGCAAAGCTACCTGTATCACTAAGGATCCAAGATTGGATCCCTAGACAAGTGTGCAAATGGCAGCTGTGGGGGACAGGGATGAGGTCTGCAGTTCTGGGCAAGAAGGGGTTAAATCCCCCCCTCTCTCCAACCCCCCACCCCATCATACTTTGGAAAATGTCCCTCATCTGTTTTTTGCCCTGGTAGGTGGGAAAAAGAGAGTCATAATAGTGTTACCCCCAGGAAAGTATGAAAATAGGGGAGGTTGTACCTCCCCCTCCCAGATGTAATGCAGTCAAGAAGACATTCATGAGGAAATTGGGTAGGGTTCTCCACCCCCCCCCCCACCCAGTGGTGGGATCCAAAAATTTTAGTAACAGGTTCCCACGGTGGTGGGATTCAAACTGTGGCGTAGCGCCAATGGGGCTGGGCGGGGCATGATGGGGGCATGGCCGGGCATTCTGGGGGCGGGGCATTCCTGGGCGGGGCTGTGGCAAGGACACAGCCGCTGCGCCAGTCCTTGGGCAGGAAACAAATGCACGCAGGCGCAGGCTGCCACGCACACCGGTGCACCTCCTGCTAGACTACTTCAAGTTCTGCGCGCTACTGCTGAGAGGAGGGGCGTAACTAAGGCAAAAATCACGTGGCAAAATCACCAATTAGTAACCCCCTCTTGGCACACACAAATAATTAGTAACCTACTCTCGAGAACCTGTGACAACCTGCTGGATCCCACCTCTGGTTCTCTCCCTCCCCCTTCCAGCCCTGCTATATACCAGGGGGACCGTAAGTCTCAATATCGCTTCTAGTTTTCTTCTTCTGAACATTTCCCCCTGCTCTAATCCAGCTGATTACATTTTGGGTTGTATGTTTACATCCTGCTTGCCTTCTTTGGAACACCCCTCCTCCCTTCTGACTGTGGTGTAAGGGCTGAGGGATCTCCGTGCTGTTTGTATCTGATGAAGGGAACTTTGACTTTTGAAAGCGTATGCCCCCCAAATCTCGTTGGTCTCTGCAATGCTGCTGGGCTCAAATCTAGATTAAACCTGTAATTATTTTTCAACATTTTATTTAACTTAATTCCCCCTCAAATATCCCCTCCTGAGCAGAGTGGAGAACAATGAGATGGCTGTCTTCGGGGAAACTGAGCTACCAGAGTTGTCCTTTGGCAGTATTTTGCTTTGTCTGCAACATAGTTTGTCACAGGGTAGGAGCTTTTAGTGGAGGGTTTTTACAGCGATGCCCATCCTCTTGACCCCCCCTCCTTTCTGAACCCAAAATACAAATGAGCCTCTTGGTTTCATAGATGCAGGTGCTCATCAGTCACAGAACCACCCCGTTTCCTCCATTATCCGCTTGTCAGGATAACTGATAATGCCAAGAGGATGGCAGGGTAATGATTGACTGCCGTGGTAAATGGATTGCCACCCTAAACTATCAGTAGCGTAATGAGGATAGTGATGAGAGCCAGGAGAGGAACTCTTCCTACCAGCATTTTGTGACACACATCCTAAAGCATTTTTCGTTCCCCTGCGCCTCCCCCCGCCCCCTGAATTCTGTAACCACTCAGGAAACAAGTCTTTGTTATCATTATCCTCATTTTAATTTCTAAACTTCTCCCCTTTCGGGTTAAGGATGGGTGGACCAAAAGTCAGTTCATACAGCTTTATATTTCATTCTTTGGCTTGACCATATTGGCTTGGACTCTATGATCTGTGTCCAACAATGGAACATTGTTTTAGGCAGGGGAGGGGGGATCTGTCAGTCTCTCTCCCCCCTCCCCCGGTATTGATCATGGTGGTCCCCTGATCTTAAGTAACAGAATATTGAGGGCATCTCTGGGATGTGGTTTGGGGGTTCCAAAGCAGTCTAAATCCCAGGATAGCCACCATTCAAAGAGGCTGGGTTTTGAGCGCTTCTACTACCAATGAATATTATTGTCAGACTTAAAAATATATCTCTTCCAGAGGATTCTAACCCCAGTTTATCAGTAGCCCAGGGGTTTTCTGCCTTTAATAAGGTCTACCAAGGCAGCTGACTGACAATCATTAAAACCAAACAAAAAAGCTTCATTAAAACAACTAAAACCAAAAGTCACATACATATACAAAAACATAAGAAAAAATAAAATATGGGCAAGAGGATGACAACAGAAGGGGACAGACGAGTCTCCTTGGGATTTCTAGATTTTTGGTGCAACAACTGAAAAAAGGTTGCCCCTGCTAACTCTCAGAAGGGCAGAGGCATCGGAATCAGGGTCTTGGAAGATAGCTATATGGGTAGGTTCATAAGGGAGTAGGGATTCCTCCAGGTATGCTGGTCCCAAGACAAATAGAGTCTAATTGTGCCCAGATACAGCTCGGGAGATTGGCCAAGAGTGTAGAGATGAAGTCCCTACAACCCACTTCGTTTAACATCCTGGCAACAGCATTCTGCACCAGTTGAAGTTATTCAACATTTTCAAGGGCAGCCCCAGATAGAATACATTGCAGTAATCTAATCAGGATGTAACAAGGGCACACACCATAGCAGCCACATCTTTTCGGTCCAGGAAAGACCTCAGCTAGCTAACTAGTTGAAGACGGTAAAAAGGACTCTTGGCTGCAGCTGCCATTAGCTTATTCAGCAGTAAACCTGGGTCGGAAAACACTCCCAAACTATTGTCGAAGGCTTTCACGGCCAGAATCACTGGGGTGCTGTGTGGTTTCCGGGCTGTATGGCCGTGTTCTAGCAGCATTCTCTCCTGACGTTTTGCCTTCATCTGTGGCTGGCATCTTCAGAGGATCTGATAGTAGGAATGGAAAGCAAGTGGAGTATATATACTGTGAGGTCAAAAAGTGAGGCCCTCTGAATAGAGTAGCCTGGTATGTGAGTCACAAAGAAGTCTGTAGCCTGGGAGTAACAATGAAGATAGCAAGGTCAATAGGTGAATGCATCTGAATAGAAGTATCTTGGTCTTTGTTTCCTTTGATTGCTATTGTCTATAGGTGCCCTGTGTTTGTGTGGAGCTGATTAGTCACTGTCTTGATTCTAGAGTTTTTCAACACTGGCAGCCAAATTCTGTTCATTTTCATGGTTTCTTCCTTCCTGTTGAAGTTGTCCATGTGCTTGTGAATTTCAATGGCTTCTCTGTGTAGTCTGACGTAGTGGTTGTCAGAGTGGTCCAGAATCTCCCAAACTCCCAAACTGTTTCTCTAAGAGGAGTGTGACCCCATCCAGAATGGGTGACACATTAAGTCCCTGGTCAGACTTTCTGCTCACCAGTCACACTCCTGTCTGGTTAGATTTAAGCTTCAGCTTGTTAACCTGCATCCTCCTCAAAACTGCTCTCTGGGCACTTTCACACATGCAGAATAATGCACTTTCAGTCCACTTTCAATGCACTTTGCAGCTGGATTTTACTGTACGGAATAGCAAAATCCACTTGCACACCATTGTTAAAGTGTATTGAAACTACATTATTCTGCATGTTTGAAAGGGTTTCTAGTGTTGAGAGTTTTCTTTCTCAGTCTCTTTCCCAATAGACTGCTTCTAGATGGCGTGATGGCAGATAGATATTCCTGTTGCTCATACTCTGTGTTCTGCTAATATTAATTTGTACTTCAAACTGCATGTTTTAAACTACTCGTTTTCATGCTCATAACTTACTTGCTTGCTGTTTCTTTGCTTGGAATTCTCTTCCATGCGCTATTCAGCTACATATTTCTCTTAGAAGAGGCCTCCGATCTTTTTTTTTGGCTTTTCATCTTTCCAATATTTTTCCCCAGTTGTTGTTGCTGTTTTTTTCCCTTCAAGATAACCCAGCAATTGATAGGCTGCTTTGATAGCCGGAATGTGCTTTGGAAAAAAAAATAGTAATAATAAATGAAGTGGGGGTACTTAAATGCAGTTTGGCTCCGAATGAAATGGGAAAGTCTTCTGTAATTGGCATAATTTATTCAACTTGTAATTAATTTTCATTTCCCCTCCCCACCAGTTGGCAAACTTAGTGGCTGGGCTTGCAGTGAATGCCAGCCCTTGTATTCTGGATCAGCGGGTACAGAGTTGTGCCATTTGGAAATCTCCTGGGTAATTAGATCGTTGCTTCGTTTGTGAGGTAGGAAGAGCTTGCAAGGCCTGCAGCGAAGCGGGCTCTTACTGAGTGGCTAACAAGGATAACCCATTTGAAATGTGAAAGATAATTTTTCTGCACGTGTTTTTATATTTGCATACTGCCTATCTTATTAAATAGCTGTCTGGTTAACATTGACACCGTTTAAAACTCTATTAACATTTATTTCCAGTTCCACAGAATCTTTGAGCTAAAATGTTAACAGCTGATAGAGGCCAAGCACCTTTTCAACAGAGTATTGAGCTCTTGCCTTAGTTAGGAGCTGAAGACTGAGTGTTCAGTCTCTGTGCCAGACCAGAGCTAGAGCAGGGTGGTAGTTTGAGTGTTGCCTAGGATTTGGGAAACCTTGGTTCAGGTCTCACTCTGCCATGAAAACTCACCTTGGCCAGTCTAGTTTTTCTGCCTTCAGCAGGTCTACCAAGGCAGCTGACTATCAGTCTAGTGACCTTGGCCAGTCTCTCTCCCCAACCTCATCGAGTGGTGTTGTACCAATAAAATGGAAGACGGGTGAATAATGTGGTCCACTTCTTTGGATCCCTCACTGGTGAGAAAAGCAGTGCGTAAATATTGAAGAAAGACAATGCAGCCCATTAGGTGGTGGGATCTACACTTTTCACTGCAGCAATTTTTTAACTTAATGTTTTCATAGACCAATTCCACTTAAGTTTTTTTTTAATCAAAATGTCAAGCGAGCCAGCATGACGTCGTGGTTAAGAGCAGATGGACTCTAATCTGGAGAACTGGGTTTGATTCCCCACTTCTCCACCTGAGTGGCAGAGGCTTATCTGGTGAACCAGATGCGTTTGTGCGCTCCTGCATTCCTGCTGGGCAGTGCCGTTGCGTCAACGGAGCGAGGAGGACTTGACGCCCTGGGCGGAGCCACGGCAAAGGCGTGGAGGGGGCGTTCTGATTAAGGGATGGGTGGCGCTGCAGCAGAGGCACAGGGCGCATGCGCACCTCAGGCGCAGTTTCCCCTTGCTCCGCCTCTGCTGCTGGGAGACCTTGGTTAGTCACAGTACTTCGGAACTCCCTCAGCCTCATCTACCTTACAAGGTAACTACTATCGGGAGAGGAAGGGAGTTTGTAAGCCTGCTTCAATCTCCTTACAGGACAGAAAAGGGGGTATAAATCCAAACTCTTCTTCTACTATGGTGGCCCTTCCAGCAAAGTGTAGTGGCTAAGAGGGCTGGACTCTAATCTGAATTCTGGGTTTGATTCTCCACTGTCAACATGAGCTGCAGACTCTTATCTGGCGAATTGGATTTGTTTCCCTGCTCTTCCACATAAAGCCTGCTGGGTGACCTTAGGCTAGTCACAGTTCTCTATGAACTCTCTCAGCCCCACCATCTCACAAAGTGTCTCTTGTGGGGAGAGGAAGGGAAGGAGCTTGTAAGCCACTTTGAGACTCCTCAAAAAGTAGGGTACAAATCCAAACTTCTCTTCCTCCTGCTTGTCTTCTTCGTGCACACTGGTGATAAATATTTGTGTATCCTTGCAGATTACTGCTTGCTGGCAACTGTTGAACTGGGTTATGTCTGCAGGTTTTCCTTATTAGCTGATTCTCCGATAGTCTGTGCATTCCCTCAGGATTAATTTACAAAACCTTGGTAAAATGTGAACACATTCCTGCGTCTTGCTTTCCGCTCTTTTTAAAATGGCTGTTATCGAAACGTCAACAGGAAAGTGTCAACATGTGCAGCCCTTGAGTTTCCACTTCACGGTAGAAGAAAAATATTTTCTTCTTGACGCTCGCACTGGCACACATCTGATGTTGTGTTGTAGATCAAGGTTATCTTGTTCAGTTATTTAAAACAAATGTTTGTCTCTAGCAGCACAGTTCGTTGCTGCTGAGCACGTGGCCAAGCACGCTTTGTGTTTTCATTCGACATTTAACCAAGCAGAGAGAGGGGGCATAATTATCATTTGACTTCCTTCCTTTGAGATGGCCGCCATCCATTTCTGTGTAGCAGTAAGCTTGGTCTCCAGATATGCCAGGTTCTGTACAGTGAAGGTGCTTAACAAAGTTGCTTGAATTCTTAATGCTATTGTTACCGCTGCTACTTGGGTAACAACTTCTGAATGGGATTACAAAATCTTGCTGTCAAACGTCTTCTCGTGGGATCTCGCAATGGTGCTGAAGGGAAAGCAGATAAGGTCCATTCAGAAAATCCAGGTGGGCTCGTTACTGCACCCAGCTATATCCTTTATCAGGTGGCTATTTCCTTTAGTAATACCCTGAGGCTCCGGCCTCACATCGTTGCAAGAAAGAAAAGTTCAAACTGTCCAATGGTGGTCCCTGCACGTCTTCCAACGGCTGGGGACCTCTGGGTGCTGGCAACAGATTTGATTTGCAAGTCCAAAGAAGGTCTTTGTCTTTGTTAAGGAGTTGGCTGGGTGTTGATCTAAGCTGCATTCCAGAGCCAACTTTCTTGTCCCTTAATATCAAACCTTTACAGGCCACTGCTTTTGCTATCAGACACAAATTTCAAAAATAACATTTCTAAACTTAAACATTAGGGAAACCTTAAGGGATAAACACATATACTTATAGGCAAGACTCTCCTAAGTTAACAATAACAAAACCTTAAACTAACTGAAGAACCTAGTCAAACTAAAATCCTAAACAGCAGGCACATCATAAATTCAACTAAAGAGGGGCTTTTATTACATCTTGAAAGGGGAAATCATATAGCATTGGCACAAGCATACATAAGCATTCTCTGGGAGTCTTATGAAGGCTTCTGAACCACACAAGTCTCCACGTCCGGGCATGGAGCCAGTGCAGCCAGGCAACCTGACTCAGGAAAATATTTTGTTTATTTTCCTGGCGGTAACACTATTGTTATTGTTAATGTGATTGGAATCCTTGACGCTTTTGTCTTGAACAAGTGAATATAGTCAGCAAAGGAGATGGTCTGTCATTTGGTATTGACTAGCTTTGGGGGGAATTTGTACTGCCTTAAGGGCCAGCTAATAATGATTGGGCTCTTGATCTAGCCAACGTGGGGTCGTTTAAGAGTGTCAGACCAGGCTTGAATCCCCCACACATGCTGTGAAAGTTTGCTGGGTGGCCATGGGCTAATCACATTCTCTTAGCCTAAATTCACAGGATTGTTGGGAGGATACAATGGAGGAGAGAAGATGGATATAGGACACTTTGGGTCTCCACTAGGCAGAAAGGGGTATAAATGAATGAGATTAAATTAGTTTGTTTTGGGGTGTTGCGTGTTTCCAGGCTGTGTGGCCGTGTTCTAGTAGCACTTTCTCCTTTGTTTGTTTTCAGTTTGTTTTGGTTCCCACTTTTCCTCCAAGAAGCTCAGAATGATATGCATTTCCCTGTTTTATTATCCTCTGAGATAGATTAGACTGAGAAAATTACTAGCCCAAATACATTCAGTGAACTTCACAGCAAAGGGGGAATTTGAACCTGGGTCTCTCAGATCCTAGTCTGACATGCTAAGCACTGGTTCTCATGATAGGATGGCGTAGGAGGTTAAGAGCTCGTGTATCTAATCTGGAGGAACCGGGTTTGATTCCCAGCTCTGCCGCCTGAGCTGTGGAGGCTTATCTGGGGAATTCAGATTAGCCTGTACACTCCCACACATGCCAGCTGGGTGACCTTGGGCTAGTCACAGCTTCTCAGAGCTTTCTCAGCCCCACCTACCTCACAGGGTGGTTGTTGTGAGGGGGGAAGGGCAAGGAGATTGTAAGCCCCTTTGAGTCTCCTGCAGGAGAGAAAGGGGGGATATAAATCCAAACTCTTCTTCTATAAATCCAAACTCTATAACAACCCAGTCGCCTGTATGGTGACTTTAACGAGGGATATAAATTCTAGGTAAGTGTGCATAGGATTGCTAGATTCAAGACCAGCAAGATTTTCAGAGTATAACTGACAAAGGTAGCTTTGACTCTTGGAAACTTATACACTCTGAAAATTGTGTTGGTCTTTAAAGTGCTACTGGACTGGAATCTAGCTCTCCTGCCAAAGACCAAGATGGCTACCCTCAGAAACTGTGCATAGGATTGTTTTCCAAGCCCCTGATATCTTGTCATTCCCCGGAGAGCTGTTTTACTGAAGTCAGCCTCCGAAACTGCCCACTGCAGGAAGCACAAAACAGTATAACTGGAACAGAAGTAGACTTCTCTCCCTGTTAGTTGTTTTTAAAATCTTGTAAAATTCATTAGCTGGACGTTGCAAGATGTATGAATGTATTAACAAGGCAAAATATTGCTAGCACAAAGGACAAATCACACATTTGTGATTTTGGTGGAATATGTGGTGGTTTGCATTTTTTTCCAAACTCCTAAACTCTAAAGACTTGTGACATTTTCTGATTAAGCCCAGCCTTAGAGACTGCCAGTTCGCTATATCAACTCCTGGGCTTGGCTTTTGGACAATGAAGGTGAGAGACCTAGAAGGCAGATTTAACCTTCTGCTCGCTGGTAGGAAAAATGTGAGAAATCTGAAATTAACAAGTATCCAAAATTCGATTTTTACTGAAATCCTTTGGCCTTGGTACCGTAGCTGTGGGAGCAGCTCACCAAGATTTCCTTCGAGGTAGGATTATTTCTGTAATTTGCAGTGGTGCCGCTGACATGCCACTGAAATAACAAGATAGCAAGCCATCCGCCAAAATGTTGTGAAATAGCATGCTTCATTTTCTCCATTTGTCAATGAGTGTCTTTACCTGTGTTAGTAAGCAACCTGTAATGTAACGACAGTTGCTCAAATCATGAGATGATTGACTTGGATCCCATCTAGATTTCCACAAGCTCAAGGAGGGGGACAATTTTCATCAGTCCCCTTCCACGAGGGGGACTGTGACATTTTTTCATCAGTTCCCTCCCTCAAGAGACCTCCGGTTCCCCACTTAGTTATTCCAGGGGTTGTCCCATCCCCCAAGCACAGCATTGTAGGGCTGCTTCAGGAAAAACAAATCAGTGAAAATCACTCCCCCTCCTTACACCCATAGTAATTTAAGTGAGATCTATGCATCCTGCAGCCCACTTCAACTTGCATGAAAGCTATTAGGTTAGTTTGTATGTTATTTTAAGTTGGAGCATGTTGTTGTGCAAAGGAAACCCCATTGCAATACTGGAATGTTGGTCTAATTAAAATAATAATAAGTATTTAATAATACAGTGTAAGAAGCTCTCATGACTGTGCAGTGGTTGTGCCTTGCTTGGTGCAATGTGTTAATGGAACACCAGTTACTTGGAAATGGCATTTGATTTAAGAGAGAGCCAGAATGGTGTAGTGGTCAAGAATGGCAGATAATATTGTGAACTGGGTTTGCTTCCCAACTCCTACACATGAAGTCTGCTGGGTGACCTTGGCCCAGTCACAGTTCTCTCCAAACTCTCTCAGCCCCACCTACCTCATAAGGTGTCTGTTGTGAGGAGAGGAAGGGAAGGCTTTTGCAAACTGCTTTGAGACTCCTTATGGTTGAGAAATGTAGGGTATACATCCAAACTCTTCAGTCTCTGGAACCAGCAGAGAGGAGTAGCAGCAGAAGAGACTTGGCCAGGAAGAGCAGAGTGACCTGCTGGTGTTCATTTTGGAGGGCTTTTCTCAAAGCCACAGCTTTTAAAACAGTGTATTTTAACAGGGGTTATCTCTTTTTCTCCTTGTAAGACTGCTGAATCTGGAAGGTGGGGCTTAACAGGGGTTAACAGAGTTCATCTCTTGTTCCTCTTTGTCCTGAGAGGTGGGGCTTTTGTCCTGAGAGGTGGGGCTTTAGTTCAGTCTCTGGAACCAGCGGCGCACGCCTAACGGGGCGCGCAATTTTAATTTAATTTTTTTGTTTTTTAAATTAATAAGGACATATTTGACAGATAGTATGTGCAGATAGCTCCAGGGGGGGCAGTGACTAAAAGCTTAATATTTAAATATCTAAACAAATCAGATATGAAGGCAGAAAGCCAGCAGGGGGAGGGGGGCTTTCCAGTGTTTTGCACTGAGTGTCACATGTATGACTATCTGCCACTAGGACAGAAGTCGTGGGTGTGCCCTCGCTGCAATGAGCTCCTGGCACTCAAGGAACGTGTGCGTTCTCTTGAAGTCAAGGTAGCGAACCTGGAGAAGCTGAAAGAGGCAGAGAGGGTGACAGGCTTGAGGCTTTCAGGGACCCTGGCACAGCCCTTCCACTCCCAAGGTGACATCTCTTCAGATGTCATGGAGAATGAAGGCCTTGGGGATGGAGGGTGCCAGTCTGAGGTGGGGGAAGATGCTCCCTTAGGTGGGATCCCTTCCTTAACTGGTGATCAGCTATCCTCTCGCACTGAGGGATACCCTGCCTCAGGGAGGTGGGGAGGCTCCTTGTAGTAGGTGATTCGATCCATTAGAAATGTAGAGAATTGGGTTTTGTGAGAGGCGTGATGACCGCATGGTGACTTGCCTGCCTGATGCGAAGGTGCCGGATGTCACGCTTACGTCTAGATAGGCTTTTAGACAGTGCTGGGGTGGAGTCAGCAGTTGTGGTCCCACATTGGCACCAACGACATTGGGAAATGTGGCGGGGAGGGTTCTGGAAGCTAAATTTAGGCTGCTAGGAAGCAGGTTGAAGTCCAGGACCCCCGGGTGGCGTCTCTCAGAAATGCTACCCATTCCACGCAGCAAGGCTGAGCTAGGCAAGCGGAGATACAGGGTCTCAATGCGTGGATGAGGAGAAGGTGGTGTAAAGGCAGAGGGTTTCCAGATTTGTGTCGGGAACTGGGGAACCTTTTGGGACAAGGCAGGCCTGTACAAGCGGAACCCGGAGCTTCATCTTAACCAAAAAGAGGAACCAGGCTGCTGGCTCTCAGCATTAAAAAGGTAGCAGGAACAGCACAGAAACTGATCACTGGGGGAAAGCCGACAGGAGCTGAGGTGACTTTGGTTCGGAATACAGTATCTATGGGGATGCAGACAGAAAGGGAGGTTTTTCTAAATCAACCACATACAAGCGAGGAACATAGCAATGTGCATGTGACAAGGGATAGTATCTACAAAAAACTTGAAGGTAAAGCACATAAATCCCAGGTTAAGGACAGAGACAGGGTATACAGGTGTCTCTGTACTGTAGTAGAAGCATTCGACGTAAAATGGGGGAGCTAGAGTACAGAGTTTTGAAGGAGGACTTTGATATAGTGGGCATTACAGAGACATGGTGGAATGAGGAGAACCAGTGGGATGCTGTTATACCAGGCTACAGGCTCTATAGGAATGATAGGACAGGGCGCATTGGGGATGGAGTTGCCCTTTACATCAAAGAGAGCATAGTATCACATAAAATAGACAATGCAAGGGGAGCTGGTTCCCCTACAGAATCACTGTGGCTATCAATACCAGGTGTGAAGGACAGTTTAATATTAGGAATATATTATCGTCCCCCTGACCAAAGTGCACAAGAGGATTCTGAGATGGAAAAAGAAATTAGAGAGGCCAACAAAAACAAAAATGTAGTGGTAATGGGTGATTTTAACTATATAAACTGGAAAAATGCATGTTCAGGTCATAGTAAGGAGAGAGCATTCCTGGATATGCTAAATGACTGTGGCTTAGAGCAGATGGTTGTGGAACCAACCAGGGGAGAGGTGGTCCTAGAGCTAGTACATATGTGGGACCCAGGACCTGGTGCAGGGAAGTCAGTGTTGTTGAGCCGATAGGGAACTGGCGACCACAATGCTGTCAGATTCAGTATCTCAGCATGCGAACGGTGGCAACTACTAATGTAGTTACATTACGCCTTCAGAAAGGGAAATTTCTCAAAGATGAGGGGGATAGTGCGCAGGAAGCTGAAAGGGAAAATCAAGAGTGTCAAAACTGTCCAGGATGCTTGGAGGTTATTTAAAAACACAGTAATAAAAGCTCAGCTGGAATGTGTTCCACAGGTTAGAACAGGCCGCACCCAGCCCCCCAGACAGCCACCATGGTTAACAAAGAGAGGTTGAGGAAATTATCAGAAGAAAGAAAGCGTCTTTTAGAAAATGGAAGTCCAGTTTGGCTGATGAAGAATATGAGAGGGAACACAAATGGTGGCAAAAGAGAAGCAGAAGTTAGCTGTAGGGGAGGCAAAAAAAAAAAAGGATTATGAGGAACGCATGGCTGCGAACATCAAGACCAGCAACAAACAGTTCTTCAAGTACATCAAAAAAGCAGGGAAAGCCCGGCAAAAGGGAGGCGGTAGACCCAGTTAGATGACAAAGGAACAAAGGGTGTGCTAAAAGATGGCAGGGCGATTGCAGAGAAGCTGAATGAATTCTTTGCATCTGTCTTCACCCAAGAGGAGGTGAGGGGCATTCCTGCACCTGAACCAGAAGCTGTGGGAGGCAAATCCGAGGAACTAGCGAAGATAGTGGTAGACAAGGGAAAGAAGTTCTGGCAGCCATTGATAAACTAAATGTTGCCAAATCCCCTGGCCCAGATTGGTACCACCCAAGAGTTCTTAAAAAAAGCTCAAGCATGAAATTGCTGATCTTCTCACTTTAATATGCAACTTATCCCTGAAATCAGGCTCCATCCCTGAAGACTGGAAGATGGCCAATGTCACACCAATCTTTAAGAAAGGATCTAGGGGGGACCCGGGAAATTACAGGCCAGTCAGTTTGACATCTGTTCCTGGTAAGTGTTAGAATCTATCATTAAAAGATAAAATTATAAAACATGTAGAAAAGCAAGACCTGCTGAGAAAGAGTCAGCATGGCTTTTTTGCAGAGGCAAATCCTGTCTTACAAACTTACTAGAGTTCTTTGAGGGTGTAAACAGGCATGTGGACAGGGGTGAACCGGTGGACGGTGTCTACTTGGATTTCCAAAAGGCTTTTGACAAAGTTCCTCACCAGAGACTATTGAGAAAACTCAGCAATGAAGGAATAAGCGGGGAAGTCCTCCTATGGATTAAAAACTGGTTGAGAAACAGGAAACAAAGAGTGGGTGTAAATGGGAAGTTCTCACAATGGAGAGATGTCGGGAGTGGTGTCCCCCAAGGATCTGTTTTGGGACCAGTGCTCTTTAACCTATTCATAAATGACCTGGAAGTAGGGGTGGGTAGCGTAGTGGCCAAGTTTGCAGATGATACCAAATTATGTAGGGTGGTGGGAACCACAAAGGATTGCGAAGAGCTCCAAGCGGACCTTGATAAATTAGGTGAGTGGGCTCAGAAATGGCAAATGCAGTTCAATGTAGCAAAATGTAAAGTGATGCACATAGGGGCAAAAAATCCAAACTTCACATACACGCTACAGGGGTCAGTGCTATCAGTCACAGACCAGGAAAGGGATTTAGGTGTCTTAGTTGATAGTTCCATGGGAATGTCAACTCAATGCATGGCAGCTGTGAAAAAGGCAAACTCTATGCTGAGGATTGAGAATAAAACTGCAAAGATTGTCATGCCCTTATATAAAGCAGTGGTGCGACCGCACTTGGAGTACTGTGTCCAGTTCTGGTCGCCGCATCTCAAAAAGGATATTGAGGAGATAGAAAAAGTGCAGAGAAGGGCAACAAGGATGATTGAGGGACTGGAGCACCTTCCCTATGAGGAGAGGCTGCAGCGTTTGGGACTTTTTAGTTTGGAGAGGAGGCGGCTGAGGGGGGATATGATTGAAGTCTACAAAATTATGCATGGGGTAGAAAATGTTGACAGAGAGGCATTTTTCTCTCTTTCTCACAATACTAGAACCAGGGGGCATTCATTGAAAATGCTGGGGGGAAGAATTAGGACTAATAAAAGGAAACACTTCTTCACGCAATGTGGGATTGGTGTTTGGAATATGCTGCCACAGGAGGTGGTGATGGCCACTAACCTGGATAGCTTTAAAACGCTGCATCAGCTTTGGCTTCCAGGATCTTCTTCATTTCATAGCCACTCTTGGAAATCCATAAGAGGCACTGCTATAATTTGAGCCTGACTTAGTGCTTCTTTGTTCTGTGGGATGTGGAAGACGAGGTTTTAGTTGCAGATTTACTGCCACACTTGCTTGGCACCTCAGGGTGTAACCTTCTTGGAAATGTGAGGTGACATTCCCTTCCTCCTATTCCTCTGAGTGGGGGGATGCAGTGTCTACAGTTGGTTTGGTGGATTGTTCTTCTATGCTGGATCTCTGTTGATTGCTGACTGTTTTTGCAACTCCCTGAAACTCTGCTGGATAAACCACACATAATGTTGTTAAAGAAGTTTGCCTTTTCTCTCTCTGATCCTTCTCCATCTTTGTCTTGATATTCATACTTGGATGTATTCATACGCTCTAGGAGGGAAAATCAGATCTCCTAGCTGACCTTCCATAGTGGTACCGCTGTTGTAAGGTCTCCTTTACAACTTAATATTTCTTCTTCTTTGCACAAGGCATTTTCCAGATTGATAACTTTACAGGAGGTCTTGGCCAATTTTAGGAGCATTTTGAGCTTCGCAATACATTCACTCCGATCTTGCAAAGATGCTACCATTTTGGTAGTGGGCTTTTATTTCTAGCATTGTTTCGTGAAATAGAGCTTGTTGGCTCTGAGTGAGTTTCTTCTTTCTTGCATTGCCGGGTGCTCCTAGCAAAGAAGACTTCAACTTCTATGCCCAGCTTCTCTTTAGGGCTTATAGGAACCAATCTCCTTCAAGCCAGTGCTCCTAGCAAAGAAGACTTCAACTTTCCTATGCCCAGCTTCTTTAGGGGCTTATAGGAACTAATCTCTCTCTTCTGCCAGTGCTCCTAGCAAAAGAAGACTTCAACTTTCCTATGCCCAGGCTTCTTTAGGGCTTTAGGAACCAATCTCTTACTGTTGCTAGGCAGACTTTCTTTTGTTCCTTTTACTGCAAAGGCTCCCCTGCCTTGCTTCTCACCGACTGAAACTTTCAATTCGCCTTGGAAACTGGAAACATTCAAGTTAGACTGTTCTGCTCCCAGGTGGTTATTAGCAGCTCGCACTGCCAAAGCAGAATGTAAGACTCCACTGACCTAGCTAATAGTTCAATACTCTAAAGTTTTAATTGTAATAATGTTGACAGACCCTGACTCCTCCCGGTCTAATCTAAATAAAGGTTACTTTTGTTGCAGAAACTTCTTGGAGTCTGGAAATTTATTGTAAATACTGTGAGACTATAAATAACATCTATAACTGTTTAACTTTAAATACTGTGAATCTATAACATCTTGGACTGTTTCAATTTAAATACTGTGAGCCTATAACATCTTGGACTGTCTAACTTGTTGCTGTCACTCCAGCTTCCGCTACACCTAACTGCCGCTGTCACCAGCCTGCTGGCCCCTAACTGCCAAATCAGACAGGTTGTTGGCATAACTGTCAGAGAACACCAGCCCTAGGGCTTCTTAAAGGGACAGAACTAAATTCGGTTCCCTCCCACTGAATACTGTACAAAACATAGCTAAACCCATACTAACTGTGGGGAAACTAAAGGGGAAATAAACAAAGGCTCTGTGGGGGCATGACAGCTATTAGGTTAGTTTGTATGTTATTTTAAGTTGGAGCATGTTGTTGTGCAAAGGAAACCCCATTGCAATACTGGAATGTTGGTCTAATTAAAATAATAATAAGTATTTAATAATACAGTGTAAGAAGCTCTCATGACTGTGCAGTGGTTGTGCCTTGCTTGGTGCAATGTGTTAATGGAACACCAGTTACTTGGAAATGGCATTTGATTTAAGAGAGCCAGCTTGTAGGTGTAGTGGTCAAGAATGGCAGATAATATTGTGAACTGGGCTCTGTTTCCCCTAACCTCTACACATGAAGTCTGCTGGGTGATCTTTGGCCCAGTCAATGGTCTCCCAACCTCTCTCAAGCCCCACCTACCCCACAAGGTGTCTGTTGTGAGAGGAGAGGAAGGGTGGGCTTTTGCAAACTGCTTTGAGACTCCCTATGGTTGAGAAATGTAGGGTATACATCCAAAGCTCTTCAGTCTCTTGAACCAGCAGAGAGGAGTAGCAGCAGAAGAGAGACTTGGCCAGGAAGAGCAGAGTGACCTGGCTGCTAGGTAATTTCATTTTGAGGGCTTCTTTCAAAGCCACAGCTTTGTAGCAAAACAGTGTATTTTAACAGGGGGGGTTATCTCTTTTTTCTCCTCTTGTAGAGGCTGCTGAATCTGGAAGGTGGGGCTTAACAGGGGTTGTTACTAGAGTCTTCATCTCTTGTTCATCTTGTCCCGAGAGGTGGGGCTTTTGTCCCGAGAGAGGTGGGGGGCTCTTGTCTGTCTCTTGGATCCAGTGGCACTTACGCCTCTATGATCTAATTTTAATTCTAATTTTTTTGTTTTTTAAATTAATAAGGACTTATATTTGACAGATAGTATGTGCAGATAGCTCCAGGGGGGGGCAGTGACCTAAAAGTTTAATATTTAAATATCTACAAACAAATCCTTCAGGATATGAAGGCAGAAAGCCAGCAGGGAGGGAGGGGGGCTCTTCCAGTGCCTTTGCACCTCGAGTGTCACATTGCATGACCATCTGCCCTGCTAGGACAGAAGTAAGTGGGTGTGCCCTACTTCTGCCAATGAGCTCCTGGCACTCTGGTGAACGCATTAGTAAGCTCTCTTGAAGTCAAAGGTGGCAGACCTGGAGGAAGCTGGAAAGAGGCAGGAGAGGGTGACAGACGAGGCTTTCAGGGACCTAACAGCCGGGTCCCATTCCCAAGGTGACATCTCTTCAGATGTCATGGAGAATGAAGGCCTTGGGGATGGAGGGTGCCTGTCTGAGGTGAAAGGAAGATGCTACCTTAGGATGGGATCCCTTCCTTTAACTGGTGATCCAGCTATCCTCTCGCGACTGAGGATACCCCTCAGGGGAGTGAGGGGGCTCACTTGCAGTGGGTGATCTCGATCTACAGAAATGTAGAGAGTTGGGTTTGCAGGGCGGATGACCCCTGATGACGCATAGTGACTTCTGGCCTGCCACCTGAGATGCTGGGTTGGCATGTCCACTGTACTGGGCTCAGATAGGCTTTAGAGCAGTGCCTGGGGTGGAGTCAGCAGTTGTGGTCCCACATTACACCAACGACATTGGGAAATGCAGTCTTGAGGAGGTTCCTGGAAGCTAAATTTAGGCTGCTAGGGAACAGGCTGAAGTCCAGGGACCCCTCCAAGGTGGCATTCTCAGAAATGCTACCTATCTCCTGACGCCAAGCAGGGCGCAGCCTAGGGGCAAGTCTGGACATTGCCAGGGTCTCAATGCGTGGATGAGAAGGTGGTGCAAAGGCAGAGGGTTTCAGATTTGTCAGGAACTGGGGAACCTTTTTGGGACAAAGGCAGGCCTGTACAAACTTGGAGACGGAAACTTCATTCCTTAACCAAAAGAGGGAACTAGGGCTGCTGGCAGCTCAACATTAAAAAAAGAGTGGCAGAACAGCTTTTAAAACTGATCACTGGGGAAAACTAGGCCGGACAGGAGTCAGAGGTGACTTTAACTGAATTACAGTATCTATGGGGATGCAGACAGAAAGAGGAGGTTTTTCCTTAAATCAACCACATACAAGCTTGGTGAACATAGCAATGTGCATGTAGACAAGGGATGAAGTGTCTTACAAAAAACTTGAAGGTAAAGCACATGTAAATCCCAGAGTTAAGGACAGAGACAGAATTGGTATACAGGTGTCTCTCTATGCTAATAGTAAGAAGCATCTCGACCTAAAATGGGGAGCTAGAGGTACAGAGTTTCAAAGGAGGACTTTGATATAGTGGGCATTACAGAGACATGGTGGGAGATGAAGGAGAACCAGTGGGATGCTGTTATACCAGGCTACAGGCTCTATAGGAATGATAGGACAGGGTGCATTGTTGGGGGATGGAGTTGCTCCTTTACATCAAAGAGAGCATGTAGTATCACATAAAATAGACAATGCAAGGCAGAGCTTTTGGTTCCCCTCTACAGAATCACTCGTGGGCTATCAATGCCACCCAGGTGTGAGAAGGACAGTTTTAATAATGTAGGATATATTATTATCGTCCCCTGATGACCAAAGTGCTACCAAGAGGATTCTCGAGATGGAAAAGAAAAAAGAATTAGAGAGGCCAACAAAAAAACAAAATGTAGTGGTAATGGGTGATTTTAACTATCCCCATATAAACTGGAAAAATGCATGTTCAGGTCCATAGGTGTAAAGGAGAGAGAGCATTCCCTGGATATGCTAAATGACTGTGGCTTAGAGCAGATGGTTGTGGAACTCTGTAACCAGGAGAGAAGTGATCCTAGATCTAATTCTATGTGGGACCCAGGGACCCGGGTGCAGAGAAGTCAGTGTTGTTGAGCCGAGCTAAGGAACAGCCAATTACAATGATGCTGCGTCAGATTCAGTATCTCAGCATCTTAGAACAAATGGCGCGGGCAACTACTAATGTAGTTAAGCATTAAGCTACTTTCAGAAAGGGAAATTTCTCAAAGATAGAGGGGGAGATAGTGCGAGGAAGCTGAAAAGGAAAATCAAAGAGTGTCAAAAACTGTCCAGGATGTCTTGGAGGTTATTTAAAAACACAGTAATAAAGCTCCCAAAGCTGGAATGTGTTCCACAGGTTAGAAAAAGGCAGCACCCAGTCCAAAAAGAAAGCCACCATGGTTAACAAGAGAGGTTGGGAGGAAATTATCAGAAAAAAAAAAGAAAAGCGTCTTTTAGGAAAATGGAAGGTCCAGTTGTGGCTGATGCGAAAGAATAAGATGAGAGGGAACACAAATGGTATGGCAAAAGAGAAGCAAGTTAGCTGGGTAAAGGGAGGCAAAAAAAAAGGGATTATAGAGGAACGCATGGCTCCCGAGGAACATCAAAGACCAGCAACAAACTGAGTTAGCTTCTAAGTACATCAAAAGTTAAGCAGGGAAGCCAGCAAGGGAAGCCGGTAGGCCCCAAAGGATGACAAAGGAACAAAGGGTGTGACTAAAAGATGGCAGGGAGATTGGCAGGAGAAGCTGAATGAATTCTTTGCATCTGTCTTCGACCTGGCAAGAGGAGGTGAGGAACGATTCCTGCACCTGAACTAAGCTTCTTAGGAGGCTTAATCCAGGAACTAAGCCGAAGATAGTGGGTAGACAAGGGAAAGAAGTTCACAGCAGCCATTGGATAAATCCAATGTTACCAAATCCCCTGGCCCAGATTTAGTGCATTCACAATCTAAAGAGTTCTTAAAAAAGCCTCAAGCATGAAATTGCTGATCTTCTCACTCACTTTAATATGCAACTTATCCCACTGAAATCAGGCTCCATCCCTGAAGACTGGGAAAGATGGCCAATGTCACACCAATCTTTAAGAAAGGATCTAGGGGGGGACCCTGGAAATTACAGGCCAGTCAGTTTTGACATCTGTTTCCTGAAGTAAAATTAGTAGAATCTATCTCATTAAAGATAAAATTATAAACATGTAGAAAGCAAGACTCTGCTTCGAGAAAGTTAGTCAGCATGGCTTTTGCAGAGGCAAAATCCTGTCTTCTACAAACTTACTAGAGTTCTCTTGAGGGTGCAAACAGGCATGTGGACAGGGAGTGAACCGGTGGACATTAATTCTACTTGGATTTCCAAAGGTTTTTGACAAAGTTCCTCACCACCAGAGACCATTGAGAAAAAACTCAGCAATGGAAGAAGGAATAAGCGGGGAAGTCCCTCCTATGGATTAAAAAACTGGTTGAGAAACAGGAAAACAAAGAAGTGGGTGTAAATGAGGAAGTTCTCATTAATGGAGAGATGTCGGGAGATTGGTGTCCCCAAGAAGGATCTGTTTTGGGGACCAGTGCTCTCACTAACCTATTCACAAATGACCCGGAAGTAGGTGGAGTAGCGAGTGGGCCAAGTTTGCAGATGATACCAAATTAATGTAGGGTGGTGGGAACCACAAAGGATTGGCGAAGAGCTCCAAGCCCTGACCTTTGATAAATTAGGGTGAGTGGGCCTAGAAAATGGCAAAATGCAGTTCAATGTAGCAAAATGTAAAGTGATGCAATACCATAGGGGCTAAAAATCCAAACTTCACATACACGCTTACAGGGGTCCAGTGCTATCAGTCACAGACCAGGAAAGGGACTTTAGGTGTCTTTAGTTGATAGTTCCATGGGAATGTCAACCTCAATGCATGGCAGCTGTGAAAAGGCAAACTCTATGCTGAGGATTGAGAATTAAAACTGTAAAGATTGCTCATGCCCTTATATAAAAGTAGTGGTGCGAACAAGACTTGGAGTACTGGGTGTGTCCAGTTCTGGTCGCCGCGATCTCAAAAAAGGGATATTGAGGAGATAGAAAAAAAAGTGCAGAGAAGGGCAACAAGGATGATTGAGGGACTGGAGGCACCTTCCCTATGAGGAGAGGGCTGCAGCCGCGTTGGGGACTTTTAGTTTGGGAGAGGAGGAAGCGGCTGAGGGGGATTATGATTGGAAGTCTGCCAAAATTATGCATGGGGTAGAAAAATGCTGGACAGAGAGGCATTTTTTTCTCTCTTCCTCACAATACTAGAACCAGGGGGCATTCTATTAGAAAATGCTGAGGGAAGAAATTAGGGACTAATAAAAGCGAGCCCACTTGCTTCACGCTTCAATGTGTGATTGAGTGTTTGGAATATATGCTACACAGGAGGGTGGTGATGGCCACTGCAACCTGATATAGCTTTAAAGGGCTTGACAGATTTCGGGCTTGGACAGATTTATGGAGGGAGAAGTCGATTTATGGCTACCAATCTTGATCCACTCTTTGATCTGAGATTGCAAATGCCTTAACAGACCAGGTGCTCGGGAGCAACAGCCGCAGAAGGCCATTGCGTTCACATCCTACATGTGAGCTCCCAAAGGCATTTGGTGGGCCACTGCGAGTAGCAGAGAGCTGGACTAGATGGACTTTGGTCTGATCCAGCTGGCTTGTTCTTATGTTCTGTATATATCGAATTAGAACGGAGCTTCCGAATTGTTATTCTTCATCAGTTCCGTCAGCATGGCCAATTGGCCATGCTGGCAGGGGCTGATGGGAATTGTAGTTCCTGAACATCTGGAGAGCCGCAGGTTCCCTACCCCTGTTCTAAATGAACACATGCTATTATCACCATCGTCCCTGAGGGCTTTCCACCTCACAAGGCTTACAAGGCTTTTATGCAGTAATGGTCCTAGTCTGGGGGTGTCTGCAAGGTTCCTTATGTCATATCCTGTTCCTTTAATTTCAGAAAGCAAAATGTAAAGCATTAGATTTTTTTAAAAATTGCTACTGTTTAGTTTATGTAAAAACAGTCAAGCAGGGCCTACATCCTTCACCTCTTCATCCTCCCTGTCCCATATTAAGCTCAGCTGTGGAACAACTTCACATACAAGTTCAACAGAAATATGCTCTCCATGTTACCACCATATCATTCATGCTTCTGTGCCTCATAGTAGGGCCTACATCCTTCACCTCTTCATCCTCCCTGTCCCATATTAATCTCAGCTGTGGAACAACTTCACATACAAGTTCAACAGAAATATGCTCTCCATGTTACCACCTTATCATTCATGCTGTGCCTCATAGTGGCTAAACAGTTTAAGTCCAGTAGAGAACTTACACATCCATAGGAAGTCCTGAGGTCAGACTTTTGTTTGGACTGGGGATGGCCCACACGGCTGGTGTCTGAAAGAACTAGCTCCCGGGTTATCCTGCGTGACAAGGGGAGGGCTTCTGGTTGTGGTATATTTCCAGGTTTTGATGACTAATTGAATCTGTTGCTTAGCTAAGTTTGGTGGGAACCCGTTCATTAAGACTGCATTTAATTTGTACAATAAATATCCCAAAGAATGATCCCAGAAAATTATGGGGAAGCCTGAAATGTTACGCTGAGGAAGTGGACTGGCATCCATGAAAGAAGTGTATGCCAGGAACTCATATAAATTTGGATTCTCTGGACACTGTTCCCATGATTG
The DNA here is from genome assembly GCF_021028975.2 of Sphaerodactylus townsendi. Taxonomy (NCBI): domain Eukaryota; kingdom Metazoa; phylum Chordata; class Lepidosauria; order Squamata; family Sphaerodactylidae; genus Sphaerodactylus; species Sphaerodactylus townsendi. The sequence goes on from NC_059432.1 coordinate 96,140,331, forward strand.
GTATCTGAGACTTGCTCTCTCATAGATGATTCTCTTAGAGGACATTGGCAGCTGTCCTGTGTCTTTTGCAGATCTGCCTGTTTTCACTTTGCATGCTTGTTCTGCACAGCCATGATGAGATTAGGGGTTCATTTATTGATTTATTTCATTTATAGAATTCTCTTCTTGCTGAGCAATTGTGACCAATTTTTTAAAAAATGTATCTTATTGCATAGGATTCCCCTTCTTCCACTTTATCCTTAGGACAACCCATGTGAGCTAAGTTAGGCAGAGAGCATGTGATTGACCCAAGGTAAGCCAATGAGCTTCCATGACAGAGTAGGAATGCAAGCCTGGGTCTCCCAGAACCTAATCTGGCACTCTAGCCCAAAGATAACAATGGTTGGGTAAAAGACAGTGTGATCCTTTTGTGCCACTTCAATGTAATGGTACAAACTGCAAATAGTTTGAGGCCTTGCATCTGACTTACTGTTCTCTGCAAATGACACCAAAGCCATCTGGCCCTCTCACACATTCACACGATATAGCTGATAAAAGTCCCATCCAACTAGGGTTGCAGCCTCCAGGTGGGACTTGGAGATTTCCCAGAATTACAATCTCCAGGCAACAGAGAGCAATTCCTGTGGAGAAAATGACAACTTCCGGGGTGGATTCTATGGCTTCATACCCTGTCGAGGTCCCACCCCTCCAGGCTTCAACCAGCAGATCTCCCAGAATTTCCCAGACCACTGTTGGAAGCCCTGCATCCAATCTGCTTTCAAGATTGCCACAGATGTCACTGTCAGGGGCTCTGGCCAAGTGTGGGCCCTCTTTCAGGATGGAGAATAACAAACTGAACAAGAGAGGGAGCAAAGCCAGCAAAGATCCCAAGCAAGTACTAGTGAAAGATGGGGCAAGTAGCTTAGACTAGAGAAAAAAAATAAGTGATGTGGAATGTAGTCACCAGTCATCAACGCCTGAGAGTCACTTCACCATCACTATATGGGCTCCAGCTCTCAATTCAGATCTCAGTGGGACAGGGACGGAGTGAGGGGGGAAAGCGCCTGGTGCACTGGTGCGTCCTCTGTCCCTGTCCCACCCCGGAACGCCCCACCACTCCCCCGAAGGTGCGTTGCCCTTCCCCCTGGAGCTACGCCTCTGCAGTGGAGCAAACTAGGTGTTCATCCGGCATGTGCCAGAAACAGAAGGAGAGAGAATCGTTTAAACACAGCAATGCTCCATCTTTCCAGGACTATTTCACAATGGTGAAAACAAGAGCTCTGGCACGGTTAGGGTGGCCAACCTCCAGAGAGTAGCTGGAGACATCCTGGGATTAGAACTGCTCTCCAGATGACGTAGATCAATTCCCCTGGAGAAAATGGCTGCTTCAAAAGCTGGACTCACTTGAGGTCCCCTCCCCAGGTTCCACCCCCAAAATCTCCAATATTTTCTAAATCCAAAGCTGGCAACCCTAGGCGAAGCAATTTGCAAAAAATGAACCACTGAGACCTATTGCTTGTCTTCAACGAGAGGAGGAGAGTAAATTCATAAACCCTCTAATATTATGTCCCCCCCTCCACAAAAAAACAAAAAAAATAGGAAACAGACCATCAAGTTTTTCTTTCTTCCATTATAGCATTTGCTCAGTTCATTTTGAAGTCTAGTGGAGTGCAAAATTGGTACAAGTCAGGCCAATTGTGAAGAGCATACACACATAAATCACGACTTCTACTACTTATCAAATCCTCCCTTCTCTTTCATTTCTGCCTTATCCATCAAAATAACTCGTTTCTGATGGGTAGCCTTAAGGAGTGGGGGCAGCAAGCTAACACCCTGCCAGCCACTGTCCCAAAGAGGCTTTAACTCCAATGACTATAGAAACTGCTTATGCACAACAAACTCACCTTTTGCCCCATCCAGATAATCTGCCGTGTTGACCCCCAATTCACAGATATTCTACAGTTTGCCGGAAGATGAACAACAAACTTCCTATGCTGCAGCAACCCTTGTGTGATAAACAGCATGCAGACAGTGAGGTGCTGGGTGGTTTCTGGGCTGTATGGCCGTGTTCTAGCAGCATTATCTCCTGACGTTTCGCCTACATCTGTGGCTGGCACCTTCAGAGGATCTGATACCAGCCAGAGATGCAGGCGAAACATCAGGAGAGAATGCTGCTAGAACACGGCCATACAGCCCGGAAACCACACAGCACCCCCGTGATTCCGGCTGTGAAAGCCTTCGACATTCACATATGACAACAGCACACATATTTTACTGTGCGTGCATGCAATAGAAAGTTGCAGTTGCCACTGGCTTCTCATTTAGGGTTGCCAGGTTTCCTCTGGCTACTGGTGAGGGATGGGAAGGTTGGGTTGCCAGGTTCAGGTTGCAAAACTTCTTGAAATTTTGGGATGGACCACAGAGAGGACAGGGACCTCAGTGGGACACGATCTCGTAGAGCAGTGTTTCCCAACCTTTTCAAGATCAGGGTACCCTTGACCTCACTCTTCATATCTCACGGTACCCCTGCCGCCACCCTCCACCTTCCCCTCCCATTGCCCCTGCTTGCCAAACCCCCCACCTTCCCCTCCCAGGGTGAAGGGAAGCACTGGAGGTGGTGGTGGCTGCTGACCTTGTGGCAGGCCCTGCCCCATGGGCCAGCTCCATGTCCTTGCTGGCGCCGGTGGGAGACACCACAAAAATGAGGGGGGGCGGTCGTGTTGCCGCGGTACCCCTGGGACATGCTCACGGCACCCCAGGGTACCACGGTCCCTGGTTGAGAATGGCTGTCGTAGAGTCTAGCCCCAACCATCCATTTTCTCCAGGAAACCTGATTTCTGTAATCTGGAGATGAGCTTTAATTCTGGGGGATCTCCATGTCCCATCTGGAGGCTGACATCTCTATTCCCATCCCTGGCACACAGGAAAAAAAAATACACCCTTTAGTCCCAGTGACTTACACATCTGAAGTGGCCCTCCATCTCACTGTAAAAACAGTGGCATTATTCTAAAAAGGAAAAAAAAAATGATATTTAAAAATATACCCCCAGAGCTTGGGGGATTTTTTTTAAAGTTGGGATTTATTTATTCTGCTATTCTCACTGAATACATGAATGACCGATTGCTTGGAGGGGGTGGGGGTGTAATTGAAAAATCAGAGCATAAAGCACTCCGTAAACTGGAAAAGAAATCTGGCTCTCCTTTTGCCACTGAGTCCACATTCCTTTTTCCCATTATATCAAGTTACCGTCCGAATCTTCCCAAACCACCGTAAAACGCAAGCCAACCCCTTCCCCTTCAGCTTCACAAATGTTGCAAAGCACAGACATTAAAATTTCATCAGGGAGATCTGAGGAGCCCTGAGGCGCAGAATGGTAAGCTGCAGTCAAAGCTCTGCTCATGACCTGAGTTCAATCCCAGAGGAAGTTAGTTTCAGGTAGCCAGCTCAAGGTTGGCTCAGCCTTCAATCCTTCCGAGGTCACTAAAATGAGTACTTAGCTTGCCAGGGATAAAGTATGGAAAAGGAAATGGCAAACCATCCCGTTGACACAATCTGCCTAGCAAATGCTGCGCTGCCACGTCACCCCAAAGGTCAGTAATGGCCCAGTGCTTGCATGGGAGACTACCTTTACTTTGATACTTTAAGGAGGCCTCTCTTCAGTGAGAAGTCACAAACGTTTTCCAGTCTCCAATATCAAGGATTTTCTTCCTACTGTAAGCTACCAACTTCATAACTGAACAAGATGTCTCAGAAGCTGTTTTCAACATATTCTATCTCTGTAACTTCTAAGACAGAGAGTCTAAAAACTGTCTACCTTCCAGGAACACTTTACAGTTTGACCATTACACCTCAGAACCCTTGTGCATTGTGAAGGATTCCAAGGCATGTTCCAGGACACATATTTTAAGCAGGGGACTCTGGCAGGCAAACCAGAATTGCCTTACAGGGAGCCATTTTGTATGTCATCTTCTCTCTGAGCAGCTCCTAATAAGCTTTCAACCTCTCCCACAATTCCACTGCTTCAGAACACGTACTCCCAATTCATCCGCTTTTACTTCTAATAATTTTCAGCCCACTCCTGCATCCCATCCCTTTGTCTACTCTTAGGTTTCTTCAGTAATGCAGAAATGGAGGAACCACCACAGAGGAAGAATCAAAGCAGCACTTCCCTGCCCCATTCCTGCTGCTTGTACTTAGGGGGTTACATGAAAACATACTGATTCTTCCCAAGCAATTCTTCCACTCCTGGCTGCTGTGGGTTTAACAGTTTGTGTGGCCATGGTCTGGTAGGTTTTGCTCCTAACGCTACCAAACCACGGCCACACAAACTGGAAACCCCAGAAGACCAGTTAATTCTGGCCATGAAAGCCTTTGGCAATACAATCTTCAATTCCTGTTACAGCACATCTGAAGCTACCATATCCCAAGTCAGACCACTGGCCAATCAAGATTTGACTACTTTGATTGGCAGCCATTCTCCAGGTGGAAATATTTCATAAAACCCACTACCTGGCCATTTTAACTGGAGATACCGGGGATTTACCTAGGATGTTCAACATGCCAAGGAGATGCTCGACCACTGAACGATGGCTCATCTCCTTACAGAGGAAGGAATCATAAAAGAACACTAGCCAGACTGTTCTGTTAGTATCAGAGCCAGCCCTTATTTGAACTTGAAAATGATAGCAGTTTCCGGATTTCCACAAAGACCATGTCTGATTATTAACTGTGCAAACAATTATGAAGACAAACTGCATTTTAAAAATCTATATAATAATATGGCTGATAAGATAACAGTATGAACGTAACATAGCTTGAAATATATATCTGTATAAATTCACCAAACAAAAAGAAGGTTGAATTCCAACCCAACTACATGACAAAACATATTCACCTTTTACAAAACATCTCGCTTCCTTCTCTTTAAAGTTTCAAAATCCTAAATCAATACAGGAAGTGACTTAGAAGATCATATATATAAGCCATCTAGCAGAAGGTGCACTCTTGCCAAAGCTTTGTTAATAGAGTTTTCTGCTTTTCTAATGAAAAGATCCCAGACTCCAGGGAGCAGCCTTCTGTTTTGTTTAATAGTTACAATTTAATAAAGCAGATATAATCCAGAGAGGTCTCCGGGGATACACACACTGGATAAAATCCATGTGTGTGTTTTCAGCTCTGTTCCAAGAAGACTACTGGCTTTTATTCTCACAGGACCAAAAAAATTTATGCACACAGAACATTTGTCTTTTCTCCTTTAACTTTGTTTATTAAGCCGTGTTGGAAGCATTCGACGCTATCAGCTATTAAAAGCTTGTTCAAGCAGGAGATGGGAGAGTCTCCGAGGATCAGAAGGTCAACTCCGTTGAGCATCTGTATATTATCCAAACCACTTAAATGCAATCACAGACCATGGAAAACACACAGTGTACAAGGCCATGTTACGGTGCTGGTACATTACAAACTAGTGGGCGCTCACGTTTACCCTTAATTAGAAACCATTAGAAACATGCAGAAATAAAAGGTGGGCACTTCTCTTGATGCATCATGCCGCAAAACATCATTTAGGAATGACAAAGGATAAAATTACTAGCGCTTTTGAAAATAAAGCTAACATTGCAACAGATCGTGGCTCCAATATACATATTAAGCCCCTTCAACTGCACAGGTTTCCTTCCCCATTATTATTATTATTATTATTCTATTTATTAGATTTGATATCCCATCCCTCCCCTTTGGGGCTAGGTGCAGCATATAAAAATTATGAAATGATAAAACATTGAATACGTGCAAATATCTTTTTAATAGACAGAATAATCAAGTGGCAACTGATTCCAAATCATCATGGTTTTGGAACCTGCACAAGGGGCCATGACAGATGCATAGTGCCAAAGGGGATGGGGCAGTGATGGGATCCAAAAATTTTAGTAACAGGTTCCCATGGTGGTGGGATTCAAACTGTGGCATAGCACCAATGGGGCTGGGCGGGGCATGACGGGGGCGTGGCTGGGCATTCTGGGGGTGGGGCATTCCTGGGCGGGGCTGTGGCAAGGACGCAGCCGCTGCACCAGTCCTTGGGCAGGAAACGAATGCACACAGGAGCAGGCTGCCATGCACGCCTGTGCACCTCCTGCTAGACTGCTTCAAGTTCTGCGCGCTACTGCTGAGAGGAGGGGCGTAACTAAGGCAAAAATCACATGGCAAAATCACCAATTAGTAACCCCCTCTCGGCACACACAAATAATTAGTAGCCTACTCTTGGGAACTTGTGAGAACCTGCTGAATCCCACCTCTGGGATGGGGTGTGCGTGATTCACCGGGCGCACACTAGTGCAGGGCCGTGGCCAGGGCATTCCGGGGGCGGGGGTGTGTGTGTGGCAGAAGTGCAGGGTGCACGCAGGCCCAGGGTGCACTTCCCTCTCACTCCAGCCCTGGGCCATGGTCAAGATGATAATAACACTGTTCACATGGTGATGGCCAAGAGTTGACTTACGAGCTGGTAAAAGTTGGATGAAATTGATGGGAAGGATCAACTCTGCAAGTACAAAAGAACATGAATCCACATACAGCCGTCTCCTCCTCCAAACAGATCCACCAGGGTACATGTGAAGGAAGTCCCAATTAGGGTCCCGGAGCCCAACCTACCACTTGCCATGGCAACAGGCTCTTCAGAGTACCTTGCTCTCCTCCCAGTGTCCACACATAGCATCTACGTACTCTGCTCTGAGCATCCTTTGGAACTACTCAAATGTGCTTCATCACCAAGCCAAGAAGTAGAAAAGAATTGGACGGTATTTAGAAAAACAACCAAAAGATCCAGACATCATCAGAAGAAAGCATTTCTATTAATATTTCCTGGAAAGAATGTAGGTTTTATGCTGCCTGGTGGAAAGGCATTTTCCAGGGAAAAGTAATATGCTGTATGTTCCTGCTTATGTACATGCCAAACGGTTCACACACCCCAGAGAACAGAGATCATTTTTTTTTAAAAAATGTCAGATGGGGTAGAAAGGTTGTTCTGACAACTGCAACCATTCTTTTCCAGTTCTTTTGGTTCACCCCTGTTACTGTTACTCTTAACTGCCAAATTACAGCCATCATATGGCAAACCCATACAGTTTTTAAGACAAGAATCAATTAGAAGTGGGTTGCCATTGCCTCCCTCTAAGTAGCAGCCCTGGATTTCTTTTATTTATTTATTTATTTATTCGATTTGGTAAACCGCCCTACCCCCAAAGGGCTCCCAACCACGTACTTAAGGCCAACTCTGCTTAGCTTCCCAGATCTGACCAGATCGGGCTACACAGGTCAGGGCCATGTTCTTGCAAGCCATTTTGGGTACCCAAAATAAATATCAAGTGAGGTGATACACATCTAGGATATATTATGAAGTAGTAGGAAAATCGGGTTTGGGAAACCCAGATGCAAATCCTTGGTCATACATCATGGAAACTCATATTGCAGCCTAACCCACTTCAGAAGACTGTTCAAATAAAGGTCGAATTCCCACTGGAAAATTTTATGCAGATCAAAACCAATTAAGAATGAAACTTTGCCCTCTTCATCGGAGTTTCTACCTCCCCACCGCAGAGTGAACAGAAGACACACCTGGTTCCAGAACTCTTAGCAATCCCCACTACCAGGCAATCTCGCTTCGCTGGTCTTTCCTGATTGGCTGGCGGGCCTTGATGGGGTGGGACCTTTTCCCTCGTGGAAACGTACCTTGTTGGGGCATGACCGAAAAAAGGCTAACATTTTAAAGTTTAAAGTTCACTTTTATGAACGTTTACCGTTCAACAGTTAAACATTTAACTGTGTGAAAATTTAACGATTCAACAGTTACATGTTTGATCGGTTAACGTCCTTCCACGTCCCCTTCTGCTCTCGCTCACTGATTGCAAAAGCAAAAACAAAACCAAGGAAAGGCTGGCTGCACGCGCATCGCATCAGTGCCAGCAGAGTGCTGATTGGTTGTTCAATTTTTGTGTCATGCTGTGCAGCAGGAAATGAATCAGAGTTTTAACCCTTGTCCCTCCCCTTGGATCAGCTCTGAACCGTGCCAATGAGGTTTATCCCACTTGCAAGCAGGTCCTGCCAGGAAGTGAAATAAGGGGGAGAACGAGCGCCAGAAACGGGAAGAATCCATCTCTGCCGCACAAGCAATGGGGAGGTGGTCCCTGAAACCTGGTTAGTTTGCGTCCTGAAACCTGGCTAAGAAGGTAGTGGGGATTTGACCAAAACGAGAACGAAAGATTATGTGAGATGAAATGATGAGGAATATATGTATATGATAGTTTGCTGATATTGCTACTAATATTTCAGTCTTTCAAACTGTGAGGATTTCTGGTGAACAATTCAGGGTGCTCCAGGGTTGCCAGCCCACCAGATATGAAGGACAAGGGCACTCTTTCCCCTCCCCCTTAATTTGTGAGAGTTAAAAAAAAAAGCTGTATTCCTTCCATAAACAGCAACTTTTATGCTGAACTGCCGTTCCAGACCTGCCAAAAAACTCTGGCTATGTTCCCTGGTTCCATCCCTGACTCCATAATCAAGCTTCATTTAGGCACCATTCTGTTTAAAAAATTCAGGGGATATTGTAGCATATTGTGATCTCTGTGTCTAAGTATTTGTGAGTTGTGTTTTAGGAGCAGCAGTGGCGTAGGAGGTTAAGAGCTCATGTATCTAATCTGGAGGAACCGGGTTTGATTACCAGCTCTGCCGCCTGAGCTGTGGAGGCTTATCTGGGGAATTCAGATTAGCCTGTACACTCCCACACACACCAGCTGGGTGACCTTGGGCTAGTCACAGCTTCTCGGAGCTCTCTCTTCCCCACCTACCTCACAGGGTGTTTGTTGTGAGGGGGGAAGGGCAAAGAGATTGAAAGCCCCTTTGAGTCTCCTGTGGGAGAGAAAGGGGGGATATAAATCCAAACTCTTCTTCTTCTTCATATTTTTTGAACTTGGAAATCAGCTCTGAAAAGAAACTGTCAGGCCCTGGAGCAGCAGGGTGCTGTCCTGAGAGGGCTCCTCAACGTGTCCTGGGTCCCAGAACAACCTCAGAAGTGGTGAAGGGGGACTCAATAGTGTTGGGAACAGGGAATGTCGCTTCCTCCTTAACCTGGAGGATCCAGGCCAAGGAGGAAGCAATGTCCCCTGTTCCCAATGCTGGGGAACTGAGTGAGGGACCGGCAGCTGGTGAGGCCTCCTCCCTGACTTCTGAAGCTGTTCTGGGACCCAGGGCACTGGCAAGCTCGCATTTCTCTCTTGCAAGGAGACTCAGTGGGTCTTACAAATTCCTTTCCCTTCCCCTCCACACAACAGTCACCTTGTGAGGTAGGTAGGGCTGAGAGAGTTCTGAGAGAACTGTGACTAGCCCGAGGTCACCCAGCAGAAATGTGGAAGTGGGAAAGCAAATCCAGTTCGTCAGATAAGAGTCCGCCACTCATGTGGAAGAGTGGGGAATCAAACATTGTTCTCCAGGTTAGAGTGCACCTGCCGTTACCCACTATACTACGCTGGCTATCCGGAACCTTTAGGCAGCTTACAAAGGTTAAACAACAATAAAACCTCAATTGATATACCGAATACCTTTTTTCCCTTAATTTGGAGGAAAGTAGTTGAACGGAAGCCGGGCAGTTGCTCACTTGAATAAAGATGCAGGTATGTAACTGTGATTGATGACCCACCTCTGCCAAGAAATATATTACTGTCTCTGTTTTGGATATCATTGTCTTGCACGTATCTATAGAAAGCCATAAATAAAATATAATGAGGACAGAGGTGTTTTCTTTATTAAAATAAAGTCTTCAATCTTAAAAACACGACTTACAACATCTGAAGAAGATCAATGAAGACGTCTAGTGAATATTGTTGCTATGAGAATACACAGACATGCCTGCTTGCCAGCCTCCAAATTCCCTGTGCTCACCATATTTGATGGTAGTTTGAATACTGAAGAAACAGTTAAACTGCCTGCTAAAATGTATTGTCGAGGGCTTTCGTGGCCGGATTCAACTGGTTCTGGTGGGTTTTCCGGACTGCGTAACAGTGGTCTGGTGGATCTTGTTCCTAACATTTCGCCTGCATCTGTGACTGGCATCTTCAAAGGTGTAACAGACTTCCCTCTGTGATACACCTCTGAAGATGCCAGCCACAGATGCAGGCGAAATGTTAGGAACAAGATCCAACAGACCACGGCCGTACAGCCCGGAAAACCCACCAGAACTTGCCTGCTAAAAGGTTGCCACAGTACCGGACGAGGCAAAAGCAAGAATGATAATCTTTTGGTGACAAACTGTGGGCAAAATTAGATATGCGATCAGCGTCATACCCAGACTTTCCCCTCAGTGGGAACGATGGATGACACTGTTCTCCTGCCTTCGTGTGAGGTAATAAGGGTGAGCAGGTAGGACTGGGCCAGGTTCACCAGCAAGTTTCTGTATCTAAGATGGGATTTGAACCTGAGGCTCCTAGCTCCTAGTCAGGCCCTCTAAATCAGTGTTTCCCAACCTTTTCGACGCTGTGGTACCCCTGACCTCGCTCTTCATATCTCAAGGTACCCTTGAGGTTCATTTGAATTTTTTTTTGCATTTTTAAGGGTTTTTTCCTTTTTTGGCCTGTAGGTGGGGGGAGTGGCAAGCAGGGGGAGGGAACGGGAGGGAAAGCAGCATTGACAGCCGTGTTGTTTGTTTGCCTACATTCAGCATGGATTTGGGGGGATTTAAAGGGAAAGCTCCCTTTAAATCTACCCCCCTCAATCCACACCGCATTTAGGCAAATAAAACAATGCTGTTTTAAATGTTGTTTAAAGTAAGCCCATGAGGTTTCCAAAACCCCTCCCCCTGCCCCTTCAAAATCCATTTGATTCCGGTGGGGGGGGGGGCAGGCGGTAACATTGTCAGGGTACCCCTGGGACGTGCTCATGGTACCCCAGGGTACCACGGAACCGTGGTTGAGAATCACTGCTCTAAATATTACACCACACTGGCTGTTGTAGGGAGAGGAAAAGGGAGTTTGTAAGCTGCTTTGAATCTCCTCGCAAGACAGAAATGAAGAATCCAAATTCTTCTCTTCTACTCCTAGTCTGAGGCGGGGTATAAATATAATAAATTAATAAACAAAAATCAGAAACAGATCCTTTTGTGAAGTTCATTTCCACCAGTGTATGCAATCTATGCATATTCTATAAAAAGCACATTACATAAAATCCAGGATTTGTGTCCTGTGAGGGCACCCACGCCCAGCCTAAAGGCGGGTGCTGCTGCCCGGGACTTCAGCAAGAAAGGTGGGGAATAAATCCAAACTCCTCTTCTTCCACTTCTCCAGATGGACAGACAGATGATTTTATTTTACATAGTTGTTTTATGTATTTACTTTGAGTTACAACAAGCTAGTTCTCTGCATAACCTTGTGTCTTTATTACTGGGGTTGGAAATTCCACAACACACACACACTCTCTCTGTACTGATTGTTGCCTGACAAACAATAATCCTGCTCTTCCACATACTGCATATAAATCAACTCAAGGGGATAACTAAGGTGAAAGAGAGAGAGATTGAATGACAAGCTGTTTATCTTATGCTTTTGTTAACCATGACAATGGCTGTAGTCCTTGGTGATGGCTTTTAGCTTCCAAATGGAGAAAATTTGATTTTGGGGCTTGGGTGTCAAAGCTATGCAAGTCGCGGTCTGTTTTAACTTTATTAGTAACTAGTCAGAACACTGTTGTAAAAAAATATTAAATAAAGCCTTGTAAAAAATGGCTGAGGGAATCTTTTTGTACTTCCTCGTTTTCCTCTGTTTAATTAGACATCTGGCGATCGCCGTTGTCTCTTGCACGCATCGCTTCTTCATTTTATCTCATTTTCCCTGGTAATGTGCATAAACACAGGTGCTCCAAGTATTCAGCGCAGCACTGAATCATACCTTTTTTTGCAGATTAAAGTGAATTATATCTTCTTCCCAAAGACAAGTGAGGACTGTGTTCGGTGCAAATTTGTTTTTATCACTGGTGCGACATCAGCCTTTCATTGAAGCTTGGATGAGCAGGAAGGGAAAGAAGGGGAATTATGCTGGCAACTTAATTTAGAAACCTATTAGGCACATAGAAGATCATTCTGTCCACAGGTGTGGCTTGGCAGATGCTCATGTTTAGGTAAATCTTGGTGATTTAATGGGACTTGAGGCCAGACTCAAAGTTTTCTAAGTCTTGGTGACTTCAAGGGGAATTTGGGGACAAACTAACCGTTATCATGAAGATGTGGCTGTTCTGAAATGTACCACCTGGCCTTTAAACTTTTATGTCCCTGTGCCATGGTGCAGAGTGGGATAAGCTACAGTACAGCAATCAAAGCTGAGTTTGATCCCAATGGAAGTCACTTTAAGGTAGCTGGCTTCAGGTTGACTCAGCCTGCCGTCCTTCTGAAGTCAATAAAATGAGTCCCCAGCTTGCTGAGGTAAAGTTTAGATGACCGGGGAAGGCAACGAATGGCAAAACCATCTTGTAAACAGTTTGCCTAGCAAATGATGTGATGTGAAGTCATCCCATGACCACCCTTTTTCTAAGGTCTGCTAGAACTTGGTCTAGAGATGATACACTGCTTTGCATTTCCCCTTATTTTCTGTGTGTGTATGCTGTCAGATCACAGGTCACCCCGCAGGGTTTCCAAGCAGGAAATGTCCAGAAGTGGTTTGCCATGGTGTGCCTCTGCCATACAACCGGAGGTGGGATCCAGCAGGTTCTCACAGGTTCACGAGAGTAGGTTACTAATTATTTGTGTGTGCCGAGAGGGGGTTACTAATTGGTGATTTTGCCACATGATTTTTGCCTTAGTTACACCCCTCCTCTCAGCAGTAGCACGCAGAACTTGAAGCAGTCTAGCAGGAGGTGCACCGGCGTGCGTGGCAGCCTGCGCCTGCGTGCATTCGTTTCCCACCCAAGGACCGGCGCAGCGGCTGCGTCCTTGCCACAGCCCCGCCCAGGAATGCCCGGCCACACCCCGTCATGCCCCGCCCAGCCCCATTGGCGCTCTGCCACAGTTTGAATCCCACCACCATGGGAACCTGTTACTAAAGTTTTTTGATCCCACCACTGCATACAACCCTGGGGTTTCCTGGCAGTTGCCCATTTAAATACTCACCAGGGCTGACCTTGCTTCACTTCTGAGAGCTGACAAGACCAAGCTGACCTAGACCAGGGGTCTGCAACCTGTGGCTCTCCAGATGTTCACGGACTACAATTCCCATCAGCCCTTGTCAGCAAGGCCAATTGGCCATGCTGGCAGGGGCTGATCAGAATTGTAGTCCATGAACATCTGCAGAGCCACAGGTTGCAGACCCCTGGCCTAGACCAACCAGGTCAGAGAATTGTTGGGCTTGCAGGGAAATGTGCACCTTATTTCTAAAAAGAGATTTCCTTTGGGTTTTTTTTTTAACTTCTACAGAATATTCACAGTTCTTTGCTACCAAAAACTTGGGGGAGGCGGAATAAGAGACTTTAAGTCAGGCTGGTAGTGCTCAAATCCTCTTTCCCTTCCTCATGTGGAGTTGAAAGACAACGTGGTGTAGTGGTTAAGAGGTAGATTATAATCTGACAAACTGGGTTTGATTCCCCGCACTTCCACACGAACGGCGGAGTCTTACCTGTTAAACCAGATTTGTTTCCCCACTCCTGCATATTGCTGCTAGATGATCTTGGGATAGTCACAATTGGTTCCAAACTCTCTGAGCCCCACCTACCTCACAAGGTGTCGGTTGTGAAGAGAGGAAGGAAAAGTAGTTTGTAAGTCCCTTTGAATCTCCTTATAGGAGAGAAGGGGAAAGTATAAATCCAAACTCTTCTTCTTCTTAACACCTGTGCGTTTCTTCTGTACAAGTGTAATAGCCATGGAGATAGCAGTTCGGTCCCTTTCTCCAGGCTGGGGTTTTGTGCTTTTCAAAAGCCCTACTTGTGACAGCCATGTTTGGGTTTTGAAGCATTTTTTCTTCTGAGCTGGAGCCGTCTATGCGAGTAGACAATCTCGATGTCAGGACATGAGTACATTCCTCTAAATATTTCAGTAGGAAAGCCGGATGTTGTCTGGGGTTTTGTTAGACTCCTGCCTAATGGCAGTCTTCCTTCCCCTTAGCTTTCAAACTGGAGTCCCCCCCCCCCCCACATACCCTGGCTATTCCACACAATGTCATTTTGTAATTGTCATTTTACTCCAGCCTGCCCCATCCTCAATATGCTCTTCTCCAAACTTGCTTTACTGCAGTCTTTTGGGAAAGAAACCTGCGTAGCGCACCCTTTTCTAACTTGTGAAAAGTCCCGCTCACATTTTTCCACATTCAGTCTTTGACAGGTGTCTAATTCTTGAACTCAGATTATTTGCAGTTGACCCTCTTTGTGTATCAGACAGTCATGATGTGTCATTCAAAAATATATATTTGGGGGGGTGTAGGGGTGCGTTAGCAAACCCAGTAGATCCTCAGAAAGTGCACAGGAATGCCTGCGCCATCTGTTCCCTCCTGGGCTCTCATGTACGCACATCACGAGATCCCCCAGACACCCAGGTCACAAGATACCTGAATGTGGATTCGACCCAGACCGGGACGTTTCCCCCTGCACATACGCAGCCCTTCACTGAGTCATGAATTGCGCAACTTTCTCCCGCTCTCCACCTTCCCCAAACCCTTAATAAAGGTGCCAGGGACCCCAGCTCGGCAGACTAGCCAGACTATCTGGATCAGCTAGATCAGCCGCTGGCTTCTCTCCACCAGTCTCCTGATATCGCTGTGTCTTGTCTCATTCATTGCATCGCCGTAACGACTTCAGGGGAGTAGGTAAAACACTACTGTTTCCATGAGGCAGCGCAACAGTGTGTACATGGATGACTTATTGGTTTTTTGCTCAGAAGAAAGTTATTCTCTGTGCTTGCTTTATTAAAATGGATTTCCATTCCAGGTCAGTTTTTTTTTCTTCTTCTTGATGCTGGGGCTCGCTTGTTTAATTTAATTGTCATCATTTGTCAGGGAAGTAATCATAGCAAATAAATTAAGAAGAATTGTCAAGAGGCAATAATGAGACTAATTATGAAGCTAAAATGTGTCAGGGTGTAAAAGAAATATGAATGTTAATAGGGAGTTTCTGCTGCTCGTTAAGGTATGATTTACCCCGGCATTTCTCGCGCCGTGAATGGTTTCTCAGGGAGGGGAGTTCTTAATGATGTGCCCCTGCATCCGACGAGGTGGCTTACAAAAGGTCAGGCCACAATACATTCGTTAGACTTTGCAATAGCACACGAGTCTCCCGTGTTCTTTAAGGTGAAGAGAGACCCGGCTTCAGGAAAGGCAAAACTGACATTTTCATTTTGCGATCTGATCAATCCCAGAACGAAATGCTTCCCCCACCCCAAAGCATGGGACTGCTAACATTTAGGACAGACCTTTTGGGAATCCACCTGTTAAACTGAAAACTTAATGAATGGCAACTCGGAAACCAGCCATTTAATTACTCGATTTAAATCCAAACCACCTCGGTTAAATAATATGCAGTGACCATAAAAAGCCAGGCCAACCCCCCACCTCCAAAGCTAGAATAGTTCAGCCTAGTACACTGTATTATTTACCTCCATAAACTACCCCCCATCTATATAATAGTGTTACTTTGAACCCAGTGAGGAATCTGTAGGTTGAAATCCAAAGTGGATTTTCACTGATGGAAGGGGGACTGTTTTTTTCTGATTTTAAAGCCCTTGCTGTGTTTTCTCCTTCAACTTTCCTCCTATTCTGCCTCTTTTTATCAAGGGATCTTAGTCTGCTCCATCAGAGGCAAGGGTGCGTGACGCACTGGACACATGCCCCTCTGGTGGTATGGTGAGGGCATTGCAGGGGCGTGACGGGGCATGAGGGGGGCATTCTGGGACGGGGTGGGGGTGTTCCAGGGTGGGACGGGGCACCGGGCGCTTTCCCCCCTTGCTACGCTTCTCTGCTCCACAACAGATGGCACTCTCCCTAAACAGGACAAACTTTAAAACATTGACGATGAAACATAGCTACGGACATTGAAACGGAACACTTATTCTTCTCTTTCTTTGAAATGGGGTTCTCTGCACACATGTGCTGGGCTAACCAAATAAGTAGAAAAGTCCTACCCTTACAAAAACTGCACAACCACAAGGCAGAAATCCAAATGCAGCAAGATGGAAGCATTCAAAACAAAACACCAGAAGGTTTCATGCATCCATTTTTTTAAAGTCTCAAAAAGAGTCAAATGAGCTGAATCAGAGAGATCCAGTGGTGGGATCCAAAAATTTTAATAACAGGTTCCGATGGTGGTGGGATTCAAACAGTGGCGCCGCCGCACACACGCACCTCCAGTCCCTATTGGGCAGGGAGGTTGCTTTAGTAACCTCTTCTCGGCACTCAGAAAAAATTAGTAACCACTTGTAGAGAAGTGGTGAGAACCGGTTGGATCCCACCTCTGGAGAGATCCTTCTGACCTTGAAGCCTGGGCTCAGGCAATCCTGTTAAGAAAGCAGAATGATTCACCTCATACTTTATAAATAATGTGTTCACCTCTTGGGTTGCTATTTAATTTTTCCCCACTGCTCTAATAAATCATATAAAACAACGAGGCAGATAACGCTGTCTCGGCTTTAATGACTGGAAACTCGCCGCTTTTGTTCATCAGGTTTTGCGCTTAATTACCGTTCCCTTAAAGCTAAATTCTGCTGTGCCCTAAAGTGGGTTACCCTATCAGTGTCAAGATTAATGGATGTCATTTCCTTCCCTAGAGTGAAAAGTAAGTAAGTACTTTTAAAAGAAATGAATGAGGGGTGCATGGAGGGTGGTCATGGCTCTGTTGGCAAGACAATTTGCCCAGGAAGTGATCCTAGCTCTGCGGTCAAATAGCATTAAAGAAGAAGTTGAGCTATCACAGAGTTGATCCATGTTCCCTTCTCACTGGACACAGTGTGTAACACACTTCTCTCTGTGATACTCCTCTGAAGATGCCAGCCACAGATCCAGGCGAAACGTTAGGAACAAGATCTACCAGACCACCTCCACACAGCCTGGAAATCCCACCACAACCAATTGAGTCCAGCCGTGAAAACCTTCAACAATACATTGATCCACATTGTTTAGTTCACATTTCAGGAGGGTTGGGAGAAGGGAGTGGTAACATCAGCTATGTTGCACCTTCACTTCCAGGGGAAATCCAGAAGTGACATAGAGTAGCTCTAGGAATTGCCAGAAGTTCTGTGGTAAAGCCTCTACAATGAAAATTCTATTGTAGAGGTACCTTAAGTCACTTTCAGGTTGTCCACAGAAGAAACCTAACAGCATAGCCGATATCTTTTAACATTTTTTTCTTCCACTGATGCTATAAATAGTCACAATAGTTGCAGGTTTCTGTGGAGCCTTGGGCTCAGAGTGTCCATGGATTCTTCCACCACAGTCCTTCCGTTATGGCTGCTGTTCTCTTCCAATCAGAGATCCCTTCTCTCTTCAGCTCCCTGTGGCGCTTTTGATCATGGCCTGATTTTCCTACTCTACTCTTAGCCCCATTGATGCAGGCTAGGTGTTGACATTGACATGCAAAGCCCAAAAACAACTTGGGCCCTGCCTACCTGAAAGAGTGCCTGCACCTATGTGTACCTGCCCGGACACTGAGGTAACAGGTGGAGTCACTCCTGCTGGTACCTTGCCATGCCAAGGTGCAGGGGGGCAAGAGAGGGCATTTCTCCATGGTTGCCCCTAGGTTCTGGAATAGTCTCCCTTCAGAGATTTGCCATGCACCTACCATTTATGGGTTTAGGTGCAAGCACAGACCTTCCTCTTCACACAGGCATTGGACTAGCCTTCCTGGAAACCCCCTCTACAGCTGTTGGTCGTGGTGGGCATTTTAATCAATATTTTATTGATGTTTTAATTGTTATATTTTATTTTGAATGTTTTTATTGTGGTTCCTTATTGTTTTTAATGTGTGTAAGCTGAAAGGAACTCTGCTTAGTTACAGATGTATGTAGTTCTTTTCAAAGTTGCTTGCAACCTCCTTCTCTCCCCTATTTTAATAATCTCAGCTACTCTGTGAGGTAAGTTAGGCTGAGATAAAGTAACTGGCTTAAGGTTATCCATCAAGAGTCATGGGCCAATTTTGAGGAGCGTGTGAAGAGGCAGTGAAGCAGATTTCTTGTGTTCGGTTGACTACTAGACACTATTACCATTGGAAAATGAAAAATCATCCCAGCATCTCCAGTCAGGGGTGGATCCTCTAGTAAGCTTGGGCCTACCCATAGTGCCTCTGGCCCTTGGTTGGATGTGTCTGTCCTGTTCCAGTAGCCTACGATCTACAAATATCTGATGATGACCTGCTGTCTTACCCAGAGACAGTGGAAGAGAACTTTCCTGCTGCTTTATTTTCTCCAGGTGTTCATCTGCATTGTGGTTCTAGTTTTGAGCTTCATTCAACTGACTGGATCTTCCTTTCCATGGAGATGGGAAAGTACCAGCCCATACTGACCCAGTTGCCCATCTAGAATCTCAAATTGGGAATGACCCACAAAAACCTTAAAGCCCTTTTCATTGACGGAAGGATGTAATATATGACGAATGAATGCCTCCAACAAATATAATTTAAATCTCTGTGAGATGCATTATCACCTTCCCAAAATAGAGACTTCCTCAAAAAGGGAGCAACAGCAGTAGCAGCAAGTGCTGTAATCTATGTGCTCATTAGTTGTGTCTTTTGTGTGCCATAAATGTGCTGCCATACATGTCTCCCTGAAAGAAAGGTGACTTGGAGCATCTCTTGGCACAGTTCCACACTGGCGGAGTCAGCAGGCTTCTATTAATCACCCTGCTCTGTTTATCCCTTGTCGCCAATATCACTTTCGTTTCTGCAGTCCGAAGTAATATGCTGGATTTAGCAGGTGAATTTCAGCAGTGACACCGGATGAAAAATAATAAGCCGGGGCAAGGAGAATGTGTGTTGTTCCCTGAAACTGCATTCCACCAAAGAGCAAAGAACTAACAATGAAAAGCGTGGTGCGGCTTTTATTTTAGTACGCGTGTTGTTGCTTTGAAAAGAGAAGAAAATAACCTTTGTGTCTTCCTGCATGGTCATCTAATAGCCCCCGGAGAGGATTTTAAATTAGGTCCCGTTGGGATGAAGGCTGGATTAGGGGTGTCAGGTCCCATTGGGATAAAGTTAGGTCCCGTTGGGATAAAGGCTGGATTAGGGGTGTATTGAAATAAACAAAATATGAAACCAATTGGGGGACTGGCCCTGCCTGCCCAGCACTGTGGACTTGATCCAGGGTGACCTCCCCAGTTGAAAGAATATATTGTGGCAGCTCTGATCATGGATCACTGATTTCATGTAACCCCCTTAACCAACATCTCAAGTTCTGCTTTGGCTGCTCATGAGTTTTTGGGTGGTAGGTTTGTGCGCACGTGTATGCTCTCTTCTGATTATGTTGGCACTTACATTAGTGGGAAAGTGTGGCTTGCAGAACTTGGGCAGAGGTTTGCATCTCTAATTAAAAACTTTCAGGCAGTCGTCAGTGGCTCAGTGGTAGAGCAGCTGTTTTCAGATGTATGGTCCTAGCTACGATTCCTGATCACTCTAATTCACGGATCTCCGAGCCAAACCAGAGAAAGTGCCGGAATACCGTGGAAAGAATTTAAGGCTTTCATTTTAATACAGTTGTAAAGTGAGGTGACTAGGGGTGCTATTCCAATTGTGTCTGTAAGCCTTCCCACCCATTTTTAACTTGAATGGCCCCAGAAGGTTACTATTTTTTCCAAATGAGACCTTTATCTGACTGTGACACTGTAGAACCACTGACAGTCAGAATAAGATAATGTTCACCTTTGTGAACCCATGGTCTGACTCCCTATAAGACAGCTGCATAAGAACATAAGAAAGAGCCTGCTGGATCAGACCAGAGTCCATCATTCTGCTACTCGTAGTGGCCCACCAGATGCCTTTGGGAGCTCACGTGCAGGATGTGATTGAAGTCTATAAAATTATGCATGGGGTAGAAAATGTTGACAGAGAAATTTTTCTCTCTTTCTCACAATACTAGAACCAGGGGGCATTCATTGAAAATGCTGGGGGGAAGAATTAGGACTAATAAAAGGAAACACTTCTTCACGCAACGTGTGATTGGTGTTTGGAATATGCTGCCACAGGAGGTGGCGATGGCCACTAACCTGGATAGCTTTAAAAAGGGCTTGGACAGATTTATGGAGGAGAAGTTGATCTATGGCTACCAATCTTGATCTGCCTTGATCTCAGATTGCAAATGCCTTAGCAGACCAGGTGCTCAAGAGCAGCAGCAGCAGAAGGCCATTGCTTTCACCTCCTGCATGTGAGCTCCCAAAGGCACCTGGTGGGCCACTGCGAGTAGCAGAGTGCTGGACTAGATGGACTCTGGTCTGATCCAGCAGGCTAGTTCTTATGTTCTTATGTGAAAGCAATGGCCTTCTGCTGCTGCTGCTCCCGAGCACCTGATCTGCTAAGGCATTTGCAATCTCAGATCAAGGAGGATCAAGACTGATAGCCCTTGATTGACTTCTCCATAAATCTGTCCAAGCTCCTTTTAAAGCTATCCAGGTTAGTGGCCATTACCACCTCCTGTGACAGCATATTCATATGTTCAGCTGTCCCAAAGACTGAAATAAATGACATGTCCCCTGTTTGCATGTTAGTCCATGTATGTATTTACTTCTAATTTGAGGAGAAAGCTTGAAAGTTAAAACAATGGTGTGAGCTCCCCCTTTGTTGGCCATCCCTGCAGTGTAAGACCACCTTGACCTTGTAGGAGCTCAGCTACCCTTTTGTATCAAGATGCAACTCTGGCCTCTGTTTGAAAGTTCTTTAATCTTGCTAGGCAGTTAACAGCACTCCTGCAAGCTTGAGCCCCTACATCACACCCCTGCATCACTCCCTCTTTTCCTGCCTCCCTTTAATCCCTCTCAGGAGGTTCCCTCCCTCCTGGGAGATCCCTGCTTCAGCTTCCTAGTGGCTGGCAAGGTGTCTGTTGTCCCCTGCTGGCCAAAGACTGGTTCTTCAGCTTTGCTGGCTCTCCTCCTTGATTGCAGCCTGGTTGGGGCTGTGTGGGACCCACCCCATTTTCTAAGCCTGAGTGGGCTGCTGATTGCAACTTGGCCAGGGCTGTGCTATCTCCACCTTTTTTCCTGGAACTGCTGAGGCTTGCTGCCCTGGCCCTCCTGACAATTCTCTGCATTCTCTCCCAGTTCCTGGCTTCCTGGAGTTCCCTGTTCCTGCTGGTAAGTCCAAGAGTTGGGCTGCTGGTTGTAGAGTGCTCCAGGGTGGGCATCTGTGAAAAGGAGAGAGTGGAGCAGGCTGAATGGCGCTGAGAGGCAGTCTCATCTCTGGACAAATGACTTATGCTTCCTGTATGGCGAACAAGTATTGATAAAAAGGCATCACACTGTTTCTGTGGCCTGTGTGGGAAGAGTTCCAATTGCTTTAAGTTTTAACGACTCCAATGAGATCTGGACAAGGAATGGAGCATAAGGCCATTCAGAGGAAGGCAGATGGAGACTTGAACACAGAGCCGGAGGCAAAATTATTTGGGTCAATGCTTTGAAGCATAACCTAGTAAAATTAAGGAAAAACGGTCCCCTTCCTTCCAAGTTTGCTTAGGAGCACTGATTTTTTTTAAATCACACTTATGTAATATACAAGAATCACAGCTGTAAATCATTTTTTTGCTGTGACAGTAATTGGGATCATACCTGATAGCCCTTTGCCAAGCCAACGTCTGTCTGGCGCTTGCTTGTCTGACTGGGGACCATATAACTCAGTCCAAGAATACAGAAGTCATTTTCAGTAGCCATCTGTTTTGCTATAACGCAATAATGCCCTAATTATAGATGCCACTGTGCAGAAATGCTGGGGTTCATAAAACGAGCAGCAGCAAGTCTTTTTTGCTTCATTTAGCATTGCCAGGTGGAAGGTAATTTAAGGGTCTCGGGTTGCAAGTAATAAGTGGCACATAGACCCTCGGGACAGATAGACTTTGGAAACAGCCTCTCTTCCTTGGGAGCTCTGACATGTCTATTGGAAGTTGATTGGATTGAATGAATCCTGCCAGTATTCTGGCTGAATTGCCGTCGAGGTACGCTTGTGATGTTCTTGGCCATAATGCATTCACTGCCGTTCAGCACTCCTGGGTTGCAGACTAGCTAGTGAAGTGGGGAAATATGAAAATTACCCATCATCTGGGCTAGAACACAAGACGTTTATAGCTGGGGCTGCGAAAGTTTTTTTCCTAAGTTTGATGCGACGTTCTATCAAGAGCTGTCATCCTCGGATTTGATATCCTCTGGTATGATAAGAATCCGTGAGCGCACAAATACCCATGTGCCACCCCTGAAAGAATGAGCAGCCTACTTCTGTACCAGCAAGAACCTGGAAAGAAGCAACCTCAAACAAGTAACAACATCCCAAGGACACTTTGGAGAACTAATCTACTCTTACCGCCTATATGCTAGCTGACTGTGTTGCCCGTTAATGGGTACCGAGACAGAGTGAGTAACTGTCTGCCAAGGTGAGCTATAAATGAGTTCTCATGAGAGCTGAAGAATTGAAGAAAAGGAGCCAGAATGCAGAAGGACGGAATGGAGTTCAGGAGCAAATAATTTTAAGCTGGTCTTGAAAGAAAGGTCTCACTATAAATAGGAGGGTATTGCTTTATGCAGATCAAGTATCACCATGTAATTCTATTTATATCCCCAAATGCATTCAATTCGTGCTCCACACTGAAAAAAATATAATTTAAAATGCTCAACCAACAAAAACCATATATGTACTTTGAGGCAATTCTACTTATGTGTTTTGTAATCCACGTGAAACAAAATATTTATAGTCTATCAGTCCAGGGATAAAGACTGATGTGTTGTTAAAACAAATTATGTAGCTCAGTTATTAAAAGGCCCATTACAAGGCCTCATGGCTGATAATCCTTGTTTCTTGCTTCTTCAAAAGTTGGATGTATTTTTCAAAGCAAACCAAAGGAACTCCACTTCTTCAAAAGACGTCTCCTAGGTTCCTTCCAAAGTTTTCCAAACCTCCAAATAAATTAATTTCATATAGAACAACAAATGTCTAGAATCTTAAGAAGCAATGCATTTACAGAAACCACATGAAGTGGTTATATCCATATTGTCTTTCCAAACGAACTTCCTTTATAAGAAACTTCCTATTAATGTGTACTTTGTTTTACTTAACTGCTGCATTTTGAATTTTATCTTGTTTTATCCTGTGCTGGTCTTGGACTGTGAATAAACCTTGATTGATTGGTATAATAAACTTCCAACTCCACTGCTCCCGAACATGAGGTCTCCCGGCTTGCATATGTCCTTGAGAAAAACTCACTAACCTCTCTTTAGCTATACTTACTGGCAACCAGTCCCCTATTATTCTTTTTTTATGCAAAAAAAATGGCAATGAGGCTTTAACGTTTTTTGAGAGGCGTTATCCTAAAGGCTGACCTGACCTGGATGTCCCACACTAAGAACATAAGATAGAGCCTGCTGGATCAGACCAGAGTTCATCTAGTCCAGCATTCTGCTACTCGCAGTGGCCCACCAGGTGCCTTTGGGAGCTCACATGCAGGATGTGAAAGCAATGGCCTGCTGCTGCTGCTGCTGGATGGGAGACCACCACGTGGGACTTTGCAGAAGAAGGCAATGGCAAACCAGCTCTGCTTACGCACTTGCCTAGAATACCCTATGGCAGTGGTGGCGAACCTTTGGCACTCCAGATGTTATGGACTACAATTCCCATCAGCCCCCGCCAGCATGGTCAATTGGCCATGCTGGCAGGGGCTGATGGGAATTGTAGTCCATAACATCTGGAGTGCCAAAGGTTCGCCACCACGGCCCTATGGGGTTGCCATAAGTCAGTTGCAACTTGATGACACTTTGTGAAAGCGTAGACTGCAGGTATCTTTTGAGAGAGTGTTTATTAGAGTTTTATTTTATTCATAAGCCACCTTGAAATTTGAGGAAAGGTGGAATATGACAATTGTAATAAATATCCAGTCTAAGCTTATTTGATTTCAGTAGGCTTAGGCTGGAATACCTACATAGGATCATGCTGTTAAGATAGCTAGATTCTGGGAAAGGAGCAGATAACCAGGATGGGGTAATGATTGGTATATCACACTTTGGTGAAGCTGGGTCAAATCCTTGCTTTGCCCTCTGCGTTAGCAGATGTTGTCTCAGTCAGAAACTAGCTGCAACATGAATAATTGGGATGAAGTCCCGACTGTTTAGAATTTTAATTTCTCATCACTTTCGGTCCCTTTTTGCCTTTCCTGGTTATTAAGTTTGTGGAAAGTTAAATTAGGTTTTGTAGGGAGACCTGTAGCTACGGAATGCGTTTAAACGGAAGCATCTTTTCAACAAATAAATGACTTGAATTTGAATGCAAATGAAGACTTGCAAATCATGAAATATGAATATCTTCTCTTTTCATTTGGCAGCAATATCTATCTGAGCATTAATCCTCTCTGATCCTGAGAGACAGAAACGGCATGGATGTTTACACATGAGAGTTCAGCCTGGTGAAACATCCAGTTTCCTCGTGCCTCTATCTCTGTTTTATAGTTGAATTGCTAAAGCATAAAAAGACTTTTCTGACTTGAGTCAAGTGATTTAAAGTTCAAATCCTTATTAAAAATTCACCATTTTCCTGGGTCTCGTTTCTTTATTTGTCCTCTAAACCGAGTTTTCTCAAGCTTTGGCAGTATTATTGAGTGAATCTCTCTGAAGGCTGGAAACAGAACAAGTACCACAGTATAAAAAAAAAAGCATTTGCATCGTGTAAAAGGAAATTATGGATTACCATTCTGGATGATTGTCTAAACCATAGTGGAAATATAAATAACACATTTAGTTATAAACTGGGGCTCATTCCGCACATGCAGAATAATGCACTTTCAAACTGCTTTCAGTGCTCTTTGAAGCTGTGCAGAATGGCAAAATCCACTCGCAAACAGTTGTGAAAGTGATTTGAAAATGCATTATTTTGCGTGTTTGGAAGGGGCCTGGGTGTAGTGGTTAGTAGCTGATGAAAACTTTGGAGACCAGAGTGAATTCCTTCTTGGCCATGAAGCCTGCTGGGTGATTTTGGGCTAATCATGTGCCCTTTTGACATAAATGCCTGATTTACAGGATATTCGCAGGATACAGCGTGGGCTTGGAAAACGATGCTCTGAGTGTGTTGGAGAAAGGGTGGGGGAAAATATGCTACATTAGAATTTATTTCTGAAATATTCAAAGGCTACGAGAAACTTTTTACATTTACATTTGATTCAACTGAAATTGGCTGAATTTCAGTTGATATCTCTTAGCACCGTGGTGGCGAACCTTTATCACTCCAGATGTTATGGACTACAATTCCCATCAACCCCTGAACCCAATTGACCATGCTGGCAGGGGCTGATGGGAATTGTAGTCCATAACATCTGGAGTGCAAAAGGTTCGCCACCACTGTCTTTGCATATTACAGACATGCGAGTGAGTAAAATTGTGAATCAAATTCTTCAGGAGACCCTCAAAATGGATATAGGGCTATGTACAGAAGTCTAGTACCTACTGTACCAGGGTCAGCCTGTCAGCTGTAGTGGGGTGAAAGATTGAAGTTCTGGAGGGGGTGCAAAGTACCTGAAGGCCTAGGGGTTCAGCCATGGGTTAATAACGCCCTGACGAGATGATGATGACATAGGACAAAAAATTTTTTCTGAGGAAGCCCTTTGACTTTTACTTCTGCTTTCAGGAATGGCTGCTTTCCAAATTATCTTTTGTTACACTGAATTTTCTTCTCCCTCTTTCTTTCTTGTACTTTTGTATGCATGATAAGGCCAAGCTGTGTTTAATGCTCACTTAATTACATTCAACAATGCCTTCGAGCTGTCTAGTAAAACAAGATAACCCGATGATGACTGAAATGCTTTCAACCTGATTTGGATTAGGAAACAGAAAATATTGTGGAACTGTTCTTTAAAATCTGTTTTAGATCTAGGCATTATCAGGCCAATAAACTCCTTTTGGTGTGCTTCCATTTTTAAAAACGGATACAGTTGTTACATTTGTAATTGTTGGGGCCCCTTAACAGAAACTTTTGTTGTGGGGATAAAATGGAGAATGGGAGAACAACATTGTAAGCTCCTGTAGTTCCCTGTGGGGGAGAAAACCATAAGAACATAAGAACTAGCCTGCTGGATCAGACCAGAGTCCATCTAGTCCAGCACTCTGCTACTCGCAGTGGCCCACCAGGTGCCTTTGGGAGCTCACATGCAGGAAGTGAAAGCAATGGCCTTCTGCTGCTGCTGCTCCTGAGCACCTGGTCTGTTAAGGCATTTGCAATCTGAGATCAGGGAGGATCAAGATTGGTAGCCATAGATTGACTTCTCCTCCATAAATCTGTCCAAGCCCTTTTTAAAGCTATCCAGGTTAGTGGCCATCACCACCTCCTGTGGCAGCACATTCCAAACACCAATCGCGCGTTGCGTGAAGAAGTGTTTCCTTTTATTAGTCCTAATTCTTCCCCCCAGCATTTTCAATGAATGCCCCCTGGTTCTAGTATTGTAAGAAAGAGAGAAAAAAATTCTCTGTCAACATTTTCTACCCCATGCATAATTTTATAGACTTCAATCATATCCCCCCTCAGACGTCTCCTCTCCAAACTAAACCAGGGTGAAAGTCTGTAAATTGTTAAACAAACTTCACAACATACCTATAATGCAGGCTGTTGTTATTTTCCCCCTACTGAAAATGCTGAGGAAAGCTGAGAGAAAGAGAGAGGGAGAGGGAGAGGGAGAGAGAGATATGCTTGCCTCAGTTCATCTATACTCTGTCTCACAAAAAGATCTAAATGCGGTCCTTCGTGGTGCGGCAGAAGTGAAAGCATTTTTCCACTGCTGAAAATAGTCCACTGCTTATGTTCCACTGCCCAAAAAAGCATCCTGAAGTGGCAGTCACACCCGGAACACAGTTCTTGGCAATCTCAGGAGGAGCACCCTAAGGCCGGAGCAGGATGGGGAGCCCAGGCAGCTGAGGTGCCATGGCTGCCACCGCCACCGCTGTTTCATGGGAGTGGGGAAGTTTGAGTGACTTGCTGCCGCTTTTGCTCTTGGGATGGGGGAGAGGGGAGTGGGACTCAGGCTATGGAGTTTCCCCTGCTAAAAGGAGCCACCAGTGCCAGGCAAAGTCAGGAGCAGCTGTGGCGTAGGTGGTTAAGAGCTCGTGTATCTAATCTGGAGGAACCGGGTTTGATTCTCCGCTCTGCCGCCTGAGCTGTGGAGGCTTATCTGGGGAATTCAGATTAGCCTGTGCACTCCCACACACACCAGCTGGGTGACCTTGGACTAGTCACAGCTTCTCAAAGCTCTCTCAGCCCCACCTACCTCACAGGGTGTTTGTTGTGAGGGGGGAAGGGCAAGGAGATTGTAAGCCCCTTTGAATCTCCTACAGGAGAGAAAGGGGGGATATAAATCCAAACTCTTCTTCTTCTCTGCAGCAACTGAGAGGTATAGACAGCCCAACATCAGCATTTATAGCTGACCCCAATGCAAACTCCCTTCTAATTAAGGGCCAAGGTTGACTAGAACTTAACCTTTTGAGATTTAGCTACCATCTTATATTACTACTCATGTCCAAACAGTACAAACATTGTATGTAAACTTGCCTTTAAAGGGTAGCCAGTAATACCCTTGTATTTCTTCCAAGATGATAGAGCCCCGTGGTGCAGGGTGGAAAGCTGCAGTAGTTCAGTCAAAGCTCTGCTCACGTTCTGAGTTCAATCTCGACAGAAGTCAGTTTTAGGTAGCCAGCTCAAGGTTGACTCAGCCATTTATCCTTCCAAAGTCAGTAAAATGAGTACCCAGCTTGCTGGGAATAAAGCGTAAAGGGCCGAGGAAGGCACTGGCAATTCACCCCATAAACATAGTGTGCCTAGTAAGCATCATGATGTAATGTCACCCCGTGGATTTGTAATGACCCAGTGCTTGGGTCATTTACCTTGACTTTTTTATTGTTCAGAGAACATGAACAAGCCCAAATTTCCATTGGTCATAAGCTGCTTGCAATGCTTGCTTGACAAAGGAGCTGTCCAACGTGTGGCATACACCAACGGGAAAGAGTGGAAGTCTTATGGGTCTGCCATTCGTCTAATTAAAATGGGGATCCTCAGCCTGCTAAAGTTCAAGAGTAGCTGACCTTGCAGGCTGATAGCAGAACTGAGATTTACATTTCCTGGGTATGTAAATCTATACTACTCCAGCTATTTCACAAATAAATGTCATTGGCTTAGCCTTTGGTTTATGCTTGGTCATCATACTCTTAAGAAGCAGGATGAAAGTCCCACTGATTTCTTTAGGACACCACATATGCTCCATGGCCACAATAAAAGTCTTCCTGCTTCAGCTACCAAATATCATTCCTTTGGTCATTTTTTTTTTGTTTGCACTGTTTTCTAGTTTTGTAATTCTGGTCTTGTTGAGTGTTTTATGCTGTGGAATTGCATTTCTTTTTTGTGTTTTGTAATTTACCTTGAATTTCGGTCGGACAGGTGGGCTATGAATATGTAAATCGTATTCCCATGTGTCACTGTGATTTATTTTGTTTTATTTACATTTGTTCCCCTCCCTTTACCACAATTTGATTGCAGCGGTGTTTGAATAGTTCCCAGAAGGAGCTGCTGGCTCTCACAAACGCCCTTTTATGAATCCTGTAAGTCCATTGACAGTAGGACTGACCTCACAGTAAAATAGAAGATTAAAAGTACAGGTCAGTCAGTGGAACAAGGTGTCATCACAACAGAATGGGGGGGGGGGTACTTCCTAGGAATGGGAGAGCATCCTGATTGGGTAAGATGACCTGCACTGTGATTGGGGGAGCAACCAGCTGACTCAGAGAGGGAGGAGGTATCTCTCTGAGAGGAAAAGTTTTGTGAGATTTTTTTCACTTGGATTCCTGCGAGTTAACATCAGTTCCCTTAACTGCATGTGTTAAACATCTGCTCTGAGGGCATTTCACTCAGAGAGTGGATCTGAATTGAAATATACTGAGTGTCAGTGTGTGCTGAAAGCAAAAAATTCTCTGACAAGAAAACTGGGAGTTTTATTTAGTGGTCAAGCCTGGAAGGTGGAATAGTAGTGAAACTTTCCACGGGTGGTCATAAATAATAAGGAATGGAATGTATCTTCTAGTTGTAGAAAAGGATTCCTAAGCCAGTTAGAACAGGAATCATCTGCACAGGTGGATTCCCAGTCTGGCATAGTAATGTTCTGCTATAGTTACCTCAGGAGGGAGATTTCTCCGAACTGAGTAGCTAACAGTGTGAAGGCTGTATGTGTACTGTGTGAAAGGTCATTGGGAATTCATTAGCCACTAACATCTAACTGTACCATCTCCAAGTAAGAAATCTCTCATAACATCTAAGCGACTGTAGAAACCTATAGACTTGATTAAGAACTGTGCCTGTGCTGAAACTGATGTTTGTATATAGTTAATTCCCACCTGATTTTCCATCCACTGCAATCGCTCCTGATCCCATCCAGTTGGTTCAATATATTTTACTTTGGTTCGTTGAACTTGCCTCCATTCTCTGGTGCCTTGTAAAGGGGGATTTGACATAAGGAAAAAAAGACTCCCTTCACCTCTCTGGGGACCACCATTACATTAACATTAGACCTCTTGCAGTCCAGTTTATACATCATCTGCTTGCCTTTCAGGCTCTTTGCTCAGATATTAGGCAGCCCTTTTCTGTTCTCTCCTGCTCATATCAACTTGACCTGACTCATCCTTCTCCTTCTCATTGAAACCCATTCTGTTGTCTTCAGCGTGCATCGATCTCCTGTCATACACACACGCATCCCTGGCTTTCCTAGCGATGTGCCTCCAGGTTTTGGTTTCTCATTATTTCTGCATTGGTCACTCTATCCTCTCAGCCTGGCAAGTTCATTTCAAAGTTACTGAGTCCCCAGTGTTCAGTCAGCAAGAAAACAACAACGATAAGGAATTTCTTCCCCATTTCTCTGAAAAGTACACGTGGCTTTCAAATTCTGCATTAACTTTCTAAAATAAACTGTCCCTTTTAGGGATTTTTTTTCAAGGTAACAATATGCAGAGAATCCCTGAATACAGAAGATGATGCTCAGAGAACGTGTCAGGAAAATGATCAGAATTCTTTTCAGTGAGGTGGGAATCACAATTGGGAAACATGGTAATGCAATCAGTCATTCGACTCTGTTGAGGGGTAATGTAGCAGAGTGTATAAGAGAGTGAACTCTGTGTTAGGTTCAGATCTTGCCTGAAGCGTGAACTTAGTGCCTTGATACAAGCCTTCATTATCTGAACCACAGCCCTCCCCTGCCTGCATTTGCAATATGAGGTTTGTAATACTGGACTATGATGTTGGTAGTGACATAGAAAATCTCCTGCTCTGGTGGTTCAAATTTAGGAAATGTCAATCATGCTGTGCTAGAAATCTAATGTGCATTCTGCTGAACAAGATTCATATGCGTGCTGGACAAGTACCGTTCTCATAAGCAATTCTCTCTCTCTCTCTCTCTCTCTTGCATGATAAACTACAGCAAATTTAGCTGTTCCCTAATGGAAATGTATTGTTGAGAACTTTACATCTTAGGAAGAGCAGCAGTGGCGTAGGAGGTTAAGAGCTTGTGGAGGAACCGGGTTTGATTCTCCGTTCTGCCGCCTGAGCTGTGGAGGCTTATCTGGGGAATTCAGATTAGCCTGTACACTCCCACAGACGCCAGCTGGGTGACCTTGGGCCAGTCACAGCTTCTTGGGGCTCTCTCAGCCCCACTCACCTCACAGGGTGTTTGTTGTGAGCGGGGAAGGGCAATGAGATTGTCAGCCCCTTTGAGTCTCCTGCAGGAGAGAAAGGGGAGATATAAATCCAAACTCTTCTTCTTAAGGAAAAACAGTTCTCAGCAGCAGATATGAAAGACAGTTTGGATTTATGCCTTACAATCTCCTTTCCCTTCCCCCCTCACAACAAACACCCTGTGAGGTAGGTGGGGCTGAGAGAGCTCCGAAAAGCTGTGACTAGCCCAAGATCACCCAGCTGGCGTGTGTGGGAGTGTACAGGCTAATCTGAATTCCCCACGTGGAGTGCACGTGGAAGAGGACATTTCCACCAGTGGGAGCCCACATGGCTTCCGCTGGTGGTTTCAGCGCATCCCCAATCTTTGGATGGGGCTCAGAGGCAGGAAATACCGAAGCAGAAGGGTCAACTGAGGACCAGTAACAGGAAGCTCGATAATCCTGCCTCCCAGTAGAATGGGCAGGAATAACCCGTACTCTGAAGATGCCCTCCTTACCTCACAGAAGAAGGAACTTTCACGGTGAGTATCCATGGTTCTGTTTTCCTGACCATATTAATGCAGTTCAACAGCAGTGTTGTTAAAATTGATGTGGGTTTTTTTGTGCAAAATTACATAAAATTGCATAAAAAATGAGGAAAACTAGGAAATTTGCCATACATAACAGGTGGGATGAAAATTGTCTTGTCAACCATGCATGAAAACTAAACGAAACAAAATAAAATACATGTTATTATACCCCGAGAAGCAACATTTCTGCAATCTGTTTGAGACGTATGACACTGCCTATTCTGTAGCGTCACTTTTCCTTGACACTGCCTTTTACACCTATCTTTGTTCTTAGAACATTTAAATGTACATATATTATGTAACTGAAAAAATAACAGGTCCTTTGTGTAAGACCTACTGGTTCTATGCTTTGGTACATCTCAATATTTCAAAAAAACAACAACAACCAACTTCTGTGAGATAGGCAGGTCACCTTGAGGTGAATTTTGGGTGAAAGGTTCTTCATAATCTTAAGTCACGCATCGGTACTCAAGTGAAAAAGAGTCTTTTGAGGTCATGGTTGGAGGCACACTGGGAAATGGTTATTTGGCTCCCTGAGGGTCATCAATAGGCAGGAAACTGATCCATTGCATCAGTTTTAGTATGAGAATTCTTTCTTTCCTGCACCTGCAAGCAATATAATGTTTTTAGGGACTGCGCTGTCAGTACCTTTCTGGAACACTATAATCATAACTTATGTAAATGCTGATTTGTAATGTATGGCTCGGCTTATGCATTGGGCTGGCGGCAGTGGTGGGATCCAAAAATTTTAATAACAGGTTCCGATGGTGGTGGGATTCAAATAGTGGAACCACCGCACACACGCACCTCCAGTCCCTATTGGGCAGGGAGGTTGCTTTAGTAACCCCTTCTTGGCACTCAGAAAAAATTAGTAACCACTTCTAGAGAAGTGGTGAGAACTGGTTGGATCCCACCTCTGGCTGGCGGGGTAGCTGTAGTAGCGTATTGCAGCGAAATAAAACTGAAGCCCGCTGGCACCTTAAAGGCTTGCAATGTTTATTCAGAACGAGCTTTCAAGAGTCGGAGTTCACTTCCTCAAATGCAATGAAGAGAAAATCCTTTTTCCTCATATTTATCAGGAAAGTTACAGAGAAGGGGTGGAGGAAAAGGGGAGCCCCCCTGGGGGGGGGGAGATAAGAAGAAGAAGAGTTTGGATTTATATCCCCCCTTTCTCTCCTGTAAAGACTCAAAGGGGCTTACAATCTCCTTCCCCTTCCCCCCTCACAACAAACACCCTGTGAGGTGAGTGGGGCTGAGAGAGCTCCGAAAAGCTGTGACTAGCCCAAGGTCACCCAGCTGGCATGTGTGGGAGTGCACAGGCTAACCTGAATTCCCCAGATAAGCCTCCACAACTCAAGCAGCAGAGTTGGGAATCAAACCCGGTTCCTCCAGATCAGAATGCACCTGCTCTTAGCCACTACGCCACTGCTGCTCCTCATGCTTGAAGGAGGTGTGATTCTTTATGTAAGGCACTAGAGCAGTTTAAGTTGTTAGACATAAAGGGTGATGAAAGAAGTCAGAGGCTTCATAAACAGTAGATGTTTATGAAGTAGTGATGGTTGGGCTGCAGGACTTCAGTTTGCATCTAAATGTTGTGTTTCTATATTCATGCTAGTGATGCCTCCAATGTGTGAAGGTCCTAAACTCAGAATGCAGTCCCAATCTTGGTGATGCATAATGCTCACGTTCAATAGGAAAGCAAGTAGTACAGGCCTCCCTTCTTTGCTGAGCCAGTGAAGAAGTCCTCTCCCCTTGCCTCTTGTACTTCAAATGCTGTTTTGGCAGTGCCCTTAGTGCCGAAAATTCCAGGGAATGTCATTTGAAGAGGAGGAGGAGGAGGAGGAGGAGGAGGAGGAGGAGGAGGAGGAGGAGGAGGAGGAGGAGGAGTTGGATTTATACCCAGCTTTTCTCAACCATTAGCAGCTTACAAACTCCTTCCCTTCCTCTCTGTACAAAGGGGACCTTGTGAGGTAGATGGGGGTGAGAAAGTTTGGGAAGAACTGTGACTATTGCAGGTCATTCCATTTCCCAAGGCTTCAGTCAATGTCAGCAGCCTGAAAAACCCTGTTTGGCTTGAGCTGATCAGGGCTGGGGATCTAAGCGAGGACAGCCACAGTCAGTACCTGGATGGGAGGCCACCAAGGAAAAGTAGGGTTGCTATGTGGAGGAATGCAATGGCAAGCCACCTCTGCTCATCTCTTGTTGGTTGTGACTCAACAAGACCTTCTTCTTCAATGCCAGAACAGTGTTTCAGGCACCGAGAGAAAGAAGAGGTGGGAAAGTGAAATAGAGCCTCCTTCTCATTCAACTAGAGAGGACAAAGGAAACTTCATTTATGATCCTGCTGACTGATGCTACTGTGTCATGCACAAATGCAGCAAGTTGAGTGGTTTGGGGATGTTTGGGGTGGTGAGACATTAGAACGTAAGAAAAGCCATGCTGGATTATGCCAAGGCCTGTCAAATGCAGCAGTCTGTTCCCACAGTGGCCAAGAATGCCGGAACACTCAGATGAAAGACCTGGCAGATGGTAACTGTGATGCAAACTCTTGAGGGAAAGAGTTTTTATCCCCAAGAGGAGTTCTTGGTTGGTCCTGTGCATGTATTAAGTGCCATCAAGCTGTTTCCAACTCATGGTGACTAAATGAATTAATGGCCTCCAAATTGTTTTTCATTTTGTATTGTCTCATCATAGCATTTTCTATCAGAAGTGGTTTACCATTACCTTCTTCTGCTCAGTACTAACCAGGGTTAGCTGAAGTGACATTGCTGTTGTCTGTGGTAGATCCTCCTCCAGTGTCACTTTTCACTACAGAGGCATAGCTAGGGAAAATGGAGCCCGGTGCAAAATCTGAGTTTTGCTTACCCCCCATGTTCGTTTGTGTTTTTTGTATTTTTAGTGTTTTTTCAGTTTTTGGCCTGCAGGGGGCGCAGTTTTTAGGCTAGCACAGGGGTCGGCAACCTTTAACATCCAAAGAGCCATTTGGACCCGTTTTCCATGGAAAAGAAAACACTTGGAGCCGCAAATATTTTTTGACATTTAAAATGAAGATGACACTGTATATATTGTTTTTTTACCTTTATGCTTTGTATAAACAATTACAGTGTGTTGCTTATGAAATCCATGAAGTGCTACAGAGAAAAGTATATTTTATTTATGTAAAGAACGCATTTTGAACTCTTAAAAAATAATAACCGAAAAACATGCCGAGTTGAAGGTCTCTTTCAAATGAATTAAAAAGCTGAACTTATATCCATGTAGCAAACAAAAAATGCTGTGAGCCGTCATCCAAGCAGGCGGGATAGACAGCGGTGGCAACGCCAACGATGGCAAGTTGCACTTGGGACACGGCGAGCGTGCGTGCGTCCCTCCCCACCCCACCCCTCCCTCCCTCCCTCCCTTCCTTCCTCTCTCCCTCCCTCCCTCCCTTCGGCGTCCCTTCCCCTCCTTCCCTCAACTAGTGCCTGCTGTCACCTGCCCGGCTGGGGGCGTCCTCCGTCGAGGGCCTGGGGTAGTTGTGTGCTTGCTTATTATGGCAAAGCATGGTCCTCAGGTTGCTCAGGTCCCAAGCCACACAGAGCCACAGTACAAGGACAAAGGAGCCGCATGCGGCTCCAGAGCCACAGGTTGCAGACCCCTGGGCTAGCAGTACCAAAATTTCTTGGTATCTTTAGGAGACTCTCCTGGTGATACCAGCCAGGTTTGGTGAAGTTTGGTTCAGGGGGTCCAAAGTTATGGACTCTCAAAAGTGTAGCCCCATCTCCCATTAGCTCCCATTCGAAACAATGGGGGATGGGGCACCCCATTCAAAACACTGGGGGATGGGGCACCCCATTCAAAACAAAACATCTTAGTGTTCAATTTGCATGTACAGAATCTTGGCTATTGGCTATTGTAAAGATGACTGGTATATCTGAGTTGAAAGAAAGGTGATGTGAATATTCTTTTGTGTCTCTGCCAGATTCCAAGGATTGGGGAGTTCAAAGCTGCCTTTAAAAAGTTGGCAAAAATGACTTGTGATGTGTTTCTGCAATCATGCATTTACAAATGAATGTGTCAGGCAGGCGGTTGCTTTCTTTTCCACTGATGATACCTGTACTTGGGGTATAAATAAGCCTTTGCTCATTAAGTTTTGTTCTAGCCGCGGCTTCGGTTAAGTTTCCTGACATAAAAAACTTTGACAGATTATGGGAATCTGTCATGTTTATGCTGCAGCGAAGCATCTGGTTCCTTTGTGCAACAGTGACAATACTTTTTAGATCAATGGTGAGCGCACGCTTTGAATATATGAGCCCCTGGGTGCAGTGCTTGGTTCTTCTCCAGGAATATCCGGGCTGTAGCTTGGAAAGTGGCTGACGGCCAAGACCCTGAAAAAGCCACCAAATGAGACAGATAATTAGAAGCTGGCTTAGGCGGGCTGTTGATCTTACTGATTATAATATAAAATCCTTACATTTGGGGCATCTATTTATTCAGAGGAACTGCTCAGATAGTTTGTTCAGAACTCTTCAGAGGAACTGTTCAGATAGGAGCAGCAGTGGCGTAGTGGTTAAGAGCAGGTGCATTCTAATCTGGAGGAAACGGGTTTGATTCCCCGCTCTGCCGCTTGAGTTGTGGAGGCTTATCTGGGGAATTCAGATTAGCCTGTGCGCTCCCACAGACGCCAGCTGGGTGACCTTGGGCTAGTCACAGCTCTTCGGAGCTCTCTCAGCCCCACCCCCCTCACAGGGTGTTTGTTGTGAGGAGGGAAGGGCAAGGAGATTGTAAGCCCCTTTGAGTCTCCTACAGGAGAGAAGGGGGGGGGGGATAAATCCAAACTCTTCTGCTTGTTGTTAATAGTTTTAATGGCTTACAGCAGCAATAAATAGTGTAAAAGCGGAAACCAGTTTCAGACGTGTAGGAATGTGCAGCAGGCCATATGCCAGTGAGTCCTAACTGGTATACAACCACTATGTATAACAAACGTATGACAAACACTGCATATAACAAACATTTGGCTGCATTAAAAATTCTACAGTGATTTGATTCATCCATGAAAACATTATCGTTATCGAAGTGCTGGCAACGAAAAGCGTAAGCTGGTCCTATCAAGGATGAGTCAGCAGCTCATATGTGGATTCCCCAGATGTTGTCTCTAGCATGCATTGTAACGGGACTTTTTAAGATGGTTGTCTGTCTGTATACTTTGATAACGTAGTCCGCAGTTGTTGATAACAAACCAACTTTGATAACGTAGCCCACAGGGTTGCTAACAAACCAGAGCTTTGGTGTTGCAGTGACTGCCTTCAGCG
Organism: Sphaerodactylus townsendi; assembly: GCF_021028975.2. Lineage (NCBI taxonomy): Eukaryota > Metazoa > Chordata > Lepidosauria > Squamata > Sphaerodactylidae > Sphaerodactylus > Sphaerodactylus townsendi. The sequence continues at coordinate 96,177,037 of NC_059432.1, forward strand.
GAAAGAAACATAAATAAGGACCCATTTGTTTATAACTATTGGAAGGGAAAGATAGGTGACACATTGGGGAACAATCAGGAATTGCTAGGGAAGGGGTGAAAATCAGATGTCCCCACCAAGTTGCCCTCAAATTTCCCCCTTCCAGTTCGTCTGAGCTCTCACTGGCGTGGCCAGGCTGATTTCTCATCTCTCCATGCCATTTTAAATTTGCAAATGCAGTTTTTCTGCATACCCAGACAGTCCCGCAACAGGGTAGATTTCTTATCTCTGTGTAGCCCCATGGTGCTGTTTATGCCATCTTCATAGGAGCTGGCCATTTAGATAGAGCAGTCCTTTGCAGGTCTGTGGTTCAATGAAAGAACCTCTGCTTTTAAAAGATCCCAGATTCTGTAGCCAACATCTCCAGTTAAAGATAGGTAGTAGATGATGTGGAAGACCCTTACGTGAGATCCTGGATTGCTGTGGCTAGTTTGAATAGACTGTACCAACCTTAATGGACTCATGGTCTGATCTGGTGTATGACAGCATTATGGTTGTTTATGGCCCTTTCCACACAAACATTTTGAAATGTTTTCAGGCAGGAAATAAAACGTTTCCTCCTTGAATTTCCACATTGTTTCCCCCCCCCTTACTTTCCAAAAACATTTTATTTCCAGCTTGATAACGTTTTATATGAAACTGCTTTTGCAATGATTTATTTTCTCTGAAACGTTTTCAAAACATCCTCTCTTGCTGTGCAGCCAAATATGCAATGTTTTGTTTCTCCTGCTGCATTTTCCACTCCTCTGTGCCCTATCTAACCTTTCCCCTCAGCATCATTTTATCTTGTCCTTGAGCTCACTTCATTCCCCCTCACCACTATATTTTTGTCAGTTCTGAGTTTTTATATAATTTTTGGTCAAATCTTCGAAGCATCAATTACACACAGCAATAGAGAATCCATACTTCGATTCTTCAAAGCACTGATTCTTCAAATAGCCAAAAAAAGGGAGAAAACTTCTCATGGCAGCCGTGAAACATTTCAAGGGGGTAAGTGTGAACAATTGGGAGGGGAGGTCAAAAACATTTTGCAAACATTCTGCGAACGTTTTAGGTCAGTGATGGCGAACCTATGGCACGGGTGCCAGAGGTGGCACTCAGAGCCCTCTCTGTGGGCACGCACAGTTCATCATGTGGGGGGGAATCGCTCCCCCCCCCCACATCTAGGCTGGCCTGGGCTGCTGGGCTCGATTATTAGCATTAAACGTAAGACCTAGTTTTGGGGAAGCAGTATAGGTAACCCTGTCAAGTGCTGTTAAACCCCACTGATTTTCATGCAAAGAACTAAAGCGCTATCCTTTACCTGGGAGTAAGCTCGGTTGCTGGCAATGGGACTTGCTTCTGAGTAAACCCTCCTAGGGTCATGATTCACCCATCCGAAGAGTTGCATGGTTGCTTCAAAGCAAAGCCAACAACTACCGCCAAGCTTACTCCCAAGTAACGCATGCCTCAGAGCCAACCATTTTTTCTTAACTAAAACCTCAGTATTCAGGTTAAATTGCCGTGTTGGCACTTTGTGATTAATAAGTGGGTTTTGGGTTGCAGTTTGGGCACTCGGTCTCAAAAAGGTTCGCCATCGCTGTTTTAGGTGACTTGTGCGGAAAGACCCTATGTCTAAGTGCCAATGGCCAGATTTACAGTGCGATTTTTGTAGAGCGACACCACTCCAAGGCCATCGACTCCAATGGACAGCCTACTTGGGGACGGACTTTTATACACTTACGTTTTCCATAGCAAATATTTGCATTCCAAAGACACCCCCCTCCTCTCCTGCACACATTTTTTAGCATGAAAGCTCTTGCATTTACTTGCTTGGGATTGTGGGACGTGCGTGCAGGAAGAATGTGGAAAAAGACTGATTGGTATGCAGAGCTGAAGCCCCACTTGCCGTCTTCATTTCAACATTCTTGGTTGATAGAAAGTAGACGTGCTGATTTATCGCTCGCCACTTTCAGGGCAAGGTTGGGTGTTATGGGAAGATAAGGAGAGAAGGTGTGTAAATCTTTCAACATCTAAAGAGTTAGGACAATTTTATAGGGCTGGTTTTCTCTTCTTTTGTGAGCCTTGATTGATTACCTTAAAAAAAAGTGAAGGGTAGGCAGAGTTGTTTAATTACTGCTTTCTGTCTCTGAGATGGAAAGTCGGGAAGCAGGGAGACCATTTGACGGTCACAGTGTCACCTGACAAGTTTACATTGCATCCGGGTATTCGGGCAGATGTAACACTATGTGTCAGGGGACATATGTCAGGGCCCGTCACCAGTGGTGGGATCCAAAAATTTTAGTAACAGGTTCCCATGGTGGTGGGATTCAAACTGTGGCATAGCGCCAATGGGGCTGGGCGGGGCATGATGGGGGCGTGGCCGGGCATTCCAGGGGTGGGGCATTCCTGGGCGGGGCTGTGACAAGGATGCAGCCGCTGCACCGGTTCTTGGGCGGGAAACAAATGCACGCAGGCGCAGGCTGCCTCGCACACCGGTGCACCTCCTGCTAGACTGCTTCAAGTTCTGCGCGCTACTGCTGAGAGAAGGGGCGTAACTAAGGCAAAAATCATGTGGCAAAATAACCAATTAGTAACGTCCTCTCAGCACACACAAATAATTAGTAACCTACTCTCGGGAACCTGTGAGAACCTGCTGGATCCCACCTCTGGCTGATATTCATCTGCCTTATTTCACTTTCTAGCCATTTTTTTGGATTTTAAAAACTTGAACACAGAGCATTACTTGCAGAGAGCAGAAAGGTCCACTCATTGCTAAAGGGAAGGATTCACAAGGTGCTATTTTCAGTTTTTGATTTTTTTAAATCATGGGTGATTGTCTGAATGTGCCAATGCAGATGATTTAGCGTGCCACTGCAGATGTTTAAAAAGTGATAATTTGGGACTGGCAAGTTAGATATGGGGACCAGTGGAGGTAATTAATCCAGATGGTCACCTTTCCACAGATACTGCCCAAAGGGTTATTTACTTGGGGCATTTCTGGCCTGCTTTTTCTCCCTGAAGGGACCCAAAGCAGCTTAGAGAAATTTCCGGGCAAAATCTTGGGCAGGTCCAGATTCACTGGGCTGGCTACTGGAGGCCCTGGCTATGAGCCAAAGGCACTTTGGTCACACCCAGGCTAAGTACCTGCAAAGAGAGGAGAAATAAATTCAGCCCACGTGGTACTCAGCTACTGCTAACAGGATTTCCCCAACTCTATTCCCTCCCTCCCGTGGAAGAGTAATCCAAAAAAAATTGAGCGAATTCATTCCTGAGAAGGAACATGAGGAAATAATAGACTAGCATGGGTACAATCTCTAGTTGTAACTCTGAGCAGTGTTAATGGAATGCCCTTGAGCAGTAAATAAGCATACACAAATATGTATATCTCAGATTAAAGGAAATGGAAGAAACCAAATTTTAACTGATGCTTTTATCTCTGATGGTTCTATTGTTCTTTTGTAGTGTCGCAAATAATTACATCTCAGATGTTAAAAGCAACGGAAGATTTAGATGTCTTCTAAAACTTCTCTGTAGCTGCTGCATTTCATTTACCGCCTAAGCCCCCTTTTAAAAAATATTGATGGCAAAATGCTGGCCCTTTGAAAAGTAAGGCAGGATTACCCATTAGGAACACAAGTAACACTCGTGAAAATTTTGAAAAGTTGTTGAGCAATAAAAATCACTGCCTGATACCCTTGGAATTTCCTAAAAGCGATATAACTCAAGGTTAAAAATAGTGGCATTTCAGATCTCCATAATATAGCAAATAAACCTCATCTCTTAACAGCTGCAGAGAAATTCATCTAGCACTTCCTGCCCAAGTAGCTCTACTCATAATAGGAATATCTTGCATAGGAGCCGTGTTCAGCTGAGGGCCAGCATGATGTAGCAGTGCCAGTGCCAGACTAGGATCTGAGAGAACCAGGATTGGATCCCCAGTCTGCCTTGGAAGCCTGCTGGGTAATCATGGGCCAATCACATCTCTCAGACTAATCTACCTTACAAAGTTGTTGTGAGGCTAAAATGAAGCAGAGGAGAGTGAAGTAAACTGCTTTGGGTCCTCATTGGGGAGAAAAGAGGAGTGTACATAAAATAAATATTTTAAAAATTACACTCCTCAGAGGTTCTACTTCTCCTTAGTTGATTGCACACACCCAGATATTTATTTTATGCAATAGGGGGTGGACTACCAATTTCTGAAAACAAACAAAAATCTGAAATAGAACCGAAACAAAGCCAAGTATTTAAAAATGACTACATTAAATGATGTAGAAATTATATACTGGAAACATACTTTCAGCAACAGAAAGTACGGAGTAGTCTAGTTCCCTACCCATTTACAAAAGCATTTTCTGAATTACTTCATTACAGTACAATACTATTAGGTAAAGGTGTAAGCATCGGGACATTACTGACACATGGGGTGATGCAGTGGTGGGATCCAAAAATTTTAGTAACAGGTTCCCTCGCCAGCCCCCCCTCAGCCTGTGTGAATAATTCAGTTTTGCATAGTTTGAAGAATGATACAGGTGCTTGGGGTTGCATCTCTGCACCATGCAACTGGGAACTGCATGTTTCAGAACATGGGGAGATAGATTTTGGGGGTTTTCTTGGGTTTTTTTCTGGGTTTTTCTACCTGTTCTTTGAATTTGAAGAATAAGAAGAGAAGGAGAAGGAGTTTGGGTTTATATCCCCTTTTTCTCAGCTGTAAGGAGTCTCAAAGTGGGTTACAAACTCCTTCTTTTCCTCTCCCCACAACAGCTCCCTTGTGTGGTAGGTGAGCTGGAGAAAGTCCTGAGAGAACTGAGACTAGCCCAAGGCCAGCCAAGATAAGGCATGTAGAGGAATGGGGAATCAAACCTGGTTCACCAGATTGAGTCCGCCGCTTGTTAGTGTTAGTGTAAATCATGCATGCAGATTATGTCCATGAGGAAACGGGCCATGTGATATCTACACGTGATACGTATGCTGTCCCTAAGAGTCTTGGGCTAATGGCAAATGGCCGATCCTATCTCTGAATGATGTTTTGTGTGCTGATGTGGCTGGCATGAAATATCAGCGATTAATTCTTGCTGGTATCCTCCCACTGAAGCTGTTGACTGATGAGTGCGGACAAATGAGCAGGAGATTACTCTCCGCCTTGCTCCTTGTTTCCTGCCCCCTCAGGACCCGCCGGCTTTATTACTACCAAAAGGTAAATCACAGGGAATGAATGGGTGGAGACCAGACACTCAGCTGCATTATATTTTTACAGCCTCTGTTCAGGCATCTCCTGATTTATGCTGACACGTTAACTCTTCCATCCCGTTCTGGAATGTTTATGGTCCTTCTTTACTTTACGCTCAAGAAAAACAATTGTCCCGTCTTCTTTTGCTATGAAGCCCAAATCGTGATCGATGCAGCGTCTTCCTTATGGATCCAAATCCCCCTCCCCCGAGCATTCTTGGGGGGAAGATAAAGTGCCGGAAAATATAGTCTCTCACTATGTGTCTTGTATTTATGACTGATTTAAATATTATCAGCACTGAAGCAGCTTGTGGAAATGCCCTGTTCGGAGCGAGAAGCCATTACTTCCATCCCGAATCACAGCCTCCTGTTCTGGAAAATGTGCTTATTTGGTTGTAAAAAAAAAATTAATGCAAAGAGGGAGGGCTTCCTCTTCAAGCCATTATACCCCCAGATTATGCTTCATAAACATCAGTGAGAATTACTGAGTTTCATATTCTGTGGTGACGTTGCCACATTGGCCTGAGAGGATTAAGGCAAAGGGTAAGTAGTTGCCTTCTTAACGGCTTGACATTTGCATGCAAGACTATCCAGTGCTTTAGCAACACTGGTGTATGACCTGATTCACACATGTACTAGCAGGAGGGTGGGTATACCTCTCTGACATCACATTTATGAAAATACCCCTTTTCTACTGCAATGGGGCTACATCAATCAAACTGGTTAGGAGCAGCAGTGGCGTAGGAGGTTAAGAGCTCGTGTATCTCATCTGGAGGAACCAGGTTTGATTCCCAGCTCTGCCGCCTGAGCTGTGGAGGCTTATCTGGGGAATTCAGATTAGCCTGTACACTCCCACACACGCCAGCTGGGTGACCTTGGGCTAGTCTCAGCTTCTCGGAGCTCTCTCAGCTCCACCCACCTCACAGGGTGTTTGTTGTGAAGGGGGAAGGGCAAGGAGATTGTAAGCCCCTTTGAGTCTCCTACAGGAGAGAAAGGGGGGACAGAAATCCAAACTCTTCTTCTTCTTCTTCTTAGATCATGGTCTTTAAGCTAGAGGCCTAACTATGTGAATTTTGCTAAGCTCTCCTGGACGTGAGGGGGCCATCCCTTCAGCAAACAGAACCCTTCAAAAACATCCAGTATCCAAGGACAGACAAAGAAGAAAAAGGACAAGACCGCCTCCCCATTGAGCTCACTGACTTCAGGTGCAGTGTCTGGATTTTTCTGGAACTGAGTCCGCTTTTTCCAGTGATAGGAGCAAGAATCCTGTTTATTTTGGTTGGAAAAAAACTAACCTTAGCTTCTGGAATGATTCTCACATTTAATACTAATAAAAATTGCATACATTAATTATTACTCTGCTTTTTAATATTTATATAAAAGGTTTGTAACAAAATAAATGCAATGACATAAACGTGTGGTTAATATTTGCTCGTGGCTAGCAGCCCTCAAACATCTGAAGTTTATTCAGTGGGGTTCGTACATTAAGCAAGTTTGGCCACCCCAAGGATATCAGAAAACGGGCTCCCCCCTGCTTAGAACAAGGAAGAAAAGGGGCTCCATGTTCCCCGACTGCTCTCCTTGCCTCTTCGTCATTGAAACAGTGCTGACAGAAGAGGGATGGAAGGAGTGATTTGGGATTTTGCACCCCCTTCCTTCTCCTCACTGCAGCCCACTGACCAGCTTGGATGTTATTCCGTGGCCCCTTCCACACATGCAGAATAATACACTTTCAATCCACTTTCAATGTACTTTTCAGCTGGATTTTACAGCGTGTAATAGCAAAATCCACTTTGAAACAATTGTGAAAGTGGACTGAAAGTGCATTATTCTGCATGTGTGGAAAGGGCTCATGTGGCTGGTGGATTGCAGGGAAGATGCGCAAAATCCTCCTCCTTTCCTCTTCTACCATAGGAGGCCTTTAGACATTAAGAGCCCAGGAATAATAAGGTACCTTGCTCTAGAAGCCACCTAGAATATAATATTTGTTCGGATTGAGTTACGAATGAGTTCTATTTCAGAAGTTATTCGTCTGTAGGAAAACCGAACTTCTGTTTTAAATCTGGCATGCTGCTTTCACTCACAGAGTTGGAGCAACTAGAGGTCTTTGGGCCAGATGTATCCAGAGGTGGGATCCAGCAGGTTCTCACAGGTTCCCGAGAGTAGGTTACTAATTATTTGTGTGTGCCGAGAGGGGGTTACTAATTGGTGATTTTGCTACGTGATTTTTGCCTTAGTTACGCCCCTCCTCTCAGCAGTAGCACGCAGAACTTGAAGCAGTCTAGCAGGAGGTGCACCGGCGTGCGTGGCAGCCTGCGCCTGATTGCATTAGTTTCCTGTCCAAGGACCGGCGCAGTGGCTGCGTCCTTGCCACAGCCCTGCCCAGGAATGCCCCCCTGGAATGCCCGGCCACGCCCCCATCGTGCCCTGCCCAGCCCCATTGGCCCAGCCACAGTTTGAATCCCACCACCATGGGAACCTGTTACTAAAATTTTTGAATCCCACCACTGGATGTATCCTTATGTCTGAAAGGTGGCCTTACCAGCTAAATGGCACATAAGGGGTTATGGGCACGGTGTCTGTGACAGGAACTTACAATCATGTGCAGATGTTGAGGTGAGTGGGAATTTGACCCATCATCTCAATCCATTTCCTCTAGTGCCTCAGAAAACCCGCCTGTTGACCAGAGCCATGGCAATATTCTTGGCTACAATAATTGCATTTGTGAGCAGTAATTGTCATTTTCTGGGCTAAGTTGTATATTTGCACGCATTTTTCAGATGAAACAAAGATACAAGGCTTTTCCAGATGTTAGCTTTGGGAATACCGAACTATGTGCTGAGAAAATGCATGCCCTGCAATTGTCCTTACATATGTGGTCAGTATTTTGTAATGGAATGGAGACAATTAGTATTAGGAGGTTTGCATGTAGCCCATGCCCTTGGTATGTTCCATTGAATACCCCTAAGTGAAATTTCTGAAAATGGCTTTTGTAGGCAGCCTATGCATAATTACCCAGTGTTCTATGGGGCTTACTCTCAAGTAAGTACGCATAAAATTACTGCATTGATTTATCTGGGGGTTATCTTTGTTGAATGAATCTTCATACGCTAATAGCTTTCTTGTGTTGTTTAGAATATTTACAGTGTCACTAAAGAGGCACCACACCAAACCCTACAGCCTAAGATGTAAATATAGCATTTTGTTTTATGGAGTCAGTCAAAGAGATTTTATCTAGCTTCTTACTAGCAAAATAATTGCTATTTGAAATATAGATTCCCCTTTTGGAGATCAAACTTATTTACAGATGCCTTCATTATGACCTATAAATCTTAGCTTACCTCTCTATGAGGCTTTTGAGCATGGTGCATTGTTTGAGGAAGCAGGACAGATAATTTTGATAGATTTTCCTAATACAATAAAACTAAAGATTTTTTTTAAAAAAATAATGTTTTCCTTGAAAAATGTGAAATTGTTGCTGGTGGAATTTATATGCAGATAAGGAATTGCAGCAGAGTAATCAATTTCATGTTAACATTGAAATTGCCTCCTGAATCAGAAGTTATTTTCACAGTTCTGAAAACCTCTAAAGGAAAATGTTGCAGCAGCAAATTGTATGCTACAAAAATTATGGAAGTGTCAGCCTGAACCATATCTATATCAGCTGAATGAAAATTGTATTTACTGCTAGTGCATACTGTAACCCACCCTGGTTCTTAAACAGAGTTGACATTTCTGAATTGGGATATTCCTGGAGATTTGAGACAGTATCTGAGGGTGGACTTTAGTGAGGGGAGGAGGTTCGTGATGCCATAGGGCAGGGGTCCCCAATATGGTGTCTGTGGGTGTCATGATACCTGCTGATATCTTTTTTGGTTCATACCAAATGTTGTTAGAAAGTGGGTGGGGTTACGTTTTGCCCAGCAAGGCTTCTTTTTGACTATTGGAGATTTGATAACAGTGCAGATTTTTTAAAATGCTGGTTTGGCAGCAGCTACCACAACAAACAGCACAAGGATGTACACTGTGTTACTGAAGCTAAGCTGTGGCAATCGTTTTGTGGCTGGCTCCGCCTCCTGCAGCAGTCATTTTGTGGCAGCCATTTTGTTACTGCGCCTACCATACTGTCTCAGAATTCCAAATGTGCCTCAGAAAGGTATAGAGTCTGTCCTCCAAAACTACCATGTTGTCCAGGACAGCGGTAGATTGGCCATTTTTTACCCATACCAGCACTTTACATACATGCAACCTTATACCTAAGGAGCAGCAGTGGTGTAGTGGTTAAGAGCAGGTGCACTCTAATATGGAGAACTGGGTTTGATGCCCTGCCCTGCCACTTGAGCTGTGGAGGATTATCTGGGGAACTAAATTAGCCTGCGCACTTCAACACATGCCAGCTGGTTGATCTTGAGTTAGTCACAGCTTTTCGCTGCTCTCTCAGCCTCACCCACCTCACAGAGTATTTGTTGTGGGGGGCGGGAAGGGAAAGGGGATGTAAGCCCATTTGAGTCTCCATACAGGAGAGAAAGGGGAGGTATATATTCAAACTACTACTCCTCTTCCTCCTCTTCTTCTTCTTTGGGAACAAGAGAGTGATGATGAAAATTGTAAGTATTGTTCAATTCCTCTCCTGACAAAAGCCCACATCTAGGTCCTATGATCCCAAACATAGCTTTGGTGGTCAGAAGTGACCCTCCTTTCACCTATCAGAAAGCTGGTTGGATCCAACCTGAAATAATCAACCAATGAAATGGGGTTTCATTGGTAATATGGATATAGTGTCAAATCTGCTGCTCCATAGAGTGGAACTTGGTTATACTGAGAAACTTTTTTTATGCAAACTCACTACGTTGCAGTACTCTCTATTTAAAATGAGAGACTGCTGGCATTTGTTTGCCCTTCTACAGTCTAGCATTAGTGTATCTGAGTGCTGTGAGTGTCAAGAGAGGAACATCTGAAGCCACAAATATTTATACAGTCTCTTTGTGTGAAAATTGTTGTTAAAGCAGTCTTGATCCATGTCGCTAGATGAGTATGAGAAGATTTTTAAAAAGACAATTTAGTCATATATAGAATTAATCAAAGACATGGGTCACATGCACACCTGAGGGCAATAATCTTGGAAGTCATGGAACAGAAATACTGTTCATTTTTCCAGCATGGTTTTCGTTCATGTTGATCTTATTTTTTTAAAAATACAACTTGCTGCCCAAAGATGCTACAGTCTAATGAGGAGGAGGGGGCAGTATGTGGAGGGAAAGAAAGCAAGACTCAAGAATGGAAAGGGAGAAGTCAGAAAGCGAAGACAGAACAGGCTCAAGTACTTTTTATCTGCCCTTATTGACTTAAAATGCTATGATAAGCAAAGTTGCACTCCTCTAAGTCCATTGGATGTAGAAGGGATGCTTGGGATGGCAGTGTTCCTATTGCTCTTCTTGCATGTTTTATCCTGAGCAAGAGTAAATGACGGCTCCTTTCAAATAGCCTTTGTAATCCATTTTAGATGCCGATGGCCAGCAGATTTTTTCAGACAACCGTTTTGACTTCCAACTGCTAATGCAATGCAGTGATGAAGAGCACTGGACTCATATCTGGAGCACTGGGTTTGATTCCCCATATTTAGTGAACTGGATTTGTTTCTTCACTCCTTCACATGAAGCCTGTTTCGTGACTTTGGGCTAGTCGCAGTTCTTTGGAACTCTGTCAGCCCCACTCACCTCACAAGGTGTCTGTTTTTTGGGGAGGGCAATGGAAATGAGTTAATAAGCCACCTCTCTTCACAGGAGAGAAAGGTCCAAATTCCTCCTCCTCCTCCTCCTCCTCCTCCTCCTTTTCCCCTTTTCAAGTAAAGCTGCTTGTGTCCTGTTTACAAAGCAAGACTGAGCTGGCTTTTTTGAAAAAAAACCTTTTTTTCCATTTTCAGGTGTTTTTTGCGCTTCTGCATCGCTGTGGCGTGATGCTTGAAATGTCTGCAGTGCTTTTGAAAGTGTAGCCTTTCCCCACACTTTTTCCACCGTGTTCTATTTCATTTTATTTTTTGAATGTTCTAATTTTTGTGCTGTAGTGCTGGAGCAACATAGCAATTCGATTATATATTGCCTGCATTCAGATACAAATGTGTGGAAGTTGAACCGAGGAAAATGATAGCAGTAATGTGTGTTTCTTGAAATTGTTGGATTTCTACCGAGGAAGAGTTCCATAGCTGTGTAGATCCATTCAGATAGATTGTCTGTTCTTTCTCACCCACAGTATGACCTTCCATGAGTTGCTGAAGTGCAGGTAGAAGAAAATTGGTAAATAACTGTGCTTATACAAGGATTTGATGCTACCATGGTTATCAACTTCACAAAATGTTAATTTTAAAATGCTTTTGTCTTATCCTGACTTTCTCCCCATCTTCAACAAATCCTCAAATACTGCACAGTTCGTCCTACTTAGGCAATGGCTATGTTCCTACTTGTACTGCCCCATCAAGGGAACAACACTGTTTTGGAAGATGTTCCTCATGCAAAGACGGAGTGAGGGGAAACTGCCCCAGGGTGCATGCATGCTCTATGCCCATGCTGTGGTGGCACTCTCCCCCGGCCCAGAACACCCCTGCCACGGCCCAGCCATGCCTCCACCACTACTCTGCCTAGGGTGTCGCTCCCCATTGGTGCTACGCCACTGTCCCCATGTGAAACATGTTGATTTGATGAGAGGGCGGTATTAAGGGTTTTTTTTGCCTCTTACTCAATTATTTAGATATTTCTCCTGATCAAGAATTTCCAAATCCCCCCGAGACTTAGTAGAAATGTTGGTCTCTGAAGGCATCCACTAACTTCTGAAAATGTCTACTGGTGGTAGAAGGTGCCATAAAGTCCCAGCCAAGGTATGGTGACTCCTTAGGGTTTTCAATGCAAGAGATGAACAGAGGTTATTTTCCATTATCTGCCTCTGCATAGCAACCATGAACCTTCTTGGTGGTCTCATATCCCAGTACTAACCAGTGACAACCCTGCTTAGTTTTCAAGATCTGACAAGATTGGGCTAGCATAGGCCATCTAAGCAACGGCATGAATGTCCACTAGTCTTATGAAGATAGTTTCCAAGGGTAACTGGGTTGGTCTGCAGTAGACCATCCAGATTTGAGTCTAGTAGCACCTTATGTCAAATATTTGACAAAAGGAAGGCTGACTCTTCACAACTCATACCCCAGAAATCTTGTTGATGTCCAAGATGCTACTGGGCTTGAATTTAAATAGTCTTATGAAAACTCTTTAAGTGAGATGTTTACTCAAACAGTTTACTTGAGTTAGAACCTCCACATTCACCTCAGCATTTCACTTCAGGCAAAGTTTGGCCTCTATACTAAACTTAGGTTGTTACAAGGGGTCACAAGGAGGTGACTTGAGTATTTTACCTCAGGGGGCTGCTGTACTTTTAGCAGTCAAATAGTAGGAAGATTCTTGAAAGTTGCAGATTCTCTTCTCATAACAGCATAATGGTAGGAAAATGCTGCTCCTTTTGAATTTCTTCCTGACATCCATTAGCTTATTTTTAGGTCACGGGTAGGCCGACCTTATTAGAAATTCAGCCCTGAGTCCTTTGAGAGGTCACCTCTTTGGTTTAAGGCGCTACAGACTGAACATCCTGTAAAGATGAGGTCTTTTCAGCTGAGCCGACAGGGAAGAAATAGACATAAGCCCAGAAACGTTGTAAAGAAGTGCTAACTCCTCTACCCTGGGACAAGATTAATGAGGCTAGTCTGGCTGGCAATCCTGCAGTTTACATGGTAATAGAAAATAGACTTCCTTGAAGGAAGAAAATATATTGCAGAACGAGAGAAGAATGTTTATCAGCTTCTGTAAATTGCAAGGGAGACAACACAAAAATGATGTCAGTGGCAAATTGTGCAGGAAATTTATTTATTTATTTCTCTTTTATTCTTCCCCACCGGGAGTGTCCATAATAGCGCATCCACGCTCAACAACAAAATGGTAGTTTTATAGAGGAAGGACATAGTACTCAGGATGAAAATAGATACCTCAGTGTTATCCAAAATGAAAAACCTTCTTGCTCCTAAAATCAACCCAGTATTTATTTATTTTATGACATTTGCAGTCTGGCTTTCCACTCAATTTAGAGCCCTCAAGGGAGCAAACAATTAGGAAGACATTAAAATCAACTTTCAGACAGCGTATGTATGTATTTGATATATATAATGAGCAACTAGAAGCACACAAGAAAGAAGGTCAAACAAAACAGAAATGTTTTCACCCTCTGGCAGAAGACCATGACTGAGGGTGAGACAGGATTTTCTATGGGAGGAGAATTCCCTAATGGTGGTACCACAACCAAGACAGCTGTTCCCTAGGTTTATTTATTAATTTATTTATATATTAAAGTTGTTGCTCTTCTGGTCTCAGATGACTGTAATGGCCATGTCAGTTTGTATGGGAGCAGGTGGTCTTCAAGGTATGCAGGTCCCAGCCTATATTAATCTTAAAAAGTCAACATCAGAACCTTGAACTGGACCTGAATTGGAAGACAGGAGTGATGTCTTCCGTATGAATCATAGAGTCCAACCCTCTGCCATGCAGGAATACACCATCAAAGCACCCTTGGCAAAGGGCCATCCAGTCTCTGTTTAAAAACCTCCAAAGGAGATGCCTAATATGACTCATTCCAAGCAGCATTCTCACAGCATTCTGTACCAACTCTAGTTTCCGGACAGTTTTCAAGGGCAGCCCCATGTAGAGCATATTGTAGTAAACTAATCTAGCTGTTCCCAAGGGGTGTAACACACTGGCAAAATATTTACAACTCAGCTAGCTCACCAGCCAAAGCTGGTAGGAAGTGCTCCTGGTCAATACTGCCCCGTGTTTGTCCAACAGGAGACCTAGGTCGAACAGTATCCCCAGACTATGAGCCTTTTCCTTTAGGGGGAATGCAGAGCATCACCAGTAGTACTTCTGATTTGTTGAGATTAAGCTTCAGTTTATGAACCTGCATCCACTGCAAATCTGCCTCCCGGCAGCAGTTCGAGGTTTCTACAGCCTCCATGGAATCAACTAGACATTTGAGATAGAGGCCATATATACAGATGAATGCACAAAGAGGTTTCCTGTAAATGTTGAAAAAAATGGGTGACAGGATGGCGCTAGCAGGACCTCAAAGGTCAGCAGCCAAGGGACTGTGCCTCATTTTCTGTGGCATTCCTGTGGGTATGATAATATAGACATATACTATATGCATGAGGCAAGTGCCACAATGGGGAACAGTGCTCAGAAGAGTGATTGGTGGCAGAAAAAAAGAGTTGGATTTATATCCCTCTTTCTTTCCTATAGGAGACTCAAAGGGGTTTACAAGACTCCTTTCCCTTCCCCGCTCTCAACAAACACCCTGTGAGGCAGGTGGGGCTGAGAGAGCTCATAAGAACTGTGACTAGCCCAAGGTCACCCACCTGGCATGTGTTGGAGTGTACAGGCTAATCTGAATTCCCCAGATAAGCCTCCACAGCTCAGGTGGCAGAGCGGGGAATCAAACCTGGTTTCTCCAGATTACAATGCACCTGCTCTTAACCACTACACCACAGAAGAGTCACATGTTGGTTTCCAAGTCAGTATCACTCAGTTAAATGTTGCTTTTACATAGGACTGTGGAACAATAGCACAGACACTTATTTCCTCCTCCACGACCTTAACTTATTTAAGTTTTTTTTCCATTTCATTTTTTTGTCAAGAGACCACAGCAGTTAACAATAAAACTACGTAAATTTCTTCTTGTTTGCAAACGAAACTATCAATACAATAAAATGAAAAAAAAAACCAAGATGGCAGAAATCAGCCTACCAACAGTGCAACTACAGCCGTCTAATGCCTTCGCAAATAACCAAGTTTGTATAGTGTGCCAAAAGGCAAAAAGAGTTGGACGTGGAAGGAGTGTGGGAAATTTGGGACTGAAAAAGGTCTCACCTGTGTTCCCACTTGACATGTTGTAGAAGACAGAGAGCAGAAATGGATATTCCTTGTGTGGCACCTCCTATTTCTTTGAGATGTGCATCAACAACAGCCCAATCTATTAGCTGCTCCAGTTTTTGCTTTTGAGATGCAAGGCACAGAAAGCTTGATATTTCTTGTCTGAATTATAACCTTTAAGGGATTTACTTCAAGCGGCTCACGCCACTTATATTTTCCCTACCATGATTGTGCCGTAATCTTTCGGTTCTTCTTTGGCAACCTCATTGGCTCCAGAAATCAAGGTTGGGTGAGACCTCGTGAACAATCTAGAAGGCGACCCATACTTGGTTTCAGGAGCTGTGAGGAATCACTCATCGCCATGTGCACAGGATTTGGAGCCTTTATCGCCCCATCTCACAAAATGCCTTCACAACAAATTCTGTGCTTCCTTGGTCGAATCCCCACTACCGTCTTAGCCAGGTTTCAGAACACAAACTAATGGTCGTTTGTGTTCTGAAACCTGGCTAAGATGGTAGTGGGGATTCGACCCTTGCAAACTCTGTTGGTTTCTCCCCCCATCTGATCTCGTCCCACTTCCCTATTGCTAGGCGCTCTTCCTCAGTATATGTAGCTTGTGCAGAAATTAGGAATGGTGTTCACTGCTAATTAGAAGATGCGAAATCTCAAGCAGCTTGTGCTAATAGTCCCTTATTTTTTTAAAAAAGTGTCACATATGCAGATCAGACTCGAAACTGGCTGTTCTCTACCTTAAAGAGTCCTTCCTTTCCCCTCCCCACAACAGGGACCTTATGAGGTAAGTGGGGCTGAGACAGTTCTGAGAGAACTGTGACTGGCCCAAGGTCACCTAACAGGCTTCATGTATAAGGTGACCAGATTTTCACCTTTTTAAAGCGGGACATGCGTGCGCGCGTGCACACAGCCGCAGGAGTGCACTGCCTTTTGGGGCGCTCCCCGGTTTCCTGCCCTGTCACAGGGCTGGAAATGGGAGTGCCCCAGAAGGCAGTGTGGCAGCGTGGGAGGCTGCCGCGCTGCCTTCTGGTGTGCTCCCCTGTTTCCCGCCCTGTGACAGGGCGGGAAAAGGGGAGCGCCCCAAAAGGCAGTGCGGCAGCCTTACAAAAATCGGGAGATTTAAAAAATCCCACGTGACGCATGACAAATTGCTTAAAAGCGGGACTGTCCCACCAAAAGCGGGACGTCTGGTCACACTATTCATGTGGTAAATGAACCTGGTTCTCCAGATTAGAGTCCACTGCACTTAATCACAACACCACACTGACTCTCTAAAGAGAGTCTGGAAATTGGAGTTTAGGATCTGTTATTTAGACAGCAACAGCTGGCCTCATGATACAGGTTGCCAGAGGTCCTGGTTGGTTTTTAGTCCCACCCACAACAGTCAGGAAGGTGGAAGCAAAACAAGTGAGATATCTTGACCCTACCAAACAAGGCATGCTCAAAAACTGAAATGCTTGGTGAGAAAAGCAAGGTACAAAAACCAATTCTTCTTCTTCCATGATATCCTCCAAGGAGCCTGTCGAAAAGCTTTAGGTCCTATAAAAACGTGGACTTCTCGGCTGCTTTTCAGTCCACACAGTTTGTCAGCTTGCAAGGCCCTGCCTCAGAATGAGCTTGGCTGGTTTCTCCCTTGCCTAAACCATCCTGAGTGTCTGGAATTTAACCTTGCCTTGCCTAAGGTTACATTTGTCACCTTCAGCCCTTGCAGTTGTGTTTGTTCATTCAGACTTCTTACCCTCTGCTTTGTCTTGACCCCTGATCATTGCCTTCAGCTCTTTCACTGATGTTTCTTTGGACCTGGTCCTCTGCCTGGTCTCAACCTTGCTTCTGACCCTGGGCCAGAGGTGCTGCTATTAGAAAATATAATCCTCACCTTTGTGGCTGTGGTATCCTTTAGAAAGGATGGATAATGAGAAGTGTAATTTTTGAATTCAATAACACAAAGCTTATTAAGGGTGCTGATTGATTGATTCTGTGTCTCTGGAACATTTTTGCTGACCAAGACCCATGTTGATTCAAAAACTAGGCTTCAGATAAGGTGCACGGGTTATTTTCCTTTAACTTCCATGTTTTGTTTGTTTACTTCAGTTATACTCCACTTTTCTCCCCACTGGAGGCCCAAAGCAGCTTACGTCATTCTTCCCTTCTCCATTTTATCTTCACGACAACTCTGTGAAGTAGGTGTGTGACTGGAACCAAGTCTCTGAGCAAACTTCCATGGCAGAGTGGAGATTTGAACCTCTCTCTCAAATCCTAGTCCGTCACTCTAACCACTACACAACATTGGTATTAGAAAGTTTGGTATAACCCTGTCATCTTCTGTCTAAATACTCCCAGGCCTGTTGGTTCTTTCAAGCAAAGTGTGACCCAAACATATGGGGGGAAACTTCAGTCATGGTTCAAGCCACTGTTTGGGATGGTTTCTTTTGCTAGAGACCTTGAAGAAGAACCTTCTCACATTCTAGATTCAGAATGTGCATTTGAGAGAAATCTTGACCTGAGGAAGTTTGATGCCCATGGACCTTC
Source organism: Sphaerodactylus townsendi (assembly GCF_021028975.2). Taxonomy (NCBI): domain Eukaryota; kingdom Metazoa; phylum Chordata; class Lepidosauria; order Squamata; family Sphaerodactylidae; genus Sphaerodactylus; species Sphaerodactylus townsendi. The sequence goes on from NC_059432.1 coordinate 96,194,784, forward strand.
CCCTATCATGCCATTGCTTATAGGTCCTCTGAATCTACCTAGGGTTGTCATGTTGTACCCAGTGTACCCTTCTTTCTTTTTGACAGACCTGACTCTGTAAAGCCAGGTGCAATTGCAATCCCCTCTTCTGCTGATTTTAAACTTCCCTTCCCTTTCCCTTCCACTGAAACAATCAAGATTTTCAGCAGCAATTGTGGTTGTATTCACTGCAGGCCTATAAAATGGCTTTGGCTTGTTTCTTTGTTCCTTATGTGGCCTCTACAAGGAAAAGGGCCGGGTTTCAAGCTGTTCCTGAATGAAGCTCCCCAGAGCAAGATCTGATAAACTGGGATGGTTTCCCTGCAGATGTCTTTTCCTCTGCTAAACTGTTTGGCAGAAGAGGAAATGGGTCACCTCCAGGATTTCTTTTGAACTAAAGGTGCTGAAGAGCTGCATTAATCCACATTTACATTGAGTGTGGCTAAGAGGAAAGCAGGACACATTATTTAGTGCAATTATCGATATATTTTTGGAGTATGAGCTGCAGGACAGATCTGGAACATCACAGGAAGTATAATTTCCAAAAGGCCTGTGCAAATGGCATTGATTGATTTGCTTTATAGATCACTTGGAGATAGACTCTGCTATTCATCTGTCATTCTGATTATCTCCTGACCTCCCTAAAGTCTTTGACAAATGGGAAATAATTTTCTTTTGCTACATTAATGACTTGGGTAAAAAATGGTGGGTTTTTTCCCCATGTTGAATAGTTGTGCATGAGACTTTCCTCTTTTTTTTTCTGTGACCCTGTGCTTTTGGGATCGAATCAGAAATTCATTCTAGTTGCAAAGTTAGCCACATTTTTAGAAACTTAAATCCAGTGAGTGGAGCTATGAATAGGCAGGACAGATATTTTTACAAACCTGAAAAGGGCCCCAGGTTTGCAGAGAAATGTGAATTCTCAAAAAATACATTGGGTGGTTAAAAAACCAAAAATGATAAAATAAGTGCTGTAGCTTTAAGCAACAGATACCCGCAGTAACTGTTGCTAGGCAACCACAATACTTCAGGCTAGGTTTCTGTGTATAAAAAGGCAGAGGGAGAGGGCAAGGTTCTTTCCAGGACTATTTCAGCCTTTGAGGTAGTACTCATAAGAGCCAAAGCTAACTAGGATGGAATCTATGGCATTGCTTCCCTCCCCAAACTTCATCCTCCCAAGACACCACCCCTAAAACCTCAGAAATTTCCCACCTGGAATTGGCAATCATAAAGGGAACTGATTTCTGTAGTTGGGGATGGGTGGGGGGCGGTCCATAGCCGCTGCCACCACTGCTGCTGTGGAGTGGGGAGGAAGTTGATGGGTAGCAGAAAGAAAGAATGATGAGACGGGCTGCAAGAGAGAGAAAGTGACAGACATGGAGGAAAGAGAAAGAAAGAAAAGGCGTGGGAGGTAGGAGAAAGAGTGAGAGGCTGAGAGAAGTAGGGGGAGAGAAGAGTAAGCAAAGGAGAAGGGAATGGGATAGCAGTTCTTGAAAGTTTCTTGCGCATTTCCATCTTTTATATACATATGTGAGTGTGTGTCTATATATGTGTGTCTACTCAGGTAGGCATTGATCTTACATATACATATATGTGTGCATGTGTCCTGGCTGTTGTTGTCCTTGACAGTGGGAGGGAAAAGCCTGGGTAGACTGACGGTGAAGACTCCTTAGCAGGCCTGGTTGCAGTGATGAGGGAAGGAAATAAAAGGAAAGGAAAGGATTTGTGTGTTTGTGACTGGGGCGGTGGCGGGGGGGTGTGTGTGTGGGGCGGGGCGCCCATGGAAATGTCTCCTCTGGATCCAAGACAGACAGTTTTACCTTTTCTTATCTCCTTTTCAGCTGTGGTGCTGAAGGCAGGAGATATCTATATTCTGCCTTCAGCACCATAGCTGAAAAGAAGATTAGAAAAGGTAAAATTGTCTTGGATCCAGAGGAGATGTTTCCATGGGTGCAAGGATTTCACTCACATAGTGTAATTTTCTGGCACCTTCCATGATATCCAGGTAAGTCATAGTCAGAGGGGGGGGGGGCATTTCTGAGTGCTCCTACCAGCCATAATCTTGATATCATAGCCAGCCCAGACTCATGGAGCAGAGCAAGGGTGAAATAAATTCCAATCTTAATTCCAGGTCCTTGACGTTAAGAGGGTCTGCCTATCACATGACATCAGTCTTTCCCGTCCTAAATAAAGTATGCATCTTTCCAGACAATGTATTTCCTGAGGACATATAGCCTCTCGAACCTGATTCACAACAGCCCAAGTTTGAGATTGTGCACCTGACTCCAGCTTCACAAAGACCTTGCAAATGCCCACATTGTGATTTCAGCAGCAACCCAGCTAGATTGCTTGCATCCTCTTATCCCAAATCTTAAAACCTCACATCCAGCTACCGAGGGTCATCAACCTTCCAGAGTTTCTTTGCTTTACAGTCCTAACTCATCAAGATTTGGAATGCCCCTGTTTTTGATTTCATCAGCATAGCCCAAAACTCATCAAGAGTTGGGCGCTCCCAGGTCCCCCAGCAACAGGACATCCTGAATTGTATGCTTTTGCTGTTGAATGCCCTGTTAAAGGCTAAAAAGGTGTCAATCATATTGACAGATGTGATATATTGCTGGCAGGCATCTTACAACTTGGCACACCACAAATTTATGCAAGGCGTTAAACCTCTTGGCCCAGTTCTTGGCCAAACCATGTGCATTGCAAATCTTTTCTAAAGTGGTCTCAAACACATTCCAGTAGGTTTAGATTGCAGTTATCTGTCAGTACCTTCAAGAGGCGATAGTGGTATTATCTGGCTTTGCATGATTTCATTGCTGCTGATCGCATCAGCCAATGTTTATTTATATTTATGTGTTGGATTTATAAACCACCCTTTCACATCAAGGGCGCCGGGTAATATACAACAACAGTTTACTACAATAATTAAAATCAAACTATACAGTTAAACCCAATTCTTAAAATTCTTCATTTTCCAACACTCCAAAACCAATGCATGAAAGGAAAGACCTATCAGAGGAAGCGAGCAAATCTGGGGGAAAGGAGTGGAGGCGGGGAAGATCTCAGCCTTAGGCGGGACAATTAGGCAGAATTGAAGTAAGTCCCTCAGTGCTCTGATCTCATTCGAGGGAGCATTCCACCAGGCCAGCGCCAGAGATGAAAAGGACAGCCAGATACTTTGTGGGCCATGGACCATCAATATGTTTTTACTTGCTGAGCGTAGCGCTCTTTGGAGGCATGTTGGGAAGAAGAAGTCCTGTAGATGTGAAAGTCGCAGACCATTTAGGGCTTTGGAAGTTAATACCAAAACTTTGAACCTGGTTAGGTATTCCAGAGCAATCGATGGAGCACTGGTTGGATATGGGCGCTCCATGATCGTCCCATGAGGACCCATTCTGGAGGAGCTGAAGTTTCTGCAGCAGTCCTGTTTAGAGTGAGTTACAAGTCTAGTCTGGAGGTGACCATTGCATGGATCACCATGGCAGGGTGAGGTGGGAAGGGCTGCTGGATCAGGAAGATGGAAGAATGCCAGTTTGGCTACATTTTTGACCTGGATGAGGGATCACACCTAAACTCAGCGTAGGTGTTTTGCACACCATCTAGAGGTAGCCTGGAGATCTCCTGGAACTACAGCTGATCTACTTACTACAGAGATCTGTTTCCCTGGAGAAAATGGTTGCTTTAGAATGTAGACTGTATGGCATTACAGGCTGCTGAAGTCCCTCACTTCTTGAAATGTTCCCCTCCCCAGGATCCAACCCTCAAATCCCCAGGAATTTCCCAGTCTAGAGTTGTCAACCCTACTCCAGATGCATGAAGTTCTCCATTGTGTGCATGTAATTAAGCATTATGCCAGTGCAAAGTTAAGTTGATAGCACTCTCCATGACCTTAATATGGGGGTCTCCAACATGGTACCTGTGGATGCCATGGGGACTTTTCTGGCACCCACCAAGTGTTTTTAGGAAGTGGTTGGGACCAGGTAGGACTTTTGCCCAGCAAGGCCTCTGATTGACCATGGAGATTTGATTGGCTATGCAGATTTTAAAAATGTTGCTTTGGCAGCAGCGGCCACCAAGACACAAGGATCTACACTGTATTACTGAAGTTAGGCTGTGGCAATCATTTTGTGGCTGACCATCTCCTGCAGCAGCTATTTTGTGGCAGCCATTTTGTTGCTGTGTCAGATGTGCCTTCAAACTGCCTTAATGTGTAAATCACGTGACACAGTCACACTGCTGTTATTATTCAGATGTTTTGTACAATTAAATTTATCCTAATTGCAAGGGCCCTCCCTTTATAAATATTTCAGAGCAGATTTCTGCTTTCTTGCTGCCATTCTAGGACTCAGCATGAAAGATAACCTGACACTCTCCAGTTGCTAAGGTGGAAAATACAATCTGAAAGATGTAAAATTCTGTTTTTCAGAGGCTGTAAGTGCATTTGTCACAGCTGTACCTCAACACGAACTGGTTGACATTCAATCAAATTACAAAGTCATAACTATTTTGCAGTTTGAAAGCTTGGCCTGGCCTCTTCTTGATCTGCATGGACTCATTTTGATCTGCAAAGGCTAACATGGAAATTAAGAGGGATTTTATTACTGCTTCTGATCACGTTTGGAATCTATCAGGCACGAAGACATGAGATTGCGTATAATTATGGATACAAATTTTAGGATTGTTCAGAACTACCTGGTGCAGTTATGGTGCACGTGTATTAGGAATCATATATTCAAGGAGGAGTTGGTCAATTTCCCCTTAATTCTGCGGTTACCATAGACTAAATGGGAGAGCCAGTATGGTGGAGTAGTTCAGAGCAGTATAGTAATAGTTAAAAGAGCAGCATAATAGTTAAGAATAATGGACTCTAATCTGGTAACCAGGTTTGATACCCCACTATTCCACCTAAAGCCTGCAGGGTGATGTTCGGCTAGTCACAGTTCTCTCAGAAGTTCCTCTGACCCACCTACCTCACAAGGAGGGAGAAAGGAAGGTGTTTGTAAACCTCTTTAAGGCTCTTTAAGGTAGAGAGGTATAAAGACTAACTCTTCTTCTTCAATTACCAGCATGTAAATTGACCCCAAAACCACATGGATTAAATACTAAAGAATTTATCTTGTATTTATCATAACATTATGAATGATAAAAGAAACTATCTACTGAGTATGTCAATGCTCTTTTATGAAAACTGAGCCCTGAGAAAAAACAAGATGACATAAAATAAACATAGGAAATGGTGCAGAAATTTACTTACTATGCTTTCTTCGAAACAGACCTTCCCTGTTTGGTTATCTTGGACATGACTACTCACTAGAAAATGTTTTTTTTCTACCATCTGCTCTTAGGTGGTTAAACAGGAGTACTTTGTATTAATGTGCTTGATTTGGGTTTTGCCCCTTTGGCCACAGGTTGGTGGAGAGGTTTTCCAAACCTAATTAGGCAACTGAAATACCAGGAAAAAACGGCTTCCCTGCGGGTCTCTCTTCAAGTTTTAAATAGATGTAGTCTAATTATCTTTCCTATGTGTTGTTTTGTCCTTGACGAGAAAGCGGCAAGAGAGCCCTAGAAAAAACGTGGGACAAGATGCACTCCTTTGACATTCAGCCCTCCGCGTGTCCAAAACATCTCATTAAATCAATTAATTGGAGCACAATATTCCTTTTTAAAACAAAAAAAGATGATGATTGTGTGCTTCTAGAGTTTTTCATGTTTTGTGAGTTGCAGTCTAACATTTAATGCTCTTGTGGCACATTGACTTCCCTTGCACGCTTAACCAAGTATGCTGTAGTGGTTAAGAGTGTTGAAATTGATATCTGGGAGACCTGGTTTTGAGTCCCCTCATGCCACAGAAGTTAGTGGGTGACATGGCCAATCAAACGCGCTCATTCTGACTTACCTCACAGGGTTCTTGAGTAGATAAAATGGAGGAGGAGGAGGAGGAGGAGGAGGAGAAGGAGAAGAAGAGGAGGAGTAGTTTAGATTTATATCCCCCCTTTCTCTCCTGTAGGAGACTCAAAAGGGCTTACAATCTCTTTGCCCTTGCTCCCTCACAACAAACACCCTGTAAAGTGGGTGTGGCTGGGAGAGTTCCGAAAAGCTGTGACTAGCTCAAGGACACCCAGCTGGTGTGTGTGGGAGTGCACAGGCTAATCTGAATTCCCCAGATAAGCCTCCACAGCTCAAGTGGCAGAGTGGGGAATCAAACCCAGTTCCTCCAGATTAGAATGCACCTGCTGTTAACCACTACGCCACTGCTGCTCCTAGGACCTAGGAGAATGATGTAAGCTTCTTTGAGCCCACATTGGGGAGAAAGACAGGCTAGTTAGTTAATGGCACGCTTTGTGATTATGCCTTTTTTCTGAAAGAACATCCTGTTACCATTCTCAGAAAGTGGTCTCACAGGTCCCATTCCTTTTGGTCTAGCTCCACTGCTTTCCCAGGTCTCTGCCTGCAAGGCACCACCAATTTCTCACTGAATATTAACTGGTGACCTCACTGAATCTGGAAGTGTTATCTCCTATGTAAACGCTGAAATGCTTGGAGCCAGAGGAGAGATGATTCATCTTCTGTGCTTTACCCTTTGCCAGCTGGTAAATTGCAGTCAGCCTTCCGGAGCGTTTTTGCATTTTGGTAACATTACTCTGAATTCTAAGGCAGAGGGGCCTTTCTCCAAATTTGAAATATTTATAAAAGCCAGGTCCAAAGATTGTCACAGCCTAGCTGTACCTTTATGTTTTTTTAGGGGGGCAAAATAGCAACTCTCTGGGAACAGCTTAGGTGAGGAAATCAGCAGGGGGGAAGCTTGAGTTGGTATTCCTCACATACCATGATCCTGATCCTGATCCAAATGAAGACCTTAAGCCCCTGGAAGTAGAAGCTTGGATCCTGTGCCTTCATTCTGCAAGCGCTTCTCTTCAGCCATTATCAAGGCAGCTCGTTCCTCTTGGGCTAACTTTCAGGTTTGCTTGATAAACAGTAATGTGGATCGAGCAGAAATGCCTAGCAGCCAGAGGAACCTTGCAATTGGATCCAATCCTCCGTTTCAGTGAAGACCGCATGTCTGGGAATAGGGCTTGCAGTGGACAGGTAAACAATGTATTGTGTAATTGGATCCTCAGCTGGAACAATAATAGGTATGCAGATTTTGTTGCAACTTGCATAATAAAAGAACCTGCTAGATCTAGCCCTGTCTGTGTCCTTACCTCTTTGCTGTTCAGTTCCTGCACTTTCTGGTGGTTGTTCCATCAGGTTTTGTATTCTTTCCATGTCAGTCAGTTATTCTTAATATCTTCTCTTCTTCTTCCTTTACTTCTTTCTACCGACACTGAAACCCATAATCTTCTCAAAAGCACTTGCACTTGACATTATAACGTAGCTTAGCAGTATATTAAGTTTTTATGTTCTGAAAACTGAAGATTACTGAACAAATCCTACTATTGGATTGATGTGCAAAGTGCAGAACTCCCAGGTATCCTTTTCACAGTTCATTAGCGACTATATACATGCTACATGCAGGGTTACCACCCTCCAGGAAATACATCTGATCTTCAGACTACAGAGATCCTCTGTAGTCCGGTGCCCTGGAGGAAATATCAGAGAGTCAGTTGTATGGCAGGGGTCCTCAAAGTCGTTCCCTTGAGTGCTGGTCCCTGCTGACACTTGTGTCCTCAAAGTTTCTTTTAGAAAGTGGGTGGTGCTTTTATCCAGCTAAGCTTCTGATTGGCCATTGGAGATCCAATTGACTTTGCAATGGCAGCTGCCACCACTGTGTTTTTTTTTAATTATCCCTCTTCTCCCCTGTATGTGGGCTTCCTCAATGTGGTTGGCTTCATCTCCTGTGGCAGCCATTTTGTGGTTGCCCTTGCCACCCTGTGTCAGAGTTCCAAGGGTGCCCACAAGCTCAAAAAGGTTGGAGGCCCCTGCTCTAAGCATCACATCCCTGCTGAACTCCATCCTCAGGCACTACCCCCCGAATCTTCAGGAATTTTCCAAGCAAGAGTTGGCAACCTTGGTTACATGGGAGGGTTCAAGTCAAGTAGTTGGAATGATGGGCTAGGATCGGGGAGACCCAGATTCGATTTTGGACTCTGCCATCTTTCTTAGTTACCTTAGGAGCAGCAGTGGCATAGGAGGTTAAGAGCTCGTGTATCTAATCTGGAGGAACCGGGTTTGATTCCCAGCTCTGCCGCTGAGCTGTGGAGGCTTATCTGGGGAATTCAGATTAGCCTGTACACTCCCACACATGCCAGCTGGGTGACCTTGAGCTAGTCACAGCTAATCGGAGCCCTCTCAGCCCCACCTACCTCACAGGGTGTTTGTTGTGAGGGGGGAAGGGCAAGGAGATTGTAAGCCTCTTTGAGTCTCCTGCAGGAGAGAAAGGGGGGATATAAATCCAAACTCCTCCTCCTCCAATTGATGTGCAGGATGAAATAATGTCATTTTGCCAATAGCAAACACCATAGTATTGATTTTATTCTTCCACCCATTCCACTTTTCCAGTATATCTTTGAAATTCTCCCTTGTACCTGGGCTTCCTGTGTGTTTGTGTGTGTTTGGGGCGGGGGTCTCTTTCGTGTATCTAATCTGGAGGAACTGGGTTTGATTCCCAGCTCTGCCGCCTGAGCTGTGGAGGCTTATCTGGGGAATTCAGATTAGCCTGTACACTCCCACACACGCCTTAGGCAGTCACAGTTCTACGGAGCTCTCTCAGCCCCACCTATCTCACAGGGTGTTTGTTGTGAGGGGGGAAGGGCAAGGAGATTGTAAGCCCCTTTGAGTCTCCTGCAGGAGAGAAAGGGGGGATATAAATCCAAACTCCTCCTCCTCCTCCTCCTCCTCTCTTCTTCTTCTTCTTCTTCTTCTTCTTTGAGCCAACCATATTGTCTCAGCCTAACTTACCTCACAGGGATATTGTGAGGATAAAATGGAAATAGGAGAATGATGTTGTAAGCTGCTTTGGGTCCCTGTGGAGGAGAAAGGTATAAATTCGGTAAATAAAGATATCATGATGAATAAGAAATGACAGTGCTCTTTTTACTTTTATGGCTGGCATAGATGCCAGTCAACCATGAAGTCGCTACAAGAAATACCCCAGATAGACTTTTAAAGATGCTCGATTGATTTTTTTAAATCAGTCTTTAGGTGTAAAACAACCTCATATGCTATTGAGACATTAAAGTTATGAAAATACTAATCTGTGTCACTTATATTTTGTTCAGCATCCTGCAGGAAAGATATTCTGAACAAATAATCCTAGCAGGTGATACCCAGTAAAAGTGAAGAAAAGAAGGTCCAAAGTTGACATGAGGGCAGGCAAGCCCCATTTCCCCCTTTGTATTCTGCTGATTGAAAATTCACTTCATTGCATCTGAGGAAGTGGCCTCAAGCAGATGAAAACATGTGCTGTTAATAATAATAATAATAATAATAATAATAATAATAATAATAATAGTTTGGATTTATATCCCCCCTTTCTCTCCTGCAGGAGACTCAAAGGGGCTTACAGTCTCCTTGCCCTTGCTCCCTCACAACAAACACCCTGTGAGGTGGGTGGGGCTGAGAGAGCTCCGAGAAGCTGTGACTCGCCCAAGGTCACCCAGCTGGCGTGTGTGGGAGTGCACAGGCTAATCTGAATTCCCCAGATCAGCCTCCACAGCTCAGGTGGCAGAGCTGGGAATCAAACCCGGTTCCTCCAGATTAGATACACGAGCTCTTAGCCTCCTACGCCACTGCTGCTCCTTAGTCTAAGTTGCCATAACATACTGCTTTTGTTCTTGTGTGGCATTTCTTGCCTTGACCCCGACCTGGATGGCCTGGGCTAACTGTACCTCATCAGATCTGAGAAGCTAAGCAGGTGTGACCCTGGTTGGTATTTGGATGGGAGGCAACCAAGGAGCACAGGCATCTCTGTGCAGAGGCAGTTTATGGCCAATCGATTCTCAGTGCCTCATGCCTTGAAAATGCTATGGAGTCACCAGAAGTAGGCTATGTCTTGATGCCCCTCCCAATAGTTAGTCTTTAAGGTGCCATAAGATGTTTCTTTTCTTTTTGTGTTGCATCTATTTCCCAGATCCAGTACGGCAGCCTGATTATTAATAGGAGAGGAAGCAAGTCTTATTTTTTCATGACTATCAAGGCAGGAAAATTAAAGATTCTTGCTGGGAGTAATGGAGGAAGGTAGCAGGAGGCCAAATTTGATGATCCAGCACTTGCTGTTTGTCCTCATCTTTCCATCTGCCACTTAATCATGAAATTCAGTCTGCAAGCGTCCCTCCTGCTGAAGAGATGCTAGCTGAAACTTTTTCTGCGGGGCTAGGAATTCCACAAAGGTGCATCCAAGATGCCAAATGTCTTGCTCTTAAGGCAGGTATGGTGGGTGGGGGTCAGAAGTGTTAACTTTTTTGTTGACTGTGAGAATAGACTCTAAGTTCTATTTTGCACAGTCTTCAATGAGACAGCACTTTTCAGGAGACAAGGACATCTTGGCTGGGTTATAGTAGGAGTTCCTACTCCCTAACCTTTTTTTTTTTAGCTTGTGGGTAACTCTGGAATTCTGATGCATGGTGATGGTACAACCACAAAATGGCTGCAATGGGAGGTGGAACTAACCACAAAACAGGTCACCACAAGAAGAAGAAGAAGAAGAAGAAGAAGAAGAAGAAGAAGAAGAAGAAGAAGAAGAAGGAGGAGGAGGAGGAGGAGGAGGAGGAGGAGGAGGAGGAGTTTGGATTTATATCCCCCCTTTCTCTCCTGCAGGAGACTCAAAGAGGCTTACAATCTCCTTGCCCTTCCCCCCTCACAACAAACACCCTGTGAGGTAGGTGGGGCTGAGAGAGCTCCGCAGAGAACTGTGGATCGCCCAAGGTCACTCTTAAAGCTGGCATGTGGGAGGTGTACAGGCTAATCTGAATTCCCCAGATAAGCCTCCACAGCTCAGGCGGCAGAGCTGGGAATCAAACCCGGTTCCTCCAGATTAGATACACGACAGAGACCCCCGCCCCAAACACACACAAACACACAGGAAGCCCAAGTACAAGGGAGAATTTCAAAGATATACTGGAAAAGTAGAATGAGTGGAAGAATAAAATCAATACTGTGCTATTGGCAAAATGACATTATTTCATCCTTTACATCAATTGGATGTCCTGCTGGGCAAGAGCCCCAGTTGGCCCCACCAAGAATGTGACAAGAAGCTCTCTAGAACTTGAGGACCTCTGGGCTATAATATGGTGTCTGTGGGCACCCATTTCTTTCTTCCTCCCCAAAACTCTTTCTCAAAGCTTTTCTCTGCCTCATTGGTGTGTCAGAAGACTCAGAGAAATATCACCTTGGTGTGTCCAAGAAGCACCAATTCAAAAATAGCCTCCTTCATCAAGGGATTATGTTTTACTTGGAACTGCCAGACATTATGTGCCAGTTCCCATGGCAGCCATTTTGGGGCAGTGCCCCCTGCCTATTCTAAATATCCAACAGGGTGCACAGGCTTAATAAGGTTAGGTTCTCTGGGTTGTACATTCTGCAGCTTCAAAAGATCGTTTATTTATTTTCAAGATTTTTCTGTTAATTCTCTCTCAGTGGGGACAATCCTGGGGGAAAATAATGTCCAGATGTGTCCTAAGATGAACATCAGATCCAGGGCGGGAGGTTGATTGTCTCCTGTCTTTTACTGTTTTGTGAAACTTTGCGTAATGCCATGTTAATACCTGGAAGAGAAGGGACTATTGTGGTACGAGGTCACACTGTCATTATGATAGCTGAACTCCATACTGACAAACAGTGTGGAGTCTGCAGCTATATTGTTCTTAGATTTAAGAATGCACTTCGGAGACTGTGATAAGCTGTAAGATCAATGCGAACTTTGTCACTGACTTTCATAAAGCAAAGACAGATATTTTTTCAGTGTGCCTTTTTAAACATATATATTTCGAATTTGGTATTTGAATTGATTCACTGTTAATCAGAGGATTAACTGTTCTATAAACATTATCAGTTGTATCAACTGGACTGTTGGATTTCTGGCTTCTGAGATTGTTTTGGAATGGACCCAAAGAAATAACCTGTACCCAAAGAGATAACATTGTATATTAATTCACTACTTCCCCCCCTCCTCCCCACCCAAAGGACATGCATGAGCACATGTGAAACTACCTTATTCTGAATCAAACCCTTGGTTATCATTGTCTACTCGGACTGGCTGTGGTTCTCCAGGGCTGCAGGCAGATGAGGTCTTTCACATCTCCTACTCCCTGATCCTTTTGACTTGAGAGCCAAAGTGGTGTAATGGTTAAGAGCAGGTGAATTCTAATCTGGAGAACCGGAGTTGATTCCCCACTCCTCCATCTGAGTGGCAGAGGCTTATCTGATGAACCAGATGTGTTTCCACACTCCTACATTCCTGCTGGGTGACCTTGGGCTAGTCACAGTTCTTCGGAACTCTCTCAACCCCACCTACCTCACAAGGTTCGGTTGTGGGGAGAGGAAGGGAAAGGAGCTTGTAAGCCACCTTGAGTCTCTTTACAGGAGAGAAAGATGGGGTATAAATCCAAACTCCTCCTCCTCCTCCTCCTCCTCCTCCTGCTGCTGTTCTTCTTCTTCTTCTTCTTCTTCTTCTTCTTCTTCTTCTTCTTCTTCTTCTTCTTCTTCTTCTTCAGATGCTGAGGATTGAGCCTGGGACCTTGTGATGCCAAATAGATGTTCTATCAGTGAACCATGGCCCCTCCCCAAAACTGGTTTACAATATTAATAAACACAGTGAAAATATTATAGAAAAAAATACAATTGAAACAAAACAAGCAGCAAGTAACCAACTGTAACTCGATCCTGTATTTTGTGGTCTAGTGCATCGGAGGGGTATAAGTCGTGAGCTAACATCAAAGGGTCAAGAGCTCTTTGGTGCTTGCCCTTTAGCTCATGCTCCAGGATTCACACCTTGCCCAAGTTTATACTGGAGACAAAAAGAACAGAACAAAAGCACAGCTTGGGTCTGCAGATAGCAGCAGTGATGGTTCTCCCATTGTGTTCCCCCGTGAGCAAAAGAGTGTTTGTGACTCTGCAGACTCTCCTGGGTCTATTATCCACTTTCTAGCAAAAACTATGCTATCTTTCCCAACTATTTTTGTAGGCTGGGAGTTGCAGGCTTCACATGCAGCCTGTTAGGAAATTAGACGATGGTTCTCAGGACTGCTTCTTTCCCCATGGGACTTGTCCTACAGGATTTGAAAGGTTTTTAAGCTGTTGTCTATAAATAATCCTTATTTCATAGGATTCTTCCGCTGTGCCTGCATTTCTGTTGTCCTTTCTAGTCCATGCCCCATTTCCAAGACACAAAAAATTCTTGGCAACATGCCGGATAGGGGAGTTGGGAGTAATTTGGGATATTGTTTTATTATTAGCTCTCATCAGAGAAACGGTTGGCAACTTCTGGCTTAGAGGGCTTCTCCAGCTATACCAAGCATGTGTGATAATATCTTTTGGATAGAAAATTTGCCCAAAATAATCTTACCAAAACCTCCTGAAGAGCAGGGCATTCTGAATGCATTTAATGGCATTCATATACCTCCAAATTTAAACATTGCATGAATATGCAATCTCACGGTACATAATTAAAAACGAATCCTTATTTCACGATGAATAACCTTTGGACTATAATGCATCTTAAATGGGGAAAAAAACTATCTCTGGACAGATTTTTCTTCGAAAAGCATTTTATGAAGGAAGATCTGGTTGAAATTTTTAAAATCTCATTTTTTTATTTTTTAAAAATTGATTTTTATCCATCCTGGTCTTTGTCGCTACATTTTTTTCCCTTGTTGATAATACAAGTGAGCCAGTAAACAAGGTTTCATGCTGATACTGAAAAAAATGCACTGGGTCCTGACTGGGATAAAATGACAGTGCTGGTAATGCAATGTCTTCTCCTGAACTGACTTTTCTCTTCACTGAGACCCAGAGGCGTAGCAAGGGGGGAAGTGCCCAGTGCACTGGTGCGTCCTCCGTCCCGCCCCAGAATGCCCCCGCCCCAGAATGCCCCCTCCCCGGAATACCCTCACCATGCCCCCGGAATGCCCTCGCCATGCCCCCGGAATGCCCTCACCATGCCCCCGGAACACCCTCGCCATGCGCCCGGAATGCCCTCACCATGCTCCCGGAACACCCTCGCCATGCCCCTGGAATGCCCTCACCATGCCCCCAGAACACCCTCGCCATGCCCCTGGAATGCCCTCACCATGCTCCCGGAACACCCTCGCCATGCCCCTGGAATGCCCTCACCATGCTCCCGGAACACCCTCGCCATGCCCCTGGAATGCCCTCACCATGCTCCCGGAACACCCTCGCCATGCGCCCGGAACGCCCTTGCCACATCCCTGGAATCCCCTCACCACAGCCCTATAGGGGCGCGTGCCTGGTGCGTCGTGCACCCCCCAGCCCCCTTGGAACTATGCCTCTGCCAAGACCCTCAAAAAATAGCTGAGCTCCCCTTTCTTGCATTGGGTAAGACTGGGAGACAGACAAAGAACAGATCTTTCTTGGCAGCAGTGTCCTGCCTTTGGGTTTCCTTGTTCCATTAATCCTGCCAAGACGATTCCATTCTCACCTTCTAAAATTTAGTTACAAGCATTTTTTTTATTTCAGTAGAAGTTTGGGAGGTGAAGCAGATACTGATTTGATTTACTGTTTGTGTCATGTTTCCTTTGCAATACTGTTTTATGGTTTCATTTCACTGTATTCTGATTTAATTGTTCGGGTGTTGTGGCTGCGGATGATTGTTTTAATTACTTTTTTTACTCTCAAGAATGAAAATGAATGACATATGGGAGCAATCCTAAGCAGCTCTTTTGAACATCAGTCTGGTGGGGCTTAATGCTAGAAAAGTTAATATGGGATTGCAGTCTATAGTTTGAGTCCTTTACTCAGCTGAGTTTTCCTTGATTTCATGGGGATGTTAATTATATTAAAATTATTTTAAGAAACAGAGTCACAGTAAAGATCAGCAGAAAGATAGTTGCCTGGTTCCTAAGTGAACATAAAAATAGCACTTTTTACAAACAAAAAGGACTATTACATTTTTATTGCACTGTTAATCTGGTGAAATCCAAGTTCTTAATCTGCTGATATGTATAATGAATGTCAACTTTGATTTCTTCAACTGCGGAAGTTCTGCAGAATTCATCATAAGGAAGAGTTAGCGTGTTCCTGTTGGAAAAAGTAGCCAAGCTGCCTAATCAGTCATGTGAGACCATCTTTAATTATTATTTTGGTTGTTTTTGAACCAATGGTGTTTTTTCATCTTTGCAAGATCCAGCAATTATGCCCTTACCTGTCTCACTCTGACCATGCCACTGTGATCCATGTAATGGTCACCTCCAGGTTAAACGAATGTAACAGGTTCTATGCAGGACTACCCTTGAGACTGCTCCAGAAATTCCAGCTGGTCCAGAATGCGGCAGCATGTATTCAACCAGTGCTCTAGCAGCTGCACTGGCTCCAGGTGGAGTACCAAATCAGGTTCAAGGTTTTTGTTATAGCCCTAAATGGTCTGGGACCTTCGTATTTGCGGGACCAGCTCTCTCAGTGTACCTTCGAAACAGTACTTCGCTCAGCTGGAAACAACCTACTGGAGGTCTCTGGCCCAAATACTATTTAACTGTCCTCAACCAGAGCCGGGACTTTTTGACTCTGGCCCCAGCCTGGTGAAACTCTTTATCAGGTGAGATCCAGGCACTGTGGGGCCTGATGCCATTCCTCAGGGCCTGTGAAACAGACATGTTCTGTCAGGAATATAGTTGAGGACAGCAACAGTTTTTATTTAGCCGGCCTCCCTTCCCTCCCACCCTCTCTAAATAAATATCAACATGATCAAAAGAGGCTAGAGAACGGGGAGAAATCAGTGAAGATGAATAAGAGGAGCGAGATCAGGATGAGACCTTTGGTCAGAAGAAGCCTCACTATGAAAGAAAGGAAGCCAATGAAATATCACTCAAAGAAACGAGAATTTGTCACCTGGATTCCTTTTCCCCTTTGTATTTTTCACACTGAAAATTAGTCTCTTGAATCCTTTGATACAACGTGGAGGTACTATTTCTTGTAAATAATGGGCTTTTGCAAAGTTTGTTACCTTTGGTGATGCTTGGAATGGATTTTGGGGGAAGGCTACCCCTACAGGGGAAGTTCAGAATGCGTACTTTGTAACTGCCCCCTTTCAGAAAGAATATGGTAGATGCAATATGCGCTATAGGGAAGAGCCGTTTAAACCAATAATTCTTATGCAGCGTTGCTGTTTAATTGGCAAGGTGTTGGAGTGTTTTCTGATCTGCATGAAAATATGCAGTGTGAACGATATGTGTTTTAAATCCTGATAATTTGTGATATACTCCTGGGGCTCGGTTGGTATGGTGGTGCTACTGTTGGGAGATGGTTCATTTTTGAGTATGCAGGAAAATCTAGGTCAATTAGCACTGAGTTTCCTACCCCTCTTTAGGGAAACCAGGTATTGTTTGAAAACATTTCTTACATCCTAGTGAGCAACACCTTTTTCCAAAGTATGGAAGACAGTGTCATGTGAGAAGTACTGGCTGCATGGCAACTACCAGAAGGCAGGTGTGAGGATCTTGTCATGTCAAAGCTGACTGAATTTCTTGAGGCTAATTTTCGCTTATCTTCTCCAACATCTCTTGTGTCTATCTTGACATGTGTTGCTTTGTATGAGGGAAGAACATCCTCGTGCTCGATTTAAAAAAAACCTTTACATTTTTGCAAGCATCTTTGTCGCTCAGAAATGTTCATGAATTTGCAAGCACTCATCTGGAATGTGTTGTCGAAGGCTTTCGCAGTCAGAATCACTGGGGGGTTGTGGGGTTTCTGGGCTGTATGGCCATGTTCCAGTAGCATTTTCTCCCGACGTTTCGCCTGCATCTGTGGCCGGCATCTTCAGAGGATCATTCAACTGGAATGTTTGCAAAAAGAGCGGAGTGTGCATGCGCACAACCATCTGACCCCTCCACAGTAGCTCCTCTCCTGTGTCATAAACCTTATTTTCAGAAGGTGGGACAATCTGCCGTATGGACGGGCTCTTTAAATGCTAGTGTGGTTCCATGCGTTGCATTCCGTATCTCCTGCAGCATTTGCTGGCCTTGATAGGAGCTGATGGTTTTGTGGTCAAATCTGAAGGCTGAGGAAATGGCAGTTTCCCATCAGCTCTAACAAGCCAGTAAGTTCTGTGTGTTTGGCAGTCGCAGCTTCTGGCCAGCTGCCTGAGTGATGAGGAATGCCACCTACGACACAGATACAGACATGCTCCAAATATCACTTGCCAATTGTGAGCAAATCACCCGAGTGCCGCTCAAGAGAAAATGGGCATTGCAAGCAGAATAACTGATTTACAGGCATGCTACTGTGAAGTATTCCAGTATTTCTTTTTGGTGCTGGTGTGGCTGGACTTTGTGTTGCCTTGACACCTATCATTGGCCCTTTCCGCACAGGCAAAATAGAGCGCCCCTGGGATGGCAAAAACGCAGTCCCTGGGGACGCATTCGCACAGGAGGCACTGCTGATTCGCAGCAGCACCATCCTGGCCGCCCCAGAACGGCGTGAAGCCGGTGCTTTAAACCTTGCTCATCAAGCAAGGTTTTTGAAAAGCACCACCTTCCTGCCGGCACGGTGCGAACCACACTGCTGGGAAGATGCTGTTTCCCCCCTCCCCTCCACTCACCAGCCTTGTCCAGCATCGCTCTGGAGGGCTGGGGGACACGCCTATGCTGCCCTCCGACTGCAGTGTGGGCATGTCCCTCCAGCCCTCCAGAGCAGCTTTGGACGGGACAGTGAATGGAGGGGGCCGACAGAGAGGCGGCTCTGTGCAGAGCCACCTCTCCATCAGGGGAGAAAGTTGGGGCTGCTCGCACGCTGCTGTGCAAGCAGTCCTTGAGCCTCCACCGGCACAATTCATGCCAGTGGAGGGGCGTTTCCGTGTGTGCGTGGAAACTGGCTTAAATTGCAGTGCAACACGGTGAATCTTCCCTGTCGAACATCCATCTACTTTGGGGGTTGTATATCCCAAATGTTTGAAACATTCCAAGCAAAAATCATGAGTAGAAATTTTCATTGTGCATGATTGAGTTCTTTATAAGAATTAAAGGCTTGGGAATCCAGTCTGGAAGAGGAGGGACCGTCGTTTGGTTTGCAGAGCATTTGCTCTGCGTGCGGAAGGTCCCAGATTTAGTGCCCAGCATTTCAAGTGAAGAGGATCTAGATCACAGGTGTCAAACTTGCGGCCCTCCAGATGTTATGGACTACAGGTCCCATCATCCCCTGCCAGCATGATGCTGGCAGGGGATGATGGGAACTGTAGTCCATAACATCTGGAGGGCCACGAGTTTGACACCTGTGATCTAGATTTACTGTCTCTATCATTTCAGACAGAAGCAACAAAGAAGAATGAAGATGTGTGGATGGATCCCCTTGAGAAATTATTTGTTTTTCAATATGTAAAATAGCTATGTAAAATAGCAAGATAGTTAACAGTTTGAATGTTATATTACCATTTATGCAACAAATATTAGTAGGAATAAATAATAGATTAGCAGACACATAGAAACATTGAGTATCATAGACACTCAGGATGTAGTCACATGATTATGAGTTCTTCTAAACGTAAGGCCAATGTCAATTGTATATTTAGGTGGAAAGTGAAGTTTAAATGTGAAATTGTACGATGCTCTAGTTGGGGAGTTGTTTTAATTTTATGCTTACATTTATGCTTACATGCTTACAGCAGCAGTGGCGTAGGAGGTTAAGAGCTCGTGTATCTAATCTAGAGGAATCTTGATTCCCAGCTCTGCCACCTGAGCTGTGGAGGCTTGTCTGGGGAAATCAGATTAGCTTGTACACTCCCACACATGCCAGCTGGGTGACCTTGGGCTAGTCACAGCTTCTCGGAGCTCTCTCAGCCCCACCTACCTCACAGGGTGTTTGTTGTGAGGTGGGAAGGGCAAGGAGATTGTAAGCCCCTTTGAGTCTCCTACAGGAGAGAAAGGGGGGATATAAATCCAAACTCTTCTTCTTCCTCCTCTTCTTCTTTGTAAAGTTGAGAATTATTAAGAGGGACAAATGATCCCTTATTTGTTATTAAAATTCAATAAACAATATCTTTTTAAAAAAGTTAAGAGGATAAAGCAGGAGCAAACATTAAAAATAATCTGTAACTGAGACCCGAAAGAGTTGCCGCCGGTCATAATACACAGTGTTGCCCTTGATAGGCCAGTGATCTGACTCAGTAGAAGGCAGTTTCATGTTTTTGGTAGTTGGATTTGTTATGGGGCAGCAGAACGCTGGTAGAGCAGCCTCCTTCTGGAATGACTGTAGGTTAGATTAGTGCCTGTTGTACCATGAATGTGAATGTTTCCCCAGAACTTATTCCACTCCAGCAGCTCTTTGTAGGTCCAGTGAGCTATGACATCTTCCAAAGCCTGGCTTATTACGGTTCACAGAACAAGTTAACCCCGTGAGTGTGGTCACTGAGACAGAGGCCCTTTAATGGCACCCAGCAGATCTAAAAGAGCTCCGGGTTTATGAAATTTCTAATATACGGCTGTGTTTGATGGGGTCATAGTGGGTAGCTCAATGCAAGTGTCAACTCCGTGTGCTGCAGCAGTGAAAGAGGCAAAAAGGGTTAGAAGGAAAGGAATTGAAAATGAAATGGCCAGGGTTATAATGTCCCTGTATAGATCTGTATTCCTTTGGAATATTGTGTGCCGTTCTAGTCACTGTATCTCAAAAGGGACATTTCAGAACTGGGAAAAGTACAGAAGAGGGCAACCAAGATGATTTGGGGGCTAGAGCACTTTTTGGGGAGGGAAGGGGATTCTGGAACTTCATTTACAAAAGAGATAGCTAAGAGGAGACGTGACAAGAGTTTTATAAAATCATGCACAGGGTGAAGAAAGTAGACAAAGAACTTTTTTTCCCTTTGCCAAAATATGAGACCTCAAGGACCTCCAATGAAACTGAGGGGCAGTAGATTAAGAACAGACGAAAGGAAATACTTTGCACAGTGAGTGAGTAAAATGTGGAATTCACAGTAGTGATGGCCACAGGCCGAGATGGCTTTGAAAAGCTATTAGATAGATTCATTGACCATAGATCTATCAGCCTTGGTGACTAAAGGGAACCTTTACATTCAGAGGCATTAAACATCGAAACATGATAAAATAAATATTATTCCCTGATGCCCGTCACGATTGCATCTTTGACGAATGTGACTCATTCATTTCTCTGGACTCAAGCATAATGGTAAGGGCTGCTAAACCTTGTGGCCCGTCACTGATAGATTGTGGCCTGCAAGATGCCTGTGGTTGCAGTCCCTGGTAGGAAGCAAACATAGAACAGTTGTTGAACCACCCAAAAGATCAATTATTCCTAGCTGGCTGCCTGTGTTTTAAGTTGCCAAGTGACAAGTCCAATATTGTGACTCTGAGTTTGTGTCCTGTTGCATTTCCTGAGTCTAACCTTCACAAAATGCTTCTTGTTGCAGATACGAATGAATGTGCTGATGAGAACGGAGGGTGCCAGGAACAGTGCTGCAATACAATTGGTAGCTTCTATTGCAAATGTCCAGTGGGCCAAAAACTGGGAGAAGACAAGAAGTCCTGTGAAGGTAACAGAATGTCCAGAGCCTCTGGCTTGCTCAATTACAAAGGCACTCTTTCTGAAGTGGGCTGCTTTTTGGTTTGGTTTTGGAAAGCAGTTTAGTAGTTTATGTTATTTATAGTTCACTTTTCTCACAGGGACTCAAGGAGGATTCCAAGTAGTGAGTCTGTACAGTCAACATAATGGGACATTCAATAACCAGTGCATAGTGAGTCAGTATAAGCAACAAAAAAAGGAGTGTTCAGTAACCAGTACAGTTAGGATTGTAGAAGTTTGAAGCCACTAGAAAGAACTGAAATATAGCATAAATATTAACACATTAGCAGCCCAATCCATAGTGAGGGGGCTGAGGCAACTCCTGGAGGTGACACAAGAGAGCCACCTACTATACAGTTTCAGTTCTGGATGTTTGAATTGGTGAGTCAAGGAACAAAAGGTAAATCTGATTTTTTTCCCCTTGTGTTGAAGCTTTTTTAGATAGTATCAAAGCTTTCTCAGTCTAATAGCTAGCAATATCTGAAATGAACCACAGTGTTTATTTTGCCAAGGGCCGCTGCTTCTGCCTCTGCTGCCTTGATAATTCAGACAGTCTATTTGAGTTGAATTAGAGTATTCAGTTGTCTTTGTAAGAGGAAAAGGATCCTGAGGCATTACTTCTGCTAACATGTTATATTGGGCTGTTTATTCCTTTCCCCCTGCAATATCCAACGATAGATTTGCCTTCTACTGTCACGGGTATTGTGAACTCTGGGTCTAATATGACTTGAGTAATTTAAGAGTACTAAATAGATTGTTCCAGAGGGGGCCAGTCAGGGGTGTAACAAGGCATCCCTGGGCAAACTGTAGCCCTGGGCAAAACCTGAGTTGGATGCCCCCCCCCCCCCACATGGGCGGCCACTCCACCACAACCAATTTTTTTTGCACCAGGACATTGGTGTCTGCAGGGGTTGAATTTTTAGACATATCAGCACCAAGTTTTCAGCGTATCATCAGGAGACTGTCCTTATGCTACTCCCCAAGTCTGGTGAGGTTTGGTTAAAGGAGTCCAAAGTTATGGACTCCCAAAGGGGGTGCCCCATCCCCCATTGTTTCCAATGGGAGCTAATAGGAGATGGGGGCTACACCTTTGAGGGTCCTTAACTTTGGCCCCCCCTGAACCAAACTGCACTGTAAACCTGGGGGGGTATCATCATCAGGCAGTCTCCTGATGAGACCCCTGAAAGTTTTGAGACTGTGCCTTCAGAAATGCTCCCCCCCCCAGCCTGCAACCCCCACTGGACAAGCAATCCAGAAAACTCAATGCAGAACAAAGATTCTTGGGCAAATTTCGTGGGATGTTCCTGCAGGGGGGGCGCATTTTGGATATACTAGGGGCCAAAATTTCAGGGTCTCATCAGGAGACTTCATTTATGGCCCCCCCCCTGTTTATGCAGTTTGGTTCAGGGAGGGCTGAAAGTTATAATCCTCAAACTGTACCCCCCATCTCCTATTAGCTCCCATTGGAAACAATGGGGGATAGGGGCACCCCTTTTGGGGGTCCATAACTTTGGACTTCCTGAACCAAACCTCACCAAACTTGGGGGGTAGCATAAGGACAGTCTTCTGATGATACCCTGAAATTTTGGTGCCGCGAGCCTAAAAACTGTGCCCCCTGCAGGCCGAAAATGGAAAACCACTAAAATACCCAAAAACTAACCCAGCATTTTGATGCCCCCCCAAGGTGATGCCCTGGGCAGCTGCCCACCTTGCCCAATGGGCATTACGCCAGTGGGGCCAGTGGAAATAACCTAATGAACACTTTGATTCTTTTCCTTTAAAGGTAAATGTAGCATTCTTTGCAAACATCAGGTCATTATTGACCCATGGAATGATGTCACATCACAAAGTTTACTAGACTATATTTGCAGGGTGGTTTGCCAACCCTACGCTTTACCCTCAGCAACAGTGGCATAATTAGGCAAACTGGAGCCCTGGGCAAAACCTGAGTTTGATCCCCCCCCCCCAGGCGCATGCCCAATGCAACACACACACACCCCCTTGTAGCTACGCCCAGTGGCTTATCTAGGCAAACTGGAGTTTGGTGCCCCCCCCATGGGCAGCCACCCTCTCCCACTGTGACCAAGCAATGATTTTTATACCAGGTTGTTTCAAAGTCACCATCACATTATAGAACATGCCCCAACTCACAAATCTGAGCACAGCAATAAGCCATGCCACACAGCAGAAATAATTTTTTGAAAACATTTTCAAAATGCTTTCAAAATGTTTTATTACTGCTATGAAAACATTTTATGGTGTTGTATCCAGTACCCCCAATTGGGGAAAACAGCATCACTTTCAATGTTCCAAAGGAGAATCTGGGCTCCCTAGTTTAAACAAGTGATGCTGGAATCCACCCCAAAACAGCATCATTTTCAATGGTGTTTAAACTAGGGAGCCCAGATTCTCCTTTTAAACCCACCTTAAAGGGAGAATCTGGGGTTCCCAGTTTAAACAACATTGGAAGTGATGCTATTTTGGGGTTGATTCTCCCCCACCCTGAAGCAGCATCACTTGCAATGTTTAAACTGGGGACCTCAGATTCTCCCTTTAAATCCATGTCAAAGGCGGGGGGATTTAAAAGGAAAATCTGGGGAAATTTGGGAAGTGCCTGCTGGCAGGGGTGCAATCGTTAAGCTAGCAGCACCAAACTTTCAGGGTATCTTTAGGAGACTTCCCTAATGATACCACCCAGGTTTGGTGAAGTTTGGTTCAGGGGGTCCAAAGTTATGGACCCTCAAAGGTGTAGCCCCCATCTTCTGTTAGCTCCCATTGGAAACAATGGATGATGGGGCACCCCCTTTGGGAGTCCATAGCTTTGGACTCCCTGAACCAAACCTCACCAAATCTGGGTGATAGCATCAGGAGAGTCTCCCAAAACATCCCTGAAATTTTGGTGCTGCTAGCCTAAAACCTGCGCCCTCTGCAGGCCAAATTAGAAAAACACTGAAAATACAAAAAGTCCCACAAACAAACCTGCACCCCCCACAGGGCTGCGCCCAGGGCAACTGCCCACTTTGCCCAATGGGAGGAACGCCTCTGCTCAGCAAGCTGGGTACTGGGTACTCATTTTACCAACTTTGGAAGGATGGAAAGCTGAGTCAACCTTTAGCCGGCTACCTGAAATCAGTTTCCATCGAAAGCAAACTCAGGTCATGAGTAAACTGGAATTTTAAAAAACAAACTCAACCCCCCATTATTTTAATTCAGGGTTTTTTTACACATTGACATATACAATTGCTTTCAACAGAGATGTTGAAAGAGGCAAGCATTAGCTTTATTTCTCACTTGCTTCAGACAAATGAATGCAAATATCTAACCCTACAATACAGTTTCAGTTCCTAACATCAGGACTGGTGAGACAAGGCACAAAAGGTTCATTTGATTTTTTTTCTGTATTGAACTTAGTTTTAGATGGTAGCAAATCCTTTTCAGTCTAATAGCTAGCAATATCTGAAATGAACCACAATGTTTATTTTGCTTAAAAAAAAAACCCCGAAAAACCCAGGTAATTCAGCAGAACCAAATTTACCAAACAAACGCCAGATTATTCGACAGAGCCGAATTGGCCTAGGGCCGAAAACACTGAATAGGTTTCGGGTTTTTTGGTTGTTGCTTGCAGAGAGTGGAGAGTTAGTTTTGTGATCAGGGAGGGAGCCAGGGACTTGACCCGGGTTGCTTGCAGGGAGCAGAACTCTCTGCTCACTGCAAGTAACTCTTCATACCCCCAGTTGCAAAGGCAATTGCTAACTTTTCAATCAGAGAGGGAGGCAGAGACTCAAGTCGGGTTGTTTCCAATGAGTGGACCTTTCTGCTCTCTGCAAGTAATGCTCTGTGTTCAAGTTTTTAAAATCCAAAAAAATGGCTAGAAAGTGAAATAAGGCAGATGAATATCAGCCGGAGGTGGGATCCAGCAGGTTCTCACCAGTTCCAGAGAGTGGGTTACTAATTATTTGTGTGTGCCGAGAGGGGGTTACGAATTGGGTCTGCTTTTCTGTTAGAAATTCCATTAGGTCCAAAAATCATAAAGTCCTGTTGTTTCCTATGTGGCTGGTTAGCACTGGTGTAATGCCCATTGGCAAGGTTGGCAGCTGCCCAGGGCATCACCTTGTGGGGGGCATCAAAATGCTGGGTTCGTTTTTGGGTATTTTAGTGGTTTTCCATTTTTAGCCTGCAGGGGGCGCAGTTTTTAGGCTAGCGGCACCAAAATTTTCAGGTCTCATCAGGAGACTGTCCTTATGCTACCCCCCAAGTTTGGTGAGGTTTGGTTAAGGAATTCCAAAGTTATGGACTCCCAAAGGGGATGCCCCTATCCCCCATTGTTTCCAATGGGAGCTAATAGGAGATGGGGCTACAGTTTTGAGGGTCCATAACCTTGGCCCCCCTGAACCAAACTGCACCAAACCTGGGGGGTATCATTAGGGAAGTCTCCTGATGAGACCCTGAAAGTTTTGAGACTGTGCCTTCAGAAATGTGCCCCTCATTACCTACAACCCCACATTGTATTGCAATGCAGAAAACTCAATGGAAGAACAAAGATTCTTGGGCAAATGTCTAGGGATGTTCCTGTGGGATGCATTTTTGGATTGGATTGCACCAAAATTTCAGGGTATCATCTGGAGATGATGGCACCCCCCAAGTTTGGTGCAGTTTGGTTCAGGAGGTCCAAAGTTATGGACCCTCAAAGGGTAGCCCCCATCTCCTTAGCAAAGAATGGGGGATGGGGCACCCCCTTTGAGGGTCCATAACTTTGGACCCCCTGAACCAAACTGGGGGTACCATAAGGGCAGTTTCCAGATGATACCCTGAAATTTTGGTGCCGATACATCCAAAAATGCGCCCCCTGCAGGAAACTTTCAGGGTCTCATCATGAGACTGCCCTGATGATACCCCCCAGGTTTGGTGCAGTTTGGTTCAGGGGGGGGCAAGGTTATTGACCCTCAAAACTGTAGCCCCCATCTCCTATTAGCTCCCATTTGAAACAATGGGGGATGGGGCACCCCCTTTGGGAGTCCATAACTTTGGACTCCTTGAACCAAACCTCACCAAACGTGGGGAGTAGCATAAGGATAGTCTCCTGATGATATGCTGAAATTTTGGTGCTGATATGTCTAAAAATGTACCCCCTTCAGGCGCCAATGTCCTGGTGCAAAAAAATTTGGTCATGGTGGAGTGGCCGCCCATGGGGGGGGGCATCCAACTCAGGTTTTGCCCAGGGCTACAGTTTGCCCAGGGCTGCCTCGTTACGCCCCTGCTGGTTAGCAAAGGTAGAAAACGGGATCATTCTCCCTGTTGGGCTGTTTTAAAAACATGTTTTAGAAATATGGTAAAGTTCCTTGTTTAAGGAAAGTATCCTTCTTTTGATTTCTAGAAACAAAATGAAGTATTTGAAAGTATTAAGTATTTGACAGGCAGTCAATTAGAGGAGAAGTAGTTGTTTCTGTTGGCAGTAGACGATAGGACTTGCTATAATGAGTTTAAATTATGGACAGAAAGATACCAGCTGGAAATTAGGAACTTTTTTTAACAGTAAGAGTTTTTTACAGTAATAGAGAAATTATTAATGCCCCGCCCCCGGAATGCCTGGCCACGCTCCCGTTGTGCCCCGCCCAGCCCCATTGGCGCTACTCCACTGTTTGAATCTCACCACCATGGGAACCTGTTACTAAATTTTTTGGATCCCACCACTGATATCAGCTTTATCGAAATATCCAGATATTAAAAACCCAAACCCAAAATTTACCGAGCACAATTGTTTCTGCTCGGCCCTACTTGTGAGCAAAGTTTCGATTGCAGTACTGCAGCTTGCCACTCTGCCCCATGGGGCTCTCATTCTTTCCTTTTAGTCCAGGAAAATAGTGTCATATCCTTGATCAGAATTTATGATTTGATTAAGTTGTATCTTGAAAGCAATTCTCATCTCTTTTTGACTCCCTTTTAACTTGCAAGAGAATTTGAATTAGTAGAGATATCTGTATTTTTAAAAAAATACTTCAATTATAGTTCACCTTGCTTACTTGGATTCCAGGCAGATTACATGGAGTGAGTCAGTACAATCAAGGGGGAAGGGTATTCAATAAATAGTACAAAGGAGTGGGGTTATAGAACCAATAAGAAATCTAAAGACTGAACTGAAGAAGAACTGAAAAAAGAATGGAAGCAAAGCATAAGTCTTAGCATGGCATACTAATTGATACAAAAATTATATAGTAGGACCCCATTTTTGATTAAATAGAATAATATAGATCACAGTCTCTAATAATTTATCTAATAGCACCATCCAAAGGGAGGGAGCGAATGGCCAATCGGATGCAAGCACAGAGTTGGGTGTGGGGCATTCCTGGGGAGAAGCCATCAATACTTGGCTCCCATTTGGACTTTTGGGCTATGGGCACCGCAGCCAGCACCCAGGACTTACGTCACCCAAAAGGGTGGCATAAGTCCATTCAGCCCCAGGGAAGGCCTCCAGTCAGCTGAGGAGGTTTGTTGTTTTTCCTGCCTCCCTGCACTGACTGAAAGCTTTCGGAGGCAGCGAGGTAGCAGCGCTGCATTTTGCCATCTCAGGCTATGGATAGTTCTGTAAGCAACTTTGTGAATCATTTAGTGCAGTGTAACTCCATTGCCCATGTAGAAAAGCTCTCTTGAATAATTCAGTTTTGCTGGCAGTCTATTTGATAAGGCGGGGGCCACAATGAAGAAGGCACATGTATTTCAGCAAGCCTTTATTGGCATACACAACAGTACAACAATAGTAAAAAACTGATTAAAAACATATATCGTACAGGAAATAAATGTTAAGTGGAAGGAAATCTACTGGCATTTAGTAATTTCCAGAAGAGAGTCTGCCACTATCGTACAGAGAGAAGGCACATGTACAGGTAGTTGGTGACTTTGCCCATTTGCAGGTTGGCAAAGCTGTTGTGCCAGTGCATAGGGGGAGAGGTGGTCTCCCAAATATGAGGGTCCAAGGCCATGAATGACTTTGTATATAATGGCTGTTTTGGGTTTCCCAGGCTGTGTGACCCTGGTCTGGTCGTGCTTGTTCCTAATGTTGCCCATATTGGACTTGAATTCATCCTATTGCCTTGCATATAGTTCTGACATTTTAACCACTTATTTACTTATCTTCCATCTTACGAGGCTCTGCTCTCTGACTGACAAGAGCTTATAATGTATTGGATGTCTTTCTGAGTAAGTGCACGTCTGTATGCAAAATGGAAAAAAAAGTCATCACTCCGTATGTCTTCCACTTCAGCTAAACAAAAGCTTTTTCTGAACTAGGACTTCACTCAACCTCCTCTCCCCACCCCATCTTTTGTCTGCTGGTGTTTCTCACTAGGACAGTGTAAAAGCTTTCTACATTTTTACTTTTTATTCCTCCCCGCTCCTCTTTCCTTCACTGGAAAGCCGCTGAGCTAACTTCCCCAGGAAACTATCCGCTCTTGTTGGATGCAAGCCTTTGAAAAGTGCTTCTTTCATTTTAAGTCAGGTTTTCTCTCCAGTTCCCGAATGATTTTCCTTTCGGTTGTCCCTTGAAATTCACACCTCTAGAAACAATGAAAGCTATGCAGAATTCCTGCTGCGTATCATGAGCAGTGTGGGACTCAGTGAAGACACTAAGAATTCTAGCTGTGCTTCCTGTCAGTGTTCATGCTCAATCTGTAAATCCCCTAGATACCCATTATTTCTTCGGGCAACAAGATTTATCCACTTACTTTTCAAAGGGGGATATGTTGGAAGATGGTTCATAGTAAGCTAAAATTATAGCCACTGTTGTCAATCCAAACTGGTTGCATGTTGTAAAAGAAGCTTTTAGGGTTTCCAGAGAGGGAAGTAATCTCCGAATCAGTTGAAGATACTATGAACTGACCAAGCCATATACTATACCTCTGAGAAGAAAGACTGCTATCTTAGTTCACAAGTTCTGACAAGACGACGGTTTATGGGCCAATAATCTGGAACAGCCATTTGCCAAAGCCCAGTGCTAAGAAGAAGAGAAGAAGAGTTCAGATTTATATCCCCCCTTTCTCTCTTGTAGGAAACTCAAAGGGGCTTACAAACAAACACCCTGTGAGGTAGGTGGGGCTGAGAGAGCTCCGAGAAGCTGTGACTAGCCCAAGGTCACCCAGCTGGCGTGTGTGGGAGTGTACAGGCTAATCTGAATTCCCCAGATAAGCCTCCACAGCTCAGGCGGCAGAGCAGGGAATCAAACCCAGTTCCTCCAGATTAGAATGCACCTGCTCTTAACCACTATGCCACATTGAAAGTGATGCTGTTTCAGGGTGGGGGAGAATCCACAGCATCACTTTCAATGTTGTTTAACCAGGGACCCCAGATTCTCCCTTTAAGGTGGATTTAAAAGGAGAATTTGGGCTCTCTAGTTTAAACACCATTGAAAGTGATGCTGTTTGGGGGTGAATTCCAGCATCATAGTGGCTGCCCCGGGGGCAGGGGGCAAAACTCAGATTTTGCACCAGGCTTCCCCCCTCACAACAAACACCCTGTGAGGTGGGTGAGGCTGAGAGAGCTCCGAAAAGCTGTGACTAGCCCAAGGTCACCCAGCTGGTGATTGTGGGAGTATACAAGCTAATCTGAATTCCCCAGATAAGCCTCCACAGCTCAGGCAGCAGAGCTGGGAATCAAACCTGGTTCCTCCAGATCAGAGTGCACCTACTCTTAGCCACTGCTCTTAGCCACTATGCCACTGCTGCTCCTAACAGCCTTGTGTGTGTGTTGAGTGTTGTCAAGCTACTTCTGAACCATGGTGACCCCATAAATTAATGACCTCCAAATTGCCCAATTGTTAGCAGCCTTGCTCAGGTCTTGCAAACTGAGGGCTCTGTTTCCTTTATTGAGTAGATCTATTTCTTGTTGGATCGTCCTCTTTCCTTGATGCCTTCAACTTTTCCAAGCATTATTGTCTTTTCCAGTGACTCTTGTCTTCTTGTAATACGACAAAGTAGGATAGCTTCAACTTAGTTATGTTGGCCTATAGGAGAGTTCAGTCTCGATTTGTTCTACAGCCCACTTGTCTGTCTATTTGGCTGTCCACAGTACCTGTAAAGCTTTCCTCCAATATCACACTTCACATGAATCCATTTTCTTCCTGTCAGCAAATAGCTTTAGTTTATATTAATTATCAGTGAAATATGAATCCTCGTGCAGCTGAATGACCATTGTCTATCAAGTCTGGTCTTGTCTGTTCATGACAGCTCTTCAGGTCTTCCACGTCACCTAGCACTTCATCATTCAGCTGGAAATGTCAGGGACCTAGGACTATCTGCAGGTGAAGCCGATGGTGTACCAATAAGCCATTGCCACAACCCCACCAGAATTATAATACTGCAGGACAAACCTAAACATGTAGTAATTCACTGTAATTTATATATTCCCTTTTATTGTGACTCACACCGCTGCTACCATGTATCATCAGAACACTTACCTTAGAGATGTCATGTAAGTTTTCCACTTTCACACCTAATTTGAACATCAGGAAGGAGACTTTCCACAGCCTCTTCTACCAAAAAAAGTACTATTTAGCTTAGAATCATAGAGTTGGAAGAAATCACAAGGGCCATCCCTCTGTAATGCAGGAACACACAATCAAAGCACTCCTGACAGATAGCCATCCAGCCTCTGATTGAAAACCACCATTCCACCATCCTTTGAGGCAGTTGAACAGCTCTTACTATCTGGAAGTTCTTCCTGAAGTTTAGGTGGAATCTCTTTTCACATAGTTTGAATTCAGCATTTTCTAGTGATAATTATAATTATAATACTGCAGGACAAACCTAAACATGTAGTAATTCACTGTAATTTATATATTCCCTTTTATTGTGACTCACACCCCTGCTCCATCTGAGTGTCAGAGGCTTATCTAATGAACCAGGTATGTTATTGTTTCTTCTCCTTCTCCTTCTCCTTCTTCTTCTTCTTCTCTTCTTCTTCTTCTTCTTCTTCTTCTTCTTCTTCTTCTTCTTCTTCTTCTTCTTCTTCTTCTTCTTCTTCTTCTTCTTCTTCTTCTTCTTCTTCTTCTTCTTCTTCTTCTTCTTCTTCTTCTTCTTCTTCTTCTTCTTCTTCTTCTTCTTCTTCGTCCTCCTAGTCTCTGGAGCAGTAGAAAGCAAGCCTGCTCCCTCTTCAATATGACATCCTTTCAAATATTTGAACATGGATATCAAGTCACCCCTTACCTTTATTCTCCAGATTAAACATACCCAACTCCCTAAGACTGTTTCCCAAGCACGCCTGCAAAATGACGCCTGGGCGTGTAAAAACGCCGCCTCTCAGGCCAAGGTTTTCGATACAGGGCGGGCGCTGCTGCAATGCAGCAGCGCTGACTCTGGACTGCGCGCCCTTCAGTGGCGGGTCTGGCCGCTTCTAAACAACAAACCCTTTTTAAAGGGTTGTTGTTGGGGAAGCAGTCTTCCCGGGCGGCTCTGTCTTCGTTTCAGCTTCATTTAGGCCAGCCGTCGCCTCGCTCGCCGTGGAAGCCGTGGTTCTTCCACACTGTCCTCCGACCTCCAGGGGGCTCGGAGGGCAGCGCGGGCATGGGCTTCGACGTTGCCAGCAGGCTTACTTCACGGAGACATCGGGAGCGGGGCAGAGAAGACGAGGCGGCTCCGTGTGGAGCCGCCTCTCCTGCGGGGGCCTCTGCTTGGCCTGCTCGCATGCTTGCGCAAGTGAACGTGGCTTGGCGCTTCCCCACTGCAGAACTCTTGGCGGCGTAGCATGCATGGGCGTCGCGTGCGGAAACGGCCTAAGTCTCTCCTCACAGGGCATAGATTCCAAACCTTTTACCATTTTGGCTGCCCTCCTCTGGTCATGCTCTAGCACCTGGTTTAAAGGAACATACACTGTTCTAACTTCTTGAAACCCACAGACTTAGAAGCGTAGCCTTAACACAGCTGTTTCAGCCGTATTTCTACTTTCTGGCCACAAAGAAGCTTGGAGATGTTCTTCCTTCTGTTTTCCTGTTCCTAAACAGCAGGTAGGTTTTAAAGAAAGAAACTGGAAAAGCTCAAATAAAATGGCTGGGGCTGAAACCTATGATAGCATCCTGGCAGCAGGTTCAAGCAAGATGGAATTGGAACAGCATGTGGCTATCTACCTCCCATGTCTTTGTGATTCAGTCAAAGTAATTTGTTCAGTAGTAAACAGCATGGCTTATAGCCAGTCCTCCTTGTTGGTCTCAGCCAACTTACTGCAACACAGTAAGGTTTTCAAGGCAAGAGATAATCAGAGGCAATTTGCCATTGCTCACCTACATGTTGCAACCATTAATTTTTTTGGTAGTCTCCCATCTAAATACTAACTAGGGCAGACACTGCTTAATTTTTTACTTTATTTTACTTTGGATTTCTGACAAACTTTACCCTGGCAGGCCAGGGTCAGGCAGCAAACAACAATTATATCAAGCAATATAATAATATTACAATAAAATTCCCATTTAATAATCAATCCTTAATACAGTTAATACATTAATAATTAATAGCATCCATTCAGCCAGCAACACTGGTAACACTTTTCAGTTTTAAATAATGACAATATCCCCTCAGGGGACCTTCTTCTAAGATGGTGTACAGACCTGAAGTTCTACCATGGTGGAACTAAGGCCAAAAAGGCCCTGGCTCTGTTGGAGGCAAGCCAGTTTTCCTGCGGGCTGGGGACATCTGGAGAAACATAAGGTCCTCTTGGAGTGATATTGGGAGATGTGGTCCTCTAGATACAAGGGCTCCAGACCACTCATGACTTTAAAGGTCAGCATCAACATCTTGAACCTGATCCAGAATTCAACTGACAACCGGTGCAGCTAGTGAAAACCTGAAGATATGTGCAGTCTTACTGGGGTCCTGGTAAGGACCCTCACTGCTGTATTCTGGACCAGCTTTAATTTCCAGAGCAGTCTCAAGGGAAGTACAGTGTAGAATGAATTACAATAATCTAGTATGGAGGTGACTGTTTCATCGATCACTGTGACTAGATCAGGGTAAGACACGTAGGGAGCCAGCAGAGATAGAGCAAGGGGGAACTGTGCCTGGGGCGCATGCGCCTTGCACCCCTGCCACAGCGCTGTCCGCCCTGGAACACCCCTCCACGCCCCCTCTGTGGCCCAGCCACCGCCCCTCCGCTCCTCCGACTGGGCCGTCATGCCCCACCCGGCCCTGTTGGCGCTACGGCATTGGGCGCCAGCTGTTTTGCCTGGCAGAGATAGAAAAAAGCCAGTTTGACTATCCATGTGACCTGGAACTCCATAGACAAAGAGGCATCCATGGTCACACCCAAGCTCCAGTCTTCAGGTGAAGGTGTCATCCAATATCTGTCCCCACTGGTTCTCTCTGCCTCAGATTTTTTAATTAGATACAGATAATATATATTAAACAAAAAGCAAGAATATTAATTAATGGCTCTCTAAAAGAAGAATTGCAAATTGAAAAAGGAACATGACAAGATTGTCCATTATCTCCAGTATTATTTATTTTGGTATCGAAACAACTAGCAACAAAGATTAGACAAGATCAAAGAATCAGAGGTTTGAAAATAAATGAAGAATTTTAGTTGAAAAGCTATTCAGACAATGTGGAATAACAATAAGCAATCCTCAACTTTCAATAAAATATTTGATGGACCAGGATTTAAGGTCAATAGATGGAAAACAAAAATTATCCCATGCAGTAAGGAATAGACTTTTTGGAATTTGGAAAAAAGACCCAGTACAAGACTTAGTCTTTCACTTTCACCCTTAAAATCTCCTATGGAAGCATATTAGGACAGAGAGACAAGAACGAAGAGTGATAGCATACTCAATAAAGAAATGATCAATACGAAGGGGAATATTAAGTCCTCGCAAGAGATAAAGAAGGAAAGAAAATACAATGGCTGATATCCTTCCAATTAATTTCAAGACTCTGAAGGGAATTAAAATCAGAGAAAGGAAGATTAAGAGATGTGACAGAATTTGAAAAAGAGATTACATCACAGAAACAGCATCTTTTGAGAGGGATATATAACATTCTGCTTAAGTATCAAACAGAACGGAGCAAGTTAAAGTCTGCATGGTGAAATGGATGCAAAACTTGCACAAAGAAATAACCTTCCAATAATGGGAAGTATTATTGTCCAAAAATATTAAATTAACCACATGTTAAAAGAGAACTGGTACAAAATATTTTACAGATGGTATATGACTCTTAAAGACATTATGAAAATGAGTAAAAATAGCGGTGGTCTTTGCTGGAAATGACAAGAAGAAGTTGGATTTTTTCAATCATATGTGATGGACTTGAGAAAAACTAAAAAGTACTGGGTGGAAGTATATGTAAAAATGTGAAAAAGAAATTTCCTTTTGCTGCTAAGACAATGCTACTTGGTATCCTTGTCTATGCCAATAAAGGCTTGCTTCTTCTACTTGGTATCCTTCGATCTTTCCAAAGAAATTTAGTGAACTGTTCCTGTATATAACAGCTGCCAGAGTAATAATAGCATTGAATTGGAAGACTGAAAGAAGCCCAAACATAGAAATTTGGGAGAATAAAGTATATGAATATGCCACTATGGCCAAACTGACAAATCTTGTAAATAGAAAGCCAAAGTCTGAGGTGGTGAGAAGTGGGAAGTATATTTTAAGTATGTGGTTGAATTAATAACTTACCGTATATACTCGTGTATAAGTCGATCCGCATATAAGTCGAGGTACCTAATTTTACCACAAAAAGCTGGGAAAACTTATTGACTCGCATATAAGTCGAGGGTGGGAAATGCAGCAGCTGCTGGTAAATTTCAAAAATAAAAATAGATACCAATAAAATTACATCAATTGAGGCATCAGTAGGTTAAATGTTTTTGAATATTTATTTCAAAGAAAAACAGTAAACTGGCTCTGTAAATGGAAAAGAGGGTCAACAAGAACAATATGGTATCAACAATAACTTTAAAAGTACAAAAAACCTTTAGCTCAATCAGCAACCAAGCTAAAACATAACAGTTAAAATACTTCAAAACTAGATTCCTCATCATCATCTGTTTGTCCAAATATAACCTAACTTAGATTTTAAGAGGGATATTATCAGAATTGGAAAATCTATTAGCTTCCATTGTAAACAATGGGGGATGGGGCAACCCCTTTGGGGGTCAATAACGTTGGATCCCGGACCCAAACTTCACCAAACCTGGCTGGTATCATAAAGAGACTCTCCTGATGACACCAGCCATGTTTGGTGAAGTTTGGTTTAGAGGGTCCAAAGTTATGGACCCTCAAAAGGGTAGCCCCATCTACTAATAGCTCCCATTGAAAACAATGGGGAATGGGGGCACCTCCTTTGGGGGTCCATAACTTTGGACCCCCTGAATCAAACTTTACCAAACTTGGCTGGTATCATCAGGAGTGTCTTCTGAGGGTACCCTGAAAATTTGGTGTTGCTAGCATAAAAACTGCACCCCCTGCTGGCCGTCAAAGTAAAAACACACACAAAATTTTAATGACCCGCATATAAGTCGAGGGGAGCTTTTTCAGCATTAAAAATGTGCTGAAAAATTCGACTTATACGTGAATATATACGGTAAATATGTCAACAGTTAATAACTGATTGTTAAAGTGAAATGTATCAGTGGGTGCTAATTAAATTATCAAAGAACAGGTTAGATTAGAGATAGACGGCTCTCTATTCAAATTGTATTACGTTTACGTGCTATGGAATATCAAGATCTATTCTGCTGTAGTTTTCTTTCTTTAATGGTCAGTTATTCTTTCTGCTTTTTGCTTTTTTATTCTGTGTGTGTGTGCAGAAAATTAATTAAATGTTTTTTTAAAAAATAACTGGGTCAGACCTGAGCTAGCAGTCACAGTGAAGATTGTGAAAAAAAATCTTTCTAAGTGGCCTTCAGAGCCAGTTTCTGATTGTGGCTTTGGCCAGAGAGGGCAGGATATTAAATCTAAGAAATAGAAATAACTCATAGGATTCCATAAACATTGTATAAGATGTTCTTGTAGCCTCATCGCAAGCTGGCCGCCAAATTTGCTGTAGACATCTCAGCTCCCATTTCATTTTCCTCAGCTCTCTGGTGTATTAGGGAGCTGGGTTTCGATGGGTCCAGAGAGGTCATCAGGGGGCAATCTCATGGATTGCTTCAGAGAGCTGACAATGTCAGTCCACTACCAACCCATCTAACAGGGTGCCAGTTGGATCCATAAGTCTCTTCAGGCGAGCAAAAATGCTCTCATCACCTACACAGGGAGGGAACAGAGTCCCCAGCAGAGTTCCCTAGCCCCACCACCTCAATTTCTTGGGATGGGACAGAGGTTACAAAGGTCAAATCCCCACTACCGTCTTAGCCAGGTTTCAGAACACAAACTAACCAGGTTTGAGGGACGACCTCCCCATTGCTTGCGTGGCAGATTCTGTTTCTGGCGCTCGTTCTCCCCGTTAATCCGCGTTCCGGCAGGACCTGGTTGCAAGTGGCACAGACCCCATTAACACGGTTCAGAGCTGATCCAAGGGGAGGGATGGGGGTTGAAACCCTGACTTGTTTCTGTAGCTCTAATTCAATGCTGGTCAGCTGCAAGAACGAACGAGACGGAGATAACATCTGGTGGAGATCGCCAGCAGCGGAGACCGGAGAACCGTTCCTAGCGACCTCCCGCCTGCCGTTCCTGGCACCTTTATTGTTACTCTATCACGGTATAAGGAGGACTGGGGAGTTCCGAGAACGGGAGTATGGAGGTCGGAGATCATCATGTGATGTATGATCTCATCTGGCTACGCGCGGAGAGTATGGCTGCCTGAGCCTAATCCCTCACCTGGGGCAAGACCATTGTCCCTGCGCCCGTGACTGAGCTGGTGACAGTTCCATGACCCGGGTGACTCATGGGGATGAGGGGTGGGGTGCGGCGCGACCGCAAGGCCGCGAGGGTCCGCTGGCATCCCAACGCTCTACTACGGTGCTGTTGGGTCGCAGTGCACTACCACATCTCCTTTACATTCTTTAGAGAAGGAGGGCCAAATGCTAAGGGCGACGGACGCTTGTCTCTCCGCTGGTCAAGCTGGGCTGGCTAGCTTGTGTGTAGCATTAGAACTTGGTTATGGGTAAGGGAAACTGAGGCTTCTACTACGTTACAGGCAATATTAGATAATGCGATTGAACTAAACAAGATCCATAACAAGGCACACAATTAAATGATGTAGAGCTGTACAATAGCATTCTCAACCATCTCGGGCAGCTGGCTCCAGAGGGCTGGACCACCAATGGGGTAAAACATCATACTTCAGATTAGATACAACTTCTTGCAGCTCACGACTTTCATGTGAATCAACTGGGAATTATCAGAAAGATTAAACAACACATATTATGTTATCTCACAACCTTGGTGATGCAGCAACAACAAGTAATCAATAGCCGCACGATTGTTCAGGGTCGCTTGATCTAAGTTCCTGCTGCTCGGAGGCCAGGGCATCCAGAGCTGTGGAGGTAGATAATGGACTTCGGGCAAGGGCACAGGCCAGCCGGCCAATAGTCTTAGTATTGTAGGAAGCGAACCGGGACTCCCACTAGGAAGGCGAGGGACGAACTCGCCGAGAGGGCTAATCACACAAGCCCGCAGGAGGGGTCGAAGGCAGAGCCGGAGCCGGGCGGCGTAAGGGCGCGTCGGCTCCCCGGGTGGAGCCTGGGCAGGACGATGGTGAGGCTAATTGAGGGCGGCAAAGAGTTCCGCAGAGAGTCGGCGGAATGTAATTAAACGCTCTCTCCGGTCCAGAACCAGCCCTGGGGAGCAGGATGTTTCCCAACACGGGGAATACTCTCCATGTGCTGCAGCAGTTCCACTGGCTTCCAGCCGACGTATCGGGCCCGGTCGGGTTCCTTGCTTATTGCCTGCGATGCGGCGAAGTTAGATCTGTGGGTTAGCTTTACAGTCTTGGTGACAAGGGAGAGAGCGCTAGCCGAGGGTTTGGACGACGGGTCCTCTTAGCTCCATGCCATAGAGTACCTGATAGATGAGGCATTCATGAAGGGCTTTAGCCCAGACTAGAAGTCTCCGGCGCTTTGCAGACGGGAAGCAGGCAGGTGAGCTAGGGGCAGGCCCTCGACTCCCAGGTACTCGCCCCAGGCAGAAGGATGAGATGTTGGAAGCGGCAGCAAACTGCTCCTAGGATGTTGGAACGGGTGAAGTTTGCCAGGGCCGACGCTTGCAGGAGGCAGCAGAACAGGCAAGGATGGTGGCCACCGAAAGTTGGCGGTGATGATCGCAAAGAGAGCGCACAGAGGTTCTCGGTGTCTCAAGGGTCTTGCTATTTGAGCAGCCTCTAGGGTTTATTGGTCGCCTTGACGCCTCCCCCCCCAGGTCATTCGGGTCTTTGGGCGCTATGACAAGGCTCCTGTTGAGACCGCTACGGGATCCTTTAGAGAGATGTGTTCCATCTCGATGGGGTTGGTTTTCCCGGCTTCATTCCATGGGTTGGCCTGTCATGGCTTAATCGGAGTCCACAGGACCTTGTAGGAAGAGGGACTGAAGCACCCCCCCTTCCCAGGTTAGCTGGCTGGTCCCGCCAGGCTCAGTTCT
This sequence comes from Sphaerodactylus townsendi, assembly GCF_021028975.2. Taxonomy (NCBI): domain Eukaryota; kingdom Metazoa; phylum Chordata; class Lepidosauria; order Squamata; family Sphaerodactylidae; genus Sphaerodactylus; species Sphaerodactylus townsendi. Next base: position 96,233,035 of record NC_059432.1, read on the forward strand.
AGGAGCGATGGCGGGAGATCGATCAGTTTAGTGTTTAGATTTAATATAGAAGGAAGGCTTGTTTTGCAGCCTGTGAAGGTTGTTAACGCGAACCCTCTCCTGGGGCCGCCTCTACTCTTCTTTCTTTAGTTGTTTGGACAGGGAGGGCAGGAAGTAGGCGCACCCTGGTGGGAATTGGCTTCAGAGCCGCCATCAGAAAAGTGCGCCAAGGCGGTGGGTCCGGTGAGCCTCGAGGGGAGGGAACAGGCGAAGTCCTGGGGATTGTGGGTATGCATGCTTAATCAGCAGCACAAAGGGGCTTTGGAAGTACACTTTGGGGATGGGTGCATCCGGGAATGAAGCAACCAGGCAATTAGAGGCAAATTCCCATTGGCCACAAAGGAGAAAAGAAAGGGGGTTTTGCAAGGGAGTTGCACTTTACCGCGGACCTTTGGTGGCTAATGGTGAAGCTGGATGGTGCTTAAAATTTTGTGGATCGGACTATCTTCGGGAGTTGTCGCCGGCACCGCTTCCTTGGCATGGCCTCGCCAAGGGCCGGAATAAGCCAGAAACCGGAGAGCAACATTAAGTTGGGGTGCCTGCCGGTTTATGAGTGAATTTTGGTGCGCGCAGCATCCTCTCAGTTTAGGGCCTGTCCCGGCAGTGCTGCGTATCAGGACGGGCCCAGGATTTTAAATCCAGGGAGGGCCAGTTTCAGCCAATTGGCTCCTCCCACTTCTACTGGTCTAAAAAAACAGAAGGAGAAGAGGAGGGGAGAGGGAAATGCTTTCACGGAAATTAGGAGGCAATTTCGAAGGCACCGACAGAATCAACGATCCGCGGACGGCTTTACTCCATCCCAGACCAGGAGTCGCTTTTAACCTGACTCCATGAGGTCTCTTCCCCAGAGATTGACAGCGATGTCTAGGAACGATGGGCGGACTGTGAGCTGCCGCCGAGTCCTGGGCTGTTGACCGTGAGCTACGGATGCTTCGCTCGGCGGTTTGTCTCCCCACCCCCACTCCCCAGATGTAAGCTGGTAAGCCTCGGTCGCCACTCGGTCGTGGGCCACTCGCTGCTCTGATGACGGTAACATCAGCGCCGTGTCCACCAGGCCCTGGAACTTACATCCTTCTATGGCGAAGCTCCAGATATGGGACGGGAGCTTCCCGAGAAGCGCCCTGCACCGCCAAGTGACGGTGGTGTAGGCTGCCATGTTGGCTGCTGGGCTCGTAGCCCTATTGGGTCGGGTGGCAGCGGCAGCGATGGGGCAAAGAGAATTGGCTGAACGCAGCTGGCTCCGGCAGCAGCTCCTGTGGGATGTTTGTCCAGACCTGGAGATGGATGGGTCCTGCGCGGGAGTCGATCACTCCCGGACGCATGAACAGTCCCTGCCTGCTGGGCGGAGGCTTTCGGCAGCATCCAGCCTAATAGTCCCGTAGGGATGGGCTCGGGCTATACTGGGTTGGGGCTTACGAGAACCCCGTGGGGAACTTGAAGGAGATGGGCTGGGTGCATGCCAGGTGCCAGATGCCACGCAGAGGGGTGGCTTTGGCAGGGCCTTGGGCGCTTGGGGTTCGCTCTCTAGTACTCTCCTCCTTGGTCCTGGCTGGGGAGACGCCCTGGCGGAGTGCCTCCCACACGGGCAGTCGCTTTCTCCAACGGAAGCCTTTCTGGCAAACGTGCGGGCACCGGGTTTTCAGGTGGCCTTCCTCCTGGGAGGACCCTCCATCGGGTTGTAGGCCCCCCCACCGGGTTGCCTACACTCCTTCGAAGTGAACCGGTCTGCCGCGAAGCTAAAGCAGTCATCCTGAGACTGTTCTCCGCCGTGGAGAGTGCTGCATGCAGGGAGGCTAGCTTTGGTGGGCTGAGGACCAACGATAAACCTGGCAAGCCTTTAAGCATATTAATGGCCAAAGTTCAGGATTTTTTGCCCAGGCCTCGGCGGATTGCTCTGGCGCACCTTACGCGGGAGCGCTCTCTTTGCAGGCTTACGAGGAGCCTCAAGCTGTTTAGCCTTCGCTATCTACCTGCCTCTTGGAGCCTCTGGAGCCTGTTCACAAATTCGGCATAGGGCTCCTTGGGGTTTTTGGCCGGATGGAGGAGAAACTCTGGGTTGGCTGGCCGGCATTGGGGACTTTGACATAATGCCTCTTATAGGCGCACTCAGAGGCTAATCGTATGGGTGGCCTCAGGCAGGACAATCTGATCGCTGGGATTGGCAAAAGCATCAAAACCGCAGGTGCTGAGCGGCGTGTAGCGCTCGGCTTTCAGAGGTGGCTGCTCTGTTGAAGCACTGCTGGCGGAACTCACTCCCTTTCCCAGACCACACAAATTGCAGGGCTCAGGAGCATGAAGGTGGTCTTCCAGTCATTCTGGGGACCATTAGGTGGTTCCTTTATGGCCTCCAGCATGCCTTCACGGGGCGCAGACTCCTATCGCCCCGTGATTGCTTCTGCGGAGCCTGCCAGTAGCGATGTTATAGCTTAGGGGCGGTACTCGACAACCTCGCCGGATGACGCCGCCTTCCCTCAGTATCTCCGTGAAGCGGACGGGGTACCAATGCAAGAATTCGCATCGCCTTCCGCCAGGCTTTTCTTCTGTGGTGATCGTGGATCTACACGTTTCGCGAGTTTTGAAACCCGCGCCATTACGCGGGCGCTTGACGGAGGTGCAGTGGCTTCGAAAATGAAGGCGGAGCAGGGGAGGGGCGCTGAACCGCTGAGAGAGTTTGAAATGGGTGAAGGAGCGAGGGGGCAGAAGGGAGGACAGGCGCCCAATTTAGTGAGCAGAGAGTACCCGTTGAAATTGAAGGTGAAAGATCGGGAAGGAGGGCGCCTACAGCAAGGGAGCCATAGGTTCGCAGGCTGATGGCGACAAACATTGTCTCCATCGCCAGTAGCAGCGGTATTATCGGCGTAGGCTCTAAAGCGTAAGAGTGCTCGATGTTTTCCCAGTCCTTAAGATTCAATGTCCCCCCCTCTGCGTACCTTGGGCGGACATTGAGCTTCAATCTTCAACCAATTTGGCGCAGCTCTTCTTTACGGGGATCTGCCGCATTTCGCTAACGCTTTTCAGTTCGCCAACGCGTTTTGTCATATTCCTGCTTTTGCAAGCTCCTATACTCACCGCGTTCCGGCCGGACGAGTGTCTTAGGACGCTGGGTATTTCTGGATGCCGCATCCAGGAGGACAGGCGATACCGGAACGGTGGTCCCTGGATGCCTGATCCATGGACTTCGGTATCGCTGCCCTTCCCCAGGCGACGTGAGCAGGGTGGAGGTTCGGTGATTCCGGTTTCGCACTAACTTGTAGTCGCACTCCACGTGGTCAGCGAAGAACGGTGACGACGCTGGAGATAACATCTGGTGGAGATCGCCAGCAGCGGAGACCGGAGGCCTGTTCCTAGCGACCTCCTCTGGCCTGCCGGGTTCCTGGGCACCTTTTATTGCTACTCTATCAGGGGCGGTATAAGGGAGGACTGGGGAGTTCCGGGAGAACGGAGTAAGCGGGAGGTCGGGAGATCATCATGTGATGTATGATCTCATCTGGCTACGTGCGGAGAGGAGCATACGCGTCTGAGCCTAATCCTCACCTGGGGGCAAGACCATTGTCCCTGCGCCTGGTGACTGAGCCAGACAGTTCATGACCGTGACTCATGGGGACAGGTGGGTGCTGGCGCGACCGGCAAGGCCGCAGGTCCGTTGGCATCCCAACGTTCTACTACGGTGCTGCTGGGTCGGCAGTGCACCACTACAGTTTCCTGCCCTGGAGTGTGACGCGGAATTCGGGCAACCAATCAGCACTGCGATGTGCGTGCAGCCTTTCCTTGGTTTCGTTTCCGCTTTTGCGATCAGCCAGCAGAAAGAAGGGCAAGTAAACGTTAAACCGTCAAACATGTAACTTTGAATTGTTAATTGTTTACACAGTTGAACAGTCAAACATTAAACTTTCACACGTTGGGTTTTTTTGATCACACCCCTACAATGTATGTTTCCGCAGTGGGAAAAGGTCCCGCCCCCATCAAGGCACGCCAGCCAATCAGGGGAGACCGGCGAAGCAAGCTCACCTGGTAGTGGGGATTGCTAAGAGTTCTGCAACAGGGTGTGTTTGCTGTGTGCTTGCTGTGGTGGGGAGGGAGAAACTCCGATGAAGAGGACATGGTTTCACAATGAACAAGTTTGGATCTGCATGCAAATTTCAAGTGGGGATTCGACCAAAGTGTCTGAGCATAACAATATCTCAGATCCCTTCTCTTAACATACCTCCTCTCACTGCTTTATCTCCCACATCCCATCACAAGTTCCAAGATCTGACAATACTGGGCTGACCTGGGCCATCCTGGTTCGGGCTGCAGTTCTGATTAGATACTCCATTTTATTTTGATACACATTTCTCCTGAACTTTGATTCACAGAGGTCTCTTTTCCTACTGCGTTAAGACTAGATAGGTCTGTTGTCTTAGCACACTTAAATTACCCCTGCAGAGGGAAGTATTTTCAGCAGCTTTTTGATGGCTCCTTTATCATTTAAATTGACCTTTAATCTTTACATTTGAAGAAGCTTAGGCAGTTGCCAGTTGACTTTGGAAAGTCAACTCTAACCATTTGAGAACCTCTTCCACAATCTATAGTTTGTTTATAGTTCAAGGTTTTGGATTATCTCATGACACTGGAATGACAGTGCTTACATCTGTAAGTAAATTCCAGATGTGAAGAAAATTCCACTTCAGTGAAGTAACGCACAGCTGAATTAAAATGCTGGAGGGGGTGGATTGATTAACTTTCAAAACTAAGTCTACATCTACTGTGTTATGACAGTTTTATCTCCCGTATCCCACTCTTAGGCAGACTATATGGAACGTATATAAGACAGTTTGAAAAATTGGATTCAGAGTTGTATCTAGCACAGGAGTTTCCATGGAAATGAACCATAAAACCCCAATTGTGGATTCAAAATCTAGGCTCTTTCGTCTTACCTAGGGCTATGGGTTGCCTAGATTTAAAATTTGTATTTAAATAGCTGTGTTTTTTTTAAAAAAAATTAGCTGGCCATACAGTTAGGACCAAAAAATTCTTGATCATACCAATACTAACTAGTATTTGGTACTAATTGTAGTGAAAAATTGAGGAGTTTTACAGTAATATGGCGGTCCAAAGAAGGATGTACCAATTAGTGGAAGGTTAATTCATCACTGTCAAATAGTAGAATAGTCAAGACATGATAGTACATAGCTTTTCTATCCCACTTTGAATTTGATGGAATTTAGGAATAAATTGATCAGGAATGAATAATTCTATATCTCTACTTTTCTGGTATAAAGTTGAGTAGGTTTTAGAAACAATCAGTTGTAGACCGTTATAGCTGATTTCTGTAACATTAGGGAAAATCCAGCCCACAAAGCATGGTAATATTGGCTTGGGGAAAATGATGGGGAGAAAGTAAAATTCTGTTGTCTTTAATTTCACAAGTTACTCAACCTCAGTGAGCTCAATTTCCCTGGGATGCTTCATGCTTCCATCTTTTAATATTTTGTACATTGTAGTGTGTACTCTGATTCTGTTGATGTCATATTTATTCTCAGGTGCACTGTAAGGGAATCTGAAATTAGTATATAGGGTGAAAATGCCAAAATAATGTTGTAAATTTTCTTACTTTTTTTTTAACAAAACTCATTGGTGTGCCGTTCCTTTACTGCTAAACGGAAATACTGAATAAAGGAGGGGGGTTTTTTCTTGGAAGATGATAGCATGCTCAGTGTAACCCTCAAAGTGTGTTATTCCTATGATTTATTTTGAGGTCTAATTAACCCCCCTCCCATGCTGGATTAGAAAAGTTCACTTTTTGATCAGTCAGGGACTATGAAATAAGAAGACTTGCACTGAATCTTCAGCTTGCTTTTCTGCGTGATTTTCCTTATTCTTTACAATGGGTGTAAATTTGAAGTCCTTTTATCACCTCATTGTCTTGACATGAGTAGCCCATACTAGGCCAATTTCATCCTATCTTGGAAACAAAGAGCCCCATCCAATAGACCGAAGATACATACTCAAGCTGACTTCACTGAGAGATGTCTTGCATCAATTGTTCTTGAATAAGGACATGATTGCTCCCACAAATCATTTCAAACTTGGACACAAAGGAGACACAGATTCTGCTTCAGGGAGAGGTACGCTACCATGCCTGTGGATTTACCCTCTCTGGGGGACTTACACTGATGGAGGGGCGATCATGCTGGCATGTGGTGGTAGCTCCCCTCTCCGTGCTAGAATGCGGTGCTGAACACCAAACCACCACCACCGCTGACATAGTGGGGTAGGCCAGGAGAGGAGCTGACATTAGTCTGCCCCCTCCTGGCCTAGGCTGGCATTACACCAGTGTGCTGCAGTCTGCACAAGCCAGCCTTTTGGCTGGCTAAGTCCAGTGTGACCCATTGAGGTTTCTTGGTGGCAGTGTGGCTTTTTGACTTCCCCCTGTCACCAGGCAGTCTCTTTGTGGGGAGGCAGGGATGGAGCAAGGGGGAACTGCACCCAGGGCACACATGCATGCGCTCTGCCGTGGCACCGCCCACCCCAGAATGCCCCCGCTATGTCCCCTCAACGGCCCGGCCACGCCCCCACTGTGGCAGCGCCCCAGGCATCGCAACCCCCCTTCCTGTTGGCGCTACCCCATTGTGGGGAGGGGTGGCCAGGCACAGCCACAGTGCTGTGGACAGGTGCCCAGCTGTAAGTAGGGTTGGCCCTGGTCAGTATTGGATGGGAGACCACCAAGGAAGGCCAGGGTTGCTATGCAGAAGCAGGCAATGGCAAACCACCTCTGTATGTATCTTGTCTTGAAAACCCAACTGGGTCACCAAAAATCAGCTGCAACTTGATGAGAAATAAATAAATACATCAATCAATCAATCATCTCAGTGGGCAAACACTGGATTAGTAAGGGAGGCACAGACTGTACAGCTTTAGTTGAAACTAACGTAGTGGTTTAAAAGAGACAGAAAAATCCTGGTACATTGTTTATTTTATTTTATTTATTAATTACACTTATAGGCCGCCTCATCCCCGAAGGGCTCGAGGCGGCTCACAACATGGCTGTTCCAACGAACAGCAAATCAACAATATAAAAACTTAAATCCCTTAAAACCTATGCAGCAATAAATTAAAACCACAGAAGTATGTTAAAACAAAATTGTTGAAACGCGCCCAAAACAAGGCTAAGGAAGGGAGGAAATAGGTAGGGCCCGCGATGTTATCAGTGGATCAGGCCCAACCACAGTAAAGAAGATGGAGACAGGCAGCCTCAGATACTGTTCAACTGTTATTTACAGTTGAACAGTACCTGTTCCATCTGAACATCTCTGCAGGTATTCACCTTCAAACTCCATGGTTATGTACAATCTGAGGGGATTTTTGTGATGTTCAATACATTTCAGCTCCAAGTATCAGCAGTCTGGGATGTGAGGTGGACTTCACAGGCCTTTCTGTACAGCTAACAGTCTCATAGTAGCTTGTTGTCTTCTGATTTCTCACTCAGTTGACAGAATATCAACATATAACAGCAAGCTTTGGGTTTTAACTCAGTGGTGGAATTCAAATAATTAAACAACTGGTTGTATACAAGCACCATTTTAACAACCGGTTCTGCCAAAGTGATGCGAACCTGCTGAATCCCATCTCTGGTTTAACTTTCATAACCTTTCAACATCCATAACCTGTGTTTTTCAAGAAAACATTGGAAAGCCACTTAGATGCTTTTAACATTTCAGTCTTATTTTCAAACTACTTTGGTGGTATAGTCATTTAGAACATGCTTGAAAATATGTATTCTTTAATTCCAGTCTTTCCGTAATTATATTCTGTGAAACCAGACAGTTTTTCAAGTTCCTGTAGAAAATACTGTTGGCATATCAAAGGAGATCCACTTACAAGGCTCCTAATTATATACCCATATATTCAGTGGTGGGATTCAGCAGATTCGCACCACTTCAGCAGAACCGGTTGTTAAAATGGTGCTTTTAAACAACCAGTTGTTAAATTATTTGAATCCCACCACTGCATATATGGAAATTTCAGTTCTAGGCAATATTTCCATTATTGTCATTATCTTCTGGAAAGCAAAACAATCTTCATATTTGCAAAACATGATGTCTTGATAGGACAGTTTCCCAAGGCATAGCAGTCCAGTTTTTTTCTGACTTTGTTGTCAATTTGTGCTGTTGGCTGTGTGTCTTTCTCAACTTTCGCAAACTAATTTCATTGACAAAAAGTCATCTTATTTCAAGATGGATTCCTTCTGCACTTGGTATGAGGCAGGAGTATTATGTCAGGGCAACATTAGCAGTCCCCATTCATTTATATAGTTTAGTGTATTAACATGTTTTGCAGTCTGTAATTCCCATTTTGTAGGATGTTGGATTTTGTATATTTTGCTATATTTGTCACAGCACCCAGTTAATGTTGTAGCTTTTCTGTTGGGTCTAGTGCTGCATACATCTACAACTTAAAATATCTACAAGCCTTATGGCTAAAAATGTAGAAATTGCTACTCTGTTCCGTTTAGCTCAAGAGTTCAGGATGCCCGTTCACTCCCCAGCTTGTCTTCTGGAACTGAGACACAAGCTTTAATGCATATGTCTCTCCACATGGGTAAACTTTAGAAATTAGCTCAAAAGTTCATGACCTCTGGGTGAACTCCCCTCAGTGGGTTGTCGCTTTTAATATACTTCATCAGGTTTTTTTTCCGTCACATCTCCTGAAGTCAGAGATGAGTTGATGACCTGTGATCAGTTGTTGATAAAAATGATCCTTTGTTATACTGATCTATGTAATAGTCTTACGCCCGTGTCTTGATCAGTAGACATGCTCAGGATTTTTAAAACATCGTCACACCATTTGGCAAATATCCTAACTTTGAGACAAATTTATTACATTATTGCCTTACAGTCAGCTACTTAGCTTCAGTGTTTGCTTTGAGAATGGAAAGGCCACATCTTGATTTCATGACACCCTGATTTTCCAAATAATGAATAATTAAAGTGAAAAATTCCAGAGAGGTAGTTGCATTACAGTGTGATCATATTCTGGGTTACTCTGATCCAAGCCCACTGAAATAACTGATTTCAGTAGGTTTGCATTGGAGAAAATGTTTAAAGACTGCTGGTCTCTGAGTGCCACCTGTGGGACCCGTGACATAGGTTCGCCACCACTGGTCTAAGGCAAGGAAAGGCCTTTCCCCCTGAGATCCATTCACCTGCAGATGAAAAGACACTGAACTTAGGATCTTCCTGTATAAAAAGAATGTGCCGCACCACTAAACCACAGCTTTGTTCTAGGAATAGTAATAAGAATGATGGACATATATTTTCTTCATTTTTCCCAAATTAACAGTTGTAGTGATTGGGAAAACCCTAATAGTAAAACTTATTTGGAGGCAAATGCATAGCTGGGGGAGGGGGAAGGTATGTGGGTTGGTGGTAAAGCATCTGTTTTGCATACTGAAATCCATGGGTTCATTCCCCAGCAACTCCAGTTACAAGAAGCAGATAGTAGATCTGATATGAAATATCTCTACCAGGCACTGTGGAGAGCTTCTGCCCATCAGAATACATGATACTGACCTTGATGGATCAATATCCTGACAGAATATTTACTTTGGAAGTTTACACAAGTAAATTTGAATGGGATTCCCCCCCCCCCCCTTCAAGCAGAGGAGGGTGTTTATAATTGATTTGCTCAATTGAAAGAATGGCCCTTTCCACGTACAGTAATTATAGTAGCCATTTTCTGCACTTACAAATAGCTCTGGAATAAAAGTTATGAATTAAGACAACATTCCACCTCTCTAAGTGGCCATAATTTGTTTGTTGGAAAAGGGAGAAAGAATAGTTGCTATTGACAAATGGGTATAATCAGTTGGACGGTTATCTCTGCAATTATAGGAATACACTTTCCAATTGTCAAGAATAAATGGATGCTCTTTTTAAAAGGGGGTGGATGTGTGCTATCAGGATTTTACATGGCTGTCTTCTAACAAGTGCTGACTCTGAATTAAACTTATTGAAGTTAAATGAACTGCTCTGGAGCACATTTGAAGATCTCACCCATTGTAGTTATTGTCTCTGAAAAGACAGCACCTGATGGGCAATTGTGAAGAAACAAATTATAGCTTGTTTGCCAGGGCAGTCATAAAAAAAGGTCCCAGTAAGTCATTTTAACTGACATTCTTTTTGAAAGAGGAAAAATTCAGGAATGTCCATTTTGTGTGGTAGTTTACCATGCATCACATGCACGCACGCACGCACGCACGCACGCTCTCTCTCTCTCTCTCTCTCTCTCTCACACACACACACACACACACGCGCGCGCACACACACGCGCGCACACACACACACACTTGAAAACCTGGTTGTAACAAACTAGTTTTGAGACTATCACCCCTTTCATGTTCATGGCTTCATGGATGCGGAGCAAAAGTGAACAGGATCCATGTGCCACCTTTAAATATTCACAACATTTTATTCCAAGGGGAGTTTTTGCGGACTGAGCCCTCTTCATACAGTTCTAGACCACCAAAACTTGTGGTGGAAGGAAGTTTTGTTAAAGTGACTCCACAAGACTCCTGTTTGTTTTTTTCTTCAGTAGACCAACACATCTCCAGTTCAGAAATAGTTGTGGAGAAATCCATGAAAGGGTGTCTTTAATTTTTTTATAAACACTTAAAAAACAGGCCCCTTTTTTTGTCTTCCCTCATACAAGTTCACCGACTTGTTGCTTTCTGGAACGTGCCAACTCCACTGCAGAATAACCCTCTTCCAACGATATCCCCTGACTGAAATGCCCCAGTCTAGATGAGGAGCAAGCCCCACCTCCAACCTATGCTTAGGGTGTACAGGAGTACAAAGTATACATGCCTAGTTTTCATCCCTATAATCAGGAAAGCATTAGGTCTCAGAACCTTAAGTCAATAAACAAACTCTGAAGTTTCAGTCAGCAGTGTTTATTGATGAGGTTACCAATGCTATGGCTACCAATCTTGATCCTCCTTGATCTGAGGTTGCAAATTCCTTAGCAGACCAGGTGCTCGGGATCAACAGCAGCAGAAGGCCATTGCTTTCACATCCTGCACGTAAGCTCCCAAAGGCACCTGGTGGGCCACTGCGAGTAGCAGAGTACTGGACTAGATGGACTCTGGTTTGATCCAGCAGGCTCTTTCTTATGTTCTTATGATATCGAAGCACCATGCTTGGCAAAAGCCCGTTCTGGCGAAGTTGGCATTCTCGGTTTCCTTTATCCCCGCTGAAGGCCACCCTCCTGGTTTCCCAACAATTTGTGAAAATGAGTCTTTGGAGCCGAGGTGCCCCAATGTCGGCAGCATATATAGAGAGCCACCTGGCTTCCTACCCTTACAAGAAACATTGCCATCTTCCACCTGTAGGTACAGATTGTATTGTTTCATTTGGCATTCTTTCAGTGATACCTCCTTTCTGCCCAGTGTTGTACTTGTTGTATTATGTCTCTGTAGTATATTTTAGCTTGGTTTGATTTAATTATGTGTTTTTGTTTGGTTTTAATTATTTTTAAGGCTTTATTAGAGATGATTTTATCCCACTTGGGTGGCCCTCATGAAGGCCAAAAAGCAGGGAATAAATCTTGTCAACAACAAGAACAAAAATGACACTAGCAGTAATATATCTAAATAAATTTCCCAATGGTCATGCAGTCATAGAAAAAAAGCAAATATGTTCTAGAGCCATCAGAGGCGTAGCAAGGGGGGAAAGCACCTTGTGCACTCTGGAACACCTCCGGAATGCCCTCGCCACACTCCCACAGGGGTGTGCGCTCGGTGCGTCCCCCATCCCCTTGGCGCTACGCCTCTGAAAGCCATCTGATCCTTTGGCAGATTCCCCATGGGCCAAAAACAGCGGTGTGAAAACACTGTGAAAATGATGTAAAATGGTTTAAAACGGTGTAAAAGGGTTTGCACTATTTTCACACTGTTTTCACACCGCCGTTTTTGGCCCTTGCGGAATCCGCCTCAGCCTGTGACCAAGAAAACTCTCCCGCTTCTACATGTGTATTAATAAACACAGCCTTTCTTCAGTTCAGAATACTGCTGTGTGGTTCAGTGGTAGAGCATCTGCTTTACACCCAGAAGGTCCCAGGTTCTATCCCTGACATCGCCCATTCAAAGGATCGCGTAGAAAATAAGAGAAAAGCCACCCCCCCAGAGACCCCTTAGGCCCACTGCCACTCAGCATCGTCTGACCTTGATAAGCCAAGGATCTGACAGCGTTTTCTGCAGCTGCGTTTTGGCTCAGGTGATTATGGATCAAATTAGGCCAGTATTTGCATGTGTCTATCTCTGTTGCGTAGCCTGCCTACTGTGTGGCATCTGGTGGGAAGGGAAGCTGCCGAAGTGCAAACAGCCGCAAACCAGGCTTGGCAGCGGCACATTTTGCCTCGTTGCTGTCAAAAACGCAGAGGTTTTTTCCAAAAGATCAGAGATTTTCCCCTCCATGTGTTTTCAGCACAGCTATGTTTTTGAACTGTCACATCCTGCTGAGAGAAAGATATTGAAGTCCTGCTTCATAAATAAGCATGGCACTTTTCCTTTATGCGACTTAAATGCGGACTCTGATTGGTGTGTGTGTACGTGTTTGCGCGCACACCTGGTTTTCTAACAGTAAAATCAGAGTAGGGACCAGAATTAAACTCTTAAGCACCACACTTCAAAGAAGCACACGCTGAGTTTGGGAGTGCAGCTTACAGAGAAACTGAAAGGCAGCATCTTAATTGAGATCTCCCATAGTAGAGGGAGGAGTTGTTATGGAAATGTTAAGAAGAGCGAGCAGAGCACTGTGGTAAAGAACAGGTGTGTTCCCCTACAAGTTCCTGATTCTGTGCACAGCTTTATCCTTTTACCCAGCAGGAATGCAACCATGCATAGATTGCTATCCCTCAATGGCTGCATCCAATGATTCCTTGTTGCCAATATCACGGATTTTTACTGCATTTCCCTCCTCTTAACACAGTCCCTTCCAGATGTGGAAAGGTTTGGTATAGCCTCATGTCAAATCTCAGAACCTACGCAAGGTCAGAACTTGGATGGGGGACCACCAAGCAAGACTTTGCAGAAGAAGGCATGTCTGCTTTGCAGTTGTGTTAAAAGCCCCTTGCTGGGCAAAAGGGCTTCTTTCAACTCTAGAAGTCTTTGGTTGTTTCCTCACGTGGAAAGACTGCAGGAAATGGGGGCCCTCCAGACAACATTGTGCCTGATTCAGGAATAACACTTTTGGGCTCTGGAATTTGCTCCTTCGGTCTGAAGAAGATGCTATTTAATTATGCATCTATGAATTAGTTCATTGGCCGTCTTTCTACTGTACAGGAACTCAGGGTGGCTTACAATTCAAACAACAACAAAACACAATAAAATACATAAAACAAAAAGCACCAATTTAAAATTAATAATTTTTAAATGCTTTCATGAATGAAACATTTTTTTCCTGCTGCCTCCTAAAGGTCAAGAATGAAGTTGCAGCCCCTGAAGAGCAATCCCAGCAATCTCTGGGGAGGTTGTTCCATAATAGTGGGGCAGCCACTGAAAAGACCGTCCCAAAAGATGAGGTTCATTGGTTGGTGGGACAGCGAGGGCCCCTCCCTGTGATCTTAGATCTCACTTTTCCCATCTAAAGGGGCACAATGCAACATGGCTGCATATGGGGCATCTATTTATTTATTTATTTATATTAAATTTATGTACCGCCCTTCCCCCAAAGGGCTCTGGGCAGTGCACAACAAAACAACAAACAATAAAACACACAAATACAAAATATAAATTAAATAGTAACTGTAAAATAAAACCCTTCAAAATACAGCGTATAGTACAAAATTATAGGCATCCATTAAAATCCACATTAAAACCCTCCCAAAGAGGGGGAACGGTGGGGCCCAAGATATAAGAGGATAAAGCAGAAAGGAGGGGGCACCTCCATTTGAACACTGGTGCCAATGCAGGAGGGGAGGATGTGTGGGATGAAGCTCCACTTTTAAAATAACACAGCTGGCTGCAGCAGGTCACCTTCCCTCTTAAGTTTTTAAAAAGTGGTTTGTCCTCCCCAGCTGGGCCTCACTATTGTGTTAGAGTGCGACACCACCAAGAAAATTTGGGATTCTGAACTGTGGGCAGAGGTGACGGAGAAACAAGAGAGCCGTGAAGGCCCTTGTGTATCTCCAGCCTCTCATTTATAAATACACGTAACTGTGTTGGCTTTTGTTCAGCACAATTTTTATTTCCAGCTCCGAACAGCATTAATGATCTGCAATGCTGTCGGTTTATCAGTCATGTGAAAAAGAGGTGGCGCTTTCTCACCGCCGCGTGGGAATATCGCCAACCTTGACACTTTCTGAATCATCCGGCTTTTTATTTTAATCCCTCAGTTTGACTTCCCAGTTAACTGCCAAATCATAGAAGTTTTTTTCCCCGCCTTTTAAAATATTTTTTTAAAAAAGCCTCTAAGGCTTCAGCGTGGTGAATCAGGATTCAAGGCAGTTTACATATCTCAGCTAGGCTAATCTATCAAACAGTTCACATTTTCGTTTGGTTTGTTTATTTTGTAGACTGACTCGTGGTTAGTTTTCACTCTTGAAGTTAGCGGCTTCAACTTTCTTACGTTAAGAAAACCCTTTTCATGTTGTTTGCAAAGGAATCCCTGCATGTTGATCATGAAATCTCTGCACATAGCAGAAGATACTGATAGTTATTCTGTGCCCTTCTTTGAGTCTATGTCTTGGCCTAGTTGTACCCAAATGCAAAATTGGTGTGTCCTGGAACTGCGTTCCCCCATTTCCCTCATGTTGTGCATCATAAGGAAAAATTAATAATGACTAACAAGCTATGTTTTGGGTTATGTTTGCCATGACATTGGGGTTGGAGTCGGCCAAGTTTTTCACTGATGAAAAATGGAGGAGGGGGTCCTCTCTGACCCCTAGAAAGGCTGTGGTGGGGGTTGTAGGACCTACATGGGCAAAAGCCACGTGGGACTTGGCTGTGGCAAGGAGCGGGATTGGTCGAGATTTCCTCCAAATGGAAATACAGGGCTAGATCCAACCCTGTATCTCCTCAAAAACAAAACAACCTAATTTTTTCCATGGTTGAAAAATGTTCATGAAGAAATAGCATCCTTTGCTTCGCCTGATGTGGCAATATGAAAGTTCAAATAGAATAATTTGACCAGACTTGAATGTAAGTGGAATTGGAAGATATGTTTATTATTTACATCTCAATCAACCTCTGCTGATGCCAAAAAGATTCCAGATGGTTTACTTAAACAAAAATATAGCACAGCATAACAAAAATATGTAATGTGACTGACATGAAGATGAAACACGAAATCTAGTATTTGGTTTTTAAAATAAACTCAAGTGATTTCTAGCACTTGCTTGAAATGAGCATGTTTTACATGTGAAATATTAACAACAAACCTTGTAAAAGTATTTAATTTAGGCTAGAAAAACCAAGAATCTTTTTAAAAATTATTTTCAGAGTCATCTTTCAAGCTTGTTTCTTTCCATTTTTGACTTTCGTATTCATAAGGCTGGTTTTGATTAAATGAACATAAGCATTAAAAATCATGAAAGGCAAGTACAAAGCTACATTATTTTAAAGCATAACTAGAAGAGCCGATATGTTTTCATTCCAAAGCTGGCACGATGTTTCTCCCTCCCATATAAGTTTGATTTCTGATCTTCATTTGTGAACTTAGTCTGTTTGTGTGTGGACAACTCAACCTAAAGGGTCGATCCAAGTCGGAGAATGTGTGTGCCCATGCAGGAAAAAAATGATGGCGGGTCATATGAATCCCCCACCCCAACATTTTCCTGAAGTCAAAGTGTTCATAGGTAACAAGTGTGCTGACAGGGGAGAGAGTTCAACTGGCATTTAACTAATGGCGCTGTTGCCTTTGTTGATGCTGAGATGTGATTTGGCTGGCCTCTGAGGAAGCGTGCAGCTTTGTGATGATTGAAGGGGCCACCAGCTGAGCATGGAGCTGCATATCAAGCTAAATCCACCCCTAGTGATTGCTTTGGAGTGGACTTTATCTATTGAACCTTCTTCAAAGGTTTCCATCTGCATCACTATCCAACTCACATTTTGACATGAGTGTGGCTGAGAGGGAAAGTGCTGTCTCCCACAACCACTGGTCAACCTATCTGAAAGGAGAGAAGGAAGAGTTTCCTGCAGGTTTCTATAATGAGCGCTGAGTTGGGGACGTGTCCAGTGATGCGGTGGGGATAGGAGTAGAAGTTTCCTTCTGTGCCTCTTCAGCACCCAAACTGTAGACATCATGCTGGCAGGGGATGGTGGAAACTGTAGTCCATGACATCTGGAGGGCCGTGAGTTTGACACCTGTGCTTTAGCACAACAGGTGATAAAATGCTGGCAACATACCCTGTGCGCACTTACAGTTTGCAGTGAAGCAACTGGCTCAGAAATGGGGTTTCCCCACATTTCTCATTTTATATACAAGGAGCTGCCCACTGATTGCTCCAAACCCAGCTGCCATTTGCCTGCTTCCAGGTCCAGGGGGTCTTTGCTACCTTTTTCTTTCTTTGGGGGAAAGGGCCCCTGCAATAGTCTGAGCTACTGTGATGGACTGAGGGTATGAAATTAGAAGAAGAAGAAGAAGAAGAAGAACAAGAACAAGAAGAAGAACAAGAAGAACAAGAAGAACAAGAAGAACAAGAAGAACAAGAACAAGAACAAGAAGAACAACAAGAAGAAGCCCAATCAATGTCCAGGGACATTGCTGGCCGAGGAATGGACAGGACTGCTCCTGCATGGGCGAGGGGAGACAGGGAGAAGTGGAGAACCTGAATCAACTCAAATGCTCCACTGTCCCTGCGCAGGCAGGGAAAAGTTGCACTTTGCTTGCTTTCAGGAACCATGGGGATTCTCTGATCTTCAAGGCTGTGGGTTCAGGAGGGGGAAAAACATGTGCGCAATTGAAAATCTGCCCTGAGGGAAACGTAGGTTTACTGTGGGGCAAGCAGAAGTACACAAACGGCCATAAACTTGAAGGTGTAATGATTAAGAGTGGTGGATTCTAATCTAGAGAACCAGGTTTGTTTCCCCACTCTTCCACATGAAGCCTGCTGGGTGACCTGGCCAGTTCTCTCAGCCCCACCTACCTCAGTAGGTGTCTGTTGTTGGGAGAGGAAGGGGAAAAGTTTGTAAACTGTCTTTTTTACCCTTCCCAATAGATGAAGGGGTAGAACTTTTTGGAACCACGCATTCATACTCAAAAGACTGACAAATAATAGGGAGACTGATGGCTTGAACAACTGCTATTATAGGTAGCTGTTCCACCTAGCAATTTCCACTGTTCTAGGCCCTTTGAACCTGTGCTTGAACCTCTGTTGATTAGGAATACACCTAAATTTGTCTTCTGGCCAAACAAAGATCAAGGCATTGTCGAATTGATTTGGGGACCAGACGTCTCTTCAGGTGTAATTTCAGGACCAATTTCTGTGTAAAAAGGAACACAGGCATTTTATAAGGGTGAAGATTGCTAGGAAGGTCTTGCTTCATCGTCAAGGGGATGGGAATCGCAGAAGGCTATTGAATTTCAGTGACTCCTGGCCTTGGCTTTTGTACACCTTCAAGGTGACAGTAAATAAAATCTCTTCAAGATTTGAGGTGAATGAAAGATCACGAAAGGCAGACAGCTGGATCTTGCTCCCGTAGAATTAAAAGTTATGGTTTTCTGTTGAGTTCAGAGGGTAGGTACTCCAAAGAGGTGAAAAACACAAGACATGTAGTTGGTATACTGTGTTTTCACACATCACACATCACCGCCCCTCTCATTGCCCTGTGCACTGGCTGCGTATTTGACCATCTGCCAGCCCCCTCCCAGGGTTTGATCACTGGGGTGTGATGCCAGACGTCTCTTGTTATTAATTATTTTCTGAAGGTTACTGCTGCTATAGTTTTAAGGTTTTGTACTATTTTAACTGGGATTATTCAATTTGTTTTATTGTGTTTGTTGTTGTCCTGCTGTACACCGCCCTGAGCCATTCGGGGGTAGGGCAGTTTATCGAATGAATGAATGAATGAATAAACAAACAAACAAACAAATAAGGGAGACAGAGCTTGGCAATCTAAGATGTAGGATGAGTGTGTAGGTGTGCATAAAAATTTTGTCAACTGCTCAAATTATGTTCCCTTAGATGCAGTGGCGTTGCACCCATGGGGCGGGGTAGGGGGTGATGCCCTGGGTGGAGCAGTGGCGGAGGCATGGCCGGGCTGTTGAGGGGGTGTTCCAGGATGGGGCGGGGGCAGGTGACACCGTGGCAGGGGCACACGGCGTGTGCAAACCCCGGGCATAGCTTCCCCTTGCTCCGCCTCTGCTTAGATGTTCATCCCTGCTGTGTCCAAATTCAAACCTGCAGAGTTCAGTCTAATTCTTTATTTACACTATAACATCCTTGCCTTCTAAACCACAGGTATGTGAAGAATATAGATAGGATCCACCTTGTGTTGTGGAATCATGGCTGCGGGAAAAGGGGAAGCTTCTTCTTCCTATACCCTGCCCCTTGAGCAGCACGTTTAGGCTGAAACATTATACATCAATTGGGGAGTAACCAGTGGTGGGATCCAAAAATTTTAATAACAGGTTCCGATCGTGGTGGGATTCAAACAGTGGCGCCGCCGCACACACGCACTGTAAGGTTGCAGTTCAACCTTGGAAAAGGTCCTGCTGGAGATTCTGGCAGAACACCCGGGAAGGGGAATTTCACTGTTTTGGTTATCTTGCTTTCACTCGCTTGCCTGTGTGAAACTGTCTGTGTGAGATTCTGTGTGAGAACCTGACCTGTTTATCTTCTTTTGGCGGGAGCTTGTTTGATGCCCTGTATAAGCGGCTGTTTGAGTTTTGGGGGTTAGTTCTCGCATTGCCTGTGTCTGACTAAGAATGCCAGCTCAATAAAGAACTTAATACGGTTGCTTTTGACTGGACTTTACTGGTTTGTTACACGCACCTCCAGTCCCTATTGGGCAGGGAGGTTGCTTTAGTAACCCCTTCTCGGCACTCAGAAAAAATTAGTAACCACTTCTAGAGAAGTGGTGAGAACTGGTTGGATCCCACCTCTAGGAGTAACTCCCACTAAATCCAGTCATGATTTTAATGTGGTATGTTTTAATGTAACTCACCCCGAGGCAGGTAATAAATGTAAAATAGAATAGTTACTGCGTGTGTATAGGGTAGAGGAAGAAGGAAAGATGAGGACATTAAGGAAATGGAGGCTTTAGGGTCTGAAAAATCAGGTCACAGGAAAGTTGAGGAAGGGATGCAGCAAAGTTGCACATATTGATTTGAAAACACCTCCCTCCCCCACCAATCTTTACCTGCAGATGTTCAGTCTAAAGATATGTATTGCTTGGCTGGCACTTGGCAAAGGATCGACACATGGCTCTGTTATGAAGACAAGTGAGCTTGTTAAACCTCAACCACCTGTCTCTCTCCTTTTAGATATCGACGAATGCGCAGTAAGGAATGGAGGCTGCCAGCAGAGTTGCATTAACACTGTGGGGTCCTATCACTGTGATTGTGAGACAGGATATCAACTTCATACCGATGGACGCACCTGCATAAGTGAGTAATGACGGTAATATCCATGCAGTACTTTGGGGAAAAGGAAATCTACAAGTGCAAAATGAAAACGGGAAAACCTTTAACATTGTGGTGTTTAAGAGAAACATATATTTACCCCCCAATAAATTATAATCATGTTATCGTGCTGTCAGGAATGTTACCAGCTTGGTTCCAGTTTTTTGTTACATGGCACTTAAGTATCCTAAATACCACCTCTGCTGTTCTGTGCATGTGTTCCAAGTTTTAGAGAAATGTTGTATTAATGGTGCTCTTATATGAAATGTTCAGGTATGTGATGTGTGTTTGGAAATGTGCCATGTTAATATACTTGATGAACCTACTGTCTTTGGGAAGCTCACCACAGCTGCCTGTTGGCTTTCAATCACAAATCCAGCTCACAATAAAATGTGTGTGAAAAACTATAAACATTATAGCCATAGCAACATCAAAATGATAAGAACTAGCAGTAAAAAGAAAAGGGCATAAAATCAAGCCATAGAATGACAGGTAAAGATAGAGGTAGAAAAACAGTTCGGCTAATATTCCCTTGCAGATTGCAAAGGTATCAACAGGGTTTCTGAGGAGAACTAGCTTTCTGGAAGGCAATGGGAAAGAAATCCCATCATTTAAAACTCTAAGCAGCCTTGGACCAGAATATCCAGGGGGCCCACTGTTCTCAAGTAAGCGGAACCAGCACTTAGCAGCATCTTCTGAGTGGAAACTGTCGATTGTTCTGTAGGTAGTGGAATTTCTTTTATGTGTGGTGTTGAAAAGAGGTTCCCTAGACGGTGCACGTAATAGAGGTGATCCTCAGTATGTAATGCACCGACTTGTGCCAAAGCCATAGTAAACATCTTCAGTTCTCTGGTTCGTACTTCACCTTGTGAAGTCACAGCAACAGATTCAGAATCCTCCATCAGCTATCAGTCAAGAGATTTCGACTACATTCTCCTCAGCCCCACTAATGTCCCCACACATGCCCTCCATCCTTCTAACAACCGAAATGAAGAAAGCCATTTCTGTAACTTCCTTTCATTGTAATTTCCTGGTGGATCTTCTTTTTTTTTTTGATGGTAGTGGCCAGTCAGTAGCCGGCGATCGTTCTGAGAGTACTGGAAAGCGATTTTCCATCAATACCTGTAGCTTTCACTTCTAACAGCTGCTGCGGTTGTCACCAGAGGTCTCTGAACATATGGCTGGTTTAAAATCTGTTGTGTAAACCAGGCCTTATTGAGCAGGAAATGTATGTTATGCAAGTCGCTGAACTGTTGCTGAAAAGACACTTTCCCATTTCTGTGATGTATGATTCTGTACTTTTCTCTACTCCCAGTTGACATCACGAGGAGACAGGCAGCTCAGCACTCCTACATATTTAGGGAGAGGATTCACAGGAGAGTTCTCATGATGGCAACCTTACTGTACATGTAACGTGCCATTGCCCTGTTACTCATGAGGGAGAATCTTAAATCTGTAGCCACCCCAGGCAACCTGAATGGGTACCAAAGAAATACAAAATGTTTTTTAAAATAGATTTGAATCCTACCAGCTTTTTCATTGGTGCAAGTGAGACAAGGGAAGGTCAAAGGAAACACATCTTCACACAACGTGTGATTGGTGTTTGGAATATGCTGCCACAGGAGGTGGTGATGGCCACTAACCTGGATAGCTTTAAAAGGGGCTTGGACAGATTTATGGAGGAGATGTCGATTTATGGCTACCAATCTTGATCCTCTTTGATCTGAGATTGCAAATGCCTTAACAGATCAGGTGCTCGGGAGCAACAGCCGCAGAAGGCCATTGCTTTCACATCCTGCATGTAAGCTCCCAAAGGCACCTGGTGGGCCACTGCGAGTAGCAGAGAGCTGGACTAGATGGACTCTGGTCTGATCCAGCTGGCTTGTTCTTATGTTCTTGTTCTTTAGGTCTTGCCAAACACCCCTCCTCACTGCATCCCCACCTCCATTTAGCTGCTTTCTTTACCACAATCTCTGCTCTGCCTTTTTTAGGAGTCATCAGAGGCCATTCCTCTCTCATAGTCCAACAGAAATATCAGTAGGATCCAACCCCCAAGTGGTAGATACTTCATTATTTCACTGTAGATACTTCGTCCTTTGACCATTATTTGACTGAAACCTTTTTCAGATGTCATGATCTACTGAAAGTGAGTGCTTCCCAGAGTATTTTGTCTGAAGAAATACAATGTGTATTTTCAGCTTTGTGTGCTGGTTTTGAAGATACATCCAGTACCCTATTTAGACAAGATGGCCACCACACAAATTGAAAGGGTTGTTGGTAATTTGTACTCCCGCTGTGTGTTGTGGGGTATCCCAAAACATACCATCTGAAAAAGGCTTAGGTATATGTAGAACTTCAGCAACCTCAGGTAGTTTCAAAGGCAGTTTTCCATTGTTTGTTTTATGTCAGTGTGAATGGAAGAGGTTCTTTTTTTCTTCCTGTTTATCATGAAATTCCAGTGAATGGCCACATATTACATAAATTGGCTGGGTTGCTGTCTCTAATGAGACTGAACGAGATGTGTGGAATTAGGTGAGTTAAACAGAAGAGCTTTGCCAGCTTCGTTGGCCTAAATGTGGACCAGTTTTAAACCTTTGTGTGTAAGAAAGCCAATTAACCCTGAATATTGGTCCTTGGAGATGCACATGGAAATCTAGAGCTTACATTACGATAAAAAAGATGATTAATGAAGCCTGGCATTTAAAAAACATACATTTAAAGCACTATCGTGTAAAGGTTTGTGTTTTATCACCCTGCAAAAAAATAAAAGCAAATAGATATTTTAATTGAGATACCAGAGCAACGGGGCATAGAATTCCAATTGTTGTTGCCAAGAGTGTGGAAGGGATTTAGCATGCTTCACAAATCTGCATATCGGCGCAGAGAGATTGCGGTTGCAATCCCAATTGATTTCTGCTTAGAATGTGAAAAACAGCTCAGTAAAGTATGGATAACATGACATCTGCTGAATCCATTCTTTTTTTTATTGCTTTGTTTGAAAGCGGAGGACTCGATGCACTCAGGGATCAGCCAATGGATTGTTCTGCTGTTTCTTAGGATAGTCATTGCATTGGCTTGCCTGCAGGAAACACTATGGGTACCGCAGCTGAAGCAGTAGGAAATAGTGTAAAGGAAAAATGACCCTCCTTAGATTTCTTGTGGGTGTTTCACATCAGCAACAAAGAGGTGATGTGTAAGTTGGAGGCTCAGGGATGAAGGAAGGAAATGAGCCATAGGAAGGCAGGCAAAATATTTGGCCACTGGTGGTGTACAGTTAAACAGAAGGTAAGGTGTTTGGCCCAGTGAGAGCAACACGGAAATGAACAGAACAACATGTGGTTTTATTGTTTCCATGCAGCTCTGAGGTTAATAAACAAAGCAGAAACACAAGGACAATTGGACAATTTGACAATTTGTTGTGACAGGCTTTAAGGAACAGTTCCCATATTGCAGCGTCCTCTTGTTTGTTGAGTGAAGGCACGAGGACTTTGAATCAGACGTTCCGTGGGAGTTTTGTGCCTCCCAGTCTTGTATCTGCCATTTTCTCTTTGGAACTGGTGTTCCATGGCTAGAAGCAATGGCTGCCTTCTCCCCCATGTTTTCTCCTCCATAATCTGTTCCTTTGGAGTTGCGATTGGCTGTCACAAAACTAACATTTTCCAAACGAAGGCTCACAAGCATGAGGACTTATAACAGTGATGGCAAACCTTTTCGAGACCGAGTGCCCAAATTGCAACCCAAAACACACTTATTTATCGCAAAGTGCCAACATGGCAATTTAACCTGAATACTGAGGTTTTAGTTTAGAAAAAAATGGTTGACTCCGAGGTGTGTGTTACTCGGGAATAAGCTTGATGGTAGTCAGTGACTTTGCTTTGAAGCAACCGTGCAACTCTTCCAACGGGAGAATCACGACCCTAGGAGGGTTTACTCAGAAGCAAGCCCCATTGCCAGCAACCGAGCTTACTCCCAGATAAAGGATCGTGCTTTAGTTCTTTGCATGAAAATCAGTGGGGTTTAACAGTGCTTAACAAGGTTACCTACACTGCTTTCCCAAAACTAGGTCTTAGGTTTCATGCTAATAATCGAGCCCAGCGGTCCAGGCCAGCCTAGATGTGTATGTGGGGGGGGGGGGGCACTCTGTTTGCACATGCCCACAGAGAGGGCTCTGAGTGCCACTTCTGGCACCCATGCCATAGGTTCGCCACCGCTGACTTATAACATATAAAAATGGCCCAAATGCTTAATTCAAAAAAGAACAATAGGGTCAAATGGACCTAGACCTCCCAGGTTGTCTGGGGCTACCTCCAACCCCCATCCAGTCTTCCCTGCTCCCTCCCACTGAACTGTGGGAGAAAACAAGGCTAATGTTGCATACATTGCTTCCAGTCATTGGGTCCATGACACTCTATGCATTTTTCCAGTCTCTATGGAGCTACCAACAAAGCAGGGTGAATAAGCATGGCTTTGGGCCTCCTCCCATCCTATCGGTGGTTGTGAGAGCAGCTTTTGAAGCATTTCCTCTCCCCCCCAGCTGAGCATCGGCTGTGTGCTTCCCAAAAAGACAGGTTCTGGCTGAGGAGGGCTCTTTGGTCACTGGCTCCAGGCAGCTTGGGTCTTGGATCAGTGGAAGAATCTGAGAGTATCTGGATGCTCTAAACCTCCTCCTCTTTTGAGCTGTGGCCATGTGATAAGTATTTTTAACTTAATTTAAATTTATATTTATACCCTGCCCTATCCCTGAAGGGTTCAGGGCAGCGAACAACATAATAAACAAATACAGCATAACAATATACCACTGATAGAATGCATAGGACTAAAATTGAACCAAATTTCAGATGGCGACTTAACACTTCAAACTAACAATTACTGAGAACAATAGCAGCAGCATTAGCAGCACATTAATATATGCCAACCTAAATCCATGTAATATCCAATACATTAATAATGAATCAATACATGAACAATAGTACATAACAATATAGCAATAACTGATTCAGAACCGAGGGTATCAGCTGAGGCCTCAAGGTTTGCTGGGCCCCTAGACCAACAGCCTCATCACACACGTACCACCTTGTCTCTCTGTCTCTCATACTGACAGACACCTGCACAAATGCAACAGTGGAAGTGGCAGTCTGCATCACAAAAGCCACATCTTTTCACCGATACATGTTTAGAGCCAACCTACTCTGTTCCCTGCCAGGAAAACATCCCACTCCTAGTGAATTACTGCTTGAAAACAGGGGTGATGGCATGGGGGTAAGGGTTGTCTCATCTCTACTGTGTTTTTGAAGATGTTTTCTGTAGTTGACAGATGAAGTTTGTTGATGAAGAAAGCTTAGTGTAGTGGTCTAGACTTCGTGTAGGGGTAGACTCTAATCTGGCAAACAGGCTTTGATTCCCCACTCCTTCACATGAGCAACAGACTAATCTGGTGGACAAGGTTTGATTCCCCATACCTCCACATGAAGCCTGGGGGACCTTGGGCTAGTCTCAGTTCTCTCAGAACTCTCTCAGTCCCACCTACCTCACAAGGTGTCTGTTGTGGGGAGAGGAAGGGAAAGGAGCTTGTAACCCTCTTTGAGACTCCTTACAATTGAGAAAAAAGGGGATATAAATTCAAACTCCTCCTCCTCCTCCTCCTCCTCCTCCTCCTCCTTCTTCTTGGTAGAAAAAAAACCCCGGAACTCATTCAGAACTCTCCCAGCCCCACCTACCTCACAACGTGTCTGTTGTGGGGAGGAGAAGGAGTTTGTAAGCCTCTTAGAGACTCAAGAAAGAGAATAAAAATCAATTCTTCTTCAACTCTTGTATGTGGTGGGGGGAGGGAGGGAGGGAGGGACAGATACAGGACAACCAATCCAATAAATAAGTCCAGTGCTTGTCAATAAGCTGCTGAAGCCAAGATGTCTTTTACCAAGGTTGTTCTAAGTTCAGTGCTGGCAACTGAAGCATGTGAACTTCTCCGGGGCCAACTCAATGCCAAAAACTCTTAACGCACAGGTTTTTGGAGAGCAAGAGACCAGGGAGTGAAGTCTCTTTGGGTCAAGAGACAAATGTCAGAAAGGAAACCACTTTGCTTTTAATTCTTTGGGAAAACATTGCTGCAGGAGTTGCTTTGGTTTCTCACATTGTTTATTCCAAAGCCCCAGTAAACCTTCTTCCCTAGGTTGTAGCATTACTTCTCCTGGGAGTTAAAGCGGGTGCCATCTTGACAGGCAAGATTTCTAGACTAAACTGAATCCTCTCTCGTTCTGGGATAACTTTGAGGTTACCAGTTGGTTGATTGATGGTACTGTGTCCTTTTACTAAACCCTCTGGTTGGATTTATAATGATGTTTTGATATATAGATGAGCTTTTTTAGTGTTTGAAGTTGCTTTGGGGAGCCTGGTGTTGAGCTGAAAGACAGCATGAAAATTCATAAATGAATATGAATGAAATGTTTGCCCTTTTTAAAAAAACAATCACCTCATATGCAAGAGTAGCCATGCCGGGTCAGACCAGTGGTCGTCTGGTCCAGCAGCGTTCTTTCCAGGAGGGGTTAGTCATTTGTTGCAGGAAGGCAGGGCTGGCTGGCAACTCTCTCCACCTTTTGAATGCTGTTGGACAATTACTCATTTTATCTATGAACCTTAATAGTGGGGTTGTGGCTCAGGGGTAGAACATCTGCTTCACAAGCCGGAGGGCCCAGTTTCCATCCCCGGAGTCTCCAGTTGAAAAAGAAGAAGAGTTTGGATTTATATCCTGTTTTTCTCAACCCCAAGGAGTCCCAAAGTGGCTTACAAACTCCTCCTGTTCCCTTCCCCACAACAGGCACCTTGTGAGCAGTGGTGGGATCCAAAAATGTTAGTAACAGGTTCCCATGGTGGTGGGATTCCAACAGTGGCGTAGCACCAATAGGGCTGGGCGGGGCACAACGGGGGCATGACTGGGCATTCCGGGGGGCGGGGCATTAATAATTTCTCTGTTACTATATAAAAATTGTACTGTAAAAAAAAGTTCCTAATTTCCAGCTGGTATCTTTCTGTCCATAATTTAAACTCATTATAGCAAGTCCTATCGTCTACTGCCAACAGAAACAACTACTTCTCCTCTAATTGACTGCCTGTCAAATACTTAATACTTTCAAGTACTTAATTTTGTTTCTAGAAATCAAAAGAAGGATACTTTCCTTAAACAAGGAACTTTACCATATTTCTAAAACATGTTTTTAAAACAGCCCAACAGGGAGAATTATCCCGTTTTCTACCTTCGCTAACCAGCCACATAGGAAACAACAGGACTTCATGATTTTTGGACCTAATGAAATTTCTAACGGAAAAGCAGACCCAATTAGTAACCCCCTCCCAGCACACACAAATAATTAGTAACCCACTCTCGGGAACTGGTGAGAACCTGCTGGATCCCACCTCTGCTTGTGAGGTAGGTGGGGCTGAGAGAGTTTTTAAGAACTGGGACTAGCCCATGGCTACCCAGCAGGCTTCATGTAAAGGAGTGGGGGAACAAACCTGTTTCACCAGATTAGAATCTGGTGCTCATATGGATGAGTGGGGAATCAAACCCGGTTCTCCAGACCAGAGCCCACCACTATACCAGGCTGGCTGCCTTGAAAGGATCAAGTAGTTGTTTATGTGAAACACTTCTACCTGAAACTGTGGAGATCTGCTTACATCTACGGTAGGCAATGCTGACTTTGATAGACCAAAGATCTGACTTAGTATAATGGAGCTTCAAGAATACATGCATGTATGTACAATTTGGAGTCCCAGCTAGCTATAATGGCCAATAGTCCTCTCTCTCTCTTTTAAATCCCTCAAAGCCAGTGGCAGTATTTAACTGGGAAGTTCTGATGAGCTGATCAGGCTACATTCCTATACCAACCTCTTGGCCATAGGAATATTTTAAAATTCTTAAATAGATATTTGATGGATGTTACCCATTCCTCTTACCTATTTCGTCCCTGCAGACTGATCCGATAGAAATCACTGGTACAGCTTCCCTTGAAGGGAAATAGAACTGAAATGTTAGCTCCTGAGGCAGGAAACTTCTGAGAATGTTTATTTTTCCACCCATTCAAGTAAAATCCAGGGGGATAATATAGTGTTTCAGTAAAGCTAAACTACCTGTTGGCAGGAATGCTTATTGTTTACTATTTCTAAACCACCCAGCAGTATTTCTTTTTTTGAAAGAGGAAGTTCATTCCAACTTTTATCAGGCAGCTTCTAAATGACTCTTTTTGGAATCTCACTGAACAGTTGCTTCCAGTTTTGGCCAGGTTGAAGAAGCTGTCATTGTTGTCTGGGCCCACTGATATCCCATTTCCCTTCCATTTCCATGCCAATCCCACTAGTCTGATGTGGGGAGGTCACTTTCCCATTTCATTTCTTCCTTGCTGGTGATCCTCTCATCCAGTGAGAGAACTAAAAGTGAGAACTGAAAGCAAAAAAAAAAATGTCTGGGGGGCATTTTCTAGGAGCAAATCTTGAGTCCAACTAGCTTGTAAGGGTAGCAGAGTCATAGGTAGCAACTAACTGAGTGTATTCCCACTTTATATCTTATAGCACAGGTGTCAAACTCACGGCCCTCCAGATGTTATGCTGGCAGGGGATGATGGGAACTGTAGTCCATAACATCTGGAGAGCCGCAGGTTTGACACCTGTGTCTTATAGGGTCCAGAATACCCATATACCTAGATAAAGCAGAAGGACATCCATGAGTATAATTAAGTAGATGTACCCTTAAGAAAGCTAGCAATCATATCTAGCTGCTGCTTCCAAGTTCTTTGCAGATATATGATTGTAATTCTCCATGCCCCTCCTTCATCCTTGATGTGACTTTTATACATTTTGGATTTTAATAACTGGCTTCAATGAAATGGCCTTGATAGATATCACAATAATTATGACTTTCCTCTGTTATGAGCTCATAATTAAAGGAGTTAACAGATATTTACAGGCAGTATACATGCACGAGTAGGGGAAAAAATCAACTGAGAAATAGAGGCTACATTCTTATCACAGAAGTAAAGGAACTAGGACAGCTGAACCCTTAAATCCTGGTCTAAGCCTGATTGCCCAAATCCGATCTCCTCGCCTGAAAGCAGGATTGATGATAATGGGCATTATTTTGGCTTGAAGCTTTGCATTTCAACGTCTCTGAGATATGCCTGAGTCTGACAGGAACGAAAAAGAGGACAAAGAAACTTTGCTAGTCTTCTTCGCACACAATTTCCAAGTGAAATGTAAGATTGTAAGGGACAATACGACTGATCTAGGTTGTCTCTTTCATTCCTTAGACACTGTATTATTATAATAGAAAGTGTTCAATGCTTGATTTAAAAAAAAAACCATTAGATTTATTTAATAGCATTTATTCTCTGAGAGCCAGTGTGGTGTAGTGGTTAAAAGTAGTAGACTCTAATCTGGAGAACTAGGCTCGATTCCCCATTCCTCCAATGAGCGGCAGTCTCTTGTCTGGTGACTGGATTTGTTTCCCTGCTCTTTCTCGTGAAGCTTGCTGGATAACCCTGGGCTAGTCACAGTTCTTCAAAACTCTCTCAGCCCCACCTACCGCACAAGGTGTCTGTTATGGTGGGTTGAGGAAGGGAAGGAGTTTGCAAGCTGCTTTGAGATTCCTTCCTGTACACAAATACAAAGAGAAGGGTTGGGCAACTCACATTTTGCAGCCAGAGATTAGCAGCGCTGAGGTAAATGCAGTCCCACTTGAACGGTTGGAACGACTTAATATGGAACGAGCCTGTTGAATTGTGAAACTATCACGATTACTGTAGCCTCCGAAGATTACTTTGAAACCCAATTACAATGGATTCTGGTTGCTCATTAGTGGGTTTTCAGTTTAGTCTAGAGAATCTTGTTTACTCGATAAGAATGTTGATTGGCGACTCGTGCTTGAACACATACGAACTAGGGACATGAGAGGCATCATAGCCCCATAGTAGATATGGTTCACACTGTTACATTATTCAGTCTTTGTACAGCTAGCCATTTTTTGTTCACATTATTTGTTGAGAGTCTTTACAGCTGAGGAAAATGGGGTGTAAATCCAAACTCCTCTTCCTCCTCCTCCTCCTTCTCCTCCTCCTCTCTCTCTCTCTCTCTGTTTAACAGGAAGGACTACAAATATAGAAGGTAAACAACATCTAACTGGAGACTTTGATTATATGTCTTCAGAGACAGCTGCCATTCCTTTGTTCATTAAGGACTTTTTAAAATGGTTGGACTGATTTAATGCATAGCATTAAAGCAATTACTAGTCTTGTGCAAATGGATGGAGGTTCTGTGTATTTCGCGGCACAGGTCACTTTGCTGTTGTGGTTGGATTACTTTGTTGTTCTCCCAAGAAG
This sequence comes from Sphaerodactylus townsendi, assembly GCF_021028975.2. Lineage (NCBI taxonomy): Eukaryota > Metazoa > Chordata > Lepidosauria > Squamata > Sphaerodactylidae > Sphaerodactylus > Sphaerodactylus townsendi. Next base: position 96,263,036 of record NC_059432.1, read on the forward strand.
GAAATATGATCTTGGTTGGCTGAAAATTATTAGATCCCATTAAGTTGGTGATGACCTGCATTTCCGTTGATGTAGCAGAGAGCGCATTTGCCAAATTTTGCAGCCTAATTCCCCTCAAACTCCCATGGAGAACTCATCATACGTTCAGCGCCATATGGTCTGACTTCTGCACTAGCTTTGCCGTAAGCTGTTCATGAAAAGCGAAGGCTCCCAGGCCCATGTTTCAGTTGCTCAGTTAGAAAAGATGGATCAGAGGTAGGTTTGTCACAGAACTGAGAAGGAATGTGAAAGGGTAAAAATGGGAAACAATCCCTACAGACTGGGGTGCTGTGTGGTTTCTGGGCTGTATGGCCGTGTTCTAGCAGCATTCTCTCCTGACGTTTCGCCTGCATCTGTGGCTGGCATCTTCAGAGGTTCTGATAGTAGGAAAGGAAAGCAAGTGGACTTTATATACCTGTGAGTAAAGGTCAATAGGTGAGGGCATCTGAATAGGAGTGGCCTGGCAAGTGAGTATCAATAAAGTGTAACATGTGAGTAACAATGGAGATAGCAAGGTCAATAGGGGAGGGCATCTAAATAGAAGTAGTCTGGCCTTTGTTCCCTTTGATTGTTTATTGTCTATAAGTCATCCTGTGTTTGTGTGGAGCTGATTAGTCTCTGTCTTGACTCTAGTGTTTTTCAAAACTGGCAGCCAAGTTTATTTATTTTTATTTAATTAGGCTTTTATACTGCCCCATCCCCGAAGTTCTGTTCATTTTCATGGTTTCTTCCTTTCTGTTGAAATTGTCCATGTGCTTGTAGATTTCAATGGCTTCTCTGTATAGTCTGACATAGTGGTAATCAGAGTGGTCCCTACAGATATCATTATCAAAGTATGGAAGAGATGATAAAGACAACAAGAACTAATAGCATTACAAAGCTTACATATTAGAGTCAGGAGGCTGGTCCTTTTCCACTTCTGTCTACTCCAGGGGTCCCCAGCATATTCAGCGTGGTGCTTAAACTTCCTCTATGTGGGTGACTCCAACTCTTCTGGCGGCCATTTCCGGTTGCTGATGTCACCCTGTGCCAGAATTCCAAAGGTGCCCACAGGTTCAAAGGGGTTGGGAACATATGATCTACTCTGATTGCGGCTGCTCAAGTTCTCATTCGAAGTCTTTCCTAACCTTGTCATAGGGAGTCCTTTAATGGAGATACTGGGGTATTGTCTCTGCAAGTCATTCTAGTGAGCAAGTGGCAATTATAAGGGTATTGAAATATATGTTGCCAATCCGTGGAAATAATCTGATGAACAGTAACCCCACTCATTGTTTTCCTCCCTAGGCTAGATACTTCCAGTCTTCACGGGAGTCGGAATTTATTCTCCATCCCTAGCAGTTCAAAAAATGGCCTTTAACACATTTTAACTGTAAAAGGGATGCCTTACTCAGGGAGCCCACACTGACTACCAAAGTCAAAGTAACTGCCTCAATAGGAGATACATTCTTCCAGATCATTGTCTGGTGGGACATCTCTGAAGAAGGCCTAGACTTCTGAAGGCACCTGAGCTGCTTGACTTAGTGTTCAAGTTGGGCAGTGAACAGTGATGTTGCAACAAACAAATCTGAAGTTTGGTTTGTGTGTGGGTTGCGTCACTTGACTGAGTGAGTTCACTTGGCGAGCACGTTCACTGAAGTTCTCAGAATGCCTGATCTAGTCTTGAAGCTGCCTTATGGTGAGACAGAATATTGGTCTCATGTATTATTATCTGCTTGGTCAGCAGATCTCCAGGGTTTCTGGGAGAGAGAGGACTTTCCCAAGACTTCCTGACATGCTTTTAATGGTTGATTATAGATGGGGCTCCAGGGGGCTCCTGGTGCACACTGGGAACTGAAGCGCACTGGGGCAAGATTTCTTGTCGCAACATGTTTTCTTCCTGCTGTGCACCAAGAGATTTCTTGTCCCGACGTACTTCCTCTTCCCTTCTGGTGCGTCTCACCTTCCTCACAGAAAGCGAGAGCAGTTCTAGCATGACTTTCCATGCTAGAGCGAGGCAAGAGTTAGCTGTCGATAATTGGCCAGTGAGTTGAACCTGGAACCTTTTCCATATATGTGCTTTGCCACTCAGCTAGGCCCTCTTTTCAACCTTTTGGTTTTATGAACATAAAGGAGAATACATCTGAAGAACCTCAATGAATCAGACTAGTGGTCCATCTGGTCCAGCACCCTGTTTCAATCAGTGCCTGACAAGTTCCTCTGGAGGTCCAACATCAAGGCATAGGGGTTGAGGCTGTTCTCTGATGTTGCCTCCTGGCGCTAGTATTCAGAGATTGACTGCCTCTGAACATGGAGGACCCCTTTAATCACCATGGCTAGTAGCCCTTGTACACCTACCCACCATGGATCTGTTTAATCTTCTGTGTCTATGTCTACGTCTGTGACTATCACTACATCCAGCATCGCTCTTGGGTGAATGAGCTCCTGAACCTTGTACAACCCAAGACAGTGGTGGCAAACCTTTGGCACTCCAGATGTTATGGACTACAATTCCCATCAGCCCCTGCCAGAATGGCCAATTGGCCATGCTTGCAGGGGCTGATGGGAATTGTAGTCCATAACATCTGGAGTCCCAAAGGTTCCCCACCACGGACCCAAGACATGTCATCTTGTTTGTCTGGATTATTTATATGTATGTTGTTGGAGCCCCTTTGGTACCCACTGATAACTAATAAATTAATAAGGGGCAAGGTGGATGTCATAAATGGAACACTGCTAAGCAGCATACCGGCTTCCTGAGGCCTCACCAGCTGAAACATCACTATGCTTACATAACTTGGGATTCTACCCTGGATGTGGGCTAATTTTCAGTAACTTGTGTTGCAGTCTGTTCCGCAGAGCAGTTGATTGGTTTTCCACAACTCACCTCTGAGGAACTGGCTAATAGGATATAATAGTATCTGAAGACTTAACATTCTGAAACTAGAGATTCATTATCAGCCTTGCAAAACATTCGGGGTCAGGGCTTGTACCTTTCTTGGAACTGCAGTTGCAAATATTCTCCTGGGCTCTGTGGTATTCTCGGTTGTATCCCTCCAGCCATAGGATCTCTGGTCATTAAGAACAAGTTACGGTTTGCCCTAATACCCCAGACTAGCCCTATCTCATCAGAGCTTGGAAGCTAAGTAGGGTTGAGTGTGATCAGTACTTGGAGGGGTGACCACTAAGGAAGACAGGTCTGCAATGCAAAGGAAGCCAACGACAACCTCATCTCTTGTCTTGAATACCCTACAGAACTTTACAAGGTTGTCATGAGTCCGCTGTCCCTTGATGGCATATTTACAATTTGCCAGATTGCAAAAAGAAGCTGTACGAGCAAGTATGATCAATTTTGAACTGCTGGCACAGAAAACTATTGGCAGGCTGAGAGGGACATGAAGGCATCTGTGCCAGATCTCTGCTGAATATTAGAAAAACCTATTTGGCACTGCAAGAAACGAAGAATATCATTAGGGTGGGTTTTTTTTAAAAAAAAACTCTCTAAGGCGGATTCCATAAGGGCGGGGGCAGTGGCATTCCACTGGCATAGATGATGCTGGTGGAGCCCCAGGGCTGTTTAGGGGCACGTCCTCAGAGGTGTCTCCATTTCATTCCCCCACACTCACTTTCTCTCCTTGCGGAGATCTGCAGGGACAGGGAGGCACGCCCATGCTGCCCTCTGAGGGTCAAAGGGCAGTGTGGGCATGCCTCCTCATCCCTGCAGAGCTCCTCAGGGAGAGAAACTAAGTCTGGGGAAAGATGGAGGCATCGAAAAGTGGTGCCTTCAACACAGCGCTGTTTGCATGGTGCCGGGAGGGAATCTGTTTCCCAAACGCTGCATTCATCAAGCAAGGCAGGGAAACAGTGTTTCCCCGGAAAAAGCACGGTGCTGCCTTGTTTTGGAGGCGGCAGCTGTGCGAACAGTGCCCCAGGGACAGTGTTTTTACCGTTCCTGGGGTGCTGTCTTTGGCCCATGCAGACTCCGCTTAATTCTTTCCTCTTTTTTGGAAAATAGCTCCATGGGCACTGAACCATTGTACATACTTACTGGTTTGATTCCCCTCTCCTCCACATGAACAGCAAACTGGAGAAACGACTCCTCCACAAGAAGTCTGCAGGGTTCATCACAGTTCTCTCAGAACTCTCTCAGCCTCACCTACCTCACAAGGTGTCTGTTGTGGGGAGGGGATGGGAAGGAGTTTGTGAGCTGCTTGAAGAGTCCTTAAGATTGAGAAAAGCACTGTTTAAATCCAAACTCTTCTTCTGGTTTTGTAATACTTTAAGATAGGTTAAGTGTGTCTGACAGATGGGCTGCTCAGATTGTTGGCAGCAAACCACTGGAATGGATTTCTCAAGAGAGAAATTATTTTGATGTTGCAGAAGGCATTGCAACTGGTATCAGCTGGATGTCGGCCATTTGTCGGAAGTCTGGGTGCGTTTGTGTGTTCCAGTTTGTAATTAACCTCATGTGAAATATTCGTTTGAGAACCTTTTGACTCATATTGAATAGCTTTCCTGGTGTTCTCTTGTAGGCACTGACCCCTGTGCAAGTGGAAATGGGGGTTGCTTACACATCTGCCAAAATGAAAGTGGACTTGCAAAGTGTGAATGCTATCCCGGACATCGCCTTTCTGCAAATGGGAAGTCTTGTGCAGGTACAGAATTATTTCATTAAACGGAAACTAAAAACTGAAATTTCAAATGGAGCCTTTTTCTATAACCAGTTTAGCTGTAGTTCAGGGGTCTTCAAACTATGGCCCTCCAGATGTTCGTAGACTACAATTCCCATGAGCCCTACCACTTGGCCATGCTGGCAGGGGCTGATGGGAATTGTAGTCCATGAACATCTGGAGGACCATAGTTTGAAGACCCCTGCTGTAGTGTGTACTAAAGCATGTCTTCTTGTCAGGTCTGAAAGCACATTAAATTTCTTAGTGATGCTGTCTGTCTCTAGAATCACCTTTTCAGTGGTTGTTGTATCTGCACATGTTCACCTCAGCTTCTCATGAGAAGCTGGATAGGAGAGAACATCTGGAGTGAGGTGGTCCATTACAGTTTGGTCACTCCCTACAAGTCCTTCTTTTTGGTCCAAGAGAGGTGAGGAGATTGAAGTTTCACAATAGGGCTTATACCCATGAACATTTCTTTTTTAAAAAAATGTGGACAAGTTCCTGTGGTAGTTTTTCTCCATGATGTGTCCCAAAAAGTCATGGGTCCTCCAAGTCACATTGTTCCTAATATTCTGTTGACTTTTGCTTCAGTAGCTCACTTCGTTTCATCCCACAGTGAGTCCTACTTCTAATGTGTATGTGGGAATATAGTAATATTCACTCAGGCTTTTGTGTACATGCATTTCTTGGTGATTACCGTACACAAGTGATTTCCAAAGGATGTTCCAGGGAATTCTGTGGACTCTTGGAAACTTCTCATGGGATCCTCTGAAAAGATCTGGAATTGCATATACAATTATGTACTTGCATAATTGCTTTCCTAACATACAGTTTGCCAGCCGCAATCACTCTCCTTCTGTGAGTTACCGCTGCAGAGAAGGTTGGGTGTGTTCTATGACAACTTTTTCATTGAAACCAGTTAATGATAAGGCTCGAATGCCGTTATCTCTTCCCCATTGTGACTTTCCCCGTTGCAGTTTTGATATATCACGGGTCACCAGAAGAAATTAAATGTGAATTTTTAAGAGTTTTGCAGAAACCACAGATGGCATGTGAAGGCCAGCAGACAACACAGAAAAAGTTTGGAAACTCAGAAATGCATAAAACATATGTGCAGTATTGTATAATATCAACCTGTTTTATCTTTTAATACCATAAAGATACACAATTTCTTATTCAAAGTTAAGATAAAAGAAAAAGAAAAAAATCAGACTTATTCTCTGGCACAAAAGGAGGGCCATTTTTTTTCACATATTTCCAGATCACAGGGAGTGCTGAGCCCCTAACCCCAACGATCAGGAAGGGATAACTGTAATCCGGATCACTACTCTGCATGCATGCACATAACAGCAGTTATGCTGGATCTGACCAAAGCCATTTTGCTTAGTCCAGGATCCTGTCTCCCATAGTGACCAACCAGATGCCCCAGAATGCCTTCAAGTAGGGCATGGGGGCAGTGGTGGGATCCAAAAATTTTAATAACAGGTTCTGATGGTGGTGGGGTTCAAACAGTGGCGCCGCTGCACACACACACCTCCAGTCCATAAGAACATAAGAACATAAGAACAAGCCAGCTGGATCAGACCAAAGTCCATCTAGTCCAGCTCTCTGCTACTCGCAGTGGCCCACCAGGTGCCTTTGGGAGCTCACATGTAGGATGTGAACGCAATGGCCTTCTGTGGCTGTTGCTCCTGATCACCTGGTCTGTTAAGGCATTTGCAATCTCAGATCAAGGAGGATCAAGATTGGTAGCCATAAATCGACTTCTCCTCCATAAATCTGTCCAAGCCCCTTTTAAAGCTATCCAGGTTAGTGGCCATCACCACCTCCTGTGGCAGCATATTCCAAACACCAATCACACGTCGTGTGAAGAAGTGTTTCCTTTTATTAGTCCTAATTCTTCCCCCCAGCATTTTCAATGAATGCCCCTTGGTTCTAGTATTGTGAGAAAGAGAGAAAAATTTCTCTCTGTCAACATTTTCTACCCCATGCATAATTTTGTAGACTTCAATCATATCCCCCCTCAGCCGCCTCCTCTCCAAACTAAAGAGTCCCAAACGCTGCAGCCTCTCCTCATAGGGAAGGTGCTCCAGTCCCTCAATCATCCTTGTTGCCCTTCTCTGCACTTTTTTTATCTCCTCAATATCCTTTTTGAGATGCGGCGACCAGAACTGGACACAGTACTCCCAAGTGCGGTCGCACCACTGCTTTATATAAGGGCATGACAATCTTTGCAGTTTTATTATCAATTCCTTTTCTAATGATCCCCAGCATAGAGTTTGCCTTTTTTACAGCTGCCATGCATTGAGTTGACATTCCCATGGAACTATCAACTAAGACGCCTAAATCCCTTTCCTGGTCTGTGACTGATAGCACTGACCCCTGTAGCGTGTATGTGAAGTCCCTATTGGGCAGGGAGGTTGCTTTAGTAACCCAATCTCAGCATTCAGAAAAAATTAGTAACCACTTCTAGAGAAGTGGTGAGAACTGGTTGGATCCCACCTCTGCATGGGGGTCAAAGGATCCCTCTGGAACTGCCCCCCCCCCCCCGTTCTGGTTTTCAGAAATTACTGTCCCTAAACATAGAGATCTTATTTAGCCATTGATGTACCTGTCCTCTGAGAACACATCTAATCCTCTTTTGAAGTACCTAGAACAAGAATCTCCAGTCTTCTTACGCACATAGGCTGTTCTGGAATCCTGAGAAAGGATAGAGGGCACCATCACAAAATGGCTGCCATGGAAGAGTAGACAATTTAAGAAATGCTGCCTTCAGTTATACCATGTTGGGATATTCTGATCTAAGTGCCACCCTATGGGGAGAGCGACTGAATACAGGGGCGCATTTGCCAGAGGGACATGGGGTGTCACGTGTCCCTAGGCGCATGCCATCTAATCACGTGGAGGGACACTGGGCCTGGGCTGTGCTCTTCAGCTCTGGGCAGTATACCTGGACACTAGCACCTGCTCGGGCGGTAGACCTGGGTGCCTTGCCTGCTCTGGGTGGTAGACCAAAGCGCCAGCTCCAGGCAGTGCACCTGGGGGCCTCGCCGGCTCTGGGTGGTAGACCTAAGCATCAGCTCTGGGTAGACTTGAGCACGGGGAGGGATACAGATTTTGCCCCCCGGGCTCCATTTTTCCTAGATACGCCTCTGACTGAATGAGCACTCTGTCGGATGTGAATGTGTTGTTTCCTGGGATCTTCTGAAGCCCCTCTTTCTCCAGTGAGGTAGAGAATAGGCTGAATTGTCTTTTTGTGAGTGGATGCCAGGAACCATATCAGCGGGCACCATGGCATTCAAGAACTCCACACTGGGGATCACTTCCCTAGACCATACACATCCATTCATTGGCAGACTTGTTAGCTTGGGAAGAATTCCCTGAAGGGGTCGCAGCAAAGCTAACGTTTCCCTCCACTCTTTTGTCCCATAGATGTCGATGAATGTGCCGAGGGCATGGCCAGGTGTACTCATCACTGTGTGAACACCGTAGGGTCTTTCTCCTGCATTTGCAATCCTGGCTTTGAGCTCGGGGAGAATGGAAGGCAATGTTACCGTAAGTGACCTTTTTGCAGCGATGCGTCTGGGGGCCACGCAGGTCTGGGAAATGGCATGCCTTTGGTTGTGTATTACTTCATTGATGAGCATGTGCAGTTAGCACACTACAGGTATTGCATAGCTAAATGTAAATTAAATGCTCGGTTTGGTAGAAGTGCTTGCGCCACAGGTTTCTGTGGTCGTGAGCATGAATTCAAAAAACCTGAACTATGCCCCTGCATTTCAAGCAGCAGGCTGTGCTTCTGATTTACCTTTGAGAGAATGAATTATAATGTGTCTGAGAGTTCCTGGAGCTTCCCAAAAATCATGTTCAGACTACTGATTTTAGGCTGAATATTTCTTTCCGACTCTCTCTGCCGCCACGGTCTTCATTTCGCATCCCGGATGCGGCCGGAAATGTGAAAAACTCGCTTGGAACTCATATATGCGAGCCATCATCTCTCACTGCTGACTTAAGGCTATAGGGGGATCTTACAAAGTCTATCAATCCTCCAATTCAGCCCGAAACGCTCTTGCAATGAAAATAATATGATTAGAAATCCAGGGCCGTTTAATGCATCGATTACCTGCTTCAAATGGATGTTTTTGGATTCTTCTCTTCTTCAGAGCAGCGCTCTTACAGGAGACGATTGTCAGCATAGAAATGCTTCATAGTCAGTAGTGAAGCTATTTGAAAGGCGGTGGAAATCAAGGGAAAGTATGGAATTATTTTAGAATCATAAGAGGTGCAGCAGAATTTGCTGAAGTACTTCTATGTGCAAAACATATCCTGTGTTAGGATACTTCTGGGGGCCCATTTATTTGTTATTACTGTACAATTCTTGTTTATGGGGGAAGGGTTTGATGTTGCTATTCAGGAAATGGGTTGTTGCAATTACTGTAGGAGGTTACTTGGCAGCTGATGGAGAAAAGTGGGAAATGTAGAGCTCCAAAATGCAGAGCAGATATCGAGTTTGAGGCATCAACAGTAGCCTTAATTCCCTCGTGCATGCTACCATTTGCTGTTCAGGTGTGGTATATGCCTTTGGCCAGAGGCGTAGCTTCAAGGGGACAGAGGGGCACGATGCACAGTGGCACAGGGGGGGCATCCCTGAGGGGGTGTGGCAAGGGCATTCCAGGGGAGTGGCGGGGACAGGTTGGGGGCATGGCGGGACGGAGAGGACGTTGGCATGGCAGGGGGGGAAGATGCACCAGTGCACCAGGCTCTTTCCCCCCTTGTTACTCCTCTGCCTTTGGCAGCTCTGTTCCATCTCCTGCCTTAGCTGCCCAGTAGCACAGCCTTGTTAGTACCTCTTGTTTGCTCATTCAAATGCAGTGTGATTTCTGCCCCGGCCCCAGAAGTGATGTCTTCATGTCTGAATGATGCTTCTGGAATCCTAGAGTGTCACTATGCAATTATGTTACCCCCAAGATCACATCAGAAGTGACATAACGGCATCTGAATGCCATGTATTGACCTATCTCCAGTTCCGTCCATCTCCCACTGGTTGCCTGTATTTGACTGGCAGCTCTGCCTGTCACTGTAGTGGAGGGGCGGGAAAAGTCTCGTAGTGTAAAATTCTACTGTCTGGGCAAAGCTACTTACAGTCTGGAAGAGGCAACCTCTTTCTTTTTCTTGCTCAGTTGCTTCTCTTTTTCCCGAAAGGCATAGAAATGGAAATCGTCAATAGCTGTGAAGACAACAATGGTGGTTGTTCTCATCACTGTGAACATTCAACCGGCGGGCCTCTGTGTTCTTGTAACCAAGGATATGTCTTGGATTTGGATGGGAAGTCATGCATAGGTGAAGTATAATCAATTTCATCCCATTTTGAAGGAGACTGTAGCCTTTGGCTTAACCCTTTTTATATCACTTTTTATTTAGTGTCACAGTTTTTTTGATATTAACTGTTACATGTGTTAAATGAAAAAAAACCTTGCTTACATGTTAAATACCCTTTTCTTCTACAGTAAGTGCAATTTTAGGAGTTTCAGGCTGCAAGGTGTGCATTCATACAGGCAGTGGATAAGAGAAGCAGGGTGAAGTGGTCCCCCTCCCCATTTTACATTCACAAAAACCTCTGCACCATATTAGAGTGAGTGACAGTGAGTTAGACTTTGCCTAATATTTCTCCTAACTGAAAAAGGGAGTGATTTTCACCAATACCTTTTCCCCTCTTACTGCTCCTAAGGTATCCCCCGTCTCCCAAGAATGGCACTGGGGGGGAGGGGGGCTTTTTGAGCAGCAGTGGGGAGGCAAGAAAGTGATTCTCTGGGCCTTTCCCCACTTTTCTTCCACCACCTTCGCTGCATGCTACTCACTGCGCGTGTCATTTCTGGCGCGCGCCCGGGCTTCTGCGCGGGGTCTTCAAAAGGCGTCATTTTGAGGAGCGCCAGGAATGAGGGGGTGCGAGAGTGGCAGCGTCGGGGCGGCTGCGTTGTCGCCGCCCCTGTAGTGGGGAGTGCCGCGGGACCCCGCGCTACTTGGCCCGAGTAGCGCGCAGCAGAAGGTAAGTGGGGAAAGGCTGTCTGCTGATGAGAATCCATCTGTCAGTCATTTCTTGCCAGGATCCAAGCCACTCTGTAGCCTAAGATCTCCCTGTGAGCTTTGTGACTGAAGGGTTGAATCCAGGTTTCTTGGGCGAAGTCCGGAGCTGAAGTGATGATCTGTTTAAAGAGACTCAGCCCACAATGGTCATCACACCTAAGTGCACAGTCTCCAGAGTTGGTTCTCGAGTTCCTGAATGTGGTGACCATAGATGCACATGGTGCCTACCAGTATTCCAGTCTAGCGCTTGGCAAACTTTTCAGAAAATGGGTGGAGCCACTGTAAAGGTTTTCCATGGTGACAAGAGCAGCTGCAGCCATTGGAGGATCAGGAAGACTGTAAGTACCTGGGCTTGTGGTTCCATCCCCCATCAGGCTTTGCTTCTTTTTACTCATCCTGCTCTCCTCCCATCCTGACTTTTGTTACTTTCCTTTTATTTCCCTTCTGAATTACTTGTTGCGAAGTGAACAGAAAATATTGTGTGTGCTTCACTTTATGGAGTTTTGCTTCATTTTATTGTTTTGGTTCCTTCTTCTGTGGCTCTTCCCGTCCCCTGTCAAAATTCCAAAGGTGACTGTTGACCCCGAAAGGTTGTTGGACCCCTGATCTAGCTTATTCCGCAGGAAGGGTTTGCAGAGACGATGGTGCATTCATCCTTTTGCCTTCACGGCCGGAATCACTTGGGTGCTGTGTGGTTTCCGGGCTGTATGGCCGTGTTCTAGCAGCATTCTCTCCTGACGTTTCACCTACATCTGTGGCTGGCATCTTCAGAGGATCCTCTGAAGATGCCAACCACAGATGCAGGCGAAACGTCACGAGAGAATGCTGCTAGAACACGACCATACAGCCCGGAAACCACACAGCACCCAAACGGTAATAAAAATATCACAATGAAGCTTAGCAAACCCTCAGTAAAGCAACTAACCTTCAAACAAACTAACATATGTCCTAAATAGATAACTATATCAACCCCTTCTTGTGTCAGAATGTCTTCAGAGCAGCGGGAAACCTACGAACATCAGTAAAGTTCTGCTGATTGGAACTGGTGGTCTATCTTGTCAAGAATTCTCTTTTATTTACCTGGTAGGACCAACAAACAGGTCATAGAAGACAAGGCTTTCTCCTGATGCTTCCTCCTAGCACTCAATTTAGGTGTTTACTGCCGCTGATGGACCTATTCCCCATGAATTTATTTAATCCTCCTTTGGAATCTTCAATCCTCATAGGTGCTATATTTGCTGCCCGGTAGGGAATTCCAAAACCTAGTTACTCTAGGAAAGAAACGTTTCCTTTTGCTTGTCTTGAATCTACTGACCGACAAATTTAATCAAGTTCCTCTGAGACTTGGCATTATGGGAGAGAAGCAGCTGTCTTTCTGCTGAATTTCTCCCCCCTACGTACAATTTTATGAACCTGTCATAGGTTAAGTGAAAACGTGGAACTGTTATCACCCATTTGCGATGAAAACGTGCCAGATTACCACTGTTTTTCTTCATCTCTGGTGCTTTGGGAAGTGTTCAGACTGTGCAGTTTTACAGGTCAGCTGTAACATTTCAGTCTGCTTGTATGTGTCATAAATTAAATGTTTCATAATTATGTCTAAATGTCTGTACTGTACCTGCAAAAGAATTCTCGGAGCCTCATATTATACCCTTTGATTTTTAGCTGTTGAAATGCTGTATTGCTGATTTTCTTTTTATGCTCTTTTTTCCTGTATTTTAGAAGTGTTCTTTTTAATTAATGCTTTTAAGGTTTTCTTTGATCCTTGTAGTTGTTTCAAATCCCCCCCCCCCATGTGAAATGCTTAAGTGTCTCAAAGGCAAATTAAAATTAATTTTCCCACCACCATCTCTTATTTGTTAATCCCCCTGTTTGCAACCTTGCGTGCTTGTGGGCATAAATTTTGAATTCCAACATTTAGTTTCTCTCTGAGTAAAAAGCCTTTCCCAGTTGCATTGGGTGCCCCTGAGGGGGGGAGAGAAAGCTCTCTCTCTTTCTCTCTGCCCAATTTCTCCATACTATACATAATTTTATCTTCTATCATGCCCCACTCAGTTACCTTTCTTCTAAACTGAAAATATCACACTCTTAAGCGTCTGCCAGCTATGCAACTCTGTGTGTAGAATCCGGCATACCTAAGAAAAATAAAAACGCCTTCCCGGATGTCACTAGTTGTCCGTGTGAAAGCTGAGGTTTCAGTAAAATGAGACAGTATTGGGTACAGACACTTCAATAGAGGAAGTTAAAATCGGCTGGCTGTTGTGGATTTTCCGGGCTGCGTGGCTGTGGCCCGGTAGCTTTTGCTCCTAAGCTTTGGCCCGCATCTACGGCTGGCATCTTCAGAGGCATTCTATGAAATGAATGTACTACGTTCAAAACAATATAAGATACAACTATTATATATATGTGTGTTATGGAGATATAATAGTTTGATAAATCTATTAGCCAACAATTTGGCATACTTTACAAGTAACTAATAGGTAATATAAATTGCTTGAGCCAGCGCCTATGTGCCACACGTGTTTGTGTATCTTATATCTTCAGAAGCATGTCACAGTAGAGATGGAGAGAAACACATCTCACCGTGACATGCCTCTGAAGACACCAGCCATAAATGCAAGTGAAACAAAAGCTACCGGACCACAGCCACACAGGCTGGAAAACCCACAACGGCCAGTTGATTCAGGCCATGAAAGCCTTCGACAACACATCAAAGTTAAAATCTATTATGTGAGGAGGAAAGAAAGTATTTTCTGCTAACTGATAGGGAATGCGCTTGAAGGCACAATACTTTTAATAGAAGCAAGGGAGCTTCGATGTGATCTGAAATATTCCCCAAGAGCCTTTTTGTGCTGCTTTCAGGGGAAGCAACATCGCCCGTTCCAATCGCCGGCATTAATCAATTTCACACCAGCCTCTCACCTCCACGGATTGATCATACAGTTCCTCCCCCTTCCTTTTCTCCCTCCTCGTTGACTGCGTCCCCTAACAATGTTAGCACCTTTTCCAAGGTTAATTGCCACGCTGACCTTTTACTTCTCTTATTGGCATTCTGCACATTCAGCACTGGGCAACTACCTTTCAGATAGCAAATCTTTTGGATCAATCCGAGATTCGTTTGCGCCTTGTTTCATCATAGCGGGTCAGCAGTTTTAGGGCACGTACAGTCGCGAGGTGTCACAAAGTCACCGAGCTGTCAACAATGACTGGATCGTTATTTTTTTAAAAAGGAAACAGTGATAATTGCTTTGGAAAACTTACATTCTGCTAGGCTTTGGGGGTTTGTTTACTGAAAGTATGGCACAGCTTTCCTAACCCTCCCTATTCTGTCTTTATTTAAGGGATTTAGTTGGATTGGATTGGTTTTGTTCTTGGTTGAGGTTACTCGTCTGGGTCGATCAACGAGGAAGTTTGTAATGGACTGCATAATATGGCCAGGGGTGGAGGCTATTTAACTGAGGGGGCTGTGTTTAGTTTTATGAAGGGTGTGCATTTTTGTTTTGTATTTTGTACACCAAGCCACGCTGAGCTTGTTTTTAGATGGGAAAGTGTGGGATAGAAATTAACTCAATAGATGTATTCAGACATTACTTTTAACTGACATGAAACTGGGATGTCCCTTAACCCTGCTTGGCACTAAGGCCTCTTCTGCACATGCAGGAGCAGCAGTGGCGTAATGGCTAAGAGCAGGTGCACTCTGATCTGGAGGAACCGGGTTTGATTCCCAGCTCTGCCGCCTGAGCTGTGGAGGCTTATCTGGGGAATTCAGATTAACCTGTGTACTCCAACACACGCCAGCTGGGTGACCTTGGGCTAGTCACAGCTTTTCGGAGCTCTCTCTGCCCCACCCACCTCACAGGGCGTTTGTTGTGAGGGGAGAAGGGCAAGGAGATTGTAAGCCCCTTTGAGTCTCCTGCAGGAGAGAAAGGGGGGATATAAATCCAAACTCTTCTTCTTCTTCTTCTTCTTCTTCTTCTTCTTCTTCTTCTTCTTCTTCTTCTTCTTCTTCTTCTTCTTCTTCTTCTTCTTCTTCTTCTTCTTCTTCTTCTTCTTCTTCTTCTTCTTCTTCTTCTTCTTCATTTCAGCTGTGAAAACCTTCAACAGTACTTTTTTTCTTGGTTTCTGTAGACCTGGACGAATGTGAGACGGAAGATGCCTGTTGTTCACAGTTCTGCATCAACTACGTTGGAGGCTATGAATGCCGCTGCAAGGCAGGTTTCCGCCTTAACTCGGATGGCTGCAAGTGTGATGGTGAGCGCCTCAAGATTGTTAGGCCACGTCACGGTGCACCCCACAGGCCCACTACCGAATTTCAGAAAAGGAGATTGTTGAGCAATGGCAATGTTCTCGTCAATACGTCAAAAGCTAGTGTACAGTCTCTGCCTGAGGAGATGTAATTCACAGTGAAATCCTAAACTGAGTGCAAGGGTATAACTCTGCACAGAATTGCACTGTGTCAGTGTGTCGAGATGTCGAAATTTTTCTCTCTTTCTCACAATACTAGAACCAGGGGGCATTCCTTGAAAATGTGGGGGGGAAGAATTAGGACTAATAAAAGGAAACACTTCTTCACGCAACGTGTGATTGGAGTTTGGAATATGCTGCCACAGGAGGTGGTGATGGCCACTAACCTGGATAGCTTTAAAAGGGGCTTGGACAGATTTATGGAGGAGAAGTCGATCTATGGCTACCAATCTTGATCCTCCTTGATCTGAGATTGCAAATGCCTTAACAGTCCAGGTGCTCGGGAGCAACAGCCACAGAAGGCCATTGCTTTCACCTCCTGCACGTGAGCTCCCAAAGGCACCTGGTGGGCCACTGCGAGTAGCAGAGAGCTGGACTAGATGGACTCTGGTCTGATCCAGCTGACTTGTTCTTATGTTCTTATGAGATTCAGCAGCTCTGGGCCTGGCCAGTGCTTGGATGGGGCATGAACTGGCAGCCCTGTGTATACCACTTTCCATTTCCTGCTAGAAGAAAGATGGGATGTGAACGTATTAAGTAAATAAAATAACAAACCTCCCTCCAGTGTTACATTCTGTATTATAGTTGAGCAGAATGTAACGGTCCATTAAAATGTTTTGATGGCAGCCTGGTGTAGTGGCTTATTTATTTTATTTTTAATTTATTACTTAGGTTTATATACTGCCCTATCCCAAAAGGGCTCAGGGCGGTGTACGACACAAACTTCCCCACAAAAATAATCAAACCCAGCCCCAAAACAGGTGAAGCAAATGGCTAATACAAATAAATAATTTACAGATAATAATACACAGCTCCATTTGTTATAAGCTAAAAATCCGTTAAGACAACAATTAATACAATAAAACGGCATCCAGCAAATATCTGAATTTAAATTTAAAACCCTCCCAGAGAGGGAAGAACGATGGTCCCAGTGATGTTAAGGGACCCCTGATAATAAAACAAGAGGGGGCACTGATAAGGGACCCCTGATAATAAAACAAGAGGGGGCACTGATAAGGGACCCCTGATAATAAAACGGGAGGGTTAAGAGCAGAAGACTCTGATCTGATGAACCAGGTTTGTTTTCTCCACTCCTCCACATGAAGCCTGTCGAGTGACTTTGGCTAGTCACACACTAGGCAGGGTATATGTATTTTAAATAATGCCCAACTCTGCTCCATTTCTCTCTGGTTCCCAGCTATCTCTGTACTTGACTTTGCTTTGTTTGTGTCGTAGATGTGGATGAATGCCTTGCTGACACCCATGGTTGTGAACAACTCTGCGTTAATTCCTTGGGTTCTTATGAATGTGTGTGTGAGGAGGGGTACCGACTGGGCGTCAACAGACAGTCTTGCAACTGTAAGTAGTTCTAATCTAGCAAGTTAGGACAGTTTTCCTGAATGAAAATTCAAGTTATTATCCAGGATTTTAGAAGTTACAATTGGAATTTATAAATTTATAAATAAAGTTACAGTTGGGATGTGTAAAGTTACAATTGGGATTTTGTAAATGGAAGCCAAAGTATGTCAGGGGCATCCCCCAGCATGGTGTAGTGGTTAAGAGCAGTGGACTCTAATCTGGAAAACTAGATTTGATTCCACACTCTTCCACATGAGTGATGGACTCTTATTTTGTGAACTGGGTTTGTTTCCCCATTATTACATGTGATGTCTGCTGGGTGACTTTGGGCTAGTCACAGTTCTCTCCAAACTCCCTCAGCCCCACCTGCTTTGCAAGGTGCCTGTGTGGGGAAAAGAAGGGAAGGAGTGTGTAAGCCACTTTGAGACTCCTTAGAGGAGAGAAAGACAGGATATGAATCCAAACTCTTCTTCGTGAAAAATGAGGTCCCTTTTGAAAGGTCTTGTTTTCAGTCAAAAAGTTCAAGGGCAGTCCTAGTATTTGGAAGAACACTGGGGGAAATGCCCGGTCTTCCTTACCATGTCTTCTACTACATCACATGTTTGCACCTGCTTGCACTCGCTGTCATGTGACCTCTGCCTCCATCTTCTTGTGTGGCCGTTCCCATCCATTTACAGGTCCTCTCACCTCCGTTTCTCCCATCCTCACGCATTTCCTACATGGCCTTCCCCTGATGACACATGTGGCCAAGGACACAGGTGGTAGAGTAACACACAGAGGGTAGCAGGGTGGTGGGGGTGGGGCCATGACAGCCGTGTGGTCCACCAGAAGACCCAGGCCTCGGGATCCCAACCCCTTAGATATGGCTAAAGTCCTATGTCTACTGAGGAACTGAATTCCCCAAACCAGCTGCCTTTAATGCTGAAATGTAAGACCCAGAAATTTTCACTTGAGACTTCAAGTAGACATTTTTGTTTCAGGAATTAAAATATTATCTGGGTTGTGACGATATGTTTATTTTAAAGTACACGATTGTGTAAACACTGGCTTTTGATTTACTTGTGTGTTTCCTTTAGAACAAAAAAAAGTCATCATTAAATACTGCATGCCTTTGGTTCAGATTCCGCATCTCAAATTATTTGTGCATTCTTTAGCTGTGATCCATTGGTGTGCATGTCACTCAGAAACCAATGAAATTTAAGGCAAATAAATAACAGCTTGCTTTATAGGCATTTTTTTAAAAGAAGTGGCACAGTTACTCTGTGCAAGTGGCAACAACTGCTTATCTAAATCCTTTGTTTGGCAGGACACCATCATTAGCCTTCTTAAGATAGGTTAAGCAGTGATGTGTAAATCTCACATTGTTCGATGACGAGCAACTTGAAGGATCTATTCAATGCATGCACAAAATAACCCAGGCAATAAACAAAACGCCAGTGTGCTCAGAGGTCCTTCTGGCAGACTTGATCCCGGAACAGGTGATCTTTGCAAATGTTAACTCAGTGTTTTCCAAACTTTTGATAGCTAAAGTATGCCTTTTTTTCTGAAGATACTTTTCTACAGTCTCTCATCCAAATACTAACTATGGCTTCTGAGATCTGATTTCTTCGATTATTGATAATATTACCGTTTATTCATTTATATACCGTATATACTTGCGTATAAGTCAACTTTTTCAGCACATTTTTGTGCCAAAAAAGCCCTCCTCGACTTATACGTGAGCCACCCACCTGTCGTCGTCCCCACACACACACACACACACTCACTCACTCACTCACTCACTCACTCACTCACTCACTCACTCACTCACTCACTCACTCACTCACTCACTCACTCACTCACTCACTCACTCACTCACTCACTCACTCACTCACTCACTCACTCACTCAGCTTTGGAGTTACCACCCTAGACTTATACACGAGTCAATAAGTTTTCCTAGTTTTTGGTGGTAAAATTAGGTACCTCGACTTATACACGGGTCGACTTATACACGAGTATATACGGTAGAATGTTCTATATGCAAAACTAATGTGTGCCTTCTTAGCTGAAAAATGATTACCTCTCTAAACTTAGCACTAGATGAGGAGGTAGAAGAGGAACAGCTGGAAGAGGTCCGGATCCCCTACCTTCACTTCAGAAGGCCTCCTCAGCTCCTTCATTTCAGTACCTCATTTGACTCCTTCTACGAGGATGAGGAACAAGATGTTCGTGGAGAACTTGCCCTTGAGCGCACAACTAGTGAGATAATATTTTTGGAAAGCATTTTGTATTTTCAAAATACCTGTGTCTTCAGGAGCCAACTAATCAATTTATTAGGATGTTGTGGGTTTTCTGGGTTGTATGGCCATGTTCCAGTAGTATTTTCTCCTGACGTTTCGCCTGCATCTGTGGCTGGCATCTTCAGAGGATCTGATGGCAGTGAAGCAAGTGGAGTATATATACCTGTGAAATGCCCAGGGTGGAAGAAAGAACCATTTGCATTTCTTAAAAGTGTTAAAGGCGCAGTTTGCAAGTGTAATTTGCATGTGTTAAGTGGGATTCCCCCATTTTGGGATTCCCCCGTTCGTTAGAGGCCAATTTACTGGTGGTCCCTGGCCCCTCGATGATGTGGCTGGCCTCTACCCGGGCCAGGGCTTTTACAGCCCTGGCCCCTGCCTGGTGGAACACGCTACCACCAGCTATCTGGGCCCTGCGGGATCTTGGAGAGTTCCGCAGGGCCTGTAAGACCAAATTGTTCCACCGGGCGTTTGGAGGGGCCGGCCGCTGATGCCCCCCTTTCCTTTTCCCTCCCCTTTCCCCCTCTTTTCCCTTACATTCTGGGTTCTTCGCTTCTCTGTTTTATTTTCCAGGGTGGATCTATGAAGTACTGTTTTTACAACTGGATGCCAATGTAGCATTATTGCTTGCTGTTTTAATGGGGTTTTATTGTAACTATTGTTTTATTGTGTTGTTCACCGCCCAGAGCCCTTCGGGGGAGGGGCGGTATATAAAACCAATTATAAATAAATGAATAAATAAATAAATGTTAACATTTGTATGTAATCCCACTTAACACCTGCCAATTACACTTGAAAACTGCACCTTTAACTCCCACCCTGGAGTTTCCATTTGTTGGTGTGTTTATATTTTGGAACATCATTCTACGAGTAATGTCACACTTTTGTAAGGGCATCTCACAGAGCAGGTCCAGGATTCTCACGTTGTAGGCACCAGCAAGCTTGCATCCAGATTATATATACTTAGATGTTGTGTGGTTTCTGGGCTGTATGGCCGTGTTCTAGTAGCATTTTCTCCTGACGTTTCGCCATCATCTGTGGCTGGCATCTTCAGAGCCTCTGAAGATGCCAGCCACAGATGCAGGTGAAACGTCTAGAAAAAATGCTGCCGGAAGACGGCCATACAGCCCAGATACCACATAACACCCCAGTGATTCCGGCCGTGAAAGCCTTTGACAATATATATGCTTATTTTGTCCCCGGGGAACTTGTCTCTGTATTCAATGGCCCCCACTTTTGGTTTTTGCTTGGTTGCTGGTTTTGAATTGCTGTGAGCAGTTGTCTGTATTAAGGAAGAAATGCAAATACAGTGTAAAGGTTGTATGAATGGAATACACTGAATCTGGAAGTACAAGTTCAGCTGTGTGGGTTTTTTTTTCATTTCAGTTTGCCTGGATAACACATTTGGCAGTGACTGCAGCTTAAGCTGTTCTGACTGTATGAACAGAGGGAAATGCAACAGCGACAACAGCAGCTGCGATTGCCCACCTGGCTGGACTGGTATTATCTGTAATGCAAGTGAGTACATACTTTTGGCGACATTCCCAATGCTTTCCAGGTGTTCTTGTATAGCCGTACTTCAGATGTTAATGAGGGTGACCTCTAGTCTAAGAGTCTTTGGTGGAAAAACAACAAAATCCTCTACCGTGCCCATCATTGGGCATATGTTTAATGAGCATCAGGGGGCCATGCATGCAATTTTTAGTGCTTCTGGAGTAGACTGTAAAAAAATTAAAAAGGAACCTCTCCAGCAGTTTCTTGCTTCCTTCCTCCTTGGTCAGCTTCTCCAGCAGTGTGTTGTAGAAGAAGAGGAGTAGTACCGTGTTTCCCCGAAAATAAGACAGTGTCTTATATTAATTTTTGCTCCCAAAGATGCGCTATGTCTTATTTTCAGGGGATGTCTTATTTTTCTGTGTTCTGTTCGTCAGGCATGCTTCCAAACAAAAACTTTGCTACGTCTTACTTTCGGGGGATGCCTTATATTTCGCACTTCAGCAAAACCTCTAGTACGTCTTATTTTCAGGGGATGTCTTATATTCGGGAAAACAGGGTAGTAGTAGTTTGGATTTATATCCCACTTTTCTCAACTATAAGGAGTCTCAAAGCAGCTTACAAACTCCTTCCCTTCCTCTCCCCACAACAGGCACCTTGTGAGATAGGTGGAGCTGAGAGAATTCTGAAGAACTGTGACTAGCCCAAGGACACCCAGTAGGCTTCACATGGAGGAGTGGGGAAACCAAGCCAGTTCATCACATAAGAGTCTGCTGCTCATGCGGAGGAGTGGGGAATCAACCCGGTTCTCCAGATTAGAGTCTACTGCTCATAACCACGACATTACACCATCTCTCAGTTATCAGCATGCTTCACCAGTGCAGTCCTAAGCAGAGTTACACACTCTTAAGTCCAGTGAAATTGGTGTGCTTTGAAGGGTGTAACCGTGCTTAAGATTGCATTGTAAGGTTGAATCCATGCATATTGTGCTATTGTTGTGCAATGGCAGGTGTGATGATTACCGACACTTAGCCTTATTTCTGGCAAGTGGACTGCAGCACACAAGGAGTTAAGTCAGGACTGCTTGTGATTGGCTGACTGCGAAAAGCAGAAGTCTAAAGACTGCTAGAAGATTTTAAAGGCGCAGTTCCGATCAAAGAGTGAAAGTTAATGGATCTGTGCTGAGTGGGATCTGTTCTAGTTGGTTAAGCTACTCTGTTTGAGGGACTGGAGGGCCAGACTAAAAGTAGAATCTGTGCTACATCCCTGGTGTTGACAAGAACAGTGCCCAAAATAAACACACAGGTTGCCTGGTTGTTTTTGTGAAAGAACCACCATTAGCGAAAGGTAATCACGGCATGATCCGACCCACCCTCTTTATATCACATAATTACATTGGTGTGATATTTTGCAATTGACCACGGCGCTTGGTAGCGAGAAAATGAATGTTGTTGTCTGTGGAATCTGCCCTGGGATGGCATCACATGTGCACTGTTTGGGTTAAACCGTTCCCTAATAGCTCCATCTCACTCCTGCACAATAGCAGAAACATAATAAGATCTCATCTCAAATGCAGGGGGAAGATTGCTTTGCTCATTCATCTTCTATGCTTTCATTACAGCCTGCTCAGCGGGGACCTATGGGCAAGATTGTAGCAGTGTCTGCAAGTGTCAGAATGGAGGTTCTTGTGACCCTGCGACAGGAGCGTGTCGTTGCCCACCAGGAATTAATGGAAAGTTTTGTGAAGAGGGTCAGAATTTTATTGTTTATCCTGGCATTGCTTCCACCTGGCTGCAACATGATTGCCTGCAGTGTTGGCCGTTGTCTTTTTTTAATTGGCATTGATGTTGTGTATAAAGAGCCTGTCAGGATAAGAGAGACACAATAGTCCATTCTGGGGCTTGAAAGAGTGGGGTAATCTCTGGAAAGAAATGGATCTGGACACTGGAGTTCAGGCAGCTGATTTTTCAGATAATTCTGTATAATGACTTCAGTGCCTCTGAAGTGGAGGTCTGCCATCTGTGGCTCTGGAGTCAAATTTCGCCCAGAACCAAATATGAATGTTTTAAAAAGCAAACAAAATCTCTCAATTACGGTATATTGGTGGAGTGGGTGGTATGCCAGAATAGCTGGTACATGAAGGGAATGGCAGGCAAAGGTTTTTCTGGCACTAAAGGACTTCTTAGAGATGTTCAGGAGAAAGGGAAATGATGAAGGAGAACAGTTGCCAAGTATGAACCGTGCACAGATTTAGGACAGTTCACTGATATAACTGTAGAGGGTGTTCCTGTATATTTTTGTTGTGAGATCCCATACGTACCACTTCCGAATAAAGGACTCATAACAGCCAGTGTTTAAGCTGCACAGCCTTTATGAACTATTCATCGAAACAGCAATATCAGTAACATTTAAGTTGTATGTTTTCTGTTACGCAAATTTGACTTGTTGAACTCCTGCTGCGAATTTTGACATATTTTGGCTTTTTAATTATAAAAAGTTGATGACCTCTGCTCTGAAATGGAGCCTGATCAAAAATAGGGTCAAATTTTCCTGGTTTCTGAGAGCCCAACCAGAAAAAAAAGATAGAAAAAACTCTGTAGCATGCCAAACAACAAAACGGAGAAGGGCGAAGAACAGAAAAAAATGATTGCAGGAACATGTATAATCCTTACCAAAACAATTATGCTTTCATTACATACCCTGGAGATAGATACAGAAATAAAATATCGAAAAGACCAACATGAAAACTGCTCTCAAATTTTAAAAAATCAGCTAGCCCAAACACATCCGGGCAATACACAGCCTTCTTTCCACAAATGAGCAGCTTGCTAATATTTTTTTAAACATAGGAAACAGGGCTTTTGTTCATATTAACCCTCTATTGTCTCTTTCCCCCTCCACATCTGTCAGGTTGCCCCAAAGGACTTTTTGGGAAGCAGTGCAATAAGAAATGTAATTGTGCTCACAATGGGCATTGCCACAGACTGTATGGGGCCTGTTTATGTGACCCTGGGTTGTACGGTCGCTTCTGCCATCTGAGTAAGTCAAATCATGTAAGAAGTATATTTAATGCCTGAGAGATGTAGCTTATGTTGAGTTATGACATTATTTCCAAGCTTGCTGTCCAGATGAGACTGTTTTCCTTCATTCCATCTATTAAAAACTTTGGGTGATTCTGCGCAGGCCAAATAGAATGGGTTTAGGCAAATTTTTAAAGCGTTTTTTGGAGGAAGCTGCCACAGAACTCCCCCCCCCCCCATAAAAACCTCTGAATCATTCTGTTTGCCTGGACCCAGGTTACATGAAAGTCACTTATTTAGTGACTTTTCCCTCTTTAACCCAGGTTTCAAACACTTCCTGCTGGCCTGTGCGAACTACAGCAAGTAGGAAGCGTTCAATTCCCACCCCTTCCATCCACTATTATGAATGAATGAATGAATGAATGAATGAATGAATGAATGAATGAATGAATGAATGAATGAATGAATGAATGGGTGGCAGCCATTAGAATGGATTCTATAATAGGTGGCTGCCATGTTGTGCAGGGTGGGGGATTCTTGGGAGGGGTAGATTCTCTGGTGGGGGACTCTTGACTGCACGGTTCACACAGAAACACAGAGTTTCCTGTGTGAACCATGCAGCCTCCTCCTGCCAGGATCCCAGCAATCCCAGATGGTCTCTGCACAGGCAACTAAAACGGGTTACATAACCCCGGGTTGCCTGTGCAGAATCAGCCAATGTCTTGATCACTTCTCTGGGCTGCCATAGAATGTTAGACCAGCATTAATTGGCTTGCCCCCAGTGGCGAGACCAGGAGTCCCCAACCCTCTGAGCATTCTGGCACATTGGGAATTCTGACACGGCCCAGTAGGCACAACAACAAAATGGCTGCTGCAAGAGGGGGAGCCAAGGCACAAGATGATTGGCACAGCTGACCTTCAGTAACCACAGTGTAGAGATCCTTGTGCTGGTGGCGGCTGACACCAAAGCTACATTTTTTTAAAAAAATGCACAGGTGTTGAAATCTCCAACTGTAAGTCAGAGGCCTTCCTGGGGAAAAGGCCCACCTGGCCCCACCCACTTCCCCAAAGACTTGGTGGGAACCAGAAAAGATATGGCACCCACAAGACCCAGAATAGGTCTGAAATCCATGCCCTATAAGGAGAGACTTAGGGAGCTGGGTGTGTTTAGAGTGGAACCTCGGTTTTCATTGGTAATCCGTCCGAAAAGAATCGATGAAAACCGAGGCAAACTTTTCCATAGGAATCAATGTAAATCCAATTAATCCATTCTAGGCACTCCAAAAAACATACCAAAAACACATTTTTGGTGAATAAACATAGTGTTTAATGCTGAAAACAGTAACAGACAATAACACTAGGACCAGCTTCAGAGCCAGTGGACCAATGTCGCACCAGAAAGCTGTCCAAAGAGGTCTGTTTCTGATGCCTCTTTAATATTTGTCTGAAATGGGGCAAAACATTGTCATTAAACAAGTTGCAAACACGGCCTGCAACAGCTTTGTTTGGGTGATTTTTCTCCACAAACCCCTGCACCTTACTGCAAATTGATGAAAACCGAGACAAATTTTTCACTGAAAAAATCAATGAAAACTGAAACCGATGAAAACCTTCCACTGTATTTTGGTGAAGAGACAGTTAAGAGGTGACATAATAGCCATGTTGAGATATTTGTAGGGATGTCATGTTGATGAGTGGGCAAGCTTGTTTTCTGAGGCTCCAGAGACTAGGACCAGGAGTAATGGGTTTAAGGTGAAGGAAAAGCGATTCTATCAAAACATCATGAAAAACTTTCTGACAATAAGGGCTGTTCGAGAGTGGAATGCACTACCTCGGAGTGTGGTGGAGTCTCCTCCTTTGGAGGTTTTTAAACAGAGGCTAGATGGCTATCTGTCAGGAGTGCTTTGATTGTGTGTTCCTGCATGGCAGCAGGTTGGACTTGATGACCCTTGGGGTCTCTTCCAAATCTATGATTCTATGACCCCACATTAGGGTGGCCTAGACTCTCTGTAATGTCACTAAATCCTACACGCCTAATGATAATGTTAACAGTTCCCACTTTTTCAATGCAGCTTGTCCCAAATGGGTCTTTGGACCAGGATGCTCAGAAGAATGCCAGTGCTTAAAACAGAACACTTTGAGTTGCAATCCGAGGAATGGCGTTTGCATCTGTAAACCAGGTTACGAAGGGAGCAAGTGTCAAAAAGGTACAGGAACTTCCTCTTTGTTTGGGTCCCTTCAGAGGTGTAGAAAGGGGGGAAAGTGCCCGGTGGACTGTCTTCCACTCCCGTCCCACACCAGAATGTCCCCGCCACACCACGCCTCTGGAATGCCCTTGCCACACCCCCACAGGGGCGCCCCCTGGTGCGTCGCGCGCCCCCTGCCCCCTTGGAGCTTCTGGGTCCCTTTCTCCACACGGGTTATTTATTCATTGTGCAATATTTGATTTTGTTGCTACTGTAAGACTGGCTGTTATCTTAAGGTTCTAATCCACTGAAGATAGCCCTTAAAATACTCAGTGGTTAAGAGCAGTTGACTCTAATCTGAAGAACTGGGTTTGATTCCCCACTCTTCCACATGAACAGCAGATTCTAATCTGATGAACTGGATTTGTTTCCTCACTCCTACATGTGAAGCCTACAGCGTGACCTTGGGCTAGTCACAGTTCTCTCAAAACTCCCTCAGCCCCACTTGCCTTACAAGGTGTCTGTTGTGGGGAAAGAAAGGGGAGGTGATTGTAAGTAGTTTTGAGACTCCTTGAAGGCTGAGAAAAGCACGGTATGAATTCAAACTCTCTTCCTTCTTCTTCTTTATTTATTCTTGGATAAGACCATGAAAACTTAAGCAGAATTCCCGGGTCTCTATTCAAAAATTAGAATAAAAGCTGTGCTTTGCTGATTGTGTTTGTTTTTATGAGGCTAGGATTAGTTTCAGTTCAGACTTCCTTTGTTTTATAGTTCATGCACACGCTTTTAATAATTATTCATGCTTCCATGGAACAAGTCAATAGGGCTTACTGTGAAAGCTGTGCATTTAATTTGTTTTGCTGCTTCTAGTGCGGGGGTCTACTGAAGTCCTTTGCCTTATTTTTGACAGTATGTAGCTCAGGCAGGTTGAGTGGGAATCCCAGGCAGGGCAGAAGGGTGCCATTAAAGACTGGACAAGTTTGATCCTGCGATTCTGTTTTGCACAAATGCTGTAAGAATTGACACGAGTTCCGCATTTTAACCCTGAAAGAGGTTAAAAGGCTACGCACAGGGAAATTCAGACAACCTGTCAGTCTTCTGAGGCTGTCAGTCTTCTGCAGGGCTTTTACTTGAATGTAAGCCCTGGTGAATTGGATAGGATTTCAACATGAAGCTACCTTAACCTGAGGCAGACCCAAACGTCTGTTGAAGCAGCGGATTTACTCGGAGTAGACCACCTTGCAGGATGCAGTGTAGACAAGAACTGACAGACACACAGTCACCAGTGCAGTTCTATTTATTGCTATCTACTGACAAAGTGCTTTGCCAGACCACAGGTGTTTTCAGGCACACATCACTCTGTTGTCTGTGCTATCTATATACAAATCTGGTACCAATCAGGTGCCCTCACCTTATCAGGTTTTGCACACGGTACATGTTGTGTACTCAGTCCTAAATTGCACACGGTACCTGCTAGAAGGAGGGTCCAGCTGTCATTTAGATTTTGCTCATCTAAACACATGTTCTGACAAGGTCTGTCAGGATTGTTCTTGTCTGTTATGAGCTGCCCAGTTCTGGTTCAATCCTGCCACATCCTACCTGGGGTTGTTCAGACCCAATTGAAGGCCGTGCTGTCTCTGGGGGAGATGGGTGATGTAAGCCACCTGAACCCCCTAAAACACAGGTGTCGAACTTGCGGCCCTCCAGATGTTATGGACTACAGTTCCCATCATCCCCTGCCAGCATGATGCAGTTCTGCAAAAACATGCACAGAACAAGATTGAATCCATTGAAACCCCAGGGTGCATGGGAATGCAGCATTATGCCACTCATACTCATAGTGGATCAGAATTACCAGCAAAAATAAAATGTCCTGCAGTTGTTTGGAAAGATCGTTTTCGACTTTTTGTGTTCCCACAGCACGGAGAATACAGTTCTTTTTTCCTGCCTGCTGGCCAACAGAGCTCTGATCAGTTTCAGAGTTGCACCCACCATTACGGGTGCTGCTGCAGAGATTCTTCCGCCTCAGTCATTTAGTGAAGGTTTTCCACAGAGGTTTCCTATGCTTACAGCTGATTCTTGCATTGCAAAAAGTAGATGAATAAAGTTTGTTTTGCCTAGCAATCCTGTGCACATGTCATTTTTCCTTTTTTTTTGTTCTGAGGAGGATGTCCATGAAGCTACGATGATGCAAATTCCACATATCGCAGCTTCTCTCATTGTGATGTCGTAACTTCGCAGACATCCCCCTGAAAACAAAAAAAAAAGCGGGCACAAATGATGAAAATGAAAGTAAGAGGTTTGGGCAGGAGAAATAAAGCATTTCCTGCCTGTAACCTGAGTTGTGGGGGAAAGATTCTCAGTTTAGCAATTTTTGAAAAAAAACGGATTGAGAGAAATAAAACATTTTGAAGATGCTTTGTTAAATGTCCTCAAGACATTTTATTTCTGCTGTGCGGAAATTACCAAAGTGTCAATCAGTCACAAGAAGTGGGTAATAGCAGTTAGTCATGGGGTAGATTATTCCCCCCCCCCCATTCCTTACTGTTTAGCAGATCATAGGGCAGTGGTGGCGAACCTTTGGCACTCCAGATGTTATGGACTACAATTCCCATCAGGCCCTGCCAATTGGCCATGCTGTCAGGGGCTGATGGGAATTGTAGTCCATAACATCTGGAATGCCAAAGGTTCGCCACCACTGTCATAGGGACTGGCTCTTTCTCAGAGATGTTCTCCCATGTGAAGCAGACGCCTTTGTTTGAATTAATACATCTAAGTGACGAGCACTGCGTGTCTCTTCCAGCCTGTCCTGCTGGTTACCATGGAAAAAACTGCTTGCTACAGTGCAGCTGCAATCGTGATGCTCCATGTGACCTTATCACGGGTGAATGTGTGTGTCCCCCAGGCTGGATTGGCCCTGACTGCAAACAACGTAAGTCAAACCACCTCCCCCCCGCACCCACCGCCCCCGGTTATCGGCACTTGTTCGTTCCATCTCACCTGATGTAATCGAATTCCTAAAAAGCCAGCTTGGATGCTTCCTAGGCAGTATATACACAGACACAACCTGCTAATCTTATTGCTTCCGAAATTGTGTATTTATGGCTGTATGCAGCCTGGCTGGCGATAATCCTTAATTATCTTAAATCTACAGTACTGAGGGTGATGGCAGGTACAGCGGAATTACATGATAGGCGCACTTTGTTCCCTCCCTGTACAGCAGTCGTTCCAAGCCATGTGCTGTACCTTCAGCACTCAGATTGACACCGGGCTACAGCCTCTCCCTCCGCCCAGTTTCCAAGGCAGCTTAGTTCAAGGCTAATTCCCAATGTTTGAGGAAAAGCTTGTTTCCACAAGTGAGCGCCTTAGCTGGGGATGACAGTCCCCAAAAGTTTGAATATGAATATCAGATGTGTTCTGTGCATTTAAAAATGATCAGCATCAGATCCCACAGAGAGACAAGATCACGTGCTGGCCCTTGAATCTCAAATCCACCTGTGCTGCAAAGCAGTTTGTGTTGCAAAGATATGCTTGCTATAGCCCAGGGGATGGCAAACTGCGGCTCTGGAGCCGCATGCGGCTCTTTCAGCCTTATACTGCGGCTCTTTGTGGCCTGGAGGTTGGAAGGTAGTGTGGACATGTCCTTCCAGAGCAGCGCTGGAAGGAAAGGTTGAGTGGAGGGGCCGAACAGGAGGCGGCTACATGCGTGAGGGTGCCGCTTTTCACGTCCCCTCCACTCACCTCTCCTTCCAGCACTGCTCTGGAGGGCTGGAGGGACACGCCCATGCTGCCCTCCAACCCCTGGAGGTTGGAGGGTAGTGTGGGCATGTCCCTCCAGAGCAGCTGCCATCCCCCCTCTGTCCCACGGAGCAGGCGGCTGGCTGCTCTATCAAACAAAGGGGGTTTCCCTGCCTGGCGCCACTACCTCCTGCAGCGCTGCCATCCCCCTCTGCCCCCTGCAGCAGCCGCCATCCCCTCGCAGCCCCTCTGTCCCTCTGCAACCCCCTCTGTCCCTCCAGAGCAGCCTCCATCCCCCCTCTGCCATCCCCGCAGCACCGGGCAGGCCGTGGCCGCCATCCCCCCTCTGCCCCGTGGAGGAGGAAGCTGCCTGTTCTGTCGGCAGAGGGGGTTTCCCTGCCTGGCACCACTGCCTCCCACAATGCAAGAGGCAGCGGCACTGGGCAGGCCGCAACCACCATCCTCCCTCTGCCCCATGGAGCAGGCGGCTACCTGCTTTGTTGAGCAGAGGGTTTCCCAGCCTGGCGCCTCCGCCTTCCAGCACTGGAAGGAAAGGTGAGTGGAGGGGCTGAACTGGAGGTGGTTCCATGCAGAGCTACCTCTCTGGCTCAGTAGGTCTTTGGGGCCATGGAAAATGGGTCCAAATGGCTCTTTGGGTGGTAAAGGTTGCAGACCCCTGCTCTAGCCTTTTTTGACCAGTTTAATTATCTGTGGTGTAGTGGTGAAAAGTGGCGTACACTAATCTGGAAAACAGGACTTGATTCCCCACTCCTCCACATGAGCAGCGGACTCTTATCTGGTGACCCAGGTTTGTTTTCCTTGCTCCTGGGTGACTTTGGGCTAGTCACAGTTCCCTCAGAACTCTCTCAGCTCTACCTACCTCACAAGGAATTTGGTGTGGGGAGAAGAAGGGAAAGGACTTTGGGGCTCCTTATGGTTGAGAAAAGCAGGGTATAAATCCAAACTCCTCCTCCTCTTTGAAAGTCTGCGTATGCTTTCTTGAGCTTTATGTTGAAAGAAATCTGGGGGGCAGCTGTGCAGTCTTAAGTGGAGCTATCTCTAGACTTAGAAGGGTGTGACTCACAATTGCTTTGTGATGGAAATAAATACATGTGAACAAATGCACTCTGCACATATTTAAAGCTTGGCTGGCATTGAGGTGCTTAAAAGCATCAGCCAACAGCTGCTGGGAAATCATCTGAATGAAGGGATTGGGGGGTCCCTGTGTCCATGTCTAGAGAGGATCTCCCAGCCTGCCCAAGAAATAGCTTAGCCTTCCTCTGTTTCCATAACAAATATCTTTCTAGGCAGGAGTGAACTTGCTACTGCAGCTATTGTCGTTCCCAAATGAAGGCTGAGTCTCCGTGGAAGCTCAGTCCAGCATCCAACGACACGTTCTGTTTTCTCTCGACACTCTGGTGGAATTGGGATTATGTCCACTCGGCCCCTGCTGTACCCAGTGTAAACACGTGGTTTCTGCAGGCGTTTCAGAGCCGATCCTTGCTTTTTGTACTGATAGACACCTTCCTAAGCAAACTGATCCGTGAGACTGAGCCCAGTTGGCTCTAATGTGCTGCTGCTGTTCTGTGTCTTCAGGTTGCCCCACAGGTACATTTGGCTCGAGCTGTAACTCCAGCTGTCAGTGCCACAATGGAGCTACCTGTGACCCTGTGAGCGGAGCCTGTGATTGCATAGCCGGCTGGACAGGAACCTTTTGTGAGAAAGGTATTTCCCTCCCACTTTATTTCTGGGTTTCCTAAAAAAAGATGATCAGTGTCTTTCGTATCAGATGTTTTCTGTGGATTGAAAATTTGTTGTATTGATTACATTGATCACCCTTGGTCAGTCTGAAGTGGGTCTAGTCTTTTATTCCTGATTAAGTGAGTGCAAGACATGTATATACCCTCCAATGTTCTTCTCAGAACCAGAGTGTGTGGGAACTTTGGATGCATTTAAGATCAGTGCTTAGGTGCCCACTTACTGCAGTTAAACTGTGCATCCCAGTGCACAGGAATTCCACAGCTTAAGTGTAAAGAGTTCCTTATCAAGATAATTTGATACTGGAAAAGGGTCCCTTGAAGGTAGAACGTTTGGAAAACCTCTGGCTGGAAACCACTGTGGTGTTGTTTTTACCACGTAAAAACTTTTGCTAAAAGAAGGCAGTGGGTGTTGTGGATTGAATTCTCTACCTTCTAGTTGGTCACCAAATCCCTTCTCCATTCATTCATTCATTCATTCATTCATTCACTCACTCACTCACTCACTCACTCACTCACTCACTCACTCACTCATGGTAGGTAGGTAGGTAGGTAGGTAGGTAGGTAGGTAGGTAGGTAGGTAGGTAGGTAGGTAGGTAGGTAGGTAGGTAGGTAGGTAGGTAGGTAGGTAGGTAGGTGGATGGATGGATGGATGGATGGATGGATGGATGGATGGATGGATGGATGGATGGATGGATGGATGGATGGATGGATGGATGGATGGATGGATGGATGGATGGATGGATGGATGGATGGATGTGTGATGATAGATAGATAGAGAGAGAGAGAGAGAGAGAGAGAGAGAGAGAGAGAGAGAGAGAGAGAGAGAGAGAGATCTGATCCTGAATATGCAAGAAATGTAGACCAATACTATTCTTCTTTGGAAAAGCTCGTAGCAATGCAAATTCAAGCAAGTGCTGTGACATGGAATAGAACTCTGTCCTATGAGCAAAATATCTTTTGTTGTGTCTCGCAAACTGGCATGTTAACTTTGTAATAATAAAGCCCAGTGTAGGGTTCTGGTTTCACATTCTGTCTCTTGTTTGCATCTTCTGCCCTCTAGTGGAAAAAGTGTAAACTGCGCCATGGCTTAAGTACAAGAACTATAACTCTCAGAAGCAATGCCTAAAGACATAACAAAAATTAACTACAGATCACAAAATAGTTGCAGAAATATCTCCAATTACCAAAAAGCTATATTGACATAACTTAAGAACATAAGAAAGAGCCTGCTGGATCATCCATCTAGTCCAGCACTCTGCTACTCGCAGTGGCCCACCAGATGCCTTTGGGAGCTCACATGCAGGATGTGAAAGCAATGGCCTTCTGCTGCTGCTGCAGCTGCTCCCAAGCACCTGGTCTGCTAAGGCATTTGCAATCTCAGATCAAGGAGGATCAAGATTGGTAGCCATAGATCGACTTCTCCTCCATAAATCTGTCTAAGCCCTTTTTAAAGCTATCCAGGTTAGTGGCCATCTCCACCTCCTGTGGCAGCATATTCCAAACTTGCGTCTATACTTGCATCAGTAGTTTAAACAAACAGGATTCAAGGAATTCCCATGTTCTAAAATAAACCTGGGAACACGCCTAACAATCTGAGTGGGGGAAAGGCACAAAATGATTTCACGCTGTCAACAAAAACACAGTGATAGACAGCAATAAGTACAAACACAAAATTTAATGATAGAATAAATTTCACAGTTTCATGCTGCAATTCTCTGCGCCTCATATAACCGATGCCTCAAGGATTAAACCCCAATAATAAAAGTTCACAGAAATGCTAAAAAAAAAACCTAGCAAGGGAGACGGAGAGAGTGAGCTGGGAAAATGGTGCCAAAGAAGACATTCTGGGATGGCAGACAGGCATAGAAGTCATCTTAAAATGTTCGCACAGCAGTGAAGGTGTTTTGAAAACGTTCCAACCCAAAGAGTTGTTTTGAAAGGGGATTCACTGAAAATGTTTTGAGGCTGGAAACAGAACGTTTTCAGAACCAAAGAGGGGGAAAACAGTGCAGAATTACATGGAGGAGACATTTGATTTCCTGCCTTTTAACATTTTAAAGGGTTTGTGAGGAAAGGGCCGTGGTCCATTGAATCCCCTGCAGCAAACTATCTCCTGTTGCTCTAGGACCTGTTTAGAGAAGCTGTGGTTTTACATGGCACCATTTATTTTGAGATTGTAAGAGCTCTTTGTCATAGGTGTAGCTGCCATGGAAACAACCAGGGACAAAAGCCCTGGGCGCCTCCATGGGAGTAATGTGGGAGGCAGAAAAATCGCCCCCACACTTCCGGGAAGGAGGAGCGTGGCACATCACGCCAAGGCCCAGCCACGCCCCTCCTCCTTCCCAGAAGTGGCTTGGTCTATTGCCCCCCCACACCTTCCCCCATTTACCTGAGTTCAGCCGGCTGCTTTTTGCAACCTGGTGGGAAAAGCAGCCTGGTGGGAACTACTCTCCCAGAAGACCCTGTGAGCAAGTTGGGATGGGGCACCACGGGGGTGGGGCCTGGGCAAGGCCTGGGCACCATTTTGCCCTGGGCTCCGTTTCCCCCCCTACATCACTCCCCTTTGTATGTTGTTTTCCATGTGTTCACCATCAACTCTCAGTTCCGTCAGTTGTGAGGGGGGTGGGCGAGAGTGTTGCTTCTCACAAATAAGCTCGCCTTTGAATTACACAGAATTGGGTCCCCAGTATTGCCCAGTGGAAGACCAGCAACAGTTCCTCTTGCCATTCCCTTCAAGTCTGCTGCCCCCTGGTGGACTTAACACTCATTGCTCCCAGTAATGCTATGGGAAATCACCTTTCTTGCCTGGATTGAGAATACAGTGCAGGCCATCAATACATTTCCTCCCCGTAATATGATTTCAAGGGGCTTTGCCTTAAGGGATAGTAACTCAAGCACAAATGAAGTACCATCAGGCTATGGCCCAGTTAAAGCCTTCATTCCTGGAGAGTGCAAAGAAGTCATCTTATTAAAAAGAGAAATGTGCCACCTTTATTCATTTAAAGCCTAGATGTACCAGCAATAATTTTCCCCCAGCTCAGATACAGGCCATAATCACTAGCTGCCCTCAGGCTTAAACTAAGGGGCTTATTGCAAACAAGCAAGGTCGGAAAAAATCCATCTCTTCCTTGGCATGAACGAATTGAACAGCTAGAATAATTAAACCCCCAAAATATATCTTCCTGGTTGCACTGAAAGGCTTTTGATGTCTCAGTAAAAGTGTGTCTTCCATAATCTCCTTGGACTACATCGCAAAGGCAAATCCAGTTTAATTAGAATCCACCACTTTTTCTCTTCTTCCCCTGTTTTAAATTTTGAGTTTTTATTACAAAGGCATTTTATTTCAACCAGCTTTGAACATCTAGATTTTAAGAAGCAGTGATTTAGGTTTTATAGGTGTATTTTATTGCAGGCTTGATTTTTTTTTTTACGGCATGATGTGATTGTATTGTATTGTATTGGTTTTTATAGTTATTGGTTTTATTATTGTAGATGTTATTCAATTGTATTTGTATTTTGTAAGCCACCTTGAAAACGACTAAAGAAAGGCAGGGTATAGAAGCTTTCAATAATCAATCGATCAATTAATTAATCGAATGCCGGGAAGAGCCTTCTGGACATCAAAGAGAGTTCTGTCATGTTAATGGACTTCCACTTTACTTTCAGTTTCCCACCTTCCCTTGATCTGCAACATGTAGAGAACTAGAAATGCCCAAGAGCTGGCCCCTGACTTTATCTTTCACATCAGCCTTGAGAAAGTAACACCTATAGCATAGGTGTCAAACTTGTGGCCCTTGAGATGTTATGGACTACAGTTCCCATCAACCCCTGCCAGCATCATGCTGGCAGGGGGTGATGGGAACTGTAGTCCATAACATTTGGAGGGCCGTGAATTTGACACCTGTGGGCTATACCATTCCTGTCCTGTTTCACTCTGCCTTTAACATGGGGTGAGAAAGAGGGAGGGGGGAGACCTCAGGGGATATAAGGTTGTACCCAAAGACAGTTCGTTAGGACCGGCTTTCTCCAGTCATGCCATCCAATGTTTGTCAACAAAGGCTACTGATTTGAAATCTAGAGTCTGGTGATTGTCTACAGATCCCAGGCTTGACAATGAACCTTAACCGAAGAACAGCATTGCTGGGGTAGACCAGTGGCCCATCTAATCCAGCACCACTTTTCACACAGCAGTCATTGCTTGCCCTGGAGGGCCAGACATAGAAGCTAAGCCCTTTTCCTGCCATTGTGTCCCAGCACTTATATTCAGAAGTTTCCCTGGTCATCAAGGTTCATTAATAGACCTCTCCTTCATGAATCTGTCCAATCTCTTTCTAAAGCCATCACTGGATCTACTGGCCGTGAATTCCACAGTTTAATCACTTGTTGAATAAAGAAGTCATTTCATTTGTCCATTCTATTATTCATCAACTTGATTGAGTGCCATCAAATTACAGTATTTTCAGAGAGGGAGGAATAAGTTATCTCTAGCTACCTATCCCAGCCTCTGCATAGTCCTCTAGACTGCTATTATGTGCTTTGATCTGGTGGTTAAAAAAAACTACCTTTGGACTGGTAGTAAGGTTTCCTCTAACAGGCCGGAATTTTCCCAGAGGTCTCCTCTTCTGTGACAGACCTCCAACTTGCTCTCCAAATGCTGCATGTTGGAACATCCTGGAGGACAAGAGAAATCCCCTTTCTACTAGTGGAAATCCGTTCCCTCAGTGGAAATTACCACGGGATCACATCCAGCCTGTGCTGCGCCAGCTACATTGGCTCCCAGTAGAGTTCTGAATCATCTTCAAGGTGTTGGTGTTGACCTTTAAGGCCTTACGTGGCCTGGGACCCTCGTATCTTCGAGACCGCATCACCCCATATGTCCCTACATGGCCTCTCCATTCGGTTGAGGCCGATCTACTGGTGGTCCCTGGCCCCTCAATGATGCGGCTGGCCTCCACGCGGGCCCAGGGGCCTTTACGGCTCTGGCCCCGGCCTGGTGGAGTGCCTCTTCCACTGGCTGTCAGACCTACAGAACCTTAGCGAAGTTTCGCAGGGGGGCCTGTAAGGCTGAGGATTTTTTAGCTAGACCTTTGGAGAGGGACCAGCCGCTGAAGGTCCCCCCTCCTTTTTTGGCTCTTAACATCTGGGCCCTCTTTCCTCTAATGGGACTCGCCGTCCCCTCCCTCATGGGGAGGATTTAAAATTGGGGTTGATGGACGCCTCTCGTTATTCTTACTGCTGTTTTTAAAGGTTTTAGTAACTATATTTATAACTGTATATATGCACTGTATTGAGATTTTATGTTGTACACCGTCTGGAGCCCCTCGGGGATGGGGCGGTATAGAAGTCTAAATAATAAATAAATAAATAATTTTAAAAACTACCTTTGGACTGGTAGTAAGGTTTCCTCTAACAGGCCGGAATTTTCCCAGAGGTCTCCTCTTCTGTGACAGACCTCCAACTTGCTCTCCAAATGCTGCATGTTGGAACATCCTGGAGGAGAAGAGAAATCCCCTTTCTACTAGTGGAAATCCATTCCCTCCGTGGAAATTACCACGGGATCGATCCTTACTTCACAATTAAAGTGTGAGATCACAGCACATCAATTCCTGCAATTCCCACCTATCAATGAGTTGAACACTGGCCCATTTTATCTATAATAAGGTTTGTCTTGTCACAGAACCACACGCTTCTCAACCCGCCAACTGAGCGCTGAATTTAACCTCATGGGTCACCCGCTCTTGTGCCCTGCTGTTCTTTAGTAACATCAGCGGTTGACTGTAAGTTCTGAGCTTTTCTATCAACAGCCTGTATTTCTGGCCAGTATCAAATAGTGTGTATTTATACATTCCCAAGCCGAGGAAGCCTAGTTTTACGATACAAGCCCTGCTTTCCTTCAGCTCGGGGACAGACGCTTGGATCCACCCTGTAACTGAAGCTTAAAATACTTCATTCCTTTGTCATTTTCCTAAAGACTCCATTCAGGGGCAAGGGGATGTTCTTTGCCAGATGGTCGTATATACAAATCAACATCACGTTCTCTTCATTTTACATCTTCAGCTTGTCCAGATGGCTTTTTCGGGCTCAAGTGTCGGCAGGTGTGTGACTGTGAGAACGCGGCTGCCTGCGATCACATCACTGGAATGTGCCATTGCCGCCCTGACTGGACGGGACCCAAGTGTGACCGCCGTATGTATACTGGAATAGAGCTGCTTGTGTTAAAAAAAACCCTCACCATCTCTGAATGCACAGGCCACGATCCAACAATATAGGAATGCCAAACGGATCCATATACAAGGATCTGTAATGCTGTTTCTTTCCCTTGCCTTCTAGCATTTCCCCAAGAGCTGTGTGTGTGCATATGTGTGCATGGTTTTGTTTGTTTGTTTTTTGCATACCCAAAAACACACATATTCCCATATTTTAAAAGAAGTTTAATGCAAATAAACCTTTTGGTTAGGTGCTCCTCCAATACTTTCCTGGATCAAATCAGAAGACTCTGTTTGCAAAGAGAAGATAACGAGGGATGATTTATGCCGTTTATGATTATTCCAATTATCACATGATGGTCCAGCTATTCAAAATTATTCCCACATGTGAATCGTAGCTGTTGCCTTCAATATTTGTTAATTGGCAACCCCGGTTGTCCAAATCCACTCTTTTAAAATTGTATTTTCATAATGTAAAGTGGAGGTCCATATTTAGATTACATTATCATAATGTAATATAAATATAATTCATCATATAGCATGCAACTTTTGTAAATATTATATAATTTTTTCATTATTTATACCGACATTAGATTTAGTTTTGTTTCAGTGCAGTAAGAATGGGTGCTATTTCTTAACAAAATCATCTTGCAAACTGTTTGCCATCCCAAGTTGGTCTATTATGTGCTGTTATTTTTTCCCCTCTGTGCATAAAGTATTGCCGCTGGCACGAAGAAGCCATTCCTCCATGCCAGTGATTTCTTTCCCGTTAACAACTTAGGAAACAACTCCTAACATCTTTCAACAATAATTTTATGTGAGCGTTTAGGCAAGAGACGCTATCATATATGGATCATTTCGGGGACTTGGGATCATAATTATCCCACTCAATGAGCTTCAAGGCAAAATGGGGGTTTGAACCTTGATCTCCCAGATCCTAGTTGGACTCTGACCACTGAACCACATTGGTCACAGGAAGGGATCCAGCATTCATGTGCCATTTCTAGGCACTGTTCAGAGTTTTCAGACAACCCAATTCTTCTGGGATTCGATTTTGCAATGATCAGCATGCAACAGAGTAATCTAATCATTCACTGGAATTCACCCTTTAATACTTTTTCTTCTGAAGAAGCTTCTGGACTTTTGTCGGATATTCCATTGGTACATCCTCCGTGGACATGTTTGGTATTTTAACCATTTTTGTCTAGGGCAAGGAGTTAAGTAAGCTGCCTTACACTCAGTCTAGCAGCTGTTCTCCATTGAAGTCAACGTTGTTTTATCTGATCCACAGCAGCTCTACAAGGTCTCAGTCGGAGGTCTTTCTCACCTTCTACCTAATCATTTTAACTGAAGATGAGTAGCCCCATCCACCAGCCGGGTGACTGGCTGCTGCCCCCAAAAAGACACGTGGGGAGGCTGAAAAAGTCAAACAGCCTCCCTGCTGCTAAGAAGAAGAAGAGGAGGAGGAGGAGGAGGAGGAGGAGTTTGGATTTATATCCTGCCTTTCCCTCCTGCAGGAGACTCAAAGGGGCTGACAATCTCCTTCCCTTCCCCTCTCACAACAAACACCCTGTGAGGTAGGTGGGGCTGAGAGAGCTCCAAAAAGCTGTGACTAGCCCAAGGTCACCCAGCTGGCCTGTGTGGGAGTGTACAGGCTAATCTGAATTCCCCAGATAAGCCTCCAAAGCTCAGGCGGCAGAGCGGGGAATCAAACCCGGTTCCTCCAGATCAGAGTGCACCTGCTCTTAACCTCCTGCGCCACTGCTGCTCCCTCTATGGGCCGCAGTGGGAGCCTCTATGAGCCACAGTGGATGTACAGCAGCCCAAAGGCTGGCTTAAGTCCTTACTGCAGTCCACCAGCCAAAGCCAGCAAAGGCCAGGAAAGAGCCAACAAATGTTGGCCCCATCCCTGGCCATGCCCCCGGCTTGCCCCCTTCCCCTGGGACGCCGGCAACAGGGGCGCTGGGACATTCTGCACTGCATTCCAGTGCTGGGGGGACGACTGCATAACAGCAAAATTGCCCCTCCGCTGAGGTAAATGCCCCGACAAGGGCAAATCCGCAGACACATGCCAATCCCACAAGCAGATTTGCCCCCCACCCCGGATGGGACTCTTAGAAACTTACCTCGAAGGCCCTTCTTCTCAGTGAAATAGGTGTCCTCACCGACAACAAAATCCTCTGTCCTCCACTTTCTCACTCTTCACGGATTCAGCAGGTGTAGCAGGTTGCCATACTTCGGCGGGGCTTTCCAGTTGTTAAGAATGGTGCTTGGTCAAATCTGAGGAACCAGTTGTTAAAATTATTTGAATCCCAGCTCTGTCAGCACCAGAACTGTGAGGCTGTTATCTGGGGAATTCAGATTAGGCCTGTACAATCCCACAACTGCCAGCTGCAGGCCCTTTCGCTAATACAAAATAGGTGCTCCAAATCTGGAGCCACCAGGGTGTTTTGTTGTGAGGGGAAGGGCACAGGATTGTGAGCCTCGAGCTCCCAGGAGAGAAAGGGGATATAAAGCCAAATCCTCCCCTGTCCCCTTCACTCCTTTCCCTGCCTAATATGTGTGGCTAGGCCTCTTTGGATCATGGTCCTTAGGAGTATTCAGAAAAAAGTAGTAGAGAATTATTATTTTTTGCCTTAACTATAATATCATTGATTGGGCAATTTAGTGTAGAAACCCATTTTCAAGAAACAAAATGCTAAGGAATGTATTTTGGGACACTTCAACACCAAGTTGTTGTTTTTTTTAAGGAAAAATCTCTCTGTATTACTTATTCATACAGATGTCCTTAATTTTGAGCCAATGAAAATGGCTCGGTTTGGCACAACTTGGAGCTTGCCAACACATTGTAAAGGTGTGTACCCTGCACTCAATCCAAGCCGGTTGCCAACAAAAACTCAAGTTCTGCTGTCAAAGTAAATTGTACATTTGCATATGCTTTATGAAGTTTGGGTGTTTAGTTAAGGAGCAGGTCTTGAAAGTTTAGTTTTGCTAGGGATTTGGCTGGCAGAAGATAGAATAACCGAAGAAGGGAAGGACTGCGTTGATCAGTTGAAACAGTGTCTGATAATAGCACCCATGGAGGGAAAAGAGGGGTGGGAAACTGAGAGATTCACAAGGCTCTGCAGTTGCCATGGCAGTGGGACATTAACAGAATGGAGCAGGGTTCCAAAATCGATGGGCACTAAGATCTGTCACAAAATATGTGGAAGGTGTGGTTCTCCTGTGTAATCTTCTCCATCTGTTGTCACTCCTTCTCACCCCTGCAGAATCATTTTCAGGGTCATGGTAGATTGGAAGGGCCTGGAGTGAAAGACAAGGACTTGAAATTGTTCTTCCTTCCTGCTGTTCCACACGTGTAGCTCCGCTGAGGGGAGGGAGCATTTATTTATTTAAGCCAGAGGTAGGGAACCTGCGGCTCGAGAGCCACATGCGGCTCTTCTGCCCTTGCACTGTGGCTCCATGAGCCGAGCCGCCAGCCCCATCCTTGCCCGCCCTGCAGGCAGCAGGGTGGGCGCACCAACTGCCCATGGTCGGCTGGGCTGCGCCGCGGGCTTCCCCTCTCACCCGCCCCGTTGGAGCGGGGTGGGCGCTTTCCCGGCGGCCGGCAAGGCTGAGCCGCCGGCTTCATCCTTGCCCGCCCTGCAGGCGCATCCATGCGCTTCTCAGAATGAGCGGAGTAAAAGGTAAAAAAAACCCTATATATATATAGTGTTATCTTTATTTTAAATGTCAAAAATTATTTGCGGCTCCAAGTGTTTTCTTTTCCTGTGGAAAACGGGTCCAAATGGCTCTTTGAGTGTTAAAGGTTCCCTACCCCTGATTTAAGCAATTTATACCCTGCCCTATACCATAGTCTCAGGGCGGCTAACAAACGGGGGGGAAACCCCATTAAAACATACAAAGTTAACATCAGAATAAAAACATAGTTTTTAGACAATACATAAAAACCATTTAAAATCCCCACCCAACCCAACCCACCCCCCCCTGCAGCTGACATCAATAAGAGGGTCCCCAAAAAATGTAGGTCATCACAGTGTCCAATCCAGCAAACAATAAAACATGAAATAATTAATTAAATATACCTGCTAACTCCCAAATCACAGATCCCACCACAACTACAAAAACTAAAATACAATGAACTAACACAGAGTCTGCTCCACCTACAGCATAACCCTCCCCAAACATTCCCCAAACAGGCCCACAACGGGCAGCACCCTTGTGCAACCACCCTTCGGCTGCTGCCCAAGGCTGCCGCCCAAGACCACTGTTTTGGGCTGTTGGTGGACCTCTTGTTTCCATCTTCTTGTCCCTCCTCCTATCCACTAACCCTCACAGCTGTTCCTCTGTGGATCCTACAACATTGGAGTGATCTTCCCAGGGGTTAGAGGGATTTGCAGGAACAGATGGGAGCATGGGAATACTCGGCATGCCCTTCTGCCCGCCAGTGGTAGGAAACCTGCCACGTTGACTCTTATTTAGACGAGTTTGGATTTATACCCTGCCTTCCTCTCCTATAAGGAGTTTCAAAGCAGCCTATAAGGAGTTTACTTCCCTTCCTACCCCCACAACAGACACTTTGTGAGATAGGTGG
Source organism: Sphaerodactylus townsendi (assembly GCF_021028975.2). Lineage (NCBI taxonomy): Eukaryota > Metazoa > Chordata > Lepidosauria > Squamata > Sphaerodactylidae > Sphaerodactylus > Sphaerodactylus townsendi. The sequence goes on from NC_059432.1 coordinate 96,304,900, forward strand.
GGCTGAGAGAATTCTGAGAGAACTGACTGGCCCAAGGTCACCCAGCCGGCTTCACATGTAGGAGTGGGGAAACAAATCCAGTTCACCAGATAAGAGTCCACCACTCATGTGGAGGAGTGGGGAATCAAACCTGGTTCTCTGGATTACAGTCCACTGCTCTTAACCACTACACCACACTGGCTCTCCTTCAGCATAAAGCCCAGCCAGTCAGAGGTAGCAAATGTTGCTTCCAACCCACTGAGTTCCAAGTGAAGGAAAGAGCTGTGCTTCTTGTGATGGCTCATGTAATGCTCTGTTAGTTCATGACCCCAATTCAGCAGCAAAGTCTTTCTGGAGTGCCCTTCCAGGTCAAGTATCCATAGATCCTGAAAAGCCACAGCTAAGTTTGCATGGTGCACTGCACAGAATCTAGTGTTGCAACTTCAGGTTGGAAAATTTCTGGAGATTTGGGAGGTGGAATCTGGGAAGGGGAGGGACCTCAGGAGGGGACAATGTCCTGGAATCCACCTTCTAAAGCAGGCATCTTCTCTGGACTTCAGTTGCAGTTCTGGGAGATCTCCACAAGGATGTTGACATTTCCAATAGAAGCTCTGCTACCCAAAAAAAACCAGATCAAACTCGTTTTCTCCCCAAGCAGTTCCCATCCTAATACATGACAGCGAGCATATATATTTTCAGATTTTTTCATTGCCTAAATCTTGCTCTTTTTTTTTGCTTAAAAAGTCTAAAACTAAGATTTTTAAGTTGCCAGATTTTTAGCCCCATCTAAAGCCAGAGGCTGCAGGACACGGTGCCAATGTGGTGCTGCCCCACCGCATCCAAGGGGGCTTTTCGGAGACATGAGGGACAAAAAAAGACTCCAACTCCACCCATAGGGCTTACAGGACTCACACACAAAGGATGATATAAGTCCAAGGCAGTGGTGGGATCCAAAAATGTAATAACAGGTTTCGATGGTGGTGGGATTCAAACAGTGGCGCCCGCCCTTTGCTTTTTAACGCTTACCTCTCAGTCCCGATTGGACCAGGGAGGTTGCTTTAGTAACCCCTTCTCGGCACTCAGAAAAAAATTAGTAACCACTTCTAGAGAAGTGGTGGGAATTGGTTGGATCAGCAGTGGCGAGGGAGGTTAAGAGCTCGTGTATCTAATCTGGAGGAGCCGGGTTTGATTCCCAGCTCTGCCGCCTGAGCTGTGGAGGCTTATCTGGGGAATTCAGATTAGCCTGTACACTCCCACACACACCAGCTGGGTGACCTTGGGCTAGTCACAGCTTCACCGAAGACTCTCTCAGCCCCACCTACCTCACAGGGTGTTTACATTGTGTGGGGAGGGCAAGCAGATTGTAAGCCCCTTTGAGTCTCCTGAAGGAGAGAAAGGGGGGATATAAATCCACACTCTTCTTCTTCTCTGGTCCAAGGGCTGGGGCACCACGCTCCCAGCCTGAAACCCTTGGATGGAGCTGACTAATTACCCCTAGGAAAGCCTCACCCCACCTCCCCCAACACTGGGTGTCTGTTTGGGAGGCCAGCGCAGCCCAGCCATGGCCTGGCCTTCCAGATGTTGCCACGGTGAGACTGAAGGGTAGGCGGCTGCTGGTGCATCTGCCCCCTCTGCTGGGGCAAGTGTTCCGGGGAGAAGAAATGGGCCACCGTAAGGCCACACCCCTCCCTTCCCTTCGGACAAGGCTCTTTGACTCAGATGCCAGGTTACATGAAGTGAAAAGTTTTGACAAAATTGCTCTCACTAGTTTATTCATTGAGCAGTTCTGTAAGATACTCCGCCATGGCTATCGGCCTTTGAGGTTTGGTGAAATATGAGCTTATTGTGTTCTCTCTGTGTTGTCTGAGACTTCAGAGCGTTTCTGACTTGGCGCAATGGCTTTTCTTTTGGTTACAGGCCATTTGCTCTGACTTTCAAGACATGGGCAAAGGCAGCGACTGATCTATCAATTAATCCTTGAAATCCTTTACATCTTTTCTTTCTGCATATTAAGTTTAATTAAGAGGCGCAGTTCATCATCTTAAGCCATGTTGGTCTCTTTCATCTTCTCGCTGTAACCTACTGTACGCCTCTCCAAAGTTTCTACTGATCCTTGTGTAACAGGACTATTAAAGACCATGTCTGATTTATTTCTTGTACTGGTTAAGACACCAAAGCTGTTGCAAGTGTTTGTGCCTCCGAGTGAAAGGGGGAAGGTCGAACAACAATGCAGAAAGGTAGTTTTCCCTCCCCACCTTCCTTTTCCTCTTAGCGACACAATGAATCATCATTTTGATTTTAAGACTGGGCAGTAATGCCTTGTAATACACAAGTGTCGCTGCTAGATTCTTCCAAAGGTTGCTCTTAAACGGGAGGGTGATGGCTTGCTTCCAGGTCTTCTGGCAACACACAGTGCCAAATTTATAGTCAAGCCTGGTGTCGCAAGATGATGGAGAGGCCTTCTCCTGAGAGAGAAATAAAAGGCTCGGAGGGGAATTGTGAGACCCGCACGGAAGCGAGATAGAAATTGATTTGCTCAAAGACTTGATGCTACTAAAAGCTACTTGCTGAGGGAGAACGTGTGGTGTGAATGCAGAAGCTTTCAAAATTATCGATAAGGGAGGGTGCCCACCACATGTCTGCAGAGAACTTGTCAACAAATGCAAATGAAATGAATTTTTGTTTCTTGGGGGTGCAGAGCGGCACTGACCTTCCAGACTAAGTGGAAGTACTGATGCAAACAGTGGCAACATGTATAAGCTTTCTCATAACTGAGGTTGACCTGGAATCAGGAGTTGGAAGAGTGGAATATCCAACCTCTAACTGCGGTGGTGGTTTGTGTTTAGCTTTTTTCCTTAAAGGTTGGTTCCGCTTCTCTGAGTGATAGAAGCTGCAAACAGCAGGGCTGGAACGATTTGTTCTAAGTGTCACAGATGGTTGTCAAATGCAGACACCTCCTGTTGCCTCCTCTTCATTCCCCTGCAATACCTAAGGATATTGAGCACGTGATGTGAGGGGAATGTACTCAGAATGTCCTCATCCCTTCCTCCTCCATTTCAATGGCTGCCACTTGCAGGGGTGGTGAATCCAACATTCATAGGAATCATTTCCTACATTATGGAATTTTAGATATGTCTGGGATTGTGGGAAGTGACGGGTCAAAGTGCTGTGTTTAGATAGATAGATAGATAGATAGATAGATAGATAGATAGATAGATAGATAGATAGATAGAGAGAGAGAGAGAGAGATTCTTTACATTGATACCCTGCCAATCCCCCGAAGGACTCGAGGCGGCTTTACATATCTATATATAATAAAACATAATAAAAACAATACAGAATTACAGAAATACAAGCTATAAACACTAAAACCGATTAAGACCAGTAATTTCAAGATGGCATAAGATTCCTAAGAATATATGGAAGTAGGCGTGTGTGTCATATCCCAGGCGAGGATCCAGAAACAATATTAAATGGGGTGCCCGGCTGGTCCCACAGAGAAGACCCGGCAGAACAACTGTGTTTTACAGGCCTTGTGCAACTGAGGCAGAGTCCACAAGACCTGGATGTCCCTGGGGAGTGGATTCCACCAGGTTCGGGCCAGGGCCATAAAAGCCCAGGCCCGTGTTGATGCCAGCTGAAAATCCTTGGGGCCCGGGACCACTAACAGATTCCCCTCCACAGACTGGAGGGGCCTTTGAGGACACTAAGGGAAGAGGTGGTCTCGCAGATATGCAGGTCCAAGACCATTAATGGCCCTAAAGGTCAACACCAAAACTTTGAAGATGACCCGGTGACAATAGCCACACAATAGCCTGCCACACAGCCCTCAAATGTCTGTTTCTAGTCTTATTTCTTTTCTTGGATTACAAGTGGTTAATTTCTAAAAGTGAAAATGGTGGGTTTGTGCTAGCCTTGAACTTGCACCTCCTGATTTGAAAGCTGCTGCCTTTTAACAAACCCAAGGTGTGTGGAGATAAATTGTGGTTACTCAGAAGTTAGGATAGTATATTTCCTGGCTGCTGTGAGTTTTCCAGATTGTGTGGTCGTGGTCTGGTAGTGAGAAGGGAATGTGGGGTACATAGTGAGAAGGGAATTGTCCTGGGACATGGACAATATATACCCCACTAAACATTCCCTTCTCACTGGATACTGCGTGTAACAGACTTCTCTCTGTGATACACCCCTGAAGATGCCAGCCACGGATGCAGGCAAAACATTAGGAACAAGATCTACCAGACCTCAGCCTCGCAGCCCAGAAAACCCACCACAACCAGTTTACAGAAGAAACTTGATTATGGGGATCATGATTTAGCATGCAGATCAGTTTTAATAGCACTATGATTGGGCCCATTCTTTCTTAACGTTGTTTTGAGCCTAGATCTTGGTGCCACCTATCCTGAGCCTTTTGTGATTGTGCTGAATTTGTATAACTGTTTTAGGTACTTCATAAGAACGCGGACAAGATGTCTCTTGATCATCCTTGCTGTAGCCCTTGGGGAGTCGCCCAATAAAAGCTCAGCTTGTTTAGTGTAATTCTTGCAGGTATAGAAGGGGGGAGGAAAACCCTCCTGATTTCCTGGAGTTTTCTTACCAAGCAGCAAATAAACAAACCTGTCAGATTGACTGTGGTGCTTTGTGAAACCTTTTCAGTTTACACAGACCTTTTGGAGAAGGGAAAGGCGATGCCTGGTCTATCATGTGAATTGTTCCATTCTTCACATTTCATCCCAGGAGAATTTAGTGGATGTTGCAATACATATTTGCAGATCCAAGTTATTCTGTCAGTCACAATCAGCAAGCAAATATGTGCGTATGACTTGAAAGGATAGCTCTGTCCGAAGTAAATTTCCCTTTTGTTTTCCTTGAATTGAGTTCTAATGAGCCTAACGTGTCCTTTGAAGTCTTGTGATTTGGGGCTTTGTGATTCATTCTCTCCCCTCTCTCTTCGCAGCCTGTCAGGATAAGCGTTACGGACAAGACTGCCATCAGTTTTGTAACTGTCGGAACGGAGCCGTCTGTAATCACACAACTGGCGTGTGTATTTGCACAAAGGGGTGGAGAGGACCACTCTGTCAAGAAGGTATGATATGAATTTTTGAACATAAGTTGTATGTTCCCTGGCAGCAGGCGTGGTAAAACTGTGTCTCAGCTCCAGGTCAAAAGTTGCTTGATTTTTTCCCTTTTTTATTCAATCATCATGGAGGTGAAATTGGCTCTAACCTGGTCTCCTTCCTGATAAAGCTAGTTCCCTGTGTGCAACACTTCTGTTTTTCTTTCCAGACCCTACCTACAGTCAGAAGTGAGATAGTATAGTTACTGGTTAAGTCCTTCACTGTCTGCTTTTAAGAATCAGGGTTTAGATCCCGTGACATCTTTCCCATCATGCTTCTCTCCAGCCATTATGGAGGCATTTCCCCACTGCAGTCCTTGCTTCCTCTGCCACTAGCATTTTTAACACAGAATTTGTACATCCCAGGGTGCTAGCAGCAGGGGAAAGGAACACTACAGTACAGGGAAGCCTTCACTGCAGCCACAGAGAAGTATGAGAGAAGCAGTATGATAGGTTTCAAGTTTGTTGTTCACAAAAAGACAGCAACATTGATACATCCAGATGTTTAATAAGGGATTTTCATTGCCGTTGGTTGATGATTAACTTCTGAAGGTTGCTCAAGGTAACTTCTTCATTCCTGGATTGTGTGACTAGCACTTGCCAAATACCAAGAGGGATCCTATGCAGAGGTGGGATCCAGCAGGTTCTCACAGGTTCCCGAGAGTAGGTTACTAATTATTTGTGTGTGCCGAGAGGAGGTTACCAATTGGTGATTTTGCCACATGATTTTTGCGTTAGTTACGCCCCTCCTCCGCTCCTCAGCAGTAGCGCGCAGAACTTGAAGCAGTCTAGCAGGAGGTGCACCAGCGTGCATGGCAGCCTGCACCTGTGTGCATTCGTTTCCCGCCCAAGGACCGGCGCAGCTGCTGCGTCCTTGCCACAGCCTCGCCCATCAATGCCCTGCCCCCAGAATGCCCAGCCACGCCCCTGTCGTGCCCTGCCCACCCCCATTGGCACTACACTACTATTTGAATCCCACAACCATGGGAACCTGTTACTAAAATTTTTGGATCCCACCACTGATCCTATGTGCGTTCCTCCTAGTATTCTCAGTCAACATGTTATATGAATGGGGTAACGCACATGCTTACCATGTACTGTGTATGTGTACCATATTTGTGTGGGGGAAAAAATCATCTGGTTACTTTGTACATAATGGTGCTCCCATTCACACAACACGACAATCATGAAACCTCTTTCTGTTTCAATGTAGAGTGTGAAGCTGGAAAGTATGGAGAGGAGTGTCTGCAGAACTGTAGCTGTAGCAATGGTGGAATTTGTGACCATCGTTCAGGGAAATGCTCTTGTCGTCCAGGGTGGTTTGGAGACCATTGTGATACTGGTAAGAAATATATTTTAAGTGTCTTTAGCTTTCTAAAAATTGGAAGGATAAAACTGAGCCAGCATGGTGTAGCGGTTAAGAGTAGATGGACTCTAATATGGAAAACCAGGTTTGATTCCTCACTCCTCCTCATGAGAAATGAACTCTAATCTGGTAATCTGGGTTGGTTTCCCCACTCCTACATTCCTGCGGAGTGACCTTGGACCGGTCACAGTTCAGAACTCTCTCAGCCCCACCTACCTCATGAGGTGTCTGTTGTGGGGAGAGGAAGGGAAAGGACTTTGTAAACTGCCTTGAGTTTCCTCACAGGAGAGAAAGGCTGAGTATAAATCCAACTCTTCTTCTATATGGAGCAGCAGTGGCATAGTGGCTAAGAGCAGTGGCTAAGAGCAGGTGCACTCTGATCTGGAGGAACCGGGTTTGATTCCCCGCTCTGCCGCCTGAGCTGTGGAGGCTTATCTGGGGAATTCAGATTAGCCTGTACACTCCCACACACGCCAGCTGGGTGACCTTGGGCTAGTCACAGCTTCTCAGAGCTCTCTCAGCTCCACCTACCTCACAGGGTGTTTGTTGTGAGGGGGGAAGGGCAAGGAGATTGTAAGCCCCTTTGAGTCTCCTACAGGAGAGAAAGGGGGGATATAAATCCAAACTCTTCTTCTTCTATATGTGCTTCTTCTTGCAATGGACCCTTCTGCAATTATGTAACTATATTTTGTAAAGACTTTGGACACCTTCAACTCTGCCAAACCTTAGCCTGAGGATAACCTCAAGGCACTTTTTAAAATTATTGAACACTGTAATTGCAATGTGAATAAGAATAGCAAAAAGCGACTATACCTAATTTGTTAGCAAATAGGGAGATTAACATCTCTCTTGACATTAAAACATTAGATCCTCTTATTAAAAGAATTTATAATTAAAATCATATAGCGTGAAGGTTTGCATGATTCCAAAAAAATGAATATTTGGCTTTAATTGAAACATATTGCACCATCTGTATCAATGACGTTCCATTTATATTGCAAAACAAAACATAGAGAACAAATGAATATTAGTTCTTTGGTTAATATGAAAGCATTGTATTACCAGTATGTTATCAATGCAGATTTGCCCCTGAATATACTTTTATAGGGAACGAGGCCTATTGAACACAGTAGCACTTGCGTTTACTGGTCTGCCTCCTATCAGCATTAGTATCGCTTGATATCATTTGAGAGCCAGCCTGGTGTCGTGGTTAAAAGAGGTGGACTCCAATCTGGAGAACCAGGTTTGATTCCCTACTCCTCCACATGAGTGACAGACTCTTATCTGGTGAACCACTCCTGCTGCATAACCTCAGGCTGGTCACAGTTCTCTGAGAACTCTCAGCCCCACCTACCTCACAGGGTGTCTGTTGTTGGGAGAGGAAGGGAAAGAGTTTGTAAGCCGCTTTGAGACTCCTTATGGTTGAGAAAAGCAGTTTATAAATCCAAGCTCTTCTTCTAGACGAGAGGGTTTCCATTGATTTTAATAAGACATAAGAAAAGATGTGGGGCTGTTCAAAGGGCCCCACTCCCTTTTGTATAGGAGGACCAGTTGTGTAAGGCTGCAAGTGTCTGCCTTCCTTGGCGCGTCCTTGCCTGACTAGCCTGCTCAGTGACTGCTCTCAGTCAGCACAACTATGGGCAGTCAACAGTGGGGCAGGCCAGAAACAACAGGCCAGAATGAGGTCAACAGGCCTCAGCCTGTTGGCACCTGCCTTTGCCTCACAGGGTTCTCACAAGCATGAGCTCCTCCTGTCCTGGGCAGGCAGGGTGGCTCAGAAGAGACCTTTCCAAGACTTCCAGTTCATTGGAATTTCTCCTGGGTAATACAGCGGCCAACCCACTTCTGATGGTACTTCAGTAAATTTTTACCTAAGTGGTTTTAGGGTTTCCATCTTACCATATTCTATTAATAAGGTACAGTAAAGGTACTCCCCTGTGCAAGCACTGGGTCAATACTGACCCATGGGGTGAAGTCACATGATGACATTTACTAGGCAGACTATGGGCCTTTCCCCACTTACCTTAATCCCCCCAATGCCGCGCTGTGTGCGGGGTCATCACAAGGCGCCATTTAAAAGAGCACCAGGGATGCTGCGCACTGAGGGGGCGCGACAGCGGCAGCATCGGGGCAGCTGCGCTGTCGCCGCCCCTGTCATAGGGAGTGCCAGGGGACCCCACGCTACTTTCGGACAGTAGCGCGGGGCTTAAGGTAAGTGGGGAAAGGCCCTATGTTAACAGGATGGTTTGCCATCGCTTTCTCGGTCCTTACCCCCAGCGAGCTGGGGTACTCCTTATACCAGTCTCAGAAGGATGGATGGCTGAGTCAACCTTAAGCCTCACCTTAACCTGATACCAACTTCTGTTGGGTTGTGAGCAGATCTTGCACTGCTGTAGTGCAGCTGACCATTCTGCGTCATGGGGCTTTTATTATAATAATTATTGTATCAAATTCTTTGTTCTCTAACACTTTGCTATCCTTTCAGGTCTGGTGATTCCTTTCTTCCTTTTCCCCCCTTTCAAGGTATGTCATCTTTCTGACTCTTCAAATCTGTCCTCTATCTCAGTGGTTCCCAACCTTTTTGAGTATGAGGACCCCTTTTGGCATCATTTTTTTTGCAGAGCTTTGCATGGTATCTCTGCATCCTGATTCCCATCTTTGCAATGGCCCTCCCATCTTCTGACTGGAATCAGAATAAGGGATCTCAGTTCCTACTTGTATTTGACGAAGGGAGCGTTGATTCTTGAAAGCTTATACCTCCAAAATCTTCTTGTTCTTTAGGGTGCTACTGGACTCAAATCCAACTGTTCTGCTACAGACCAACATGGCTACCCTCTGAAACCTCATGATAATTCTTATACCATATTGTCAAAGGCTTTTATGGCTAGAATCGCTAGAGTGTTGTGGGTTTTCCGGGCTGTATGGCTATGTTCCAGTAGCAATTTCTCCTGATGTTTCGCCTGCATCTGTGGCTTGTATCTTCTGAAGATGCCAGCCACAGATGCAGGCGAAACGTCAGGAGAAAATGCTACAGGAACACAGCCATACAACTCACAACACCCTAATAGTTATACCATTGATATCCTTTGTCTGAGAAAATGCATAATGGCAACAAGCGACTATAAACTCTGTAACACTTTTAAATGAATTTACATTTTATCAATCACAACAACATCTACATGTATTTGAAAAACAGTAGTGGCAGAATCAGCATGGTGTGGTGGTTAAAGTGTCGGTCTAGGACAGGGATCTGCAACCTGTGGTTCTCCAGATGTTCATGGACAACAATTCCCATCAGCCCTGCCACTTGGCCATGCTGGCAGGGGCTGATGGGAATTGTAGTCCATGAACATCTGGAGAGCCGCAGGTTGCAGACCCCTGGTCTAGGATCTAGGAGACCCAGGTTCAGATCTCCACGCTGCCATGGAGGCTTGTGGGTGATCTTGGGCCAGTCACATACTCTCACCCGCCATCATGGCCTTATTAATGGCACTTGGACTGGAGGAACAATGATCACATCACCAGAATATTCTCTCAGATCTCTGGTCACACATGTTGAGCTGCAAGCCTTTTCCGCAGCTGATAATATAATAATTGCTGATTTAGATTTTTTAAAAAAAGATGAGAACTGTGCTGGCACCTTAAAAAAAGGTGATTTTCATCAGGTCATTACGGTCCCATGGAGTGACATCGCATCACGACATTTACTAGGCAGACTATGTTTTTGGGATGGTATGCCATTGCCTTCTGCAGTCATCTACACTAGCAAGGTGGTACTCATTTTATTGACCTTGGAAGAATAGAAGGCTGAGTCAACTTGATGCCGGCTACCTGAAACTGACTTCCTTTGGGATCGAACTCAGATAGTGAGGAAAGCTTTGACTGCAGTACCACAGCTTACCCTTCTGTGCCACATGGCTCTGTTTCAGGCACATTAACAAGTAACAAAAATTATTCCAACATAAGCTTTCTAGATTCACCTCTCCTCTCCCTCACTTTCCAAGCTACTCTGGGGTGGTTGGGAAGAAGCCATCACATCCCAGTGAAACTCATGGCTCCAGCTGGTGGATAAAGGCCAGCCAGCAGCCAGACTGATAACAGAGGTGGAGAGCATGGCTGCCATAGAGATGAGTCCAGGAGGAAAGCACAGGTGGGAGAGGGCAGAAACCTACCCAAGCTGAATACATTTATGGACTCCTTGCAGTAACTCCATGCCCCTCCAGGGGTCCCCAGCCAACAGATTGGGAATCACTGAGCTAACTGGTTTTCCTTTATGCCTTCTTTCTAACTCAGTAGGTCATTAGGCACTTGACTTCATTTTCAATCCCTATCATAGACCTTAGGTAGCTCACAAGTAGATCAGGTGCTACACATAGCCTGATATTTAGAATATACATCTACATCATTCTTGCAAAAGCCTGTTGTTTCCAGTTCAAATCCTGTTATAGCATAAAAACATGTTACATATGTCCACAATCTCATGACGCTGCCTTGCAGCTGGGAGTTCAGTCTGGTATACTCTGACTGGCAGCTGTTGAACCAGCTGTTTTGGCAGAGAAAGGGCTTTACCCACATCTGTATATCTGATTCTTATTGCAGCTTGTCATGTTGGCTTCTTTGGTGAATGGTGTGAGGAACAGTGTGATTGTGAACACGGATACTCCTGCTATACCTGATCAGAGTGTGTCTCTGAAAGAGGATGGAAGGGAAAATGTGATAAACATGAGCTCCAGTTATGCTGTGTCCTGTTTCGTGTGATCCAATTGAGTGGCACCTATTGGAAATCCCTCACTTGAGGTCATACCTAGGGTTCTACTCTGTGACATCTATCCCTGATCATGTTGGCTAATTTTCTTTTCAAGAGTCAGTATAGTATAGTGGATAAGAGCAGTGGACTCTAATCTGGAGAACCAGGTTTGATTCCCCCCACCTCTACATGAGCAATGGACTTTAATCTGGTGAACTGGAATTGTTTCCCCACTCCTCCACATGAAGCCTGCTGGGTGACCTTGGGCTAGTCACACAGTTCTCTTCAAACGCTCTCAGCCCTTCCTACCTCACAAGAGGTTTGTTGTGGGGAGAGGAAGGGAAGACTTCCAGACTCTTTAAAAGGTAGAGAGAAGCAGGGTATTAAAAATTCTCTTTCTTAGCTCTGCCCACAGTTTTTCCCAAAATGAGACAAGGAGTAGAAGATACCTCAGTCCACTTCAGTGTTGTCTGAACATGTGTGCTCGTGAGATGGTCATATCCAGGCTCGACTATTGTAACTCACTGTACATGGGCTGACCCTTGAGACTGATCTGGAAGTTAAAGCTGTATCAACAGACAGCAGCCAGGCAGCGAGGGAGCACATTACTCCCATCTTACATTGGCTGCACTGGTTGCCAGTCAAATTCCGGGTCATGTTAAAGTGTTAGTTTTTACTTTCAAGACTTTGGGGAGTCTGGACCCTCCTATCTTCTTGACTGCATTTCCACATATTGCCCATGGAGGACACTCCATTTCTCTGATGGAAATCTGTTGGCAGTTCCTGGTCCCAAACATATTAGGTTGGCCTCAACCAGAGCTTTTTGGGCCCTGGCTCCAGCTGGTGGAACTCTTTGTCCACTGATACCAGGACTGGACGGGAACTTAACCAATTTTGCAGGACCTGCAAAACACAGCGTTCCATCGGGCATTTGTTTGAGACCGTCCATCATCATACTATCATCCTGCTAGCCTTCTGACCACTTACCATCAATAATATTTTCATCATTGAGTTAATTACCAGTGTAGTTACCGTATAAACTTGTGTATAAGCCGACTCGTGTATAAGCCGAGGCACCTAATTTTACTACCCAAACCTGGGAAAACGTATTGACTCGCGTATAATATGAAGCCGAGCAGGTGGGTGGCGGAGGCAGAGAAGTTTCCTTGGCATGTGGCTCCCCTGATGTCATATTGCCCAAATGAAAGACTCCCTCCACTCTTCCCAACAGGCTGGGCTTCCTCAAACCCGGCCCTGAGGTGGAAGGGAGCTCCTTATTTGGCAACGTGACGGCCCAGGGGAAGTCACTGCTCAGCCATGAAGGAAACTCTACCTCCCCGGGTTTGGAGGGAAACCCAGCCAGCCAGGGGTTCCCTTCACCCTCCCGAAAGGAGGGCAGCAACAAGCGGCTCTGTGCAGTCGCCAGAGATCACATCCTTGGCCATGCCCCCAGCCTCGGCAGAAGTCTGAAAAGCTGGCTGGTAAGCAGTGACTCGTGCATAAGCTGAGGGGGCATTTTTCAGTCATAAAACAGGGCTGAAAAAACTTCGGCTTGCTCCTTGCCTTAAAGTATATGTTGATTAAATAGTTAAATGGCACACCCCAATCTGTTTCGCATTCCCCCCACTCCGTGCAACAAGACAGACATGTGCACCTTTTAATTTCTCCATAGTTAAGTTTGCTGATTGGATGCAACCTTAGCATTAGGACAGAAAAAAAATCTCATATTTTGCAGTGTTCAAATTTTGTAAACTCCTATATTATATCTCCCTTGATTTTTTTCCCCTTACCCCAAAGACTTTAGCCCCTTATCACAAGAATCTGACCTTCCTGATAAGTCTTGTTATTTCTTTTGCAGCTCCATTGTAGCAAAGGGCAGATCTGGCTGATACTACTATGCATATTTGTGGTTCTGATAGAGATTATTGGGGAGGGGGTGTTCAGCTTTTTTGCCTGACTTCTATGGTAGGAACTGCACTGAGCATTGCAAATTCCCTTCTGGCATTCCTTGAAGCCACAAGACTGGAGAATATGGCTTCCTTCCAGGTTTTGTAGGCAGTGGCTGTGAAATACGTGAGTCCTCTTACGTAGGTTATTTTTTTCGTGGTATCCAAAAACTATCCTATGGGTAAAGAAATCTCTTTGAGCAAAATATGTGAATCATGAGGGTGTTCTGCAGTTGTAATCCAGGGAATGCTGGAAGATCAGTTGGGTAAGAAGTTGTGACGCAGGAGAGATAATTTCCTCGGGGGAATTTCATCCATATTTCTTCATCTTCTGTGTTATTTTTCCCGTTGCAAATGCTTCTAAACTCAGTGTCCTCGCTTATTGTTTCGGTCCCAAAAGGAAAGTAATAAACAAACTGGGAACCTTCTGCCCACGAAACAAAACAGTCTTCCTACCTTGCCTGAATGGTGCCTTAACTCTGTGAAAGCCACGTAGTGAACTGTGTGGAATGTTATGTGGAAAGGCAGCAGAACATCCAATGAGCCTGGGTACCACTCCACCACACATAAAGATGCAGACACAATATAAGCAGCCCTGGACTTCCAAGTCGTAACCAGAGTCGATCCAACATAGGTCCTGAGATCTAACAAGAGAGTCTGGCCAATCCGGGTCAGGGCAGCTTCCAACAACACTTAAATCATAATCCCTATACATAATTTGCTAAGAGTTTGGAATGTCCAACAACGAACCCCCAGCCAGGAGCGTACCGCCCAGGGGGACATGGGGTCAAAATTCCCTGGGCTGTGGCCATTTAGTCACGGGGGTGGAAATTCAGCCCCCCCCCACACACACACACATGCCCCTCTTCCTTCCTCCCTGGCTCCAAACACTGACTTCAAGACCTGGTGCAGAAAAATGTTGGATGTGGTGGAGGACGGTAGCCACTCATACTTGGGTGGGGGGGAGAGAACATTCAGATTCTGCACCGGGCTACATTTTCCCTAGATATGCCTCTACCCCCAGCCCATGGGTACGTAGGACTCCCATGGGTTGGAAGTGCATCCCTCACATTTCAACCAACCCCCCACTTCCCTTTCCAAGACCTGCAAGCCTTGGGAGGCGAGATGGGGGGAGAAGCACAAAGAATCCCCCCCCCACACACACACACACCTCTCTTCCCTGTTTCCCAAGCCATGCAGGGCTTGGGAAACAAAGTAGGAGCAGCCCAATTCTTCATGCGGTGCTCCGCTAAGATGGGACCCTTTCCATGTTTTCCACATTGCACAGGGCTTGGAAAAAAAGGGGAGGAATAGTCCTCTCCTGCCCACCCTCCTCCCCCATCCAGAGCTCATTTTATTTCATGGGCTTTACTGCTAGTTTATAATAAAGAACACATGGTTTTTGAAAGAACTTCAATAAAATACACAGCACATCACTGAAGTCCTTAAATCGCACAGGTAGGGGTATAAGTGTGAACCAGTTCTTCAGAAGCCCCGCTGTTATGTATTTCTGGAAATTAAACATTGACTTCATATTTGGGATGGGAAGCACCCTGCATACCATAATTCACAAGCTCTGGTGGGGGCCCACGAGACAGGAGAGAGATCCAAAACCAGAGCTATGTAAGCCTCTGACGCTGTCTCGAAGATTTCAGGCATCTGCGAGGAGACTGTCTCCACGCATATGTAGGGGGGGCACTTTCCCGAGTTTATTGTTTTAGTCGATTTTCCTTGCCATCAACCTATGACTTTCTCTAAGTGACAAGAAAATTGTAACTGGCCCTTGACAGTTGGGCACAAATTGACTTGAGCCAAACAAAATCAAACAGCCAACATAATCCCCGAGCATACATAATAAACTCCAAGTCCCCAAGGGCGGCATTCCTCTGCAGGCAGTGGTCTTATTGAATAAATGCTACCCCGCTCTTTGTTTGAGCACTGTGTTTACCAAGACAAATATAATTCAACGGTTTACATTTCCTCTTCCCTCAGCTTGTCTGCCAGGCACATACGGGGAGCACTGTAACCAAGTATGTCAGTGTTCTGGCAAGAATGAGGAGTGCCACCATGTGACGGGCCGGTGTGGCTGCTTGCCAGGTTACTACGGAATCCACTGTGACCTCAGTAAGTGTCATTTCTTCTTCATCACTGTCTCTGTTAAGCATTTGGCTGATGGGTTGTGATTCCAGGCTCCTGGCGCCTATGGTTTTAGCAGAAGCTTCAGTTTTCATAGGTCTCAAAGTGGAACTTTCCATAGTAATGCAAAGCAGAGTTTTTGTTTGTTTGTTTGATGGACACATACTTAGTGCTTGGGCTTATTTTGGTCATACATTTAGCATATGTACTTGTTATTTATTTGATGTAGAAGTAAGAAATGTGTTGGATAACAGGGGTCAGTGCTACAGGGGTCAGTGCTATCAGTCACAGACCAGGAAAGGGATTTAGGCGTCTTAGTTGATAGTTCCATGGGAATGTCAACTCAATGCATGGCAGCTGTGAAAAAGGCAAACTCTATGCTGGGGATCATTAGAAAAGGAATTGATAATAAAGAGCACCAAAGATTGTCCAAGTCTCTTATATAAAGCAGTGGAGTGCGAACGCGCCTTGAGGTACTATGTCCGATTTTGAATTGGCACGCGATCTCAAAAGGATATTGAGGAGATAGAAAAAGTGCAGAGAGAAGGGCAACAAGGATGATTGAGGGACTGGAGCACCTTCCCTATGAGGGAGAGGCTGCAGCGTTTGGGACTGTTTCTAGTTTGGAGAGGAGTATGCCTGAGGGGATATGATTGAAGTCTATAAAATTATGCATGGGGTAGAAAATGTTGACAAGAGAGAATTTTCTCTTTCTCTGTCACTAAGAACCAGGGGCATTCATTGATAATGCTGGGGAAAAGTTAATTAGGACTAATAAAAAGGAAGTACTTCTTCACGCGAACGCAGTGGTGATTGGTAGTTTGGAATATGCTACCACAGGAGGTGGTGATGGCCACTAACCTGATGATAGCTTTAAAGGGGCCCAGACAGATTTATGGAGGAGAATTCGGTTGCCTTGGCTACCAATCTTGATCCTCTTTGATCTGGATTGCAAATGCCTTAACAGACCAGGTCGCGGGAGCAACAGCCGCGAAGGCCGTTATGATCTCACATCCTACATGTGAGCTCCCAAAGGCACCTGGTGGGCCACTGCGAGTAGCAGAGAGCTGGACTAGATGGACTTTGGTCTGATCCAGCTGGCTTGTTCTTATGTTCTTATGTTCTTATAAATTATATCCGTTAATTTTTGCTATTGTATTTGAGACTGTGAGATGAAAAAGAATTTTGACTTGGGTTTCAAAGCTATCTTTGCCTCCCACTGGGCATTTTTATTCAGTTAGCATTTACCTACTTTGCGTTGTCTCTGTGCGCTGTCAACCGTCATCAGGCAGCCATCTTAGGTCGAATCCCCAGTACCGTCTTAGCCAGGTTTCAGAACACAAACAAACCAGGTTTGAGGGACGACCTCCCCGGTCAAATCCCCACTACCGTCTTAGCCAGGTTTCAGAACACAAACTAACCAGGTTTGAGGTCGTTTGTTTTCTGAAACCTGGCTAAGATGGTAGTGGGGATTCGACCGGGGAGGTCATCCCTCAAACCCTGGTATTGCTGCTGAAATCTAATAAAATGATGAGGACCATTTCGAGAAAAATCATCCCTCAAACCTGGTTATTTTGTGCTCTGAAATCTGGCTAAGAGGGTAGTGGGGATTCGACCTTAGGGTGGCCCGTCTGGCATTGATCGGAGCTGAGAGAGTCCCGGAGAATTACACCTTTCTAAGACAATATACTCTTCATAGGGCTGCATCAACAGTATCTTTTGTTAATTTCAATGTGAATAGAAAAGTCACTTCATTTGGAGAGAGAACAATTTTTTTTTTGATAAGCTTCATGGAGGTTAAAGGAATTTTGTTTATCTTTAAACATCACTTGCCTCTGACTTGTACCTCCCTATGCATCCACTACACACACAAACACACATCCTGTAGAAGAACAGAAGAGCTTGGATTTATATCCTGCTTTTCTGAACTGTAAGGAGTTTCAAAGCGATTTTCAAACACCTTCCTGTCCTCTCCCCACAACAGACACTTTGTAAGGCAGGTGGTGCTGAGTACAGAGAGAGCTGTGACTAACCCAAGGTCACCCAGCAGGCTCCACGTAGAGGAGTGGGGAATCGAACCTGATTCTACAGATTAGAGTCCCCCACTCTGAACAACTATATCATTCTGGCTTTCTATGTACACAGAACATAATTCAAGGATCCCTATCATTCCCACTTTGTTTTTGAGCACGGGTGGACCACAGCAAATGGATCTGTTTCTCACATTATTTATTTTTGAGATTTTTCTTCTCTCCTTCCTTAAGTGAGCTCAGGATAGCAAACTTGGAGGCCACCTCCTCATTTTATAGTTACAACAGTCTACCCAATGAACTTCAAGGCTGAGTGGGGATTTGATTTTCAGTCTTCCCAATCATAGCATGACATTCTCATCTCTACACCGCACTGACTCATAATGTTGTATTTGGGGTGTTACTAAATTTCTCTTTAAGTGAAATGTGGGGCAGTTTCTGGCCAAACAAAACCTGTGTAGGGGTTTTAAGCGCAGTCGAAAGTATTTTAATATGATGAAAAAAAATCCTTGGTGGTCTCTTGACCATAGTTTATTAGTTAAGTGGAAAATTTAATAAATTCTTCACTGACCAAAATTTATAATTGGTGGAGCACGAACTGGGGGATGAACATCATGTCTTTAAACACTTGGAAAACAGCAAGTTTTTCTTGCTGCCTGTTGAACGACTTCAACACTCAGCACATTTTGTATGTGTGTTTTGCCGGCAAGTCACAGCTGACTGTGGCAATCCCGTGGGGTTTTCAAGGCAAGAGATGTTCGGAGGTGGTTTGCCATTGTCTGTTTCCAAGCTCCTGGTATTCCTTGGAGATCTCCCATCTGAATACTTTCCAGGGTGAGTCTGATAGTGTGTGACTGGACCAAAGTCACCCGGCGAGTTTCCATGTCAGAGTGGGGATTCAAACCTAGGTATCCCAGATCCTTGTCTGACACCTTAACCATTATACCACACTGGCATGCCAGCACATTTTAGAGGGGCTTAATTATGGAGGGTAAGGAGCCGTGTGGCGTAGTGGTTAAGTGCTTGCACTGCCACTCACAAGGTCAGGAGTTCGAGCCCCCTGTGGGTCAGATATCCTGGCAGCTGGCTTATGGTCAACTCATCCATCCATCAATTCCTTGGTCGGTAAATGAGTACCTAGCACTTAGCTAGGGGGTAAAGAATAGCCAGGGAAAGCAATGGCAAACTACCTCACAAAAACGGCTTGCCTATGAAATCACTGCTTGCAGTGGTACCCCAGGGTCGAACACAACTGAAGGGAAAACTTTACCTTTAATTAAGCACAGTAAGGCAGATTTTAAACATGGAATCTCTCTGTTCAGTTGTTTATTTCTCTCCATGTTGATAGGAGTTTATTGATTTGAATGTATGTCTTAGAATTAGGAGGATGGGGAGGAAACGCTATTAAGGAAATCTTGAGAGGAAAATACTGCCTGAAGGAGGCAGTGGTGTATATTATATTGCACCACGAACATGAATTGCATTCCTGCTTCTAAATACTTACAAGCTAGCAACAAAAAATACCTTGAGAAAGAGCTGTAATAAATCCAAAGTTGTTGGATTGACCTAAATTTTACTCTGTGTGACACTGCAGATTTATAGGACCAGTTCTTTGCACGATCTTTATTTTCAAGCCTTTTATACCGGCCCCCAAATAGTTCCTTCAAATCTCGTAATTTTAGACTGAGCACAAGTGGTAGTTATCTTAAAAAAAAACCCGAGATGCACTACTTGGCACTATGTACCTAAAGTGATCCTAGAAGCTGCCATAAATTGCACAGGGCAATCAGGTTAATTTAAAATTAATTGTTATCCATGGCCAATTGGCCATGCTGGCAGGGGCTGATGGGATTTGTAGTCCATGAACATCTGGAGAGCCGCAGGTTGCAGACCCCTGGCCTAGGCCCTTTCCACACGGCGGCGGAAACGGCAGCGTGCGAGCAGTCCTGCAGATCTGCCACACCGGAGAGGTGGCTCCGCACGGAGCCGCCTCCGGTCCATCTCCTCCACTGACCTGCCTGTCCAGTGTCACACTGGAGGATTGCAGGGACCCGCCCATGCTGCCCTCTGACCTCCAGGGGTCGGAAGGCAGTGTGGAAGTGTCTCTGCAGCCCTCCAGAGCAACGCTGGACAGGCAAGTCAGTGGAGTTGACGGGAAAAGCCGCTCCGGGGTGGCCTTAGACTGAGGAATGAATTCTTAATTTCAGCACCAAGTGTTCCTTAATAACTGTGCTTTTTTAAATCTAGTCTTAATATGACTTCCGTAAAATTGTTGTGGATTGGAGCTATGCAGCGACTGATAGGAAAATGCAGTGATGTATCTTGGAAAAGAGGAAGATAATCATATTGATTTGCAACTTTTAATTTTGTCTTTGTCATATGAAGTGCATACTCTCTCATAGGAATAATAGTGAAATGCCTCCTGTTCCTTTCTACCCTGGATCTTGGCAGACTCAGTTGTTGTGCTTTCTGCTTGGATCGTGTGCAGGAGACTCCCAGGGGTGGTGGTGGTTGCTGTTATTGTTTATTTGCTATATTCTTTTAGCAATGATTTCAGGCTGCATGAAGAACACAGAATTTGGCCTCAGCATTCATGATTCTGAGGCAGTTCACACATGTGTGTATTTCATATGATTCCTCAAATGTTTTTGAGACAGATTATTGAATGAACTGTCTCAACTGAAAGACGTTGCACTGAAGTGAAGGAAATTCCTGGCACCTTTTGTTAAAAAGATCAGGTGAGTAGGTGGTGTGCAGTGGTGGGATTCGGCAAGTTCACACCGGCAGGTTGTTAAAATGGTGGTTGTATACAACCAGTTTTTAAATTATTTGAATCCCAACACCAGAACCAGTTGTTAAATTATTTGAATCCCACCACTGGTGGTATGAAAGATTTCTGTCTGAAGCCCTGGAGAGCTGATATCAGTTTGAATGAACAGTATTGACCTCGGTGGACTATTACCCAAATCAGTGTATAAGAAGAAGAAGAAGAAGAAGAGTTTGGATTTCTATCCCCCCTTTCTCTCCTGTAGGAGACTCAAAGGGGCTTACAATCTCCTTGCCCTTCCCCCCTCACAACAAACACCTTGTGAGGTGGGTGGGGCTGAGAGAGCTCTGAGAAGCTGTGACTAGCCCAAGGTCACCCAGCTGGCGTGTGTGGGAGTGTACAGGCTAATCTGAATTCCCAAGATAAGCCTCCACAACTCAAGCGGCAGAGCTGGGAATCAAACCTGGTTCCTCCAGATCAGAGTGCACCTGCTCTTAGCCACTGCTCTTAGCCACTACACCACTGCTGCTCCTGCACCTAAATGTCAGGTGCAGTTATGTTCCCCTGTTGTCACAGACCAAACGTGTATTTGGGGGCACTTAAACATTTGGAACTGTACTGCCTATGTATATGGAGGAGCAGAGAGACACAACTTGGAGAAATGAAGAGATGCAGAAGACTCTTCCACAAAAGAGTCTTTATTTACTAACAGAAAAATGCAGACTAATGCAGTAATGAGTGAAAAACATTGAATAGAAAAGCAGTATGGGGGAGCAAAAATAACAGCACAAAACATTTCCCTGTAATGGCTGCCAACCGACAGAAAATAAACCTACAAGAGAAAATTAGTCATACAACCCTGATCTGGGGGAAGAGGGGGTTGTCTGTGCAGCAAAGTAGCAGCTGGCATTGAAACTGACCAGAAGAAGACAAAAGGATTGATTCCAAGCCGATGTTCAATATCTGGAAAAGTCTAGGGCCAACTGCGAAGCTGGAGAAACAGTATTTCCAAACCAACTATAAAAACTTGAGTCTGAAGAGTGACTTTTGATTTGGCTTGGTCAATACCCTAAAAATTCGGTAAAATTTGGATTTGGATTTATTTGGGCATAAAATTATCTGTATGCCTGAATGAGACAAATAACATATTCGGATATACGTGAATATTCGGGTATACATGAAAAATTCAGGTCCGTCTGATTTTGTTTGGTATTTTTTGGTGTTTTTTCATGTTTGGCACCAAAATTTCAGGGTTTCATCTGGAGACTGTCCTGATGATACTCCCCAAGTTTGGTGAAGTTTGGTTCAGGGGGGTTCCTCAAAGGGGTAGCCCCCATCTCCTGTTTACTCCCATTGGAAAAATGGGGATAGGGACACCCCTTTTGGGGGTCCATAATTTTGGACCCCCTGAATCAAACCTCACCAAACATGCGTGGTATCATCAGGACAGTCTACCCTGAATGAGACCTTGAAATTGCGGTGCTGCTAGCTGTAAAAATGCACCCCCTGCAGGCCAAAACATGAAAAACACCAAAAATTCAGAGCTTGAATACCTTTCATTTGGATTTATTCATATTCAGGCAGGACATATTCAGGATGATTTTGGCCTGAATATGCCTGAATTCACCCAGATTCAGGCTGAATCTGATATCTGTTGCACATGAATTTCCAAGCCTACTTTTGATACTCTTTAGCCTGGCATGTAGATGGGAAGGGGTGTCTTGGAATTGAAATGTAATAATAATTATTGTTGTGAGCGGGCGAGTGAGGATGCAAAACTTTTGTCCCTATTGGGGAGGGGAGTTTTCTCCTTTTGCATTCAGAATGTCAAAAATGTTTCCTTGGGGAGATCTAGGAGTCAGGTGTATTTGTATCTATGGGCTGGATATTGGTCATCACTGCGGAAAGGGATGGGATCTTTTTGTCCAGTTGTTTATATAAGAAGGAAATGATGGTGTTGGTCCATTGCTTACTATTTTGGAAATCTTGGTCATTGGTTCAGATCACATTAGCTGGGAGGAAGATCCTTGGGAAAAATGCCCTCGGTTGAATCCTTTTCAGTATGGGCTTGTGCATATGACTGATAGAGGAGTGACTCTATATTCCTTTCCTCCTTAGTATAACTAAGTGCTTCTTGATATTAGTTTAATTGAGACTCCTTTTGTCATTCTTGTGTCCACATGAGCAGAAGGGAATCAAACCATATAGAAAAAGGGGGTCCCCTTGGCTGAGGATCTTGTGGGCATCAGGACTGATGGTCTGATTCGGTATATAAGCTTCATATGTGATTTATCATGGCTCAAGGCAGTGTCCGAGGATAATGGAGTTTGGCAAGGAGCTCAGTAGGATGTGATGTCATAGAGTCCCTCTGACGTTTCTGTTGGTTAGAGGTCGATTGTAATTTCAGGAAAACAGCTGCTACATTGTGACTGTAATTGTGCCCTCCCGCTGCAATCCAGGCCACAGTTACTAGCCATTTGCATTCCGTTTCAATGTGATTATTAGCCAGCATATCAATTTCAATTAGATAGAAGTTTGAAGTTCTGAAATTGGAAGTGTATGTACATCAGGGACGGGACTCCACCGCTCCTACATGGCACTTTTTATCAGGCGCTTTCATGATGTTGGGTAAGATTTTTGCCCAAAGATTTGCTGGGGAAGAAGTTGCTTTTCAAAATGGTGGTGTGAGGAGAAGGTGGGTGACCTTTCCGAGTGACTTTGGTCCAGTTATTCCCTCTCATCCTAATCTACTTCATAGGGTGGCAGTTGCAAGGATAAAAATAGAGGGGGAAAAGAACAATGCCACGAGCCACTTTGGGTCCCCATTGGGGGAATGAGTGGAATACAAATGTCTAAATAAATGAACATAATTGGCAGACCTTCTGGGTGACTGGCAGGCTCAGTTCCATGTCTGGCATTAGTAGCAACCCCAGCAAACGTTGTCTGGCATACCTTGCTCTTTTCCACTCTCTACCTGGTAAGGGGAAGAAACAGGAGACCCCAGAAAGATCCTCCCCTCCTCCCCAAACATTTACCTTTCTACCATTTGCCTCCTTAAAATCCCCCCACAGCTGTGTCTCCTTCCTCCCTTCCCTTCCTGGGGTGGGGGGTGATTCTGAGCAGGGGACAAAGTTAAACATCCTTTCCTCCTGGCATTATTCTGCTCAAACTGGGAGCCTTTAGTGGCTGCTTTTCATTTTCTTAAAGAAGTCAAGAAACTTTTTCTGTCCCTCCTGAACAAGTTTTCGGCTGTCTCTTTGCAGAATAGGAAATGCATAATCCAAATCGACATAAGTTATGGTACTTGATTTGGAGAGCACAAAGATTTAAAACGAGGCCCCGCCCCATCAATATTTCAAGCATTTATGAAAATATCGCTTTAGAATAAATACAAAATGGACTCATACGCTATCTTCCCAGCAGGAACTTTCAGTACACTGTTTAAAAACAGGTTCTATATACTAAGCCTCTCCCAAAGAACTCGAGTTGGCTTGAGGCCAGTCAGCAAGCAGTTGGATATGGTTGGAAACCTTTCCTGGCAGCCATTGCTATACTTTATGGTACTACGAAGAAGGAAAGAAAAAGAGCGAAATATAAGAAATTATCCATAAAAGGTGTAGCTGGCTAGTAAGCAGAAGTTTTCTGCCGCCAAGAGCAACTGGGCTTTCATGTTCCCAAATTTTGGAGTGAAGAATTGAAATAGTCTCTTGGCAGGGCCCAAAGGCAGCAGATAGCCTCGCAATAAGAATCGTTTTATTTGCCCATAAATCAGCACAAGGCCATATATGCCTGATGCACATTAGTGTTTCGAATTAAGAAAAATATAGCTTAAATTTGGTGTAAAACTTCATGATGTGACTTTACCGTATCCCAGTGCAGATGTTGGGAAAGGGTATTTTTAACTTGCAAGAGACAAGTTTTGAAGGTAGACTTGCACATGACAAAAAATATGGAGCTGCTGCTGAAAATAGAAAAGCACTGGTGGCATGCAAGGGAGGGAGGGGGAGGGGTGGCATGCAAGGGAGGGGTGGGAAGGGGAGGAGTGCTGTGTTAATTCCTTGTCCCCAGTAATGATGTGTAGAAAGAATAAGGAAACATACATTGTAATATCTTTGGGACACTAGTATGTTAAACTAATGCTGACAAGATTTCAGCCCAGTTTCTTTTCTGGGTGACAGAAATGCATTTTTTTTTATTAAGTACAGTTCCTGTCTGAGACACAGGTGCCCTTTCTGCACAAATCACTTAAAATGTTTTTTAAATGTTTTAAGTCCCCCCCTTCACAATGATATATGTCCGCACTCCCCCTCTCGGAATGATTCATGGCCACCATTATATGTCCCCCCCCCCAATTTTTGGAGTTCTATGTTGAATCGATGGGGAATTGGTTCAAAGCCTTATGTTGCACTTCTCTGCTACTCCTATACTCAATGCATTGAAGATCGCCCCCTCCCCCAAAATAAGTTTACAGAGTTAATCCACCCAATGTAGGGTCTTTCTGATCTTCCCGGAATGTTGTGTAGATTGTATTTTGGAATTATAAAAGGTCTTGGTGTTTTTCTTTACCTTTATTTTAATTTTCAGTATTAACAATTTATGGTTGGTAGCACAATTGGCTCTTTGTCTTGTTTTAGCAGAGAATGAAATTTCTCAATCTACAGCTTCTGATTATTTGACCTATTTGATGTTGGTTTTGGCCATCTAGTGATGTCCACATGTACAGTTGTTTGTTCAGTGGCCTGAAACATGTGTTTGTAATGAACAACGTTTGCTTCACAGAAGTCTACATCTGTCTCACAAAAATTCTGAGATAGTCATTTGAGGCGCAGTGGTCACGAAAATTGTGTGCTTTTGCATTAGAATATAGTCCCAAATGAATATGAGAATTATCATTCATTTATATGTGCTGCCTTTGTCAAAACCATTATTTTGTGCATTATTGAACTTGTTACTTTTGATACAAGAACATTATAGTTCATTGAATGCCAAAATGTATTTTTACTTTTGAACGTACGGCAGGGACAAGGGCTAGGTAGGCACTAGGACCGAGGCGGAGCATTCTACAACAAAGAAGGTTCAGCATGTTGAGTTCTGTGGCGCAGGAATATACAACCCTACTAATATCTTTTTCTGATATATGTCACTCTCCTGCTTCATTTCATGCTCTTAGACCAAATTTCACAATAATATTTTATTCTACTTTGTTTCCCACTTTTGTGTTCTGGTCATCTATGATTACTAGCACATCGTTTAGATCAGTGGTTCTCAACCTCGGGGTCGGGACCCCTTTGGGGGTCGAACAACCCTTTCACAGGGATCACCTAAGACTTTCTGCATCAGTGTTCTCCATCTGTAAAATGGATACATGTTAGGGTTGGGGGTCACCACAACATGAAGAACTGTATTAAAGTGTCACGGCATTAGGAAAGTTGAGAAACACTGGTTGTTTGGTTTGTTTGTTTGTTTATTAGATTTTAAACCGCCCATCCCCGAAGGGCTCTGGGCAACGTACAGCAGGCCTGCAACAACAATACATAATAACATTAAACACAGCAAGCTAAAAACAACAATTTTAAAACAAATTTAAAACAATTTACAAATCTATAACCATAGATGTTTAGATGTTTAGATGTTTGATCTCCCCCCCACCCCACAGATCCTTCAATAAAAGCTTTCAGTGTCTTCAGAATCTGTAGTTGGGGTTTAAATTTCAATGTTGGTTACATTGATAAGCTTTTAGCAAAGCCTGATTGATATTTTGGATAAAGTCATCATATAATATTTACGGTATGAGATTATCAGAAATGGTTTCCTATTGCCTTCTTCTGTGTACTACTAACCAGGGTTAGCTGAGGCATCACTGCTGAAGTTTGTGATAGATCTGTCATCAGAGTCACCTTCCATGACTGCTTCTGCCCATTACCTACCCTTCAAGGATTCCTCCACCCCATCGCCACTGGAACTGTCTATTCCATAGGTGTCAAACTCAGGCTCTCCAGGTGTTCTTGGACTACGATTCCCATCAGCCTATGCCAGCATGGCCAATTGGCCATGCTAGCAGGGGCTGCTGGGAATGGTAGTCCATGAACATCTGGAGGGCCTGAGGTTGACACATATAGTCTATTCTGTTCCGTTGATACAATAGTTGATTCCTGAAGGGGGTCAAGACATCTTAGTCTTATGTCTCAGCTGTATTCCTTCTTGAGTGACCCTGCTAGGAGTTCAGCCTCTTGACAGTCTAAGCTCCTTACAGTATTGCTCTCAGCTTCGCTAACACACACAAACCTCTTTACCCCCACCTAAAATGCACAGAGAGTCTCTCATTACTCTTCTTGGGTTGTTTAATACAGAAAACAACAGAAGTCCTTCATTCTTCTCCTAGTCCCTTCCTCAAGACCAATTTGATCAGGTGCTCTTGTGAGTCACTTACTCTAGGTCCTTGCTGTCCATCCTCCCCAGAGTGTTCCAAGTAGTGTTCATAGAGTCTCCATTGCTCTTCCAGCCAAATGGTGCTTCGAGCCAGAGCTGCTCAGTTTTGGCACTACAACTGCATGATGGCCTTTCACAGCATTTTCTGGACTCCAGAAAGGAGTCAGTGATGGGAATGGAAAGCAAATATTTGAACGCAGGGTGTGTTTATGTGTTGAGGGAATAGCAGCTTCTCCTCAGCTTCCTTCTCTCACTGCTATTATCCTCTGGGTTCGCCAAATGAGAAGGCCTGGAGAAGGTGCAGAGTTTTGAGGCGTTTTACCAGGAGTGTGCTCAGCAGCCACTAAAAAGGGGGAAGGTTCTCCTCGCGAATGAGGTGATATAAAATAGCACCCCTATTTTACACCACCCTTGTTTGTCGCTGCTCTGAATTGCCAGAAATGGGAGCGTTTCCAGTGTCCTTTTTCTGTTGTTGTTTGCTTTTTGTTCTTGCAACGTAATTCAAAGTGTTGACCAGGAAAGCCCTGCTCTATGCTACCGCTGTGAGAGGATTTAGGAGCTGTTGGTTGTGGCAGGGCTGATCCAGGCCAGAAGGAAGAAATCAGGAAATGACTTAGAGGCTTGGCTGCCATTCCTGTAGTTCCCAGAAAAAAAAAACATTACACAGATACACAGGAAACTGTTAAATCAGAAAATGTCTTTATTAGATAACTGGCAGCAGGAACCTGAAAACCTCATTTTTGTGGACGCTCGGCCTTGCAAAAGCAACAGACGAGTGTGCAGGCCGGTTTCACTGCCTACGAACAGCCCGTTCTGGGGGGAAAGCAGGAACCGACATCAAGATGTACGCTGGTGATGGTAGCGTTACATTTGTCACATGAGATCTTTATGAGATGTCATGAGATCTTTATGTGTTGCTCCCACTTGAACTGAAAAAAAAAGCAAAAATGGGGGGAGGGGTTAGTCTATTGGTATAGAAACAGGATTACACGAATGACCGCAACCATTTCCCATCATGGAACAAAGTGCTCTCAGTGACAAACAATTTCATAAGATTTGCCAGAAAAGAAGGGAGGGTTGGGGGAGGGTGAAAGACAAGATGAGGAAGAGAGAGAGAGAAAAAGAGTCTCAGGTGTCTGAAACAGCAAGTGATGGAAACAAAAACCTAACCAGTGACTGGAAAGGAAGTGGGGTGGGCGAAAGAGACATTCATGGAAAGACGAGCCAAATGAAGTCATTACATTAAGGGTGTGTTCTTGGCACAGCTGCTGGGTAGATATTAAAAAGGCTGCTGGAGTGATTCACTCTTCCTTGCCAGGAACTGAGATTTCAAGAACATACACATAAAGTGTAGAATTCAGGCTCCACATCCATGGCTCGGTATTGATCTTCTACCCAAGCAGACAGGGGGATGGATCCGATTTGATGGGTGGCTGGAGGTGCTGGTTCTATTTAAGTACCAGAAAAGGAGTTTCTGATATGTTGCAGTTGCTCGAGAATACTTCAGAAAAAAAAGCATTTCAGAAAAGGCACCCTTCCCCAGCCAACTTGTCTCTGGACTGTCATGAAGGACAGACAGATACAGTGTTGTTTTTCAGGCTCCACAGATGATTTTACATTCTGAAGAGCAAAAACACACCAGAAACGGTTGTACTTAAAAGTACGAAATATTCAGAAATGTACACAATTTTACGGGTGGGGTGGGGGGATAAGGGCCAAAACATCTAAATTTCCTGACTGGAATGCCAAATGTGCAATTTAGCCCTAGAAAACCACAACAGAGGACCCTATTATAAATTGGGGCTGAAGCAATTGGCCATGCTGGCAGGGGCTGATGGGAATTGTAGTCCATGAACATCCGGAGTGCCACAGGTTGCAGACCCCTGGATTAGCAGAATAAAACTCCTCTTTTTCCTTACCACCATTATCCACTCCTCATTGCCCTGTCTAGTGAATAGTTTCAAGTTCTACTAGATTTGGTTTATTTTATGAGTGGAGATTTGGGATGTTGTGAAGGGTGGGCAGCGAAGTCAAGCCACAACAGACAATTGCAACCTTGGGGTGTTTTGCAGAAATAAAGGGGCAGAGGCAGTTTGCCATTGCCTGCCTCTGCATAACAACCTTGAACTTTCTTGGTGGTCTCTTACATAATTTGTAACCAGGACAAACCTTGTTTAGCTTCCAAGATCTGATGAGATCAAGCTAGCCTGACCTATTCAGGTCATTGCAGTGGGACAGACCAAGGTTTGAAACAACAGGTCTGCTGTTGTCATGTTTTGTTTAGTCAAGTGCTTATATTTGCACAGGGGACCTTTACCTTTTATAGTTCATAGTTATTCTTCCTCCTGATGTTTACATAGGATGTCCAGAAGGTACATATGGTCCATACTGTAGGAGGGCGTGCAAATGCCTGAATGGAGGTCATTGTGATCCTATGACAGGAGCTTGCAGCTGTCTTCCTGGATTCATTGGAGCTGACTGTGGTAAAAGTAAGTTAGTTCCCTATGTAATCCTGACTGCAAATGCTAGCCTTCTGCCCTGGACAGATTTTATTTATAAATTAATTCCACCATTTCCAGGTAAAGGTCACATACAGGTTTTAACATGCAAGCTAGTGATTGATTAACATCCGGGGCTCATTTTCTCTCCATCTAGGCTTCCGACCACATAGACAGGAGCACATGTAAACAGGGAATACCGCATCTATTTTTAGCACATGCCTCCATTTAGAGCAGCAACACAAAATGTGGTATGGAAGGCAGATGTGGACCACTAAAAAAGGTTTTTAACATGTGCTTATTGGCATAGTAAGGATCCTTATGCAAATGCACCTAAACTGTTTATCAGAGGCATCTGGAGTACAAAACTATATTACAGAATTGCAGTGGCTTTAATGCCTGTTCTTTGGGAATCCTAGGAATTGTCGATCTTTTTAGGGAGAGATGGAGGGCTGGGAAGCACCAACAGACTATTTTAGCAGCTCCCAGAATTCTTTGGGGGGAGCCATGTCAATTAAAATGCTATTATAGATTATGCATTTTTAAAACAGACATGATCTCAGTTTTTGTGCTTGATCAATGTTCAGTAATTACGGAAAGCTTTATTTTTGCTGGAAAGTTACAGCTGACTTACAGCAACCTCAGAGTGTTTTCAGAGGTATATTGTTGAAGGCTTTCACGGCTGGAATCACTGGGGTGCTGTGTGGTTTCCGGACTGTATGGCCATGTTCTAGCAGCATTCTCTCCTGACGTTTCGCCTGCATCTGTGGCTGGCATCTTCAGAGGATATTTTCAGAGGTAGTTTCCCATTACCTGCCTGTGCATGACAGCCCTGGACTTCCTTGCTGGACTCCCATTCTAGTACTAACTAGGGCAAACCCTGCTTTGTTTCCAAGATCTAACAAGAGATTGGGTTATTCAGGACAGGGCAAGAAAAACATCCTCAGTATTAAAGTCTTTTAACTTCACATTCACAACCAAGCTGAATTTTTGTCCAGCAATAAATTCAAAAAGAACTGTAATTAACAAAAGAGCACTTAGTTTCAGTTTCCCAGAATCATCTAGTAAATAATATCATGCTTTCATGCAGCTTGTCCACAGAATCACCATGGGAAGGATTGCACCTCTTTCTGCTCCTGTGGTAAGGGACACTGTGACCCAGTGACTGGCAAGTGCTACTGTCCTCCTGGCCGAATTGGACCAAGTTGCCTTCACGGTAAGAACCGTTAGCTACTGATGTACATTGAAAAAGCAAAATGTAGACCGATGGTTTGTGTTGCTCTCTGCAATGTGCCAGAATTTCTACAAGGCTCTGCATACAAAGTTTTACCAATACTGTGGACCACCAAAAGACAAATCAGTGGTTTCTAGATAAAATCAAATCTAGATTCTCCTCAGAAGCTAAAATGGCTAAAATGAGGCTACCATACTTTGGTCACATCATAACGAGACAAGACTCACTGGAAAAGACAAGAATGCTCAGAAAAGTTGAAGGCAACAGGAAAAGAGAAAGGGCCAACATGAGATGAACTGACTCAGGAAGTCAGAAAGGACCCACAGCCCTCAATTTGCAAGACCTAAGCAAAGCTGTCAATGATAGGATGTTTTGGAGGTCATAACTTCGTAGGGTTACCATAAATCAAAAACAACTCCATGGCACATAACACGTGCTACATACAAAAATTTTAGCATGGTGATGGACAGTTACTCTTTCATTGTTACCTCTGCTTAACCCGTCTTTCCATCCTTGTCCCATTATCTCTTTCTCCCACCATTTGTGGTCAACATATAAACAACATCCATTCTTAGCCATCCCAGTGTAGCATCTCTGGTCCAAAATTATCTTTGTTAAAGGAATGATACACAATGCACCCTTCTGTTATGACCTTTATTGAATCATAGAGTTGGAAGAGACCCCAAGAGCCATCAAGTCAAACCCCCTGCAATGCAGGAAATAGGATCATAGTAAGATTCTTACTGTTTTTTTTATAAGTATCTTTATAGATGAGTATATTCATTTCGGAATGAAATGGATTGTGTCTTGTGAGCTCAAGCAGAATAGAATTCATGGTACAGGATTTCCCCACCACTCTTCCCATCCTGCTGTGTGCCACAGAACCTCTTAAAATTATATTTCTAGGGGGCTGAGGAACCTCATGATCAGTATGTGAAGTAAATTTGGGGTCTGCAATAGGAGGGAGAAATAAGCAAAGATAGGCCATCTGTCCTACACTGACAAGGGGTAGGTTTTTATTGTTTTGTTATCTTCTTCTTTTTGGTTTCTGCCAAGGAAGATCATTTAGGTTCAGAATATACTAGTGAATATGGCTGTCATTCTATCAATAACCCTGACTTGACAAATTCATTTTGCCATTTCTGTGGAAAAATCCCCCTTCTCTATCTGAAGCAAGGGGTTGTCCAAGCAATGAATTTTGATTGAGTGTCTGGATCAAAATAATATCTTATAGAACCCAATATTAGTCATACCACATAGAAAACATCAATTTGAGTACTATTGGAGAATGGGTTGTTTCCCTTTTCTATTGCATCCATTTTGTTGTTATACCATTTTTTTTCTTCTTTAAAAAAAGCTTTGTTAATTTACTATAGTGTGTCCCCAGGGACGATATGGCCCCTACTGTCAGCTAAAATGCCTGTGTAAGAATGGTGGTATCTGTGATCCTGTGAATGGGACATGTACCTGTGGACTTGGCTGGACTGGAAAATATTGTGAGAAAGGTACCATTCCATTTATCTTCTTTCACTGGGCAGGTAACAGACATTCATTTCACTGTGGACTCTAAAACAGTCAGCGCCACTTGAATTATACAGAGGACCAAGGGCCAAAACAGCAAATCAAAACTGCCTCCTCCCAAGCCACACTGTTAACCCTGGAAGGGAAAAAGAAGCAATCATGTCTAGTTTGACCCCAGGTTACGTTGCCATGAGAGTCCACTGTAGGGTAGCTTATTCACCAGTCACCAGAGCTGCAGAGATGTCACAGAGGAGACGTAAACTCATTATTCATCTGAAATTTTACACTGAGATAGTTGCTGTTCCTTTCTTCACAATTTGAAATCTTTTAAGGTTGGAAAAAAATGCTTCTTAAGATCACCTCAGCTGGGTAAAACCTAGTTTTGAATATAAAGGAGGACATATTTTCTAGCGAGTAGCAGAACAAATATAGGAAATAAACACATACCTAAGACACTCCTTTTGCCTTTTGATTTTAGCAGGAGGTGTGTCTTTATCAGTTTTTGAGGTTTAACAAAGTAAGTGGGTATTCATCTGTTCTCTCTCTCTCTCTCTCTCTCTCTCTCTCTCTTCCCCCTCAGAATGTACTCCTGGAAAATATGGTTCTGGTTGTCAACTAGATTGCTCTTGCCAGAATAATGGAACCTGTGACAGATTTACTGGCTGTTGTCATTGCCCAGAAGGTTATTATGGACATTCCTGTGAACACAGTAAGTAGTCAGTCGAGAGCGGGGACTGATTTTTTGCAGGGTGGATGCTACATTCATGCCTGCTGGCATCACAGGCCGGGAGCCAAGATGAACATTTCACATAATGGATCGTGCACATAATGATCCAGAGATGCCACTGAAAACACTGTCTCCCCCCTCCCCCGCTCGCAAGATTCTCTGCTGTAACGTCTCACCTCAGACATAATGTAAAACCGTCATTTATTTTTACTGTTCTTTCAAGAAACCAGGGTTCAACTCTCAGGTGCTTACTCAAATAATGGCTTGCCTCAGCAAATCCCGACTTCATCACCTTCACGCGTCTGTAGCCCGAGATCTTACAAGGGTGCCGACCAAGCCAGTGTTAAGCCAGGAGGGCCTTGTTTTGCGCATCACATGAAGCCATCTTTAAGATTCAGTTGACATCATGGTTTCAAAACTCGGTTTGATGAACTGCAACTTAATAGGGGAGGGGCTGTGACTTAGTGGTGGAGCATCGCCTTGGCATGCAGAAAGTCCCAGGTTTGATCCCCAGCCTCTTCAACTGAAGCGTCTGATAGTATGGCATACATAGGGGGCATACATTGGGGGCATACATTACGACATACATAGGGGGCATACATAGGGGGCATTCATTGAAAATGCTGGGGGGAAGAATTAGGACTAATAAAAGGAAACACTTCTTCACGCAACGTGTGATTGGTGTGTGGAATATGCTGCCACAGGAGGTGGTGATGGCCACTAACCTGGATAGCTTTAAAAGGGCCTTGGACAGATTTATGGAGGAGAAGTCGATTTATGGCTACCAATCTTGATCCTCCTTGACCTGAGATTGCAAATGCCTTAGCAGACCAGGTGCTTGGGAGCAGCAGCAGCAGAAGGCCATTGCTTTCACATCCTGCATGTGAGCTCCCAAAGGCACCTGGTGGGCCACTGCGAGTAGCAGAGAGCTGGACTAGATGGACTCTGGTCTGATCCAGCTGGCTTGTTCTTATGTTCTTATGTTCTTAAGTGATATGAAGTAGGGATGGGCCAAAAAGAATTATTAGTATTTTTCAGGTTTGGATTTATTAGACCCAGAAATTTTTGGAACCCCTACTCCCAAAAGCTTAGCTTTCTTAGCCTCACTATCCTCATATTACATGTCAGCTTTTTGCTGAAATTTTCAGGTTATTAAACCCAAATTCGAAAAATACACCTGTGTTCAGACTCCATGTGGGTCTGGGAGGTACCAGGGGGCACAGAGCTGAACCCATGCTGCCTGCTGCCTCTGAGACCTATGTGGACTTCAGAGGCAGGAGCAGCAGTGGCATAGTGGTTAAGAGCATCTGCATTCTAATCTGGAGGAACCGGGTCTGGTTCCCCGCTCTGCCGCCTGAGCTGTGGAGGCTTATCTGGGGAATTCAGATTAGCCTGTGCACTCCAACACATGCCAGCTGGGTGACCTTGGGCTAGTCACAGTTCTTCTGAGCTCTTTCAGCCCCCACCCACCTCACAGGGTGGTTGTTGTAAGGGGGGAAGGGAAAGGAGTTTGTAAACCCCTTTGAGTCTCCTACAGGAGAGAAAGGGGGGATATAAATCCAAACTACTCCTCCTCCTCCTCCTCCTCTTCTTTGTCTTCTTCTTCTTCTTCTATAGCATTGAATTACAGGTTCAGCCTGGCCAAGCCCAGTGTTAAACGGTGCCCACTGCGTCCGAAGTCCATGGGGACTTCAGAGATGGAGCCCACAGTTGAATGCAGGACCTGGCTAGGCTTCAGGTAAGGGAAGGAAGAGGCCTTTTTTTTAAAAAAAAAAAAGATGGAGAGCCAAACAAGCCTGAAAAAGCCCTCCCTCCCAAAATTGGCATTTTTCAAGATCCACAGAGGAAGGTTGAGATATAAACCAAGCAACATCTTATGAGAATTGTGGCACTTGTGAAATAATGGAATATTTTTGTTTTTCAGCCTGCCCTTCTGGATTTTATGGTCTCAAATGCCTATACCCATGCCACTGCAAAAATGGAGCTACCTGTCTTCCAAGCACTGGGCAGTGCCTTTGTCTTCCTGGCTTCCAAGGTGCACAATGTGAAAAAGGTACGACGGTTTAAACTGTCTTATTTTAAAATCGCCCAAGAACTGAAGCCAGGGGCAGACTTGGATGGGAAAGGGCTCTGTTCTGGCCTCACCCCCCAAAGTACAACGGGAGGAAGAGACAAGACTGTCTGCCAACCCAGTCACTCCTATTCAAGCCCTTCACTGCTGAAGAGCATGCAAGGAACCACTTGTCTGGTGTGGAATTCAGGCATACTAAATTCCTGCTCATCTAGGCCATGCAAGCATTAGGTGGGCTGGGATCTGCCTCCCCTGGGCTGCACAGGCTAGGAATCACCTCCTTGCTTGGGCAGCCCAGGTCTATCTTCCACACACATGGCTTTCTCATCACTGGGGGACCAGCCCAGGGAGACATCATACCACCAGGAGAATTCCCAGTGGCCCTAACTGAAGCATTTAAGGGGTGGTAGAGGTGCTGAGATATCGATTATTTCCATAGGTTGGATCCAGCCAGCTTTTTTTTTACATAATCTCCCCCACTTCCTATCCTTACTACAGCCCCTGTTCCACTTAGCTTTTCTCCATGCAGTCCTATCAACTCCATATACCCTTTTTTGATGGTCATAGGGGACACCTTAATTTTTCACAGGGAAAGGTAGTCCCCTGTACAAGCACCAGATTATCACTGACCCGTGGGGTGTTGTCACATCACGACTTTTACTAGGCAGACTATGTTTACAGGGTGGTTTGCCATTGCCTTCCCCAGTCATCTACACTTTGCCCTCCACAAGCTGGGTACTCATTTCACCAACCTCAAAGTCAACCTTGACCTGACTACCTGAAACCAACTTCCGTCGGGATAACACTCAGGTTGTGAGCAGAGCTTTTGACTGCAGCACTGCAGTTTACCACTCCACACCACAGGGCTTATCTTAACTTTTTAATCAGCTGAAAATCATACCTTGCATACAGATCATTGTCTGAAACACTGTGTGAATACCCAACATCATTTCTTGGCAAACATTATTTGTTTTTATCCTGCCTACCTGTTTAAAAAGAACACTAGGATATAAAACACCGAAATATAATACTAACATTAAATAATTAACCATTAATTAACAGAACAGTAGTAGGTTTCAAGCTCATTTATAGTCAGGCAGCCTGCACAGAGGGGGGTGGGGCTGGGACTGAGCAGGTAGAAACTTCAGCTCTCTTTGGGTTCGGTCAGGCAACCAATTACATTGTCTAGCCCACATTTTATAGCTTGCTTGCAAGACTACCATAGGGGATCATATCAAAGGCTTTAGTGAAGTCAACGTATGGCAAATTCTCCTCAGTCCCCACACCCCAGAACATCATATGTCCAGTCTACCCACAATGACATGGAAATGTTTTAAGTAAAATCCAATAATTTTTACTAAATCATCTTCCTTACAGCTGAACTCCCAGTGAACGTTGGAACATTATAATATAAACCAGTTCCTTTTGAGTCTGTGAGCACCTTAGAAAGCAACAAGATTTGGGGGGCAAAGGATTTTGAGAATCAACGGCTCCCTTAGTTGGAGACAAGATTATAATACAGAGGATATATTATATGTTAGCTTATTCCTGCAGCATCTAATTTACATGATGTGTCTTTGCTCCTCTTCTTGTTCTGCATATTCCAGTTTGTAACCATGGGATGGGATTTTTTTTCCAGTCCGTTATGATAACTGTAATGAAAATTTGAAATAAAATGTGAAAAAATAATAAAATACCCTATTTTTTAGGTTGTCCCATTGGGTGGTTTGGAAATAAATGTCAACACCAGTGTGAATGTGAAGCATCAGCTCGGTGTGATCCAGTGACTGGGAAATGTCTTTGCATCCCTGGTAGGACTGGGGGCAGATGTGAAATTGGTAAGGAAACAACATTGATTATGCTTTTACCTCTGTGTTTTCACGCTTGCCTGATATTTTAATAGGTTTTAGTATTTTGTGGCTATGGAGCCTGGATTATTTATTTATAATTTGTATTTTGTTACGTGCTCCATCTGTTTGTGTTGTATTCTGTTGTTCACTGCCCAGAGCCCTTCGGGGGAGGGGCAGTGTATAAAATTAATAATAAATAAAATAAATATATATATATCCAGTATAGTGACAGGATATACCATTATGGGATGGTCCTTGGCATAAAAGAAAAATTCACTAGATGTTACACAGCAGAGATAGGTTAACAGTCTTCTAATGCTTTTTCAAAGTATTAAAAAGCCACAGGAAGCTGCGAGTTTTGGAGGAGAAGCTACAACGGAAAGGAATTAGAAGTGCCATAAACTTCATGGAGAATGTGTTTGACAGGCAAAAGTATCATTTTTGACAGCTGCGGTCCAACTTGTGTAGCTGCCCAACAGTTTTGTGGCTGTTCAGTAGCTATGGTGGTAGAATTCCGTTTACTTCTTCCTTGTGACTGCATTTACATCTATGCAGTAGGTGAAATTGATTCTCCCCCAGGGTCATAGATGGTGGGATCAAATAATTAAATTATGTGTACATGGGGGTGAGGCCTGCAAGAGTGTGTTAAAATGGGCATGTTTGAAATAATATTGATGACACATCCTTAGACAAACACCAAATTAAAACTTTTTTTAAATGCACTGACTGGTTCGCTTGCTGTTTGAACAATTGCCTGCCAGGCAGCTCATACCAAATGACAGATCTGTGGGAAGGAAAGCAGGACTCCCATTGGTCTGTGTGTGTGTCTGAAATGTTACTGATTGCAATGAACTGTTTGAATGCACAGAAAGTAACTTACTAAACAAGCTCGAGCTGCTCACAGACAAGTAAACAGCTCAACAAAAAAACTGACCCTCTGCAACAGCCAACGAGAGTTGCTCAACGAAAAAATGTACTCTGTACTCATGGTCGGCAAGCAGAGCATGAGCCAAACTAGTAGTATTGAAGCATCCCTAGCGAGGATGCTTAATCAGTTGCATTTTCTCTGTTGGGAAGAAAAACTAGGGTCTACCCCCCCCCCCCCATATCACATTTGATATTGAGCAGAAATATGTCTGGAGAGGACATCCATCAACTCAAACTCAAAGTCTCCAATGACTGCTTTTCAGAAAAATGTTATGCATCTCTTCTGAGTCAGGAT
The DNA here is from genome assembly GCF_021028975.2 of Sphaerodactylus townsendi. NCBI lineage: Eukaryota > Metazoa > Chordata > Lepidosauria > Squamata > Sphaerodactylidae > Sphaerodactylus > Sphaerodactylus townsendi. The sequence continues at coordinate 96,342,536 of NC_059432.1, forward strand.
TTGAGCAGGAGGGGGGACTGGCACAGTGGGAAGAATTCCAGCACAATCCACTCCCTGCTGTGCCAGGTTTATATGTTTTACTTGCAGGAAGTTTTCTTCCTCATAGGTACATTTCAAAACACAATTTTCTATTAGCGCAATCCAATCTACCTATCTCTGCTGTCTTTTGCGTGCCTCAGTCTGCTTCAAATAGCGAGGAGGAGGGAATAATTGCAGATCAGGCTAAAATGCATGCAGTGGATGTGGCGCCAGCTAGCAAAGATGACCAAGGAGTAATCTTTTTCTTTCTTTAGAGATCTGTGCCGTAGATGCTGTTTCCCGCTCTCCTTTTAGTCGCAGGGTACGTTATTGTCAGCTGTGCTTCAAACTGTGAAAAATCATAGGAGGTAATCAAAACAAAGCCCTCAGATGGGAAAGTGCTTCTTACTATTGACAGGTAGAACAAGAGGCAAGATAAGCAGGTAAACAGACCAGAACAATGAAAGAAAAGTAGGTGCATAGAAACCGTACGAGAGAAACTTAGCCCCAATTAGTTTTTTATCTTTGCGTTTATGTTGCCTCACTTATCTGCAACAAGCACCTGGATCATCTTGATAGCATGTGGATCAAAGAGTATAAGGATCCTAGTTATGACTGGAAAACATGAGATATGGTAATCATGCTGAACTAAGCAGATATGGACCTCCTGGACTATATGTAGAAAGGAAACTTTCTGAGAACCTTGTGTGTCATGGTAGAAGAAGGATGGATATAAAAAGTAATCCCAAAGACTGCCTCCCCCTTCCTTTAGAGCAGGGGTCTTCAAACTATGGCCCTCCATGTTCAGGAACTACAATTCCCATCAGCCCTGCTACTTGGCCATGCTGGCAGGGGCTGATGGGAATTGTAGTTCCTGAACATCTGGAGGGCCACAGTCTGAAGACCTCTGCTTTAGAGCCAGTGACTGTATAGACTTGAATGATTCAGCAGACTCCCCTGGATTGTCTGCCTGGGAACAGGATGAATTTGAGGGTCGGGGGCAAAAACACCCCACTGCAGATGACCTCTTCATTCAGGGTCTTTGCAGATGAATAAAACAAAAGTCCAGAGGTATCTTAAAGAATAACATTCATTCCAGGGTAAACTTTCCTGATTTGTGGCTCATTTCATCAGATACGAAGAGCAGGTGTCTTGAACCATTTTGAGACTGTGGACATCTTTGGTATTCTGACACAAGGCAGTGAATGCAGTCACAAAATGGCTGTTGCGAGAGGTGGAGCCGACCACGAAATGTCAGGGAGAAGAATTAAGCAAAGCTCTCATAGTAGTAGAAGAGCTGGTTTTTATATCCTGCTTAAGGAGTTTCAAAACAGATTTCTGTCACAATCCCTTCTTCTATTCCTTTGTTCTCAAGAATATGTTTTTCCAAACGATGCATTAGTCCAAAGGTTATGTTCCACTAATGCTGGAGTCTTCCTTCAGTACATGGAGCCTTCTGTCAATGGAACGGGCTCCTTTCGCAGGAGGAAGAGTCCCACCATTAACAGAAGAGAACCGCTGAACTGAACCCTTAACTTATAGTTACAAAATAAAATAAATTATTGAAGGATGCAGCAGCTCCCTCGTCTTTCCTGGCCTTAGAGAGGTTATATAAAACAGCTCATTTATGGCTTACGTTGGTATGTAAACCTAGATCTGTCTCCACTTATCATTCACTTCTTGCAAATGAAAAAACAACAACACGGTGTTGAAATGTAGCCCTGAGTCTAAAAGAATGGAAGCAGTCGGTTGCTTACAAGCTTGGGAGCCACAATTCCAAAGGGAAATGGCCAGAAAAGCTTTTAAATGCAGCCAGTGCAAATGAAGTGCCCCAGAATGCTGGAAACACAGAAATTAGTACAACCCAAAGAGCTGGAGAAAAGGAAATGACTTTCTTCCTCGCTGCACTGTCCTGTGGTCAAGATTCCAACTTAGCTCAATTTTTCAGCCTTTGTGGTTTGAATGGGGACCACACAGCCCAAATGAGCAAGGCACCATGAATCCAGAGGAATTTTTTTTCCAGCTATATATTTTTGTTTAGCCAACTGGGGAACACAAGGGGGGAATCTCAGCCCAAGAAAAACAGGAGAGTTTTCTACTCGTTGCAAAAAGAGGGGGAGGGGAAGTACACCTCATTTTTTATTTTCTTCTAAACAGGCAGTGCAACCCCCAAAGCGAAAAAGCTGTTATGGGTCCGATTTTATTTGCATTTTTATTTTCAATTAGGCCCAGTTCATCTGTATTATAACCAGGAGCAGCTGTGGCTCGGCACAAGCTATAAAGATAAAAGGCCTGATTTTAATTTGAACTCTGGTAAAGCACCCATTAAACAACCATAATGTTAATTTTTTAAAAAAACCAAGAGAATATATAGCCGGGCTTTATTGGGTTGCTTCCCCCCCCCCCCAACCCTCGCTAAATTAACATTGCAGACCTTCAAACAGATGTCTTAAATACACATTGTTATGAACATGAAAATGTGGTTATTACTTAAATTAAAATCAGGCCCAGAGGTGTTTGCAAGAGCCTGTCTCATAACATTTCCTTAATTGAAAGAGCTGAAGGGTCTGAATTGGACTTAAAAAAAAATCTCCCACATGTGGGGGTCGTGATTCTAAACTGCCCAGGGAACACTGCATTGTATGACAGCTGCATGAGGAAAAGAAAATATTTTTTTTGTATTCATCCCAGTTCAGGTGAAGTAAGGTATCTTGAGCAAGGGTCCTCCATGTTTTTCATCCTGTGGGAAGTCTGACTCAGTGTGGTGGGCACAGTTGTACAACGACTGCCACAAAATGGCTGTCAAAAGAGGTGGAGCCAGCCACAAAATGGCTGTCACAAAATGGCTGCCACATCTTGCCTTCACTCACACAGGGAAGACCTTCATGCTGTGGTGGCCGCTGCTGCCAAAGCAACTTTTCTTCAAAATCTGCACAGCTCGTCGAATTTCCAATAGTCTATCAGATGCCTTGTTGAGTGGAAGCTCCACCCACTTTCTAAAAACACTTGTCCAGCAGCAGGGAAGGTGTTGGCAGGTTCCATGCAATCCAGGGGTATCATTCTGGAGATCCCTAGATCTAGAGGGATAGGCCCTTAAATTCAATCAGCAACAACAAGTGATGGTATCCAGTGTGATATAACAGGGTTCAGATTTCTCACTTTCCCATGGAGGCTACTTGCAGTGCAGGCCTAAGCAGAGTTAAAAGTAATTTTATTTGTAATAGATTTGGATTTTAATAGATGTTGGTTTAGGGGGCTCCATTAATAGCCTTCAGTCTGTCAATGTCTCTGTCAAACCTAGCCCACAGGGTCGTTTTTAGTTAAAGTGACCAGATGGTCACCTTTGTGATCCAAGACGGGGAGGTGGCCACGTGCGCGCGTGGGCGCGGCCGCAGGAGCGCACGGGCTTCTGGGGCTCGCCGTTTTCCGCCCTGTGACAGAGCGGCAAACGGCAAGCCCCAGAAGGCCATGCGCTCCTGCGGCCGGGCGCACGGGAGGCTGCCGCACTGCCTTGCGCCCCCAAGGCAGTGCAGCAGCCTCCCCACAATCAGGACAATTTGTAGAACCCGCGGGACGCGGGACAAATTGTCCAAAGGCGGTACAGTCCCGCCAAAAACGGGACGGCTGGTCAGCCTATTTTTAGTACAAAAATGGAGGGAAATTTCCCCTCCCCCACTGTTTCTTATTCCCCTTCACAGAAAGCCTCCATAATCTCTCCTTATTTCATGTTTCCTTCTCTTCTTCCCACCAACCAGCCAACATATTCGTAATCTCCCCCAGTCCCGTCTTCAGCTTTCCTTCCTTCCCCCTAGAAGTTGGAAAACTCTAGCAATGTTGAGCTACGCTGGTTGCCCAGTTGTGAAAGGCATCTCATTTTTGCCTCTATCCCTTTTCCCAAAGAATTTTTCCTGTCCTTGGCAGTGTCCACATGTTGCCTCTCTTATCTGCTTCCTCCTCTCCTTCCTGCCCACCAACCAGCCTGTCTTTTATTTGCCTTCCCCATCTTCAGCTACATTTATATTTGCCCCCTATATACCCCCTCTTTCTTCACAACTGGCACCCAAAGCAGCTTACATTGTTCTCCTCTCCTCCACTGTATCCTCACAACAACCCTGTGAAGTAGGTTAGGCTGAGAGTGTGTGATTTGCTCTAGATCACACAATAAGCTTCCATGGCGGAGTGGGGATCCACTCTGAGTCTCCTTGGGTATGTCAGAGCCATAGTGCAGCTCTCATCCTTACTATTTACTAAGGGAATGAATGTCCCCACAATGAATCCCCAGCCAATGGGTGCACAGTGAGTCCTGCCACCCATTGGTTGGGTGACATTCCATCCACTCCCCAGTCACCCAACCCAGGAGACTCCCCCTGCCCCAAACATCAAGCCAGCCCACTGGAGCGGCAACAGGTTGCTGCTGCCTTGCCAGCCAGGCCCAAGCCTCCCACTCCACCGCCTGTCCTCTCCCACCGCTCAATTCCCCGCAAAGCCAGGACCCGCCAAAAGCCCCACCATTCTACCTTGCCAGCCTGGCCCGAACCACCTCATTGCACCCGCCCCCTACCCCAAAAATCAAGCTAGGCCACAGGGGCAACAGTTGTTTGCCACCTGCAGCCTCACCAGCCCACCCTAAGCCTTCCTATTCCATCCTCCCCCTGCCCCAAAAGCAAGTCAGGTCACCAGGACAGTAGCAGTATGCCAGCCCAAGCTGCCCCATTCCACCTTCACCTTGCCCTGTTATAGAGGATTCCTGGTCCAGTAATACTCACAAACAAGGCGGTCAGCAGTTTATTGAAGTCACGGCTGCAGGCGTGGAGAGAGGAGCACCTGGGTGTGGCTCTCTGGGGTCTGTGGCATAGCGCAGTTCAATTTAAGGCCCCTACTCTGTCCATCTGGCCAATCCCGTTTGGCCACGAGGCTCACAATCTTCCAATCAGCTTTTAACACAAATCTCTTCTCCTCATTAGGGGTTTTTCATAAGCAGTTATCAATTAAGTTGGCATAGCAGAATTTAAGCAAGATTTCAGCAATAACTATAAGTAGCATAATTCTATGTCAACAACCCATGCTTATGACTACCAATGGTCTAGTTCCTCTTTTTCCCATCTGTCTCAATTTCCGTTTTTACAAACAACTGGATAGCTTTAAAAAGGGCTTGGACAGATTTATGGAGGAGAAGTCTATCTATGGCTACCAATCTCGATCCTCCTTGATCTAAGACTGCAAATGCCTTAGCAGACCAGGTGCTTGGGAGCAGCAGCAGCAGCAGAAGGCCATTGCTTTCACATCCTGCATGTGAGCTCCCAAAGGCACCTGGTGGGCCACTGCAAGTAGCAGAGTGCTGGACTAGATGGACTCTGGTCTGATCCAGCAGGCTCTTTCTTATGTTCTTATGTTCTTAACTGTGACCTTCACATTCAAGAAATACATTTTCCATATCAGCCCCAAGCCTCCCTATTCAACCCTTCTTCCACCACACGCCTCCCTGGCTAGGGCTGGGGCAAAGGCTGGTGTGGGGTCACTTTCCTGGAGAGGGAGAGAGAGGGCCTCCTGCTCACCCTCCCTCCTTCCCATCTAGAGCCCATTTCAGTTCATTTTAAAATGGGCTTTACTGCTAGTGACAGCATATGCAGCTGCTTGAGCAACCTCTCAGGATCCATCTTCATTAGACTTTTGGGAAATGGAAATGTTGTTAAATTTAATCAGCTGATTGCAATCCAGATAGTTGTACTGCGTACCCATTTTAAGCTGTTGACTTAATTGAAGTGGAAGCTTCCAGAGGTATCTGAAAAGCAATCTTGTATTTCTTTTTCTCTTCTTGCCCTTCCTCACACTGTTTTATAGCCCTGCTTTGAAAAATCGAAAAGTACTAGCCTTTCATGAAAAAAATCTGTAAAACTGAGATATGCTAAACATTATTTTTTTTGTCTTGCAGAATGCAGGCCAAACAGATATGGCCCCAACTGTTCTCAGCATTGCCAGTGTGCCAATAAGTCCCAATGTGATGCTCGTAATGGTAGATGCACTTGTCTCCACAGATGGATGGGACCAACTTGTGAAGAAGGTAACACGCTAGCCAGCAGAAATGTGTATCTGTTCAGTTTTGGGAGAGAGGGCCACAAAAGTCTCTGGAGATATTATTCTATAGCAGTGATGGCAAACCTTTTTGAGACTGAGTGCCCAAATTGCAACCCAAACCCCACATATTTATCGCAAAATGCCAACCCAGCAATTTAACCTGAATGCACAGGGTTTTGGTTAGAAAAACTGGTTCGGCTCCTGTTTTGTGGCCCCCACCAGCTCGAGCAGGGCCGGCCTGCTCTAGCCTCCAACAAGTCCACGTGCACTGCTCTGTGCTTCTCTCGCTACTCAGGCAGCCGCAGACACAGGCACCCAGGCCTACTCCCAGCTGGGTCCCTCCCCTGCTCACCCGTGGTGGCACGTCATGCTCAGTGGCCCAGGCCGAAAGCCCTGAATGTGTGTGTGTGGGGTGATTTTCCACTTTACATGATGTGAACTCTGTTGATGCAGCGTGCCCACGGAGAGGGGCTCAGTGCCACCTCGGCACCCATACCATGGAGTTAAGCCATCCACTGTTCTATAGGTGATGGCAAATAGCCTTTTTTTTTTGAGACACAGGTGCCCAAATTGCAACCCAAACCCACATATATATCGCCAAATGCCAACCTATGTCGAATTTACTTACCTGAATGCTGAGGGTTTGGTTTAGAAAAACTGGTTGGCTCCCTCTTCCTTGGCCCCACCAGCTCAGGCAGGGCCAGCCTGCTCTAGCCTCAACAAGTCCCGTGCACTGCTCTGTGCTTCTCTAAGCCCCCACTCCGGGCAGCCGGGGCACAGGCACCAGACCCTGCAGCTGGTCCTCCCTGCTCACCGTGGTGCTGCGTCATGCTCAGTGGCTGGGCCAGCCCACAGATGTGTGTGTGGGGGGGGTGATTCCCACTTACGCCCAGTGAACTCTGTGCAGCGTGCTTACAGAGGGGCTCAGTGCCACCTCTGGCACCCATGCCATGGGTTAGCCATCACTGTTCTATGGGATATATGATGAAAAATTGCGTTCTGGTTCAGGGTTTTCTGGGCTGTGTGGCCATTGATTCTGAATTGGATTTTGTTCCTAACATTTTCGCCTGCATCTGTGGCTGGCATCTTCAGATACACCTCTGAAGATGCAGAGGCTTCACAGTCTGAAAGCGAAATGTTAAGGAACAAAATCCCTCCAGACCACTGTATGACTCCTATGGAAAACCCACCAGAACCAGTTGAATCCGGCCGTGAAAGCCTTCGACAATACATTGAAAAAATAGAGTGTTGTTCTTATGAATTTTGGACTCATGCCTAATTATGATATTTGTATAATTTGATGATATATGGAATGAAAAAAAGACGACAAAATTGTACATGTAGTAGTTTGTAAATAATACTTTATTTACACCAGCCGGAGTGCAACGGAGATTCTTTGATGTCATTTCAGTTATATCATAATACAACGCATCCAGTTCAAAGAGAAGATTTGCACAAGTTGTCTGAAATTCTAACAGTGCAATGCTATGCAGAGCTACTGCAGTCTAAGCCCATTGCAATCATTGCTCGCTTAGGTCGTTTAGAAGCTATTCATGCTGTGCCCATCTGTCACTTTTGGGCTGGTATTTGGCCAATGATTATCACTCTGCAAGAGTCAGATTTGGCTCAGGAGCCATGAGCTGACAATCACTACCATAGTATCTGTTGTAGTTGTTCTTTTATTTTCATTATTATGCATCTAAAACATTAACCAAAGTACAGAAAAGATACATTCAACACTCAAACTCGGGTTACCCAACAAAATAAATTTCAGTAGAGTTAGAGTGGAGTAACTCTGTATAAGATTGCATTGTAGGTAGATTTTTGGACAGCAAATCTGTCAATAGCAGTGAGATGCAAACTACAAAATGGAACCTCCGTGTTCTGAGGCTGCATATTTCTGAATTCTAGAGGCTGGGACAAGCAGCAGCAGAAACCTGTGTTTATCTTTCTTCCTGGCTTGATAATTTGTTCACAGTATTTTGATACTGAAATTCCAAAGTAGTGAGTGAAACCATATATCAATATAAAGCATGACTGCAAAACCGAACGGAGGGCAGGCTAGTGTTTGGGCCGCCGCGAACAATCAGGGACAGCAGTTATGGCCCATGCTCCTCGGTTATATTGGTGTCTGGCTGGCACTGTTGGCAAAAGGATGCTTTGGCTCTGGAAAGTTTATACCCTGAAAAATCTTGTTGGTCTCTAAGGTGCTACTGGACTTCAATCTAGCTGTTCTACGGCAGACTCCTCTCTGTACTGTGTTCAGTAGCTGAAGTGCAAATTGTGTAATCTTTGTAAATGGGATTTGCATTACAGCCCTCTCAGAGTATTTCTCGGTAATTCTCTAGGTGGCCCTGCAGACCTTCCTTTTTACGAAGAACAAACTCAGAGATGAGGGAATGCTTTTTCAAGATTGCAACAACAGGAACGCTTGGACTAATGAATGAACTGTTTTATATGCACAGACGGTATTTAACTTTGGGAATGAGAGCTGGTATTCATTTCAGCTTGAACCGTGCTGAAAAATTCACACTTCTCGCAAGGCAATAGTATCCGTTAAGTAGCTGGATTCCGCGGAAAACTTTTTTGCATTCTGTTCTGTTTGTTTATTCTTGATCTCCTGCTTCCTTCTGATTAATCCATTCTCGATATCCTTTCCAAGTGTCAGTGCGGTATTATTACAACCAGAAAATCCATCAATTGTCTCATCTTCATCAGCAGTTGGTTTACAGAGAGATCTGAAGACCAAAAGAAACGGATGACAAGAGGGATCTGATTTGCTTTTGCTTTGCCAGTCGGTTGCCTTTGTATTTTTCTGTCGACCCAAAACTATCGAAATTGTCCCTTAGGGAACAAAATAATTTCAGGACAAAAAAATAGGAATCGATTCCATGGAATATTTGGCAGAAGTAAAATATTTATGCCCTAATCAGTAAGGGAGACATGTATGCAGCAGCAGGCTTTCACAGATGTACCCAGACTCTATTAAATTCACTGGCTGAAACTCTTAAAACAGACGAGGAGGCCATTCCAAGTCCAGAGTTGCTGTGTGAAAATTATGGCATGTGATTAGAGTTGAGTCAAGATCTTGTTAGTTAAAAATGAAAAAAAGTCAACGACACATTCTGTAAGAGATAATTTATGAGAGGATGAGGCGTGGTTGAAACGTGGCAAAATGAGGGCGTAGAATTCTGAGGAGCTAGAACTCTTTGGACTGTGAGGGAGGGGGGAGAAGTCATATTTTCTGTGCTCCTCCCTGAAAGAAAGAACTCCCAACTGATAAATAATTAACATAACAGGGGCCTAGCCCTTTCACTTATTTCCAATTATTAATCATGGTAAAACTTGAAACATGCCATGCCTCCCCTGCATTCAGAAGTAATGCAGTCCATTTTACATCCCAGTCCTGTACCAGTGTGGGATCACCAGATTCTGCTGCCAGCATAGCCCAAGCCATCTTCTGTTCTAGAATTCTATTATAGTATTCCACAACACCCAACCATACTTATTTCACACAAGAATGTCTACTGCCTTATTCTGAGCCCGATCCCTGGTCTTGCTATGTCTTTCTTAACATGTTCAACATGAAGTCCTTTGACTGGAAATGCCACTGAATGGTTCTGTGGTGTTCCGCATAGTGTAATGGTTAAGAGCAGGTGGACTCTATCTGGAGAACCAGGTTTGATGTGTATAGTTATGTTGAAATCACCTTGTGGGTAGGTATAGTGGATGTAATTGTATATGTAATAAGGCTATGTGTTTCTGTTTTTATAGTTTCCCACTGAAATTTAACAAATTCATAGCCGACCTTTGGCCTTCCCGCCTTTATGACTGTATGATTCTTAGCCTCTCTTAGCATCTTTTTCCATTTTGTCCAGCACCTAGCCCACCGTTGGTGCTCCATCCAGTTTGTTTACTACAGTTCGAAGAACATTAGTCACACTTCTTCCGTTGAAATAAGTTCAGCTGCACAATTATTTATCTTTAAATTGGGGTCAATGCCATTTTGTCACTTTTTGGTGACAAGAAAAAGGATTCCATAAAGGGAGTATCCAGCTTGAATTTACATGCTATTATCTATCTTCTGTTTCACTCCGGAAATTTCTAGTGTGACCTCCAAACTTGTGAAATGCAGGTTCTTTCAGTAGGTCACTTGGCTGATTTAGCATTTGAGCACAGATAATGATCTCCCCCAAAACAATGCAGACTTGGTTATCAGTGGCCCTCTATAGTGGAACTAGATGTGAGACACCCTCTGGGGTTGCTACCAGAAGCCCTGCACCCATTTCCTCTTCTTCTAACTACTAGCAGTCAAGGAAATGCATTATAACATGATTGTGTTGTGCACTTCTCCATCCCTCTCCACAGTATTGGCTGTTGCTACTTAGGGGTGTGGAAATGCATAACACGTCATCGCATTGAATACTTTCCTTGCTGAATTTTTCAAGAAGAGAAGGAACAGCTCAGTGTGGTCATTTCTGCATGATCCAAATATCCTGGGTTGAGCGAGGGAAATATCCTGGTCTGGCCCAGAAGTTTGCACGATTCCCAGTCTGGGAATCCCACGATTCCCACGATTCCCAGTCTGGGATTCTGGGATTCCCACGATTCCCAGTCTGAGAAGAAATGGAATAAACTCTGATTTCCCTGCCTGATGTTCATTCAAGCTGCCGCTCAAAAACAACAGTCAATCAGAATGCGGGACACTGGGCACGTGCAGTTATACTTGTGGTGTAAATACAAACCAGGCTCATCCATAACAAACTGGAGTATTCCTTCCTGGTCTTCACTTGAGTCCTTCACAGAAATGGGCAGCCATGCGAAGGGAGAAACTGGGACGAAACAGACCTGAATTGTAAGAAACTGATTGTAACCAGGTATAATTGTGCCATACGGAAACAGCCCCTGAGTTACTGTTGATTGTGATTAGCATTGTCTTTGGTCTACCTTGACTGTGGGTTGAATCCTGCATATCAGTTCTGCTAAATGTAGTATTTTCTGCTGGTGGAAGTCTTCTGTACTAGCATAAGGTTGCTAGTGATGGAGGAAGGTCTTGGCATTGGTGGAACAAACCTATAGAATCCAATTTTTCATGACACTTTCATTTGATTTTTTTGCATGCTTGAAATGCTAAACAAAAATTTGATTTCAAGTGCAAAGTAAAAATTGTTTACTCTCTTGGGGAGGGATGCAGGACAAGATTGTGTGCATACTGTTGCGCAGTAGAACTTATTCTGTTGTTTTTTTCATACATACATGTCACATCGTGACATTTTTTAAGATTACAAAAAAAAGGTTGAATTTCCATCTTAAGACAGTTATAGCCAATCCTTTACATGCTTCCTTTCAGAATTTTAGATCATAAATATGTACTGTAAACAGGATAAATAATTTTGCATTTATGGTCTAAGAAATAAAGGAGGGAAGAATATTGTGTTAATTTTGGTTTCCACAGCCCAGAAATGGAATAAACAAAAATCTGTTTAGTGAATGGTACATTTTCACCATAGTCTAGAAATAACTTTGTGACATCTGTTACTTCAGGGGTTTTCCTCCATCTTTGTTGAAATAAAATACAAAAGAAAGAGAGTGTTTGTTTTTAAAAATATTGTTTAATATGTTACAAAGAAACCCAGAGGAATCTATCCAGGTAGCTATTATGCATATTTTGTTTGCATGGGATATATAAAGTGTATATTTTATTTTTCATAAACGTGCCATAAATGTTATAACAGACTTGTTTATACTCTGTTTTGTAGGACTGCAGCATTTCTCATCTTACATAGTCTTAGCTTAGCGCCAGCAATGAAAACAGTAAAATACATTTCATATATGCCTGGATAAAATCATTTTGCTTACTGATTAGTTTTGAAAGCCTCTTGAAATGAATGAATTACTGAAAAATGAATTACTGCACTGTCTCATGTAGAAGAAGGACCAGACTAGAGCACTGGAGCATTGTGTCTCAAAACCGCAAAATACAAAGGAACAAATTCATACTGGTTGGACAGTTGAGAAGAAATTTCCACAGGTTTTGAATTTTGCATTCAGTAGTAGTGTTTCAAAGGGAAACAAGCCTGTAAACTAACCCATTGTTCTTGAAATCCCAAACCTCAAATTAATAAGCTTTGTCATCCTTTCTACAATTAGTACGTTTTTATTACTTACTGCAAACTATCATTTCTATCATGTTCTCATTGTAAAATCCGGTGAGACAAGATCTTGTGACACAAGGGAGAGGTCAAATCTGGGAACTAGGAGGCTGGGACTCAACACGTTTCCTATCAGACTCTTCCCTTCCTGGCAAGAGTTCACAGTGACAACACAGTTATTTGATCCAATATTTCTTGCCACAACAACTATACATTCCATAATTCTTGGCCTTTTTTGTTTGGAATTATGCTGGTATGTTGCAAGATGGCATAATGCATGGTATTGGTAGAATGGAACGGGGTAAGAAAGATCACCAGACACATTGAAGAAAATGGTGGAAGGTGTTGACAAATGCACGCCAGTGTCTCCGCCTACCCCAAAATTAAATGGCACTGCCATCCCATCCTTCGGGCAGAAGATGTTGCTGATGACAGAACTACTAGATTCTCTGTGCCAATCTAAGCTGAGTTATGTCCCTTTAAGTCCATTGTTTTCAGTGCACTTAGGAGAGTATCACACAACTCCGGATTCCACTGTTGGTGGTTGAAAGTGCCGCCACGTCGCAGTCGAGTTATAGTGACCCTGTAAGGTTTTCAAGGCAAGAGATTAGCAAAGGTGGGTTGCCATTGTTTGCCTCTGCTTTGCAACCTTGGACTTCCTTGATTTTCTCCCATCCAAAGTGGTCGTCAGTGTGTTTGGTCAAATATGGTTCATTGCCCACTCAAATGTGGTGCATCATCTGGAAAGCCAGCATGGTATAGTGTTTAAAAGTGGTGGACTCTAATCTGTAGAACTGGGTTTGAGTCCCTATTCCTGCACTTGAAGCCTGCTGAGTGATTTTGGGCCAGCCACAGTCCTCTTAGAACTCTCTCAGCCCCACCTACTTCATAAGGTATCTGTTATGAGAAGGGGGAGGAGACTGTAAGCCACTTTGAAATTCCTTAAAGGTAGAATAAAGCAGGGTATAAAAACCAACTCTTCTTCTTTCATTGGTGTAAATGCAGAGTTTACCTTTTTGAAATCAGTGGACTAATTCCAAATCCAGATTCTGGAGACATTGTGAAAAATTGGACTTATTCATGATGATTGCAAACCTAGTTTGTTAACAAGCTCGTGTGTTATCTTCCTCCTATTTGTTGTGCCATCTGAATGTTTCAACACATTGGAAGCACTTTCTTTCCAAATAACCAGGATTCAAATCCTGTGGGGAAAAATACAGCTACCATTTTCTTAAGGTATCAGCCTGTGACCATCAGAATGGGAGTTAGGACTTCTGAAAGCAGCAAACCTTTAGTTGCACTCACTATAAAGGAAGGAGGAAGGGGAAATGCAAGGCAAACTAGTTTTTTGCTCCTCCATCCATTGATACCTAAATGCCACGTTACAGTGGTGGGAGAGAAAATATTTATTTATTCACATCAATTATAACCCAGCTTTTGCCATAATGGGGACCCAAAGTGGCGTAGATTGGTCTCCTCTTCTCTATTTACCCATGCCACAAACCTGTGAGATTGGTTTGAGTGAGGATGTTGTCACCCAAAGTCACTCAGCAAGCTTCCATAACACAATGGCCATGTGTCATCTTAGTATGACACCACTATACTAACCTGGCTCTCAGATAATTTTGATCAGTGTCACCAAGATGTAACCTATGACCTTCTCACAACACTAGAACCAGGGGGCATACATTGGGTGTAAAATGCATGCTTGGGGAGGGCAATCCCTACGGACTAATAAAAGGAAACACTTCTTCAACATAGCGATCGTGTGATTGGTGTTTGGAATATGCTGCCACAGGAGGTGGTGATGGCCACTAACCTGGATAGTTTTAAAAGGGGCTTGGACTGATTTATGGAGGAGAAGTCGATTAATGGCTACCAATCTTGATCCTCTTTGATCTGAGATTGCAAATGCCTTATGGCACAGTCACCAGGTGCTTTCGGGAGCAACCCAGCCCTCGCAGAGAATGATTAGTAACCCATTGCTTTCACATCCTGCATGTGAGGACTCCCAAAGGCACCCTGCTTTGGAGCCACCTCTTGCAGTAGCAGAGTGCTGGACTTCAGATGGACGTCTGGTCAGTGCTCCAGCTACAGCTGATGTAACCTTATGTTCTTATGAGCACCATCATAATTCTGTCTATATTGAACAGGAAACTCCTGTGGATTCACCTCCATTTAAAAATCCATATTAAATGATGTCTGTGGCAGAGGGTCACAGGTGCCCTTTCCTTGGCACTTCCTGAGCACTCATGCAGCTACACTGCCACACATTGTCTAAGTCTAATTCTTGCAGCATTTTGGCCGTGATGGTCCTGCATAAGGATAACATCAGAGAGGGAAGAAGAAATCGCTGAGCAAAACAATCCCTGCCGGGGGTTCAAAACACTCTCTGGTAGTTGAAAAGTACCAAACTGAGGAGGTAGAAAAGAATTTCCTTTATGGGCTGAGGCCCTTGAAAGAGTCCAAGCCTCCCCTCTCCCTTCCCTTTATTATGTGAAAAATATTTAGTCCAGCAACTGGAAGGGTCGGTGGAGAATAGAGCTGAAGCGTGGAAGAGTTACATGAAAGTCAAAATCCAGCCTATTTCTGTTTACACGATGCTCTGCAGAACAGATCTGAGGGTTTTAGGGTAGACTTCACTAATTATAATGTGAATCTCAGAAAGAAACAATCAGGATTTTGAATATTCTTTGCTCATCCCTGCCAGAAATTATTCTGGGTTTTTTATCCTTTCCGTGTTGAGGAACCAGAGCTATTAAACTTTGCCCAGCTCGCCTGCCAAGCGTATTATTTTGATTGGCTGCAGGTTTTCTGTTTGCCTAAGTAATAACCAACACAGTGTTAGAAGTTGCCAGCAGGACAAACATGGAAATTATACCTTCTTATTCCTTCCAGAAGAGCCAAAGAGACATTTTAGAAGCGTTGGTGGTTATAATGCTGTTAGTTTATCCCAAGGGAAACACGATCCAGGCAAAGTCCACCAGGGTGCTGTCCTAGGTGCTCAAGAACATAGACGAGACCCTGAACAGTTGTGGACCTTGTGCCTCCTGTTGCCGGATTACACCCCTCCACACACACACACACACACACAATTTGGCAGGAGCTCTATGGTTTGATTCAAACACCATGCAAAACTGTAGTTCAGTTACACTATGGATGACCAAACACAGGTCATACCACTGACTCTGGGTAATTGGGTTATAGCATATTGGAATTTGAAATCATGGGGTAGATCCATCCTAAAATTTCTACTTGGGCTAGAATTCTTGTACAAGAGGAAACACAAGAGAAATAACTGCATGCACCAGGTGAGACTGAATGCTGCATTATCACTTACACAAGATCTTGTGCAACATATTTCTGGGTACTAATACAAAAGGAAGACAGTGGTGGGTATTACACAAGATCTTGCATACCTGGAACGATGCCAAGTCTGTTTATGTTTCAAGTTACACACCACTGGATTCAGGCCACTGGCTGGAGGGCAATTAGTTTAATTACTGCATTTAGCATGAATTGTGATTTCATATGATGTATAAACATGGATCGTTCCCTAGTGCTACTGTCATGGTGGCGGATGTTGGGGTACCAGCCAGAGCTTTGTAGGGGAGACAGGAGGAAGTGCAAAGACAGTAGTCCCTGATCACAAGGAAGGTGGGCATACCAGTATTTTGAGCAAAGTAGGAAACCTACAGTTGTCAAGACAAAGCAGGATTTGAGAGATTATTTGTGAGTGTATCCCTGGTTTTATAATTACCCATTAAGGTAAGTCCTGGTTGCATGTTATGGATGAACCAAAAGTTAAATCTCTGTATTTTGAGCAAAGTAGGAAACCTACAGTTGTCAAGACAAAGCAGGATTTGAGAGATTATTTATGAGTCTATCCCTGGTTTTATAATTACCCATTAAGGTTGCATGTTATGAATGAACCAAAAGTTAAATCTCTGTCCGTTTTTGTTGAGGAAATATGCATTTCCACTCTTCCAATGTTCTACATGCAATATCATGCCAAAAAAAAAGGCCCATCAGCAGTATTTGTTGAGCAGACAGGCTGTGTTTGAGAAAAAGATTTAATGGATATACATCCACCGGGAAAAACGAAAATCCCCCAAAGTGTCTGCAGTCATATCGGCAAATTCGCCATCCTCGGAGAACTGTATTGGCCACACATTTGGAATACAGAAGCATTGGAACAGGAATTAATTCAGAAATTGGCCTTTTTAAATTGAAGCCCAAATAGGGATTATGGTTTCTTCACACACTATGAAAGGTAATATTGTGTTTGTACTTTGGACTTCCCTGTGTATAACCCTAATTAATGGGCCTTTCATCAACATTCCCCACTCTTTGCATCTCACACTCACCACCAATTAGCATTTGATATTGTAGATCATGATCTAGCGAAACTCGTACTTTCTGAATTTAAAAAAGTCCAGTTTCTCTAAGAGGTACAGACGAATTTACTCAAAGATCCTAGTTTACCCTACATGTGCAATTTGTAAAAACCTTGGGTTGGGGCTCATTTTATTTTCTGCTTTGGTGTCTGTTGTCTATTGCTCATCAGTAACTTGGGAGTGTTGATTCTGTATGTCTGTCATATCATCAAGACCAAAGTTTCAATGCAGTATTAATTCTGTGTCCCAGATTGTTCATGAGACGTCAAGTACAGAAAACTTGATGTCAAGGAGAAGAATCTGTAGCTTAACCCTTTTGTTAATGAATATTTCTGTGGTTATTTGTGAATGGTACAGCTCAAAGGTTCCAGCCCTTCTCTGAAAACTCAATCCTTGTAAAAGTGTTTGTCAAAAATGTATCGTCTTTCCTGTTGTGTACATAGAATCATGCTAAAATTGGTGATAATTTTTAATAAAACACATTCATGGATCTTCTTTCGGTTGAGACCTCCCGCTGTCCAACTGTTCATCTGGCCGGCCTCCCAATTTTGAACATGTGCATCTTAAATTGTGTGCCCTGTCCCTCCCTTTTTCTCATTCCCCAACAATATGTTGAGAGGGAACATGATATAATTTTGCAGGCTTGGGGTTTTGTTTAATTTAAAAGTTTGCCATCTGTGGATCGTAATTTTAAGTACTACTACTAAATACTAAACTTAAAATACTATTTTAATGCAAAGTTTTATACTGTATTACTAGCATTATTCTGTGTTTTGATCTGTGTGTAAGCTGCTCTGATCCCAACTTTGGTTGGGAAGGGTGAGGTATAAATTTAATAAAATAACAATAATAGACCCTTTTTTACTTTCAAATATCATTTGAAGGTGAAGGAAAACAAATAAAAATGTTTTTAGTTTCCCAGTTTGATCCTAATGCATCTTCTAAGACAGCATAAAGATGTTCTACACTCAAAACCAAAGGAAAATTGGGAATCTCAAGTTTTATTCCTTTCAATGGGAGAGATTTTAGCACACTCTTATTTTGCGTGGTGCAGTGGTTAAGAGCAGGTGGGTACTAAACTGGAGATCCAAGTTTGATTCTCCACTCCTCCACCTGAGTGGCAGAGACTTATCTGATGTGTTTCCACACTCCTACATTCCTGCTGGGTGAATTTGGGCTAGTCACAATTCTTCAGAACTCCCTCAGCCCCATCTACCTTTCAAGGTGTCTGGTGTGGAGAGAGGAAGGGAAAGGAGCTTATAAGCAACCTTGAGTGTCCTTCCAGGAGAGAAAGGCAGGGTCTAAATCCAAACTCCTCCTCTTCCTCATAGACTTGGAAAACCTAATTGTTGAGGCTTAGGGAATTCACACTTAATCTGAAATCCTGAAGCATAGTCTCACAAGAATTACGATACAATTCCACAGTGGTTAATTAGAAACCACATTGGGTATTTGTTTATTTCCTTCAAATACACCCCATTTTCCCCCCATGGGGGACCCAAATACGTTTACATAATCCTCCCCTTCTTTTTTCCCCCAAACACAACAACTCTGTAAACTCTAATGAGAGTGAGTGACTGGGCCAAAGGCACCCGGCAAGCTTCCATAGCAGAGAGGAGATTAGCACCTGGGTCTCCCAGATCTAACCACTGCTTCTGTACAAATGTGACTATATGAAACAATCCTTAGTGACACAGATAAAGTGTTATGCTGGTTAAAAGAATTAGGTTTGTCAAAGGCAACCTGCTTAGTGCATGGCATAATCTGAGCAAAGGAGCTGCTATATATCTCAGATGTCACAGAATATTTGGAGGATATCTGCAATACGGGCACAATGTTATTGACCTGTTGTTACATGGTTATTATACAAATGTCTTTTGATAGAAAATGTGAAGAGATGATTGTACTGTCAAAGGCTTTCGTGGCCATAATCGACTGGCTGTTGTGGGTTTTCTGGGGGTGTTGTCGTAGTCTGCAAGTGCAAATGCAAATGCAATTAAACTCCACGTGGACACATGCAAAGGTGCCTTGCACACTACTCCCACCTGTGAGGTAGAGAAAACATATACCCCACCACACAGTCACGCCACACTGTGCCATAGAGAGAACCACATTTTTCAGTGACAAGTCTCTGAAGATCATATGCTATCCAACTATGGAGTACTTTAGCATTGTGTGTGTGTGTGTGTGTGTGTGTGTGTGTGTGTGTAATCTATAGCTATATTTAAACCCCAGAGTGGATACATTCTAAGGTCAAAGATTCATCTTGCCTCGATTTGCATTAGATATTTTTATGTCCATTCTATTAAATTCATGGGGTTGAAACCTGTGCAATATATGATTTGTTGTATGTGGGAATGTCTTGTTGAAAAATACAGAGGCACACAATGGAACGCAGCTCAAAAATTAAAAATAAATGGTAGAAACTCCTTTAGTGCTACACTACTGATAAAAGACATACAGTACAAGACATACTTTTTGTTATTACACAGATTTAAATCCCATGAAGTTAATAGAAAGGACATAAAAAATGTTTGATGCAAATTGAGGCTAGGAGCAGCAGTGGCGTAGGAGGTTAAGAGCTCGTGTATCTAATCTGGAGGAACCGGGTTTGATTCCCAGCTCTGCTGCCTGAGCTGTGGAGGCTTATCTGGGAAATTCAGATTAGCCTGTGCACTCCCACACATGCCAGCTAAGTGACCTTGGGCTAGTCACAGCTTCTCGGAGCTCTCTCAGCCCCACCCACCTCACAGGGTGTTTGTTGTGAGGGGGGATGCGCAAGGAGATTGTAAACCCCTTTGAGTCTCCTGCAGGAGAGAAAGGGGGATATAAATCCAAACTCCTCCTCCTCCTCCTCCTCCTCCTCCTCCTCTTCTTCTTCTAGATGGATCTTTCACCTTAGAATGCCTCTGAAGATGCCAGCCATAGATGTGGACAAAACATTAGGAGCAAAAACTACCAGACCACGGGCACACAGCCTAGAAAACCCACAACAGCCATTTGAAGAGTTGATTGCTAGAGTGTAGAATCAGTATGCTGAACTATGACAGGGACACAGGCTCTACTGGCCCTGAGTTCCTTGGAGCAAAGATGGGATAAAATGCACTAAATCTGAGAAGGCTGTACTAATAAACTATACATTTCATAACATTCAGCAGAGCATATAGTTGTCAGAGTAGGATATGGGAGACTCTGGTTTGAATTTCCATTCTGCTCACTGTGTTAATTTGGGCCAGTCACTACATATCTCACAGAATTGTTGCTGTGAGGCTAAAATGCGGTAGGATGCTGTTGTCAGCTGTTTTGGGAAGAAAAGCTGGATGTAAATATCCAAATAAACAAACTCCTTTGTTTAAGGTGTTCCCTCAATGAGGTCCTTGAGGCATCTCCCAACGGTTCCGCATGATCGACAATAGTCAAAGTTGAGCCGAGTTAAAGTTCAGACAACCTTTCCCTAGCAGCTGAGAGCTTTAAAACATTTTATCGTGAGAGGCATTTTCTGTCCAGAATGAAGCCGATGTTTATAATTGTCAAAAATAGGGGGGAAAAAACACTGCATCTTTTGGCAAAGTCTTGATTTTATTTCCCACAGTCCATGTCCACTCATAATGAGAAGACATCTCATCCTCTCCGCAACCTGATGCCAAAGTCAACCACTCCTATCAACCTCTCATTTTCCCCAGCAGTAAACTACTCCTGCATCCAAACACTCCAACAGAAAAACCGTCCAGGAAAATAGGAAGCAATTTAGAGAGCATTATCTTTAGAGCTCTGCAGGCAGGCTTTTAGCTACCGATTCATTTTTCTTTGTGGTCAAATTTGGGTAATAAAAGTGGACGACACAGCTTGATTGCTTGATGTTTTATGTATGAGCCAAGGCTTTGCCAGCAACCAACTTTACGACTGAACTGCAGTGGAGTGGAGCAGGATCCGCAGTCACAGGGAAGATCTATCATTTTCTTGTTCAGAGAGGCCCAATATGAAGTTTGCTTCTTTTAAGGACGGAATCACAGTTCCATGACTATTTTATTGAATATTATGTTTATATTATACTAACCGTGAGGTCACATTGAAGTGCAAGGGCTCATTAAAAAAAGACATATGTATTGGCCGCTGTGCTTTCTGTTGGGGGCCCAAAGCAGCTTGCAAAATAGTTCCCTTTGCCCTCCGTTGCTCACAACAAACCTATGGAATAAGTTAGGCTGAGAGCTATCCTGTTTCCCCGAATATAAGACATCCCCGAAAAATAAGACATAGTAGAGGTTTTGCTGAAGTGTGAAATATAAGGCATCCCCCGAAAGTAAGACATAGCAAAGTTTTTGTTTGGAAGCATGCCCGTCGAACAGAACACAGAAAAATAAGACATCCCCTGAAAATAAGACATAGCGCACCTTTGGGAGCAAAAATTAATATAAGACACTGTCTTATTTTCGGGGAAACACGGTACTGGCCCAAGGTCATCCAGCAATCTTTGGTCTCTGTGGAGAGAAACGTGGCCTAACCCAGTGGTTCCCAACCTTTTTGGTATACTAACCCACAAGTCCAAATTTACTTGGTATGATAACCCACCTAGGCCTGGCCCAAGGTTTTTTGGCACCCTAGACAAGCTGCGGTCTTGGCACTCATGTAGTTCAGCATTCCCTCTTCTACAGTGACTAACCAGATGTTTCTGAGAAACAACAAACATCACGCAAAGGCTGCAGCTGCCACCACTGTGAATGCCAAGAAATGGCATCCCAGCATATGCAACTTTTCATGTGGATGTTGCATTCCAGCCTTTGACCAACCCTCTCCTTCTTCATTACTTCCTCTAAACTCCCCTAAGATTCTCACACCTGTGACCACCAGGACATTTTCACTTGATCAACATGTATATGCAGTGAAGAAAAAGCACCAACTAATGTATGGCATGGAAGGCCCTGTTTCCAGGGTCAGATCTTGCTTTCTGCAATATAGAAGAAAGTAATGAAAAGGGCAGCAGTGTCCATCAGGAAGGGCTGGAACTGCAGACCACTTGCAGAGGTTTCGTGGCCTGCTTTTGGGTTTCAATCCTGCAAATGGACCTTGAGCTTGTTTGGAGGTTCTAGCAGAGGAGCGCAGCTATTGTATACCCTTGACCAGTGGTGGGATCCAAAAATTTTAGTAACAGGTTCCCATGGTGGTGGGATTTAAACTGTGGCGTAGCACCAGTATTAGGTAGGCATGATGGGAAGTGGCCGGGCATTTCAGGGGTGGGGAGCATTCGAGGCGGGGCTGTGGCAAGGACACAGCGGCTGTATAGAGATCCTTGGGCAGGAAACAAATTGCCGCACGAGACAGGCTGCCATGCACGCTCGTGCACCTCCTGCTGGGCTTCTTCAAGAGTTCTAAGCGGCAGCTACTGCTGAGAGTATGCGAATTGAAGGCAAAAAATCACATGGCAAAGTCACGCAATTAGTAACCTCCCCATGAAACACACAAATGGTGGTAACCTACTCTCGATAACCTGTGAGAACCTGCTGGATCCCACCTCTGCCCTTGACCGAAGAACAGTACACTCCTTCTATCTGGGATGGGCGTCCTCTTCCACCAAGTGCGCAACTTCAGGAGGGATGCACATAGAGCGGTGAGGGAGGTAGGGGACACCCGCCTAGCCAGCCAGATCAGCCAAATCAACCCTGGCAATCAATGGGGTGATAGATGTCGCAGCCAGATCGCCCTCACATCCAGGTTTCAATCCACAGACTGGGAAACACAGGTCTGAGCCAAGAGAAATAGTTAAGTAGTTACCTCACTCACAAACTTCAAAATTAGCCCTCTCAGGTAAGAATGCAACTGATCACATGACTTCCGGTAGCAAACTAGAACTTAGAGATGAAATGAGATATTTTTAAAACTTTGCCCTGTTGTCAGCAGTTTTTATTTGGCGACTGTGGAAGGATATGCCTTTTCCATTTATTTTAACCAAGGAATCACTTATCACCAATCAGACAGGATTGCATGCAATGGACAACTTAACATTTGTATACTGTTTCTAAGAGACAATATAATAACATCTGGAAACCACAACAAAGAGAACCAACATGGTTAAGGTGTCGGACTAGCATCTGGGAAACCCAGATCTGAATCCTGACTCTATCATAGAAACTTGCTGGGTGACCGTGGGCCAGTCATATACTCCCAACCTCAACTCTGACAAGTATTTTGGATAGGTGACCTCCAAGGAATACCAAGGTCGTGACATGGAGGCAGGCAATGGCATACCACCTCTGAACATCTCTTGCCTTGAAAACCCCACTAGAAGAAGAAGAAGAAGAGTTTGGATTTATATCCCCCCTTTCTCTCCTGTAGGAGACTCAAAGGGGCTTACAATCTCCTTGCCTTCCCCCCTCACAACAAACACCCTGTGAGGTAGGTGGGGCTGAGAGACCTCCGAGAAGCTGTGACTAGCCCAAGGTCACCGAGCTGGCGTGTGTGGGAGTGTGCAGGCTAATCTGAATTCCCCAGATAAGCCTCCACAGCTCAGGCGGCAGAGCTGGAAATCAAACCCGGTTCCTCCAGATTAGATACACAAGCTCTTAACCTCCTACGCCACTGCTGCTTCTAGGGGTGTCATAAGTCAGCAGTGACTTGACAACAGAAATCACAACAAATGTGAAATTGCCTTTCATAAAAATGGCTGGTAATTGAGTTTCTTGTTGCTCTCATAATCAAGAATACAGGTTCCTTCACAAGTGGCATCAAGGATCTCGGGGGGGGGGGGGGGGGCACAATGTCATTATCAGCTAGGCCATGCTTGAAGTCAACCAAAAGGGTTTGTGTCAGAATCACCAGTCCTTATAAATCCAGAATCCAAAGTCCAGACATTATAAACAATTTGTGGCTGCTTTCCATGTGTGTTATTGCATTCCTAACTGCTACTTCCCACTGCAAAAGAACAAAAATTCTGAAGCCTAACGCACATATAGGACGGAAGATCATGAAGTACTTAAGATGAAGACTGGGTCCCTCAGATAGAATGCGTACAATGAGATCATACTCAACAGATACAAGATGTCTTCCAGAGTGATTCCCAAGATTGGTCCCGTGGGCAAATAAATTGCACTTAATCAGTCATGTACGTGGCATGAGGCCTGGTGATCTCGCAAGCAGTTAGTACTCCAGAATGAAACTCTCACCTCATGGGATCATCTGGGAGTCATTCATGGGCTTGCACAACTCATGTTTATGTGTAGCCACAGGCAAAACCGTTTTGAAGGCTTCATCCCAAATCCATAACATCAGGCTGCAGTTTGAGAGGACACTTTGGACCTGGGTTGACCCTATTTGGTAGGAAATCTGCAAACTTTTGTAATTCTGTGGTATTTTGGAGCAGCAGTGGCATAGGAGGTTAAGAGCTTGTGTATCTAATCTGAAGGGACCGGGTTTGATTCCCCGCTCTGCCGCCTGAGCTATGGAGGTTTATCTGGGGAATTCAGATTAGCCTGTACACTCCCACACATGCTAGCTGGTTGACCTTGGGCTAGTCACAACTTCTCGGAGCTCTCTCAGCCCCACCCACCTCACAGGGTGTTTGTTGTGAGGGGGGAAGGGCAAGGAGATTGTAAGCCCCTTTGAGTCTCCTACAGGAGAGAAAGGGGGGATATAAATCCAAACTCTTCTTCTTCTTCCACTATGCTCAACAACTGATTTCATATCAGCACTGCTACCACTGAACTCTGCTGCTAAATTGGAGGTGCACTGAAAAGTGCACGGTAGGTAAACAGACCTGGGTTGGTTTGCTTCAGATTAGCCACTTGGGAGGAACAGAATTTGAAGCAAATATAACTTTAATTGGCTTTGTAGCTTAAAATAATACAACTAGATATTAATAACTGGCAAAGGGAACTACTTATGTTACTTTCCATGATAGGAAAAGGAGAGTTGGTTTTTATACCCTGCTTTTTCTCTCTGGAGTCTCAGAGCAGGTTACAAGCGCCTTTCCCTTCCCTTCCTCACAACAAACACCTTGTGTGGTAGGTGGGGCTGAGAGAGTTCTGAGAGAGAGTTCTGAGAGAACTGTGACTGACCCAAGGTTACTCAGTAGGTGTCATATGAAAGAGTGCAGAATCAAACTCAGTGCTCCAAATGAGAGTGCGCTGCTCTTAACCACTACACAATGCTGGTAATTGCTTACTTGTTTGATTTTCCATACTGATGCCTTATTTTCTAGTTCACAGAATCTCTCTTCCATCTTTGCTTTATCTGAGGTTGATTGTGCCAAACTGAGGTCAAATCCCCACTACTGTCTTAGCCAGGTTTCAGAACACAAACTAACCAGGTTTGAGGGACGACCTTCCCTGTCGAATCCCCACTACCGTCTTAGCCAGGTTTCAGAACACAAACTAACCAGGTTTGAGGTCGTTTGTGTTCTGAAACCTGGCTAAGACGGTAGTGGGGATTCGACCTATGAGTCATATATACAACAGACTGGAATATTCCTTTTTGTTCCTGATTCCCCAACCCTCCCTCCCAGCTCTGAAGAAGTGTCCTGGTGACAGCAATTTCTTAGTTGAAACCGAGAGGCTGTTTTCGGGTCATGCTCCCAGTCTTCATCAAAATATCTGGCAAAGGGAACAAACAGTAGACCTCTCCAGCAGCCTTTTAGCTCATTTAGGAGTCGAGGATGAACGGTACCTGGGGCATAAGCTGGTTCATCTGCCTTTTGCTGACTGACTGCTTTTCAGTTCTCAGTTTAGACATACATTGTGCAGATGGTTGGTTATATATCTTGCCAGGTTGATTACTTCCTGTCTAAGGTTGCACTTAATAAAAAACCAGCTGCCCCACCTTAGTCCTGAGGTTTTCCTCCAGCCTTTAGAAAATCAAGCTCATGTTGGAAGGGAAGCCAAAGCACAATGCCTTCACATCGGGCACGATTTTTCCCCCCAGCATCCAGCCAAATAAGAACATAAGCAAATGGTCTATCCTCGCCACAAGCTCCAGAAACGTTGCTAGCTATCCAAGATTCTTGCGGTCTGTTTAGACTTGCAGGCAACATTTCTCATTGTTGATTAGCGATGATGATATTGTTCTTGCTGTGTGCAAGTTGTTTTCTTAATGCTGTCTGTCGGGGGGTTGAGTCAAAGGTTTCGAGACAACTTTTCAACAAGAGCCCCACAGATTAAACTTGGCGTTGCTATTAGCCAGTCGTGTGTTCTTGTCAGTGAGGCAAGTCCAGGTAATGAGGGTAAGATTCTACCATGAGCTTTGAGTTTACATCTTGGCAGAATGTGGAACTAGAGCAATAAGTGAGAGTTATCTACAATGTGTCCATGGCTTGGTTCTCTCCTGCTGCCTTTCTTGGGCTTTCTAGCTGGCCTTCTCTTTCTTCTTCCAAAGGTCCCATGAAACCACAAGCATCGATAGAATTTTTCCATTACTAGTCTGTCTTTTCTGTGTTGTGGCTCTTCCGCGGTCAGCAGGCAATTGAAACTGTGCTCCTGCAGATGCCATTTCTATCTGCATCTACCAGTACTATTTATCTGGTTCGGAAAATCTCTATGCCGCCTCTCTGGGGAAACTGCCTGAGGCAGTGTACAACATAAAACATAACAAAAACATAAATAAAATATTAAACTTATTAAAATCTCACTTTCAGAAAACATAACCAGAGCATACAATGACATAAAACACAAAACAGCTTCCAGTGGGGTCTTTGAAAACCAGACAGTAAAATGTTTTTTTTTTAAAATCACCTCCCTCATTATAAGCCTGGGAAAGCAGAAATATTTGGGCCTAGCACCTAAAAGGGCACCAGGTGAGCCTCACAGGGAAGGGAATTGCACGGGCAAGATGCTACCACTTAAAAAGCTCCATCTCTGATCTCCACCAGCTTGCCACTGAAGGCAAGGGCACAAAGAGTGGGGAGCAGAACCAGTTTATTTTTCCCGCCCAGCCCCCTGATTTCCCTGCCTGATGTTCATTCAAGCTGCCGCT
This sequence comes from Sphaerodactylus townsendi, assembly GCF_021028975.2. Lineage (NCBI taxonomy): Eukaryota > Metazoa > Chordata > Lepidosauria > Squamata > Sphaerodactylidae > Sphaerodactylus > Sphaerodactylus townsendi. The sequence continues at coordinate 96,369,135 of NC_059432.1, forward strand.
CAAAAACAACAGTCAATCAGAATGCAGGACACTGGGCATGCGCAGTTATACTTGTGGTGTAAATACAAACCAGGCTCACCCATAACAAACTGGAGTATTCCCTCCTGGTCTTCACTTGATTCCTTCACAGAAATGGGCAGCCATGCGAAGGGAGAAACTGGGATAAAACAGACCTGAATTGTAAGAAACCGATTGTAACCAGGTATAATTGTGCCATATAGAAACGGCCCCTGAGTTACTGTTGATTGTGATTAACATTGTCTTTGGTCTACCTTGACTGTGGGTTGAATCCTGCATATCAGTTCTGCTAAATGTAGTATTTTCTGCTGGTGGAAGTCTTCTGTACCAGCATAAGGTTGCTAGTGATGGAGGAAGGTCTTGGCATTGGTGGAACAAATCTATAGAATCCAATTTTTCATGACACTTTCATTTGATTTTTTTGCATGCTTGAAATGCTAATCAAAAATTTGATTTCAAATGCAAAGTAAAAATTGTTTACCCTCTGGGGGAGGGATGCAGAAGATTGTGTGCATACTGTTGCGCAGTAGAACTTATTGATCAAGCAATAACTATATTCTTATATATTCACACACCCCCAACACAGTCTAGAAAGTGATCATGGTAGTTAGTCTCAAAATCCAGATTGATTCTGGAAGTTATCTCTGTATTAATATCTGCAGGATTAACTGAACTTCTTCCAAGTTTTCCATTCCCATGTCTTACAGTTCAATAATGGCAGTTATTTCAACTATATTATAGGTATCTGTGAGATAAACATAACACACAGGAAGCTGCCTTATGCTGAATGAGACCCCTGGTTCATCAAGTTCAGTACTGTCTACTCAAACTGGAAGAAATTCTTCAGGGTCTCATGTAGAAGTCTTTCCTGATATTTTTAACTGATACCATTCCTGATACCTTCAACCGAAGGGGCCAGGGATTGACCTTCTACATGCCTACCAGATGTTTTCCAGCTTTCTCCTTGTTTCTGAGCCTTCCGTCTCTTATAAGAATGTACTTCCAGATTGAAGCACTGGATCTTAAAAGAAGACATGTTTGAACGCTGGAGCTTCCTCAGACTGAGGGTAGACTTGGGTCTATCAAGGTCAGTATTGTCTACTCTGATTGACAGCAGCTCTGGAAGATGTCAGGTGGAGGACCTTTAGACTGTGCTATCTGTTGTAGCTAGATATGCGAGTTTGAAGCTGGGAACCTCTGCATGCAATGCACAAGCTCTACCCTCAAGCCACAGGTTTCTCTCCAAGTTTTTTTCCCTATGTCTTTGACACAGGAGATAGAAAACTGCTGTCCTTCTCCACCTTCATTCGTTAAAGCACGGATCACAGTCATAACTCTATGAAGTAGGTTAGACTGACAGAAAGTGGGCCAAGGTCACCAAAGAGGTTCATACTGAATCTAATACTTTAGTGTTCCACCAGCTGCACTGGTTTTGGGTGGAGCACCAAGTTAGTTTCAAGGTATGTTTGTTTGTTTGTTTGTTTGTTTGTTTGTTTATTATTGAAATTTATAGACCGCCCAATCCCCAAAGGACTCTGGGCGGTGCACAACACTATCTGTATACAATATATAACAAGGGTCACAATAGTGACCATATACACTATAGTCTTGTAGTGACCACAATAGTGACCATATACACTATGGTGTTGTATTAACATACAAAGCCCTAAAAGATCTGGGACCATTTTACCTCCCACCCCTCCCTTGCATGCCATCCCTCCCCTCCCTCCACTAGGGTGGGTGGGTCATATCTAGATGCTGGGGCCCCTCCCCTCCCTTGCATGCCACTCCTCACTCCCTCCCCCCTTGCATGTCACCCCTCCCTCCCCTCCCCCTCCCTCCTCTAGGGTGGGTGTGCCAGGTCCAGATGCCGGGCCCCCTCCCCTTCTCTTGCATGCCACCACTCACTCCTTCCCCTCCTTTGCATACCACCCCTCCCTCCCCTCAGGTGGGTGGGCCAGGTCCAAATGCCAGGCCCCCTCCCCTTCCCTAGCATGCCACACTTCCCCTCCCCTCCCTCCACTAGGGTGGATGGGCCAGGTCAAGATGCCGGGGCCCCTCCCCTTCCCTCTCCTGGCTTTGATGAAAGCCCATTTCTGTCTAGGATGGGACAGTCTCTTTGTCTGTGGAACAGTCTTTCCTGGTATGTCCCCAAAAGGTAGCTCTATTCAGCAGGTGCAAAAGCCTGGTGGAACAGATTGGTTTAACAGGCCCTGTAGAAACAATTCAAGTCCCGCCAGGGCCCTGATCTCCCTGGGGAGCCTATTCTACCAGGTGGGGGCCAGCGCCGTAAAGGTCCTGGCCTTCATGGTGGTCAGCCGTATGTCTTTTGGGCCACGGACCATTGACAGGTTTTCCTCCGACGAGCAAAGGGATCTTGAGAAACAGTACAGGGAGACGCTGTCCCACAGGTATGCAGGTCCAACACCACTCACAGACTTAAAAGTCATTACCAAGACATTGAACAAGGTCCGGTACTCAATCAGCAGCCAGTGGAGATGATACAGGACTGGAGAAATCCAGTCCCAGTAAGGAGCCTGGCTGCCGCCTGCTGTACACACTTCAGTTTTCCGTGTCACAGACAAAGGCAGGCCAGCGTAGAGTGAGTTACAATAGTCCAATCTGAAGGTGACCATTACATGGATTACTGTAGCCAGACTGGAACAGGAGAGATATGGAGCCAACTGCCGTGCCTGTCATAGATGGTAAAAAGCTACCTGGGCAGTCCTGTGACATGAGACTCGAACAAAAGGGCCAAGTCTAAAGTGACCCCCAGGCTTTTGATGGACGAGGCAAAGTGTAAAGCCTCACCGTCTACCGTAGGCAGACCGAAGGCCACCGGTCACTCCCCCCGACCCTGGGCCCCATTCCGAAAACACTGGGGCGGCACTTGAAACCCCTTCAAATTAACAAAATGAACATCTAAGATTCAAAAGGCAGCCATGCTGGGATCCGCATGAATGCTACATCAATACATTACAACGTCCTAGGCCTCTGGGTGGCGCTTGAATTGTAATGAAAGGCCAACAACCAGATAAAGAACTGGGAACTGTGATATTAAACAAAAATAAATAATAGTTTCTTGTAACAGGCAAAGAGAGAGATTTGCGTATAGCTGTTCTGCATTTCTTACCTTGTTTGAGATCTGAGGCACCCTGGGCCATAATTTCAGCATGCCATTTTGTAGCACAATGTGCAGTCAGGTGGACTTTTTTGTTTCCACTTCCTTCCCTGCTGTCTTCTTTCTGCCTTTTTCTGTATCCACTTTACACAGCTCCATTTACAGGGGAATGATGGTTTCTCTTTGCTCATGTTCTTCGGTAAAAATAAAGAAAAAGCTCGCAATAAAACTCAAAAGAAAAGAGCAGTGGAAAAATTCAATATGGAACTCATTCCACTGCGAAGCTCAGCAGGTTGGCTCTGTTTTTACTTACAGGAAGTTGATAAACATTCCAGCAGGCATCTGAGGGGTAATGCTAATTTTAATCTGTTTGATTTACATTACTAAATTTTGCTATAAAATTGCTTTAATGATATGTTGGGAGTCACCCTGAGGCTTCTGTGGAAACACATGCTGGAATAAAAGTCTCAGAAACAAATTGCCTTGAGCATGAAAATTTGTGGGCACCTGGCCAACGTGGTACAGTGGTTAAGGAAAAGAGTTTTCACTTTTCTCGACCAAAAGGAGTCTCAAAGCAGCTTACAAACTCCTTCCCTTCCTCTCCCCACAACAGACACCTTGTGAGGCAGGTGGGCTGAGAGAGTTCAGAGAGAACTGTGACTAGCCCAAGGTCACCCAGCATGGTTCATGTGGAGGAGTGGAGAAACAAATCCAGTTCACCAAATGTGAGTCCACCATTCATGTAGAGGAGTGAGCAATCAAACCAAACCTGTATCTCTTTGGCTCATTCCACACAGGCAGAATAATGCACTTTCAAACTGCTTTCAGTGCTCTTTGAAGCTGTGCGGAATAGCAAAATCCACTTGCAAACAGTTGTGAAAGTGGTTTGAAAACGCATTATTTTGCATGCGGAAGGGGCCTTAATTTTCTGCATTATACATTTAAGTGTGGAGCTGATTCATTCATATAGTAGAAGCGGACAGTTCCGCATCTCTTCACATGCAGATCCTTTTATATAAATGTTACGGTGCAAAGGCTTGCCATGGTGAGATTTAGAAGGAATGGAGGACAGCGGTACAGGAAGTATGAAGACATAGTCAGGCTAATCTTTCACCACTTTAATAATCCATTCCAAAAGAAAAATGGGTTATGGAAACTGCAGTTGAAGACAAACATTTCCAGTCAAGGAGTCTCTATTCATTAACTGCTCAAATGGTTCCAGGAACAACAGAACACAATGTGATAGTTTAATGCCAAGCGCCAGAATGACAATATGGAAGCTCCCTTGAATCTCACTTGCAACAATTTAAGTTTTTCCCCCCTGTTTACCTAGTTCGGAGCTGTAGCGCTGGTCACTCTTACAGAAGGTTGGTGACTTTTTTTTGATAAAACTGCCACCACTTTTAGCAGCTCCAAAAGGGGAGTGATTTAATTTCGCATTCTTTCAGATTTTTTTTGGCATGTCTGCAGGTCCACTTTTTATGTTATCCACAGCAGTGGCTATTCCATGCTCACTCCCAGCAGTGTATCAGACATGTATTGTCGAAGGCTTTCACGGCCGGAATCCCTGGGGTGCTGTGTGGTTTCCAGGCTGTATGGCCGTGTTCTAGCAGCATTCTCTCCTGACGTTTCGCCTGCATCTGTGGCTGGCATCTTCAGAGGATCCAAGTGTATCAGACAGCTCTATCAGACAGGTCTTGAATGTCCTTACACTATTCCCATGAAAGAAACTTGACCTGCCCCTGTGACAACACTCGCTCCCCCACACCAACCCAGCTCTTCCGAGGGGGTGGGGATGATTTTGTCATCCCCGCCATTGTGCCAGGGGTCATTTGATCCCAACTTCCCCCGTGGGCAGTACGCCCCAGGCTAGTCACAGTTCTCTCAGAATCCTCTCAGCTCTACTTACCTTCAAAGGTGTTTGTTATAGGGAGAGGAAGGAAAGGCAATTGTAAGCTGCTTTGAGACTCCTTATGGTAGAGAAAAGTGAGATACAGGTCATTTCCCCACTTACCTCAACCAAAGGTTGCTGCGCGCTACTCCCAGCACGCGTCATTTCTGGCATGCTCCCGGGCTTCCCCATGACCCCGCAGGGTCATAAAAAGGCATCGTTTCAAGGAGCGCCAGGAATGACGTGCGCTGAGGGGATGCGACAGCGGCAGCATCGGAGCGGCTGCGTTGTCACAGCCCCTGTAGTGGGGAGTGCCGGGGGACCCCGCACTACTTGGGGAGAGTAGCGTGCAGCAGCAGGTAAGTGGGGAAACGACCATAGAAAACTAACTCTTCTTCAGTTATGGAAATGTCTTTTGTAATGTTTTATTACTGTATCATGCAAAAAGTCTTTGATGCATATGCTGCAGTAACATTTGGGATCCTGTAAAATCTAATTCTTCTTAAGCGAATGGGAATTGGGGTGAGGTTGAGCACTGCCTTCTTTGGCTATCACGCTCTCAGTGTTGGCTTGGAAACATGGAAACCATATGTGAACTTTTAGCTTGTAAAACAAAATGCCAAAATCCCACCGCTAAATGTTGCACCCAACATATAAGTGCACATCAGCTCATTTACTTGGTTATAATCAAAACTTTATTTTGATTCTTAAAAAATGCCTTGATATTGTGTCTAGGTGTAAGTATTGGGCCGGGATATTTTACTGACTTATTTTATGTGGAAAGAATGTATTGGTGCAATGTTTTTCTAGTGATAATATGAAAAGGAAAACAGCATGCGCGGAGAGACAGACAGCACTAATTGATAGACTTCCAGACAAATACCAGCAAAGGGCCCATTAGGTTATGTGCTGAAATGTATACAGCTGCCTAACCTGTAGGTTCATGGCATTGTATTATATTAAAAATAACACATGAACATGTGGCTAAATATAACCACACTTTTATTTCTAGCTACCCAGCAAGATGCCCAAAGAAAAATGTCTTCCAAACACTTTCTGCTCTGCTATTGAAAAAACTTCCCCAAAAGGGGAATTTCCAGACCCAGGGGTCAGCCACCAAGAATATCTCTGTAGGTGCCTATATGAGGGAACGTTTCCTTTAGGGCAGAGATTCTGTACTGATGTGCTCAATGTTATGAAGAAGAAGAAGAAGAGTTTGGATTTATATCCCGCCTTTCTCTCCTGCAGGAGACTCGAAGGGGCTTACAATCTCCTTGCCCTTCCCCCCTCACAACAAACACCCTCTGGGGTAGGTGGGGCTGAGAGAGCTCCGAGAAGCTGTGACTAGCCCAAGGTCACCCAGCTGGTGTGTGTGGGAGTGCACAGGCTAATATGAATTCCCCAGATAAGCCTCCACAGCTCAGGCGGCAGAGCGGGGAATCAAACCCGGTTCCTCCAGATTAGATACACGAGCTCTTAACCTCCTATGCCACTGCTGCTCCTTATGGCACCACAAATTCCAAAAGCTCTGTGATTAGTGAAAGTGAGGAAACCCTGATGTTTTGCCTAGCTTTGGGATTGCCGCTCCTTCAGGTCTCCCCCCACCAATTCCTCACAGGCATATCCAGGGGATCTATGACCAGCTTTTGTGAAAAGCACCGAACTATCGACATAACAGAAATATCGATATAACATAGAAATATCAATATAAAAATTTAAAGGGCTTCAAAAACAAAACCAGCAACCTTGCAGTGACTGGGAAGTGGGGGGCAGAGAAGTCACAAACAGGTGCTGGGGCAACTTCTTGTGTGTAAACAGAAAAACACGAGGAGAGAAACACTCCATGCATGAAAAAAACACACACAGAAAAAGTCTACCAAAAGTACCACAGGATAAAATAAGGCCAATCTGATAAAGCAATTAATAAAACACAGAAATGCTCTGAAGACTGAAACAGGTATCCATCTGGTATCAAAACACTTCTAAATGCAGTGCTGATGAGTTCCTGTTGGGCTTGAGTGCCACTATAAAAAATGGGATGGACCCAAAGACCCAAAAATGGGATTGTCCAAAGAGCCCTACTCTTGACTAAGGAGACTTTTTCAAGAAATAAAATGTTTTGGGGTAAAAACAATGCGGAACTCTAGGGAGGAAACATTTTATTTCCTACCTCGAAACATTTTAAAAGGAAGGGCCACTATATATTGAGTTAACATGTTCATTCAGATCACAGTGCAGGAGCAAAAGCTTAATCAGGGACAAAGTCAGACACATCTTTCTTCACATGGCTCTGTTGCCAGCCCCTAAAGACAATTTACATACACTAAGTGGCCATCTTCTTTGGTCACCTGATGAATCTCCCCATTGGCCCACCACCTGTTCACGATTTTGCCATCCATCTGCTAAATAGTTACAAAAACAAAACCAGTTCTTGGGAGAGAAGATAATGCTGGCTCTGTGGAGCATCTGAGAAGCCTAAGTACCATAATATCCAATTGTCCCAACAGAGATGAAGCCTGTTCAAAAACAATAAGCAGAGGGTACTTGAAATGAGAGGTTTACCTGTTTTTGAAGCAAATCTCCCATTTTATAGGAACTACTTTTAAAAAAGAGAGAGGTAAATGTGCCATAGCTAATAACTAAAAAACTTTGGGGACTGGCACTTTCAGGCACTTGGCAAGTGGAAAATCCAGTTTTCATTTAGTCCACTTTAAGTGTTAGTGGGGCTATGCGTCCCCAACTGTTTCACATCAGAGAAAGAAAACAACTCCAGCTCAGCCAAGACCACATTGGGGACTGCCAGCCTCTTTATGTGCCAAACTTAAAAGCAACAAGTCCAAATGCTTTGATCCTCACATTTTTTGGATTTTGTCCAGACTTAAAAGGGGGGGGGATCCAAACCCAGCCAAGCAAGCCCACACCCCTCCTTATGTTAGGACAACATACATTATAACTGGAAATCAATCAATAGCGCTGCAACCTTCAAACGCAGGGAACGTTTGGAGTTAGTTTCTGGGCATGTAATCTAAATTGGGGATTGAAAAGTTGGACAGAATCCTAACGCAACAGAAAAGCAATGCACAGAGCTTCTATTTTTACATAAATCTGAAGTCTCGAGGAAGCAGCAAATAATAGTACAAAGATTTTTTAAAAACCACTGGAGGATGGATTGTGTTCCAGTGAGACAAGCTGAGGTATTAGGAGAGCAAAGACAAAGCACAGATTCAGTCTCTTCCCATAAGCTACAGTCTTAAATTATACGGTGGCTGGTGCAATAAAACTTTGCAATAAATAGTATGTGAGTCAGTATGTGAGTCCCAACTTCCAGGTGAGGCCTGGAGATAGCCCGGAATTACAGCTGATCTCTAAGACTACGGACAGCAATCCTGCTGGAGGACATGGCAGCTATGGAGGGTGGACTTTATTGCATCATTTCCTGGCTGACGTCTTTTCCTTCCCAAGGCTCTGCCACTAAATCTCCAGGAAATTTCCCGAGTTGGAGTGGGCAATCCTAGTCAAAGAGATAGATAAGGACAATCAAGAAAAGGGAAACAATGTGAGGAGCCAGCGTGGTGCAGTGGTTAAGAGCAGGTGGATTCTGATCTGGAGAACTGGGTTTGATTCCCCCACTCCTCCATCTGAGGCTTATCTGATGGACCAGATGTGTTTCTGCACTCCTACATTCCTGCTGGGTGACCTTGGGCTAGTCACAGTTCTTGAGAATTCTCTCAGCCCCACCTACCTCACAAGGTGTCTGTTGTGGGGAGAGGAAGGGAAAGGAGCTTTTAAGCCACCGTGAGAAACGTGGGGTATTAATCCAAACTACTACTCTTACTCCTCCTCCTCCTTCTATTGGTATTGCTTTAAGGAAAAGAGAGGCTCAGATCTTGTGACCATAACTGGAGGAGGCGTTAGAGTTACTGATGCTTAGCTGTGACCTGCTCAGTTAGTTGGCTGTTGTGCTCCAAAAAGCACAGTTTTATGGGCATTACTGCCTTTAGAACTAGGGTTCTTAGGTGCACACTAATGGTGGGCAGTCTCCCAGGGCATCCTGCCACTGCCCACCAACATTCAGCAATTCGACAGGCAGAAAATGCCTGGCCAAAAGAGGAGGAGTAATCCATGTCCCTGCTCAATGAAATCACTTCTGGTGCAATGTGGAAGTGCTGGCATCGTCTCGGGGAGACTCTCTAGCATGCTACCCAAAATTCTGTTGAAACCATAGAAATGTGGGGGCAGGTGCTACAGCATCCTCCTGGTGCAACGTCGGTGCTTCCGCATTGCACAAGAAGTGATGTCTTTGTGCAGGGATGTGGATCACTGCCTCCTGCGCCCACCCACTTCCCAAAAGCTCTCACTGGTTGCTATGAGGGATCTGGCAAAGCTATCCTGTAGTGATCCTTTCCCACTCTAAAGAGATAAAATTGCATCAGACATCTGCACACTTTTGCCAGGCACCATAGATGCTGCATAGTGGCCCTTTCTGCACAAATCACCTAAAAAAAAGAACCACTTTCCCTGGCAACACTTTTTTTGTCCATGCTACACACACACACACACACACAAAAGCCAAAACAGTTCTTTTGAAAACATTTGCAAGATCTTTTATTTGTGCTGTGAATAAAGGGCTACTATTCCTCATATACTTGAAGCATTGAAGATTAGCCTCTGCAAAATTAAAACAAAACTAACATTTAAAAAATAAACACAAATGATTGAAATAAACAGGTGAGGGAGAATAGAGTCAGCTCCGAAAATGGCGCTGAGGAGGAAATTCAGAGAAGCAAAGAAGCAGGGGAAATGTAGCCAACAGATTACATAGTAACTGATGATGTTTTCAAAATGTTTCATCAAATTTAAAACGTTTGGCGCTGAAAACAATGCAGAATTCCACGGAGGAGACATTTTACTTCCTGCCTCAAAACATTTCAAAAGGTTTGTGCAGAATGGGCCACTGAGTATTCAGCAAGATGCAGTGAGCCAGGAGCTCCATGGAGGAAGGAGAGGCCAGTAGGTGGAAGGGGGAACAAGGGTTGGTGATAGGATCGTGGGGAAGGTGGAATCTGGAGCAGGAAGGAGGAGGAAAGAATGTGGTTGGGTGAGAATAAGATAAGCTATACACAGAAAGAAGATGTTCTTCCATTTTCTGTTAATTTTCCATTTCCATTTTCCATTTTCTGTTAAAAGGAGCAGCAGTGGCGTAGGAGGTTAAGAGCTCGTGTATCTAATCTGGAGGAACCGGGTTTGATTCCCAGCTCTGGTGCCTGAGCTGTGGAGGCTTATCTGGGGAATTCAGATTAGGGTTAGGGGGGGATATAAATCCAAACTTCTTCTTCTTCTTCTTCTTCTTCTTCTTCTTCTTCTTCTTCTTCTTCTTCTTCTTCTTCTTCTTCTTCTTCTTCTTCTTCTTCTTCTTCTTCTTCTTCTTCTTCTTCTTCTTCTTCTTCTAATTGTGGAGAATCAGGACTTTGCCAAGCCATGAGCTGCAGGCATCCAGGTGGGATTTGGAGAGAACTAGAGAGGGCAGGTGCTGAGTTTCTCTTCCTGCTCTGAGGTAGAAAGCGGGCCAGTTTAACAGGTCAAACACCCAGTGCCTGGGATAGTGCCATGTCACACAGGTGCCAGTCAATTTCACAACCCTGGGCATGAAGCTGATGCAATTTTATTTTATTAGCTGAATCTGTTCCTGTAGCTACATTAGCCACCTGTTCCAGAAAAACTTTCACTGGATGGAGTGATTCAGGCCAGAACGAGTACATAAACGAGGGTTGCCGGCCACCAGGTGATAGTTGGACACCTCATGGAATAAAACAAATCTCCACGTGACAGAGATCAGTTTAGCTGGAAAAAATAACAGCTTTGGAAAATAGACTCTTTGTCGTTGTATCCCATTGAAGTCCCTCTGCTCCCCTAACTCAACCCCCAAATTCTCCAAGAATTTTCCAGCCCTGAGATGGTAATCCTATAAACTACCTACTTCTGAGGACCAGCTACTAGGGCCAAACACCAAGAAATGGTCATCCTGTTCATGCTTTACTTACTGATTTCCAAAAGCACCTGGTTGGCTCTCCTGTTGTGACCAGAATACTGAGCTACGTGGACCTCAGTCTGTGACAACCTGCCAGATTTTTTTGGAAAACGTTTTGATTTATTTTACGTATGTAGACACACAGACAAAAGAAGAAGAAAAGAGAGGAAAAGCCCAAATCTAATCCCCCTCCCCCACTATAACAAAAAAAACCTATTTCAATACATCACTACATACATATATGGTAACTTCCAGCTACCTCATTATGGATTTAAACTCAAATCTAGTTTTATGCTTGTAGTTGGTAATAGCATTTCCTCTGCCATTAATCCTTCTTATAAAACTATTTTAGGGCAATCCACTGTTTTCATTTAAATCTCAAATCTTGTCATTATTTCTCCCCTTGTATATGTTTTCAGTAGGTAGTCAATATGCCATATTTTTGAGTCCTGTTGGAATGGTGACAAATTTCCCTTTCTCATGTTGGCTCTTGAATATGAATTTGATGAGTTTGGATTTATATTCCACCTTTCTCTCATGTAAGGACACTCAAGGTGGCTTACAAGCTCCTTTCCCTTCATCTCCTCACAGCAGACACCTGTGAGGTAAGTGGGGTTGAGAGAGTTCTGAAGAACTGTGACTAGCCCAAGGTCACTCAGCAGGAATGTAGGAATACGGAAATACATCTGGTTCACCAGATAAGTTTCTGCCACTCAAGTGGAGAAGTGGGGGGGTCAAACCCGGTTCTCCAGATTAGAATTCACCTGCTCTTAACCGCTACACCACGCTGGCTATTAGTATGTTATCAGGAGGTACATCCCAGACATTGTCATTGAGGATTTCTCCACTGTGGTCCTGGACTATTTATTTTTATTTATTGTACTTAAAACATTTATTGTTGCCACATGGAGCTCAAAACCATTTACAATATAAATAAAATGCATAAAAGAAAATACATAAAACCCCGTTTTAAAAACCCAAAGAAATTGAAGGTGAGGATCTGTGTGGGTTGATTTACTCAATGAAACTCGACAATGACGAAACTGGAAATGCTAAAAATGATCTATTCACTCTCATATTGGTGTGTCTTGGCTTACAGAGAGCCCTTCAAGAGGATATATGCAGTAACCCAATCTCAAAGCAAATACAAATGGCCTAACTGAAGAACAGGCAGAGTTAGACTTTATAAGGGATACTAATTATGATGTTACACCCATTGAGCTGGACATTGCAGCGCTGTTCCTGCTTCAGGGAACACGCCAACATCTTGCCTGTACATGTGTACATCTCTGTGTTAGAAAGAAACATGTGTACACTTTAGAAATGAAACCAGAGAACAGTACCTGCATAAATGTGTGGTTTCAATCACATGTTCAGTTGAACAAGAGAATTACTTAGTACATGCAACACGCCCCCCCCCCCCAGAATCACATGTCTTCAGATTGTACATTCATTCACGGTAACTTGTGGACAGGACTTCTATGAGACAGAAACAGTAGGACACAGGGGAGAAAGAGATAGAGCTTCATGTCTCTTTTCCATCTGTATATGACCACAGAACTCTCCCAGTTTTCCAGTCCTCTTCCCCTCGGTGTCCTGTATTGCTCTGCCAGCGTCACTCCACTTGCCATAGTTAGGATCCAATGCACACTGTGGCTGTTCCTGCACGGGTGGAAAACAGCACCCTAGGGATGGTAAAAACGCCATCCCTGGGGTGCTGTTTGCACAGCTGGCATACTCACACCCCCAAAGAAGACGGTGCTTTTGAAACTCGCTCAGGGAGCAAGGTTTTTCAAAAGCAGCATCTTTCCGCCAGCGCGGTGTGAACCGCACTGGTGTGAGGGTGCTGCTTTTGGTCCCTCCGTGTCCCATTTACTTACCTCTCCTTCCTGTGCAGCTCTGGACTGCTGGAGGGACACGGCCACGCTGCCCTCCAACTCCCAGAGGTTGGAGGGCAGCGTGGGCATTTCCCTCTAGCCCCTCAGAGCTGCATAGGGAGGAGAGGTAAGTAAACAAAATGAGCCCATGCGGAGCTGCCTCTGCGGTTTGCTGCAGCCTCAGCGTCGCCCACACGATTCCGTGTGAGCGGTCCCAAGCCGCTGGTGGAGAGCCATTTCTGCTGCCGTGCAGAAACAGCCCATGTCTGTATAAAGTGCCATGAAGTTACAGCTGACATAATGGGGCTTTCAAGGGGCTTTCAAGGTGAGAAGCAGAGGTGGTTTTCCATTGCTTTCTTCTGCAAAGCATGCCATGGTGGTTTCCCTTTCAAGTATGGACCTTGCCTTCTCTCCAACGCACTACATATTCTATATAAAAAAAAATTGAAAGTCCGCGCTTCAGTAACACAAGCCAGATGCTGTCCATAAGAGGAGCTATCTTCTTGTAGAGCTGATGCCACCTGAATAATTTTCTCCCATTCTACCACTATTGATATGCAAACCTCTAAATATAAAAGAAAGAAAGGCACTTGTACTGGATTTCTGAATCAACTGATACATGAAGCCAAACATGAAGTGTGATCGGTGACTAGGGATGTCAGCTCCCTCCTGGATGCCAGCAGTGGATAGAAGAAGAAGAAGAAGAAGAAGAAGAAGAAGAAGAAGAAGAAGAAGAAGAAGAAGAAGAAGAAGAAGAAGAAGAAGAAGAAGAAGAAGAACAAGAACAAGAAGAACAAGAACAAGAAGAACAAGAACAAGAAGAAGAACAAGAAGAACAAGAAGAACAAGAAGAACAAGAAGAACAAGAACAAGAAGAAGAACAAGAAGAACAAGAAGAACAAGAAGAACAAGAACAAGAAGAACAAGAACAAGAAGAAGAACAAGAACAAGAAGAACAAGAAGAACAAGAAGAACAAGAACAAGAACAAGAAGAACAAGAAGAACAAGAAGAAGAACAAGAAGAACAAGAACAAGAACAAGAGGAGGAGGAGGAGGAGTTTGGATTTAGACCCTGCCTTTCTCTCCTGTAAGGAGACTTAAGGCAGCTTACAAACTCCTTCCCTTCCTCTTGCCACAACAGAGAGCTTGTGAAATAGGTGGGGCTGAGAAATTTCTGAAGAACTGTGACTAGCCCAAGGTCACCCAGCAGGCTGCATGTGTAAGAGTGGGGAAACAAACATGCTTCACAAGATAAGAGTGCTTCTTATGTGCAGGAGTGGATAATCAAACTGGTTCTCCAGATTAGAGCCCACTGCTCTTAACCACTACCAGTGGTGCTAATGGGGTGAAAGGGGCGCAACGCCCCAGGCATGCACCACAGCGGGGGTGTTGCCGGGGCATGGAGGAGGTGTGCTGTTCTGGGGTGTTCTGGGGCAGGGCAGGGCAGGGGCGGACAGTGCTGCAGCAGGGGTGAAGGGTGTCCGCATGCCCCAGGAGCAGTTCCCCTTGACTCCGCCCCTGACCATTACACCACTCTGGCTAGTGAGTAGGGTGGCCAGCTCCAGGCTGGTAAACTCCTGGAAATTTGGGCATGGAGCCTTGAGAGAACGGGGACTTCAATAAGGTACAAAACATATCCAGGGGAACTCAGCTCTGTAGTCTGGAGACAATCTGTAATTCTGGGGGATCCCCACATCCCACCTGTTGGCTAGAATCCTTATCTAAAACTGTGTTTCAGTCTTCTCTCCTTTTCAATACAGATGTGATTTCTGGGCTTTCCTGCCAATGCATGTCTCTAAGGAATGGGATGCATAGAATTAAGAGTTTGCAGCTCTGATGCAAAATCCTCTGTGATTTATGGGCAAACAGTGGCACAATATCAAGGAATATGTACATGAAAATGCTCTGACTCTTCCTTCCCAGGATATCAACGGCCTTTGTCCCAAGTGCAAACCTTTTTTCCTGAGACTGGAGATAGTGTGCTGAGGACATCCATCCACAGGCACTGGCAGAAGTGGATGCGGTCGCCAGCGAAAGAACAGGATCAGATTCAAAAATAAATCTGTTAGTGATTCATTCCTTCTTCAGCTGTGTGCCTTTCCCAGCTCCTTGGAGAAGCTGTTGTTTATATTAAGGATACTTCTGATGTTTAGAGAAAGGAAAGCATTTTGTAAATGATGCTGAAGAACTGTTAGTATCTCCAGACTTTTAACAGAAAGGCTCTTTGAGAGAACATTTGGTATGCATTGTTTGTTTTAACTTATTCGGTCAATATTTTTTTTAAGCATGATGATGGTTTTGATCAGCTCTTGTTGGTGGGACTCCGTTAATACATCATCCTCTTTCTTTCTTTGTTTAAAGATAAGCAGACAGTGTGGTAGATGAGCATCAATTGGATCTAGTGTTTGTATATTTTTAGCCTTTTATCCTTGTGTCTAATTGAGGGTGACATGCAATCATAAGGTTTTATTTCAGAGGGCCGTCTCTCCCCTCTCCCTTATTAAGCAGTTGAGCTGATTTTGGCTGCTGTCCACAGACCACTTATGCAAGAATACTTGGACATGCCAATTGAGTCCTATTGATTTAAGTGTAAGCAAACCAGTGTGTAAATACTAGTCTGTTGACTGTGTATCATCAGCAGTTGGGTGGAACAAAAATGTTCTAGGGCATGGGTTTTGATGAAGTTCTGTTACCCTAATGCTATGAAATGTCATCTGATCCAGTGAGGTCCATTCAACTGTGGGACAAACAAAGAGAATCGGATGGCTGGTGGGGGAGTCTTCTTTCACATCACTGAGAGCTACATGAAATCCCATTATCATCATCATCATCATCATCATCATCATCATCATCATCATTATTATTATTATTATTATTATTATTATTATTATTATTATTATTATTATTATTATTATTATTAGCGTCCGGTCCCAAGGCTGGGGGGGACCATACTGCCAAAGATGTACTGTACTGCCGAAGATGGAACTACAATGCCAGCAGTGCTGGAGATGGCATAATAACACGGTGTAGGGTAGTGGTGGCGAACCTTTGGCACTCCAGATGTTATGGCCTACCATTCCCATCAGCCCCTGCCAGCATGGCCAATTGGCCATGCTGGCGGAAGCTGATAAAGGTTAAAAAACCCAATCTGGAGTGTTAAAGGTTCCCTACCCCTGGTGTAGGGCATCAAAGGGGTGGGCAGGCAATCCACGGGCGGCCTCCCCAAAAGACCGGTGGAACAACTCCGTTTTACAGGCCCTGCAGAACTCACCAAGGTGAGTTAACATGGGGAATTAACAGAACATATCCTTTTAAAGGGTACGGCTAAAGCCCCAAATCAGAGGGAGAAAGCTCTTTTTGAAATTATCCCAAGAAAAGATCTTGCTTTTTAAAAGAACTTAAATATGGCATTTCAGTTTAACAGGGTTGTGCCAAAATTTTGTTAACTTATTTATATTATTTATCCTTCTTCTTTCTCACGTGGGCTCAAGATGAACAGTCAACAAAATAGGACATTCATAACTAATGCATTAGGATATTAGAAGTCTGGAATCACTGGGAAAAAAATGAAGCATAGCTTAAGTATTCACATGACACGTTAATCAGTACAGAAATTACATAACATGGTCCTTTAAAATGTTAAAAACCGTAGTGCATTTCCTGTAGTAATTTCAGCCTTGGATAATCTTCTTCTGGGGATACAACCTCTTAACCTGCCAAATAGACCAGCCATTCACTGTAAAGCTGGAGCAAAACACTTTGGGTGTCAGTGGTGTTCCTTGTGACTGAAAATATAATTATGGATATCTAGGACAACTGCAGTGCAGTTCACTTTTCTTGGAGATCCTGAGATCACTTTTCTTGGAGTAGGCCCTGTTGAATAAAGTTGGGATTACTTATGAGTAGACCTGTTTAGACTTGTTTCCTCATTCTATTGTATTGACTAAATACACATCTGGCAGTAAGGGTTGGATCTCACAGTTCACAAGTGCAACACAGTTTGGGGAATGGAACTTCCCCATCTTTTCACCTTTAGCCCTCAAAAACATGTCCTCTGGCAAAGAACGCTACAATTTAATTATTTGTTGAATAAAGAAGTATTTTCTCCCATCCATCCTAGAACTATAGACCATTAGCTTCACTGGGTACCCAGGGGTTCTTGAATTATGGGAGAGGAAGAAAAAGCTCCTTCTGTCCACTTTGTTCACCTCATGCATAATTTTATAAGCCTTTATCATTTCCCCCTTTTGTCATTTTTTTTCTTAACAGAAAAGTTTAATAGGAAGAGCTGAGAGAACTATGCCTCAAGTGATTGAATCGCTTCACCTCTTGACTACAAGGTTCTGGAACAACTGTTAAGTCTAGAGCCAAAGACCCAATGCATGAATAGGCCTCTTCTGCCAGCTCCACTCTGATTCAAATTTTGCAAATACGTGGATGCCCTCTACCATTGTAATGTCTACTATCAGCCCTGAATGAATTGTATGGTTTGTGAGGTAACTATCCAGTGGTGGGATCCAAAAATTTTAGTAACAGGTTCCCATGGTGGTAGGATTCGATCAGTGGTGTAGCGCCAATGGGGCTGGCCGGGGCACGATGGGGGCGTGGCCAGGCATTCCGGGGGCGGGGCATTAATAATTTCTCTGTTACTGTAAAAAACTCTTACTGTTAAAAAAAGTTCCTAATTTCCAGGTGGTATCTTTCTGTCCATAATTTAAACTCATTATAGCTAGTCCTATCATCTACTGCCAATAGAAACAACTAATTCTCCTCTAATTGACTGCCTGTCAAATACTTAATACTTTCAAATACTTAATTTTGTTTCTAGAAATCAAAAGAAGGATACTTTCCTTAAAGAAGGAACTTTACCATATTTCTAAAACATGTTTTTAAAACAGCCCAACAGGGAGAATTATCCCTGTTTTCTACCTTCGCTAACCAGCCACATAGGAAACAACAGGACTTTATGATTTTTGGACCTAATGGAATTTCTAACGGAAAAGCAGACCCAATTAGTAACCCCTTCTCGGCAAACACAAATAATTAGTAACCCACTCTCGGGAATGGGTGAGAACCTGCTGGATCCCATCTCTGTAACTATCCCAGTCATGTCCCCTGACTGATGCAGTTTTTAGAAGATACACATCAACAGATCATTTCTGTAGAGAATTTTGGTTTGGTTACTTGTCATTCTTGTTTCTAAAAGGACATCCTTTGTGCCTGCACCTTAAAATGCAACATATCTGCTAGTTTTTACTTTTCTAGACAACTTGGTGTGAGAGGAAAAAGACCCATTATAGCTAGACATATTAAATAGCAGAGTTCACTTTCAGCTCATCATTTGGTTTTGGGATGTCACGGGGAATAGGTTTTTAATCCGTAAAATAGTTTAATTGATCAGAACAACTTGCAACCTTACTTAGTAATAATTTCACAAGTTAATATAATACATTTTATTTGTTTCTGTTGGATTTAAAAACAAAAAAACCTCAACAACAGTTAAGAGAGTCTTATAGATTTTAGAATCTGAGCTAGCATCTCCTTGCATCAGGAGGCAAAGTATACTGCCCCCTGGTGGACCTTAAAAGATTTTACGAATCATGACTGCGGGGAGGGAAAAGGTTCTTAGCTGACCCATTTAGTAAAAATGAGGCTGAAGGTAAAATATGCCAACCAAATACATTACAATTTTGACAGCAGGTTTATTGGGTTACCACCTTCTTAACTAGCAGAAACTTCTGGTTTGGAGACAGAAGTGGAAAAAAATTCCAGTTGCAAAATTTGTGTACCTGAGAGCCCTGCTAAACCTTACAAACTGCACAAGTACTCTACAAGGCCTCACAGCTGTACTACAGCTGCAAGTTCATGATGGCAACTCAAGTAAATGTGCAGCACGGCCCACTTCAGATTGGGACTGTTGCATGAGAGGAGTGTTCTTTGTTTCCTCCATTTTGTGCAGATGAATCAACCTCTGTGAATTGAGCAAAAGTTCATCAAAGGGAAGAACATTTCACTCAGTGTTCTGGGAGCATCTTGTGATTCTGAGAGGCTCAGAAAAAAAGGCAGGAATGTAAATGTTTTAAATAAATATGAACTCAGCCTCTGCCATTGAGCATCTGGAACACACTAAATGGGTTCCACACCAGCTACGAAAGATGTGCGCCCTTTCTGCATAAACTGCACATGCTCCCATCCCCAGAATGCAACAGTCAGTCACATCATAAGAGAATGCCTCTTTGTTCTTATCAGGATGAAGTTTGAGAATTATTCAGTGTACCAGTTTTGTCCTGCCATTTCCCCTTTAGAGACTGAGGTGCTTCAGAAAATTGTAGTGTTTGGTTGAAAGCACTTCCTCTCAGCCCTATAATGCACTAGAAGGTGAATTATGTCAGTTGAGCCCGAGATACAGTTTGCTCTGTTTATTGTTTATTTGTGCAGTGCGTTTTCTGTTGTAAGCCACTTTGAGGAGAAAAGCAGGGTACAAAACTTGGCCCCCAACAAAGGAAAAACACCCCCCCCCTCTTGTGGATAGGTGTGTTTGGTCCAAAAGCTACTCTAATGTAACAGTGGGCCTTTCCCCACTCTCCCCTATCCCCCCTATGCCGCGCGCCCCGGCTCTGCGCAGGGTCATCAAAAGGCGCCCTTTGCAAGAGCACCAGGGATGCCGCGCACTGAGGGGGTGCGACAGCGGCAGTGTCGGGGCGGCTGCGCTGTTGCCGCCCCTCTCGTGGGGAGTGCCGGGGGACCCCGCGCTACTATCCTCAAGTACCACGGGGCTTAAGGTAAGTGGGGAAAGGCCCAGTGTTGCAGGTTTGGATGGAGACTTTTTTAAAAAAACGAGTGAATTGTTTGCATCAATAGGACAACCATTTCATAATGAATTTTACTGTGCACAAATCTGAGTTGACAAAAGAAATAGAAGCATTACTGGACTGACTGCAGGAACCTCTGGACTTTAATCAACCATGAGCCCTGCCAGGATTCCGAATAATTTCCGAACAATGAATCAACCTGCGGACAACGAATCACACAGTGCTCAAGAATGCCAATGAAAACAAACCATCATGTATAACTTGTGTCCAACAACGATGGAAATGCCTTTGATTTGCTCTGCCAAAGCAGCAACAGTGTTGAAAGTATAGAAAGAAAACGGTCCCAAGAATCTCCACCACATCTGGGAGTGGTATGTGGCGACACTGGAGCATGACAAAGATTTTTTTAAAAAAAAAATTAGACAAAGCAGGATGCTCCATGGAAGGAGACACTAGATTTCTGGAAGAAAACAACCATTCACACAAAGCCTTTTTGAGAATTAATCACAATACTCCGAGGAGAAAAAAATGAAGCCCAAATAGCCAAAAATGAGATGATGCTTTAAACAACGGTTACTTAACTTGAATCAGTTTCAGACTAGGAAAATAATTCCTCACTGATACAATCCAGTAGTCACTGGTGATTCTTCTTACCCCATTACAGAAGTATCTTTATCAGAAATAAATGAAAGAATGCTCCCCGAACAGTGGTTAACTGAGGCTGTTGGTTGATGCAGTTGCATTTGCCAAAATGTCCTACTTATTCCAAACTATTTATAAGATGGTATACAATCTAGAGAACGTTATAGAGAGGGTAGCCATGTTGGTCTAAAATAGAACAGCTGGATTTGAGTCCAGCGGGAATTTAGAGACCAAAAAGGGTTTTGAGAGCTGACATTCTCAACAGCTCATACTTCCCAAATCTTATTGGTCACTAAGGTGCTATATTCTGTCTCACAAAAAGATGTTAGTAGATTGCATATTCCACTGCCATAGAACTCAATTTGCTAGACTTTCTTTGTTTTAGAATGCCCCACCTGGGTCCTAGTGCCTACCTTAGCCCTGCTCCCCCCCATTCGTTTGAAAGTCTGATGACAGTCATTCAATGAACTACATATGTTCTTGTATCAAAGTACCATGTTCAATAATGCACAAAATAATGGTTTTGACAAAGGCGGTATGTAACAATGACTGGTAATTTGTATATTCATTTGGGACTCCATTCTAATGCAGAATTTTTATATTCATTTGGGACTCCATTCTAATGCAGAATTTTCTCAACCATTGCACCTCAACTGACTGTACTAACATCTTTATCTGGGGAATTCTGATTAGTCTGTGCACTCCCACACACGCCAGCTGGGTGACCTTGGGCTGGTCACAGCTTCTCGGAGCTCTCTCAGCCCCACCTACCTCACAGGGTGTTTGTTGTGAGGGGGGAAGGGCAAGGAGATTGTAAGCCCCTTTGAGTCTCCTACAGGAGAGAAAGGGGGGATATAAATCCAAACTCTTCTTCTTCTTTATCTGAGACAGATATAGTGGACTTGAATGTACGAATTCAGACAAAGGACAAGTGGGTGGATTAGACATTGCTGGTTACTTTTTTGTTTGTTTATCTATTTATTGCTGTGTTTCCCCCCAACCAAATATAGTTTTAATTGCAGTTTTATTTTACAGTGTTACTTTGAGTCTCTTTGGACTGAAATGGAGGCTGAAATAAACCAACAAGTATCCCAATTAAAAAGGTAAAGGTGCAGTCCCTGGGTCATTACTGACCAATGTGTTGACATCGCATCATGACATTTACTAGGCAGACTGTTTATGGCATGATTTGCTATTGCCTTCCACAGTCATCTACATCCCAATAAAAGCAACTAATTATCAGTAGTCGTAAATTTACTAATTCTGTATACTTTACTGGCCAGGCCTTTGTGTCATTAGGGCCACAATTCTTTTTAGGATAGCATATTGCTCATGCGGTGAGCTTTTGATGCATCTACTTCTTACTCAAATGAATATTTTCCCTCACTTATGGATAGGGAATATATGTAGTTCCCCAAAGTGACCACAAGAGAGCAATAGGAAACAGAAGCTGAAGAGAAGCAGCCCAAGTCTCCTTTGAGTATTGACAGGGGAATCCTCTGAGGAGAAAAAGTTAAAACACTGACAAGTTGGCAAGAAAGGACATCCTGCTTTAAACAGGGAAGACTAGCTTTAAATCAAATCCCAGCTAGGAAAAACAGTCCTACACTGATAAAAACCTACAGTCACTTGGGAGTCTGGTTTTCCCATTACATGTATCTTTATTTCTGTTTGTTTTTAGTAATTATATTTTGATGGGAGAGAGATGGAGAGAGTGATTAATTACACAAATAATGGCTGACGCTGTTTGTTAACAGGCATAAAAAACTGCCCTATTGAGCAAAACTGGGGAACGTTGTTGAAGACCTTTGACTTCGTGTCAAAGGCTGTTTAGTGAGAATTAGTGGAGGAAATGACCGGCGGGGGGGGGGGGGGGGCCACAATACCAGTCTTGCTCCCGAGGGACAAGGGACACCATGAGAACGGGGCAGTCGTGAAAATTCCATCTTCTTCAAATGTGTATGCAGTACTCCCTGTTGATGCCTCAAGAAACCTTACGGCTTACAGCAGCAGTGCCATTAGATGCTTTCCTACCAGTTCACTCCTGTTCCCTTGCTATCTTGCCCCTGCCCATGTAATAGCAGGAATAGTCTTCTATACCTCCCCAGAGTCCCACAACTTTTTAAAAGTAGCACAAAAACATACATGCTGTTGCACCCCCCTCCCCCCAAGTGCCTTCCCTCTGCCCACTAGTGCCCTGAGGGGATTTTTCCTCCAAAAATTCCAACTGTCATGTATCATTTGCCTGAACAGCCCTTTGGTCTGTTAACATTGTGCTGCAGTAGTTACTTTATTTCTGTTCATTTTGTGTTCTTCCACCTTTCTATTTATAATGATGAGTAAAAATTTTCTTCAGCTGCTCAGCAGGGCACCTCTCAGGCAGAAAAAAACACTCTGAGGGAACATGAAAATACCCCCTTTTCCTTCTGTTAGAAAATAAAAAGCAGGCACCAGAGGCCAAAGGAAAATGGTGGAACATTATTTTCTGTTAGAAAATAAAAAGCAGGCACCAGAGGCCAAAGGAAAATGGTGGAACATTATTTTCTGTTAGAAAATAAAAAGCAGGCACCAGAGGCCAAAGGAAAATGGTGGAACAAGAAGATTTCATTCACATGAGCAAAGACAAATGATTTTGGCAAAAGAATAAAGTATTAATTAACAAGAAGCTGGTATTGAGTGGTTCTTATATACAAGTAGTTACAGTATAGCTCTTTATAAGTGCTACAAGTTTAGTCCGGTCACTAGTTTACTGTCTTCAAGAAGCTACATTCAATTTATTTTAAATAGACAAACAAACACTAGTTGGTCTTAGTATTCAGTTGAAAAGACGTTCTTTTTACCTTCAGGTAAGTATTTCAAAAACTGTTACTTAAAACGCTGACTTTTGGACTATCCTCTCCACTAGATGTGTCTAGCCCACATGTTGCTTCAAAGAGCATAAATTCCAGCAATCCCTCAGGAAGCCAATTCTTCTCTTTATCTCTATGTTAAAAAGTCCCACACTTTCATAAGTTTCACTGCTTAGTATCTGAATGGGGTTTTCCTCAGAGTAAAACAATCAAGCAACCCATGTGTTTATTTAGTGTCACTGTTTTTGTTTTCAGCAGGGACGTAGTACAGATTCTCCTTTTGATCTGACCCTCCAGTCCCTCTGAGTAGCTTAACCAACTAAGCACGGAGCCCAATCAGCATATCCCCATTCACTCTGGTACTCCCCAAGGTGGTTAGCATTAAAACAGTTCAACATTAAAACATTTAAAATAAGAAAAATTAAAACTCTTTAAAAACATGTGCATGCGCGCGGACACACACACGCACACACACACAGAACCAAAAATAGAGAGGAGGTGCAATAACAATTGCTGTGAGAAAGCCAAACCAAAAAAAAAAAGTGTTTGCCCACTGGTAGAAAACAACAATATAGGGAAACAGCAGGATTGGGCATGATTTAAGTAAAGACTGCAATGTTGTAAAAAGCTCAGAAGGATAAATTTAGGAGAGAAATAGAAGGAACATTCCTGACTTGAGCTGGTTGTACATACAGGGCACACAACAGGAATTTCCCAGGACTTAAATTTTGACAATGAATAAATGTTTATCAGGACAGATAGCAATAAATGCATCTATCTTAATAACAACCCAGTAGGTTATGTAAAGCTTTGTACACGGTAGACTGAGGTTGGGAGAAGAGGAAAAGTTTGGATTTATACCCCACTTTTCTCTTCTGTAAGGAGACTCAAGGTGGTTTACAAACTCCTTTCCCTTCCCCTCCCGCTCCCAATAATAGACACCTCATGAAGTAGGTGGGGATGAGCAGTGGCGGAGGGCCAAGGGGACGGGGGGGGTGAGTCGTGCACCGGGTGCATGCCTGGGGGCACAAAATCACCCCCTGGCCCCGTGACCCCCCTGCAGCAACCCCCCCCCCCAGCACACACACAAACCCCAACCCCCTTCCCACACTTACCTACATTCCTTTTCTTTTTGTAGTAATTTTTGAGGCTGAAAATCGTGGCCTAGTTACAGTGCAGGGGGAAAACTGCCTGAGGAACTACAGTTCCCAGGAGACCTTGGGGCTCACAAGATCTCCTGGGAAGTATAGTTCGTCAGGCAGCTTTCTCCTTGAACTGTAATTAGCCCGCGTTTTTCAGCCTCAAAAAGTACTACAAAAAGAAAAGGAACGTAAGTAAGTGTGGGAAGGGCTGTAGGTGTGTGTGCCGCGGGGGGCGGGGGAGCTGCGGGGGGCAGGAGGGCAGAAAAAACAATCTGCACACTGGGTGCAGTTTGGTCCAGCTATGCCTCTGGCTGAGAGAGTTCTGCAAGAACTGTGACTGGCATGAGGGTCACCCAGCAGGCATCATTTGTAGGAGTGGGAAAACTCTAATCTGGAGAACCAGGTTTGATTCACCACTCTTCCACATGAAGCCTTCTGGGTCACAGTCACAAGAAGCCTTGGGCCAGTCACAGCTGTCTCAGAACTCTGTCAGCCCCACCTACCTCACAAGGTGTCTGTTGTGGGGTGGGGAAGGGAAGGCAATTGTAAGCCGCTTTGAGACTCCTCAAAGGCAGAGAAAAATGGGGTACACAAACCAACTCTTCTTCTTTGAAATGAAAGTCATTTCTTTGTGAGTTCAGTCATTCAACTGCGCTTTCTCGCTTCAGCAACAGTCGTCAGACAGGGCTAATGATTACAGAAACCAGCTCCTAAAGGACAGGTCACATACTGAAAATACATATTTAAAGGCAGGCCCTCATTTATGTGGTCCAGGGCTTTCATACTTTACCAATCATGTAAAAACAAAAGTCTGGCCAGATGTGGGGAGGAGGATGGAAAAGTACACATTCGTGACAAGCAAGCTTCTCAAAGAAAGATGCCCCTGGGACACTTTCTGAAAAACACCCTGTTGAGTTTCAAATGGACCTTTTTGGTCAGATCCATCCAGTTTCTTCTTATATTCTTATTGAGATTGGCTCAGTCGCTTGCATTACTCAAGCTCAGCAACAGTAAAGAGAACCAGTTCCTTGTATGCAGTGGAATGCAAGGCAGGTACCAGCAAAAAGCAGTCCCGTAATCAAGGGTAGCAAATAAACAACATGGGAGGAGCGTTGCCTTCATTTATTTATATGAAATGTTCATAACTCCACTTTCTTGGCTCAAAGGCGGCTGTGGTAGAGAGTGAAAATGAATTTTTAGAAAAGCAGTAGGATCCATCGTAGCAAACAGCAGCCTTCAAAGAGCATCAATAACCTTGTCGGAAGGTCCAAACCAATAGAATTCATGATAAAGTTCTCAATCGTAAAGTGCTCAATCACATCATCAATGAAGTCAAGCAATATCAACAAAAAATATTTAAATACTTATACCTTGTTTTTCTCCTCAACGAATAACCCACATCCATTTTATCCTTCCAACAGTAACCCCATGAGTGGCTTAAAAGGAAGAGTGACTGGCTAAGGTCACCTAGCAAGCTTCTATACAAAAAATGGGGGTTCAAACCTGGTCTCAAATATCCTAGTCTGACACTCTAACCACTACACCATGCTCAACCAAAAGCTGAGGACAATCAGAATCTTTCAACCTGGTACCTAATGTTCAAATGTAGCGATGACAGGCAGATGCCGTAGTCATTGTACTGGCATCTTTATGACTATGGTACTATGCATAATTTTACTACAGCAGGTGAAGATACACCCCACCCTTCCTTTCTCTTATGAGAAAGATATACAGTGCGTTAATGTACCATATTTTGCAGATATTGTTAAAAGCAATATTTTTTTTGCCTGGAGATTGAAACTTCTGTAGTTTTTGACCACTGAAGAAGGTCATTGTGTTGAAACTTTTGGTATATACTTGACAGACAGACAGACAGACAGACAGACAGACAGACAGACAGACAGACAGATGTGTGTGTGTGTGTGTATATATATGTATACATCTCTCTGTGTGTGTGTGTGTATAACCAGCTAAAAGCAACAGAAATATGGCCCTTAATATCCTACATTATATATAAAGAAAGAGAGGGAGGAGAATATCTACATATCCATATCTATCAATATGTATATCTATACTATATAGTCTATAGTATAATTTTAATTACTTACATAATTTTTACAATTAAATTTGTTGACCATAAACGTGTATTCATTCTTGACCTTGAGGGAGGGATTTCCAAAGTCAAGGTGCCACTACGAACATGACCTGTCTGTGCCAGCCATCCGCCTTTCCTCTGGTGGTGAGGGACCATACACAGAGCAATACTCCTGCAGAAGATCTTAGTTCATATGGCAGTAGACAGTCCTTTGAATACCCTGGGTGCAAGCTGTTTCGGCCTGTAAACATGGGAAACCACACTTTATTCAAATATTTAAAACCTGAATTGTTTCTGGAATCAACTTGGTAGCTAATGCATATTTTTCAAAATGGATGTGATATACACCCTATACCTCACAGCAGCTATTAGGCAGGTAGATACATTTTGGACCAGATGATGTTTCCATACAGTCCTCCAGTACAGCAACCTAACCTGCATAGATGAGCCAAGATCCTCCTTTGCATGTTTTGTTTGGGAGAACCGTGAGGCATCTCACTTGGTGATGGTTCAAAAGAAAACACTGGACCTTAGTCTAACCAACCAGGCACTGCTTATCGACTTATCCACAAGCTCTGCATGCATATTACTAGATAGAAATTGTGCTTTTCATACTGAGAAGAGGGTCAGAGTCTCACCTAAAAGAAATACTTAAACAAATATGTAGTACCCAACTGCCAATGAATGGATATATCAGTTTCAGTTCAGCATCACCCAGTAAATACAAAATGTCTTGATATATGTGGAAACATGATAAAAGGTCACTCTTTCAGTCAAAGATAGTCAGTTCTAGCTATATTGAGTCCTGGATTAAATTTGTTGGGAGTTTTGTTTCACTCTATGACCTCTACAAATATATTTGCAGAACTTTGTACATCTTGTACAATTAGTTGTATGATGGGGAGAGGCAGGGTATTATGTGGTCATGGGGAGAGTCAAGGTGTTATGCAGCTATTGAAACCCAACCCCGCATATCTGCATAAATCACCATTCCATTTTCACAAGCATTGAAAGCGCAAATTGAAGCTTATCTTCTGCAGGCTAAAATCTGGTACCTTTTGTTCAAAAAAAATGAAGGCTGGCTTTCTCAAGATGCAAGAGCCTAATGTCAATTAGTTGTATGTATGGCAGTAGTCAGGAGAGACGGCGACATGATATATAACCCCATATCAGAAGCTAAGCAGGGTCAGTACTGGGAAGGGAGACCACCAAGGAAGACCAGAGGGAGGCAACGGCAAACCCCCTCTAGTTCTCATTCGTTTTGAACACCCCTTGTTGCGATCACCATAAGTTGGTTGTCACTTGACTGCACTTTACACACACATGGCAATAGCCTTTAACCCATGGGTTGAGCCCCTTCTTCTGGGTCACATGTCCATGCAGAAAATCCCCTTTTCTGCCTTTTTGAAATGTCTGCTGTGTAGACATCAAGGGTCTCAAGATTGCTGCTTCTCTTTGTGTACATGCTGAGAAGAATGGGAACCCTGCATGATATGGTCACTCAGTAATGGAGAGGGTTGCTGCATGGCTCTGATCCTTGACTATTGGAAGAAGAAAAGGTTTCTATGCCCTGCTTTTCTCTACTTTAAGTAGTCTCAAAGAGGCTTAAAGGCCGCTTCCGCACACGCAAAATAATGTGTTTTCAAACCACTTTCACAACTGTTTGCAAGTGGATTTTGCTATTCCGCACAGCTTCAAAGAGCACTGAAAGCAGTTTGAAAGTGCATTATTCTGCATGTGCGGAAGGAGCACAATCACATCCCCTTCCTCTCCCCGCAAGAGGTAGGTAGACTGAGAATAGTTCTGAGAGAACTGTGACTGGCCCAAGATCACCCAGCAGGCTTCCAAAAGAGGAGTGGGGAATCGAACCTAGTTCTCCAAATTAGAATCTGCTACTCTTAACCACACCAGGCTGGCTCTCAACAACACCATGATGGCTCCCATTCCTCACTATGGCCTTTTCTGCACATGCAAAATAATGCATTTTCAAACCACTTTCACAACTGTTTGCAAGTGGATTTTGCTATTCCGCACAGCTTCAAAGAGCACTGAAAGCAGTTTGAAAGTGCATTATTCTGTATGTGCGGAATGAGCCTTAGATTCCTGATGCTGGGTTAAGGTTTTCTGTCCCTTGCTCTGTTTGGTCTTTTGCCTACAATATTGGCCTTTATGCCTGACACTCTCTCTTCCTGTCACATGACTAACATCACATTACTTCCTGTCACATACATGCAGCTCAGCGGGTTCCACGCTTGGTAAATCTGGGTCAGGAATGGTAGAAAACCACTCATTGTTTGGTGTGAGCCCTGAACTGCTAGATCTGCACAGCCCCAATTTTTAACATCCAGTCAAGTCTGGCACAGTCCCAGAATGTGGGTGAAACCGAAGAGATTGCTTGGGAGAAAACTATGTGGTCGATCAGTTTTCATGACGCTTGTTTCTCACACATGGAGCCTCAGGAGTCATGGCCAGAAGTTCTCACACCTCCTTGAATTTTGTCACTGGCCATCAGATAAGATCGCATATGATGCATATACAAGTAGTTGGCTTTCTTTTGACTGGAAGCAGAACTCCAGGATAGTGGTGGAGGGAGGGGATAACCGTTGACTCAGAAACCTATTCCCATAGACCTGTAACAAGATGTAGCTATCGAAACCCCCTCTGCAGTTTAATTTTCTTTCTTAGCCATCAGTTTCTAAAGTCTGTCAATTCCCAGCCTTTCCAATGCAATAAAAGTCATTGTAGAAACAACAAACAAATTAAACACTCCGATGGCCTCCTATGCTTTCGTTTTAGGCGCTCTGCTGCTTAGACATGCTGGCTCCAGGAATTGGAGCAGTTTCCTATTATTTGACTTCGAAATGAAACACAGGGGCCCCCACATTTGCTTGGCCCAAATCAAGAGGTGATTGTAAGGACTGAAAGCAAAATGAGCGCAGCTTTGATAACCAGGAGGTCCGGTGTTTCTAATCGCAGGGTGCATTGGGGGGGGGGGGGGGGCAAAAACAAAGAAAGAACTGAATTTGCTAACCCAGATCTATGTTTTGTCTGAGATCTCCGGGCAGCCATTGCTGTTTCTACAGATGTGCAGCCCAAATGTTCCCACAGAGCTGACACAATGTTAACCTATTTGAAGCTATTCAGACCCAAACGATGTCGTTGTAACAATAATCCATCCGCTGTATTGTTCACCCATGCAACTTGTTTTGCCCCTTACATAAAAGGAAGGGAATTTCAGGAAAAGACACCTGTGGGCTTTCCTGCTTGACAGATCCATTGAAATGTTTGATCATCACTCACATTCAAAGGATGAACGGTATGAGGGGATGTCCAGCTGCTATTCCACATCCCAATGAGCATTATTCCAGGGTAAGTAGTTGGCCTTCCTACAGTCAGAATGGCAGCATATTTTGTAACAGTTGCTACCAGCTAATCTTTATTATCGATTGTGAATAGCATACCATGACCCAGATGTGGAAAATATTTGGTTAGGGGTGAAGACATTCCTGTCTAAAATCTGGGTTCCACCTGGACAGTCTAGCCCAGTGATGGCGAACCTTTTCGAGACTGAGTGCCCAAATTGCAACCCAAAACCCACTTATTCATTGCAAAGTGCCAACAGCAATTTAACCTTAATACTGAGGTTTTAGTTTAGGAAAAACAGTTGGTTCCGAGGCGCATGTTACTCAGGAGTACGCTTGGTGAAGCAACCGTGCAACACTTTGAATGGGTGAATCACGACCCTAGGAGGGTTTACTCAGAAGCAAACCCCATTGCCAGCAACCGAGCTTACTCCCAGGTAAAGGAACATGCCCAGGCCAACCTAGGGGTGTGTGTGTGTAGGGGGGTGATTCCCCCCCCCCACATGATGAACTCTGTGCACGTGTGCCCACAGAAAGGGCTCTGAGTGCCACCTCTGGCACCCGTGCCATAGGTTCGCCACCGCTGGTCTAGCCACTCACCTTTATGATCCCATTTCATGAATTTTTATGTATTGTAATCCTATGTAGTTATACCATTTTAAATGATGGAAAGGAAACCCAGAATTCCTAATTGTTTACTTTTAAAAAACACACACACCAGGGCAAACTCTTCCACCATGCAGTTTCATAATAACACAGGGAACATAAAATCAACAAATTATGCTTAGCTATTTTGCCATTGCTGGCTAAAGCTGAACAAACTCAGCAAGGCAGTTAATGGCTGTTTCCACACGTCACCTAAAATGTTTTTTAAAATGTTTTAGATCCCCCCCCCCCAAATAACGTTATTTTCGTTTACCTTCATGCCCTTGAAACAATTCCATTGACAAATTGGTGATTCTATGCTTTGCTGCCTCATGCTGCAATTTCCTGAGTCTTCTGTAGTCTATACTGTGAAGATTAAACTCCCCCAAAATCACAAAAACACTCTAACATGCTCCAAAAACAGGGCAAGGAATTTCTGCAGGCAAGGATTGAGCTCACAAAATGGCGCCAAGGAGGAAGTGCAGGAAAAGCAAAGAGGTAAACGTCGTAAAGGGACAGCTGAGGCAAATGAAGCCTTTTAAAAAACATTTCATCCAGAGAATCATTTTAAAATGGGATTGATTTGAAACATTTGGAAGCTGCAAATAAAACATTTTGAGGTAAAAACAATGTGGAACTTCTTGGAGGAAACGTTTTATTTCTGCCTCAAAACGTTTTCAAGTGTCTGTGTAGAAAGAGCCGCTGTCTGCAGTCTCTTGTATAGGCCACCATTCAAAAAGCCCAACATGGAGGCTGACATAAGAGGTTCACCGTTGTTATGTGCCCTTCATCCATTGGCAGGTAATTGGCACTGTTCCTTTAGAGACATAAGGTTGTTTGGGCATAGGCCTGCCAAGACCCTGAGTTGTGTGGGAAGTTCTCTGCTCTAAGCTCCCATTGCCTGTTATTACTCCAAGGGGTTACGGGAGAGAAATGACAAAAACTTAGGCCCCTTCCGCACACACAAAATAATGCGTTTTCAAACCACTTTCACAACTGTTTGCAAGTGGATTTTGCTATTCCGCACAGCTTTAAGGAGCACTGAAAGCAGTTTGAAAGTGCATTATTCTGCATGTGCGGAATGAGCCTTACTGGCATTGTGAATGTGATGACACCACTTTTATGGAAAACCTGGAAGCAATAGTGGTAGCTCTAGGAATTGCTGGAAACACTAGAGTTTTGGCCAATTCCTCAAGCTACTGCTGCGCTTCCAGGTTTTTCCCAGAGGTTACATCACCATACTCATGACAGTGCAGGCACACCATCATGTTTCTGCCCTCAACCCTCATGCTGGTTGCAGGCTTCGCCTATATGACATGTTCTAGCAAGCTCCTGTTAAAATTTGTGATCTCTTTTCCAAGTAAGCAAAACAAATCCCCAACCCCCAGTGACGCAGCCCAGTCCTCACTGACGTAAGTTACCAGAATGGAGTCTTTTACTGTTTTTTAGATACCAGTTCAATTATATAACTTTTACCCAGGCTTTTAAACTTTGTGCTGCTGATCTGAAGTCTGTTTTATGGATTGTTTCATGTCCTGGTGCTTGTTTTTGTTTTTATATTAATTGTAAGCTGCCTCAAACAAAACTCTGAAAGACGGCACACAAATCCCACACATAAGCAAATAAGTGCGGGTAATCATATCTTAGCCAGGGAACAATGGCAATTAATATTTCAATTGTGATCGCAAATCAGAAAGACTCAGCCTCCAAAATGCAATTTTTGAGTATGTTCTTCAAAAAAATGCCTAAATCAAGTTTATGCCCTTTAAAGGCACTCTAAAGGCGATATGTTGTATTCTGAATAAAACTACAGCTTTCAAAACAACATATTTTCTTGTTTTTCAAATGTGAATTTTGATGTTCTTAATTGCATTGTCCTTGAAATAATGCTGAGTCTGCAGTAGGCTTAGAAGGGTGGAACTCCATTTAGGGTCACCCTTTTGGGGTTTACAGCAGGGTGATGTAGTGGGTAAGAGCAGCAGACTGATCCTGGGAATCTGGTTCAGTACCCCAATCTCCTACATTAAGTCTGCTGTATGACCTTGGGCCAGTCACAGTTCTCTCAGAACTCTCTTAGCCCACGTGGAGGCAGGCAGTGGCAAACCACCTCTGAAACTCTCTTGCTTTGAAACAACTCTCATGGGGTCACTATAACTCAGCTGTGACTTGACAGCATACACACACAACTGGAATGTAAACCTTTTTTCAGTGCTTATCCAGGCCTGTAGGAGAGTTCGGGACTGGGTGCACTTGCGAGGTGGGCGTGGCCCTGCAATGTGCCTCCAGGAAGTGACACCCAGGATTCCAACCCCACCGTGCCCTCCCAACTACACCACTGCCTGTAAGAAAGCCAACAGAGACAGCATAGATTGTCAAGCTCTGTGTGCAAGACCAAAATGGAAAAAAAGAAGTCTCATACTTGGAGTTGAAAACTGTACTAGCGTAGATCTAGGCCTTGGATGTTGGCTAAATGCCTGTGAATCTGGATGGAACCTTTAATTTAAAATTCAAAGCTAATGTTTCAAAATACTCTTATTCTTCTTATTTTAACATTCCTACTTTCCCCCGTTTAGGGAGGCAAGCACAGTCCCTGCCTGGGCCAGAAAGAGCCTGCTTGTACAGGCTGATCAGCGGGAACCAAGTCTGAACCTTTAATAAAAAGAATGAAAATTGAGGAAGAGGTACAATTGGAGGCCCCTTGATACTCTGGATCAGAGTTACAAAAGTGGAAATATACATAATTTTTTAGAATCCCCTTGCATTGGTCTCAGTGGACTTCATTCCAGTTTGGCTCTTACTTTTTGTAAAATTCAAATTACACTTTGAGCAAGACCAGCTATTTTCCCTGCACCTTTTTATTATACAAGCCAAAGGGCAGGGGGGGAGGGGGGGGATCCATATTTTTTAATGTGCGGTGAATATGTAAATGTATTCAGCTGGCAGAGCTCAAATGTTACGCTCTACACCAGATGCCAAAAAAATAAGGTGCTTTGAAGGACTTTGAAGGAGTCAAGTGATTGGGGTGGGGGTTGATTCCAAAGCAAATGGCTTTTCTACTTTGGAGTTCCTGCATAATGCAGGCTCTATTTCTTTAAACAAGCTTCAGTTTATTGGAGCGTACTAACGATTGCAGGGTCCAGTGCCCGAGAAAGAACAAAGTTAGTCGCCTGACAGTTGTGTCAAATTTCTCCCCCTTCCCAAATTATTAGTACATTCCATGTTTTGATCATCTTTAAGTGTTTTCAGAAGTCGAAACTTTCCTCCTCTGATGTTCCTCTGTACTTGGGATGCTGTGTTTATATCAGCCGTAAACAGATCTTTGACAAATCTATAAAATTAATGCCTCAGCATAGCCAAACAAAAATAATCACTGCGAGTGGTATTTGTTGCGAGACCCAGATAGGATTGCAAGCTCTCTATTTGGGGGACGGCAGCTGACAATCAGTCCACGCAAGGCACCTTCTGGATCTGTTTTAAAAAGCGCACATTAGCCTCTGCAATAATAAACACAGAGATTATGAGCCTGTAATAAAAAGGAGTATTTCATTTCATATCATGACACATTTATTTTACTCTCTGTAGTTGATTCTGTAACACAATTCAAGATTTAATTCATAGCTAATGATTTTTCAACATCTTTTGCTTACAATAGCTGCTTTTTTTAAAAAAAACAGTGCCTTATAACCGCTTTAAAAAGTGTTTCAATGTGCTCTTTAATCTTTGCAGAACGTTTGTGTGCATTTTTGGAAAGAGATATGAGATAAGAGAAACTGAAGCACAATTTAAGCTAGTCCGTTTCCAGTAGTAGCTGTTATTTTTAAGTAGGAGCCTAAGCATTTGCAGAAATAGGGTCTGGAAACAGAGACCTGACATATACAAACTGGGATGTCTGTACTGCTGGCAACCTTTTACACTAATGTTTTAACTGCTCAAAAATACATGTTTGCACATTTGGATTCTCTTGGGCCATTTACATATGAATCATTTTGTATTTGTGCACCGCACGGCAAGATTTTCCAAAAAAAATGCAAGTGAGGAAATAGCACTGATCACGCAACCTGCCCGCACCATAAGCCTCCTGCAAGAGTTGTTAGAGAAGGCATATCCTGTATGTCCATCAGCTACGGGCCGGGGGAGATGAACAAGCAAGCAGGTACAGCCATAGAAGCAGAAGTCTAAACTAGCTTTCATCATAAAAACCATTAATAGCATGGAAGAAAGCAAAAGTGACATGAAATTTGAACGATGCTAATGGGTAGGGTGCTGAGCGAGTTGTTGCTTTTTGAAATTTTTATTTATTTATTTATTTATTTATTTATTTATTTATTTATTTGACTCTGTATACTGCCCTCCCCCGAGGGCTTAGGGCAGTGTCCAACAGTCATCATTTAAAATCCATTAAAATCAATCAACCCCACTAAAATAAGGAACCACAAAACATAATTTACATAATTTCAGACGGCATTAAAAGATTCTCCCCCTCCCCTTTCCTTGCACTCACGGGAGGCCAGATGTTCATTGTAGCAAATTTTCGATGTTATCCCAGCTGGCCAAATGCCTGGCGGAACAGGTCCGTTTTACAGGTCCTGCAGAAACTCTGAATGTCCTGCAGGGCCCTGATCTCACCTGGAAGCCTGTTCCACCAGGTAGGGGCCAGGGCTGTAAAAGGCCTGGCCCTTCTAGAGGCCAGCCGGATCGCTTTGGGGCCAGGGATCACCAGGAGGTCAGCCTCCAATGAGCGGAGGGGCCTAACGGGGTGATATAGGGAGAGACGGTCCCGTAGATATGCTGCTCCAAGACCATGAATAGCTGTAAAGGTCAGATTAAAAGCCTCTCGCCCACCTCAAACATGCTTTTCCATTTTCTTTACCCACCAACATCTGGGGGAGAAAGTAATTTCTAGCTGATATATGAATGGAATAGTTAAAGAATGTGCTGCTCAATTTCACCTATACCATGAAGGCAATATAGGACAAGATACAGAATAATAAATCTTTCTTCCAACACCGCAGTTGGCATCCAGTCAACTTTAATGTAGAAAGAGCTTTCCTTAGAAGCTAGTAACCGACATAATATTCTAGTGAATGTTCATATTTAAATATATGATCCCAGGTCTGTCCCAGGATATTTTGGCTGTGAGGAAAATGCCAAATAGTAGCATACATAACCAAATTGCATTTTTAAAACCATTTAACACCCACCCACCCCCACACATACACACACACACAAAACCATGTATAATTAAAATGATTAACATAAGACCTCAAATACAAAGACATGAAAACATGAGGCCACCCACTATGTCCATGTCATGCTGAGTAAATGTAATCCAAACTGTAGATTCAAACTCTGACTTTGTCACATCCACCTTCAAAGTTAGGAAACAGGTCTGGGAAAATCCATGGCTTTCCATGATATAGAGTTGCCGCCTAGATTAAACAAGGCAGTAGTCCTCAAGATATCTTGGAAAGGAATAAGAATAAAAGTAGGGTCTGCTGTTGAATTAAGAGGTGCAATCTGATGACTCAGTAATACCCTCCGATTCTAGGATTGTGGACATTCTGGATTGAAATTCAGCTTCCAGGAGCTGATTAATTCATGCTGAAGCCCTAAAGCAGGGGTGTCCAAACCTGGCAAGAGCTGATGGGAATCATAGTCCACAAACATCTGGAGGGCCATGATTGGACATCTCAGTGTTAAATCGCGCCCCAGGCTTCAGCCTGGAGGCGCCATTGCAAGGGGGGAGGAAGGAGTGGAAGCCTCCTTCCCCGCCGGCCGACTAAGGCTGTCACGTGGCCGGGTGCCGGCACGTGACAGGGGCCTTGAGCAGCCTATAAAGGGCTGCGTCAGTAACGCCTCTGAGGTCGGCTGCTTTCAAAGGAGAAGCCGCCAGTGCCGCCTCTTTGCCGCCTCGCTAAGAGCCCCTGCTCTGGCCGTTTTGCCTTTAATCCTGCTTCCTGGGGCTGGGGTGCTGCCCGGCCTAAATCTGGGCGACCATCCCAGCTGGCATTGGGCTGGGGCTGCCAGGTGGGAGCAAACCCCCCCCGCCTGCAGCCTAGGGTGGGGAGCCTCGCGGCGCCACGGGCTTTTAGCCATCCCCGCGTTGATCGCCATCATCGGCCAACAGCACTTCATAGGCGGCACAGTGGCCAAGAAGTGGGCGGAAGGGGGGCCTCGCGCCACTTTACTTTAGCGCATGCCCATTTTGCTGAGGATAGGCCTGTGGCTGCCAGAGGAAAAAAGCGGCGGAGAGGCTCATAGCAGTTGTTGCGTCGAAAGAGGGACGCCATTCAAGAATAACCACCACCTCCCTTTCCAAAGGCCTTAACAACGGGCAAGGCGGGATGGAAAAGAGATGCGTTCCCCGAGGCCCCTGCTCAGGCCTTTGAAGGAGCACGGGAAACGCAAGGAGAGCTGGTGCCGCAAGCCTGCTCTCCGTCAGGCAGGGGACAGAAAAGTGAGGTCGCTCGGCGGCCCCTTGCTTGTGGGCCTTTGAAGGAGCCGGGAGAAACGCGCAAGGAGAGCTGGTGCCTGCAAGCCTGTTTCTCCTCTGCCTCCCGGCCTAGTCGGAGCCGGTCGTGGGTGAAGGCCGAGGCAGCTTGCAGAGCACTCATAGCACGCCATAGGCGGCTCCACCTCCCTGTCTCTGCTGGGCTCTGCCTTGCCTATATGACCTGAGGCTGCTTCCAAGTCAGGACGGAGGGCAGCCGCCT
The DNA here is from genome assembly GCF_021028975.2 of Sphaerodactylus townsendi. NCBI lineage: Eukaryota > Metazoa > Chordata > Lepidosauria > Squamata > Sphaerodactylidae > Sphaerodactylus > Sphaerodactylus townsendi. The sequence continues at coordinate 96,406,330 of NC_059432.1, forward strand.
CCCTTCTCCCTGCTTGTAATCTCCGGCAGCTTTAGCTGTTTAGGCTGCAAGCAGGCATTTTAGCCTTCAATTCTTCCAGGGCGGCTTGAGCCCCGACGAAAAGGGCGATAAACAAAGAGACAGTCACTTCCATTTCAGGCTAGTTCATTCTCTCACAGGGTGGGGGTGAGGAATACTTCCCTCTGCATTTAATTCTTATTACTGAGGTTAACAAAGAGAAATGTTTAGGAGGATAGTTTTAGGAATTAGGCAATCTCACAGTAATCCAGGCAGCCAGCCTAGGAAAAACAGGCAAACCACTAAGTTTTGCCCAGATCATAGGCAGTTGGCAGCACCTGCAGGACTGTGGGTCTCTATAAGAGGCATGTGAGAATGTACATAACAATGGTTCCTAGCCCTGGCAGGGACAACTCATTTTCAGTGCATATTAGTTCACCTATGTTAAGATACCAAGGCTCACCTGAGGCCCTTGGTGGACTGCTAAATGGTAGTTGAGATGGAAAAAGGAATTGCCTCACCATTTTCCTCTGGCACCATAGTACTGTCCATTTCTTCAGAGCCGTCCAACTGGAAGTCGGGCAAGATTCTTGGGGGGTTGTACCCAGCTGGAGGAAAAGATTTCTTCCTGCCAAAGGCAGAGGCATGCAAACTCCGATTTTAATGTTTCCACTCAGGCTCTTTGGCACTAAGATATATTGTTAAATTGTCAGAGGCCTTTGGACGCCCAATACGGGTGACAGGAAGGTTTTGACATAACTTAGTAATCAATAATAATTGATAATAATAATTGATAATAATTTTCTAAGATTTATATGACACATAACCAGCCATTGAAATATATTATTCTTTCAGCTGGAGCTGGCTGACCAGACTACCCCTGGCTTGTCAGGAGCTCAGAGTTAACTGGTAACTGTCCCTCGGTTGGGCAGATTCCTCTTTAGTTGATAAAGCCGATTGTATTTGGTTCAATGTTGATATTTATACCATGCAAACTAATCGGAGATGATTATCCCTCTATGCCTACTTCACGTATTGACTCAGGGTTTTATCACAAGTTTCCGGAATCCAGTCTTAAGCCTGATAGTAAGACCTAATTGTTTCTACTTGATTTCATGCTGCTCCTCCTAGCTTCTTTTAGGGAGGGATTGTTTTGACATTGATGGGTGACAGGGTTCCCCCCATCGCTGCCAAGTTTTGTGCCCACGGTTCTTTCTGTTAAGGAATGCAGTCCTCACTGTATTTTCCACAGGTATTGATTTATGAGCACAAGGGTTGTTTAGGGCCTTGAATTCGCTGGTCGCATGGCTGAAAAGGCCTTTAGGCCCAGTTTACACAATTCACGGGCAACATACAGCTTTTGAGCATCAGTGTTCACCAATGCACTGCAAAAAATAATACTGTCAGAGCCTAGCGTGGCATGGGCAGGACAGTTGTCAGACAATCCAGCCGCTTTAGCAAGTGTTAGGCTCTTAGCCCAGGAGTTGGTATTTCTTTTAAGGCTAGTTTTTTCCAGGTGTCACCAATGATATTGCCAACAGTTTAATTCGTTGCCAGATGGACTGTTCCCGCCCCTGGCCCACAAAGCAATGGTAGCTGGAGGCAGTTCCAGATCAGCCATGGATTAGGACAGCACTCGACCATGCACGGAGTCCTTCCAGTATTTATAAACGCCTCCAGTATGGTGGGCTTATTTATGAGCTGGCATCAAGGATCCTCCAGGTCCCCCCCCTTTCTAGTACTTGACCACTAGTTGCAGTGGGTTCAGTCTTCCTCCATGTTCAGTTATACTGGGGGTAGAGCAATCTTGCAATTGGGCTGGCGGTTCCTTACGATGCATGAGTTGGGACCTGAGACTAACTACACAAAATCCCAATGGCTCCAGGAAGTTTGCTGGGTGGCTCCTAGGCCAGTCACACACTGTGTCACTGCTGGTTTTAATCTGGTGAACTGGGTTAAAACCCACACCGCAGGAACTTCATGCCCAGTCAACGAGGCAGCTGTGGTCCCAGCTCAATGCCAGCAATTCCAGGCACTTTCTTTCACTGGGATGGGTCTCCCCTGTTTGGATGATAGACTTTATTTTATTGCATCCCACGCCTTATTCAGATGAGAAGTGCTAGAACAACAATCTTTTAGACCTTAATAACCACAAAGTAATCAAATTTAAATAAATAATGTTATTTCAGCAACTGTCTTCACCCAACAGCATTGGCTATTTGAAGCAGACCTGTGATCTTGCTTATACTTAGGTCAGTCCTGAGTTTGTGCCATTACTCTTAGCAGTGGCTGGGGATTTATCACCAGTGGCTTGGGATTTTATCACCAGAGCCTTTTCAATCTCGGTTCTACCAGGCATAAGTGCTGCCTGCGGCAGTGGCTGAGGACAGTCACCCAGAGCAAATTTGTACGGTCAGCCATGGGTATCGTTAGTTGACAAAATGAATGGTTAGCCCCAATTGTCTCTATTTTCTTTACTCTAGTCTCGCTTGTTTCAGCCAACTGGAGTGTGGATCGGTGGACACAGCTCAGGCTGGTTGGTTTGCCTCATCGATCCAGAGCAAGTGGAACCTCGAAGCGGGGATTCCATCGTCAAGCCATTGATTCGCAGCATGGTTTATGATGGATGCGCTGTCGCTGCTGCTCAATGGTCCACCTCTGCTTCCATAGCTAACGGAATCATCATACCGGGTCAGAAGGGCATTGGTTGTCAGGCTAGTTGTTTATAGCTCAGAGAGCTGCATCTGCAGTCCCATTGCCCAAAAAAGTGGTTATGCCTATCATATATGGCATGGTGGGAGTGCTTTCAGCCCTAGTGCAGTGGGGAGCCTAGCTCAAAAGTGCACTTCCTAGCTTGATACACCAGGTATCTGGGCTAAGCAGGTATATCTCTAGTTTTCAGTCAATAGCCTGAAACTGGGCCAGGTATGGGTTCATTTTGCAGACACTTGTCAGCCCCTGGGAATCACCTGACCATTCCCACTCTTGAACTCCGGCGGCCAGGGTCGGTTATGCAGCAGTATTCCCTAGGCCACAGGACCATAGGCAGCCCATTAAAATTCTGCTAAACGCATGGCTTCGTTATGGCTTTTTCCGGTGCAGTGAACTTGTTGCCCGTTCACCAAAGCTTATCAGCCCCTTTAGCCTTTCAAAGCGGGCTCCATTACGTGCATGGTTGATGTAGGCACTACATGCCAATGAGAACAGAGTATATTACCTTTTCCAAGCCTTTGGAAACATTTTAAATTGTTGCTTTATAAAATTTTAATTTGTTGGGCAGAGCAGGAAGAAGATCTGTTATTCACTTGCCACACTACAAGTGTAGCGGGTTGCAGTCCAGCTTTCCCCTGTTTTGCATTTGCATTCATCCATGCAGGCAGCATTTAGAGCCAACCCGATGGCTCACATGACTGCATTACCAGTGTCCAGATATCAATTCACAGCTGTTCTGGCGTGTTGCTTGTGATTTCTGGGTCTCCTTGCTGAACAGTTTGGTTCCCACCACGCACTAGACTCAGGCTACAGACCACTCAGGCTGGAGGCTACGCCGCAGTCTTTGGCTTTTCGCGTGCATCTGGCCTCACCTTTGTTGTAACTCTGTTCTTTTTATAGTTCGTGGCTAGCCGTTACTGAGTTTGGCTGGTAGTCAGCGTTGGGTCCTGGGCTAGTCGCTACGCCAGGGCGAAGTCCATGAGGTCCCTACTCTGGTTGCGGGATTCCACCTTCACCCGCTTCCCTGATGAAGTTGTGCTACAAGTGGGAGAGAATGGCATTCCTGGCTTTGACGGAGTGGCCTTGGCGGATCCTCATGGAGACTGACTTGAGCTTGCTGTGTTGTACGATGCCAAAACCAAGCTGTTTGGTCGCGGCTTTACCAGAACAGAGGACTTAGAGGGATCCTCATGGAGCCTGACCTGAGCTGCATCGTGAAGACGTCACAAGACCGCTGCTCGAGTCATGCTTATTGGAGCGGAGGAATTGGAGGGATGTAGTTGCTCCCACCCAGTGAAAAACAAAATAAGGTTAAGGCTTGTCGGTCCGCAGCCCAGGTTGTACAGGATATGGGAGGGATGTTATTCCCCATAGCGATATATCCTCTGGCGCTTTGAGGAGCCGGACTTTGCCCTCGATAAGTACACTTATCAGATTGATACCGTCAGGACATCTGGTGAAATGATGTTGGTTATGCTCTGATATGCTCTGTTTGAGTGGTTTCACGGCATGCACTGAGCTGCAACTGTTACAATGGCTTTGCAGCATGCACTGAGCTAAACTGAGCTGCTTTTGTTGCAGTGACTTCACGGTAACGCATCTGAGCAAAATGACATCTGATATGCGTCTGTTGCAGTGGCTTTCAGCGGCACGCACTGAGCTGTGTGACTCTGGGCTGCTGAAGCTGGGGCGGGAGCTGTTGGTTTAACAGCTCGGTGGCGGTTTGGGCATAAGAGCACATCCTATTTTGGGAAGGCAGTAGCTTGCATGCCGGACCTTCCCATGGGGGCCTCCATATGAGGTCCGTGGTGGCGATAGAGCTCTTGAAGACAAGCCTGGGGCCGTGCCAAGAGCCTCGCCAGCCCGGCAGGGAGGGGTGTCAGCAAATTGGGTTTATACCATGTGGCATCTAGTAACTTCCTGTTCCGGTTCCCTCGGGGGATGTGCCGGACAGGGGTTCTGTCCGAAGGGCCTAAGGGGTCAGCTGGGGCTGCCCTATAACCAGGTCAGCGGTTTGCTGCCTGGGGGCCAGGATGTGCTCTGTTATGCTCGCCCAGCTTCAAAGTTTTGTTATATGTTAATAAATTTGGGCTGCGGCCGATTTCTTTTCCAACAAGTATGTGTCAGTGTCTTTGATGGAACGAGTCTCCACACATCCCCATGCAATGTATGTCCAGTGTTAACAGGCCTCACAGCATTACCTCCATAATAGTTTAGTACCGTTTTCGTATGGAGAAGCCACTTGTAACCCGAGACCCTCTGCCGAAGTTTACCTTGCTTGTGCATTAACTGAGCCTTTTCCACTTAGATGTTCCCATGTTCTTCTGGAGGTCCTCTGGATATGCTGCTTTCCTGACTGCTGACCAAGTCTAGCAAGGAAAGAACAAACATCTGGAGGTTCAGGTCATAACAGTGACATTTTGATAACAATTAGGAGATCCTCCCTAAATCCAGAATAAGCATGCAGCAAGAGAGCCAACAATCCAACTGCCCAGGGTACCACAGACTGGAGCCGTGGACCACAAGGTCATTCATTGTATATAATGGGCCCTTGGAATGACTTCATGACTCTCAAAACCACATTCCCCTTTTGCCACTTACATGCTTTGCAAAGGGAGCTACCATCACTTCTATATTTGCTTGCAAAGTTTGCCTGCAACCTAAATTTTTTAGGTCCTGCTGTAACGACGTATCTACAGGAACCTTAACAGAGATTAAAAGCATTTCAATAAGACTTGTGAAAACAGGTTGATTCCCATCACTATTTTGAACCATGTGTTACTTTCCCCCCCATCTCAAGATCTCATTTCCCATAACATGTACCAACAGTCAGCCGGCCTAGATTTTTGAAGGGTCTACCAATTGTTGACTAACAATAACAATTTTTCTCAAGAAATCAGCACTGAGAAACAAATTGTTTGTGCTGAGATATATTTAGAGTGCATTCTTATTGTTCAGGGTCTCAAGGAACATTTTGGAACAATAATCAGAAGCGTGTCATTGGGGTATTGTTAGCGGAGCCCTTTTCTATTGAATTTTCAAGATGTTGTAAAATGAGATTATGCGAGTAGCACCTCTGGACACTTTTTCCCATCATTGTGTTGGTATCAATCGCCTACTTCCACTGTTTCTCCTGGTATTAAATAGAAATGTTGTTTCCCACTGCTCTGATTGGATCATTTATAATGCATGACATAGCTGATAACCCTTAGGAGACTAGGCATTGTAGGGCTCTCCGAGAAATCTAGACAACCAAAGGAGGGGGGGGGGGTTGGCTTGAGAGGCACCGTTTGAGAGGATTTATTGAAATAAATCTTTCTGTTCAAAAGTCATGAAGCATGCCGGAACGATCTTATTTATGAATCTCGGGTTGGGTCCTGGGCAGGAAGAGGGGGATGCTATCTGCATTTTTTTGTTGGGAGGAAATTGGGTTGATTATACTTTCTCAGCCAACGAGGTTTGCTTGGCTCGTTTCCTATAGTCCTGTCCTTTTGGCAGAGCTGGTTTAAAGCTGGGTCTCTTTCTGTTCAGACCAGAGATATTTCCTACTGATAGACGGGAGGTGAAATGTGAAATGCCTAGAAAGCAACAGTGGTGTTAGAAGGCCAGATCTTGGTCTGATACATACCAGGCATGCAATGTGTGATCTGAAATAACAGATTCTGGGGGATATGAAGGCCTGCAGAGGTTGTGTCTTATGCTGTCAGTAGGAGGCAGAATGATTTTTCTTGTGCTCAACACAGTTGCTACAGCATGGGGGGGAAATCTGTGGGCACTTTGTCATTAAATATACATTCACTTATGCTGCTGCTGTCCAGTTATCTGACCTTACCTGTCTTGAGGGGTACCTGTGATAATATTTGCACCAAAAATAAACAGAAGGCTTTAAGGTGTCACAAGATTTTTTTTTGCTGGCCTTATTCCATGTGGTCTCTTTTTTCAACCAAAAAAATCAGCCATTAGTATTGCATTTTGTGTCAATCTGGACTCTTAAAAAACCTGCCATATTTGGAAAACAAGACTTCCCTAAGTTAATGTAAACCCTTTCCCTACCTATGCTTATGATTTAGCTGGTGGTGAGAGCAAGCATGGTGTAGTGCACAGGTGTCAAACTCATAGCCCTCCAGATGTTATGGACTACAGTTCCCATCATCCCCTGCCAGCTGGCAGGGGGTGAGGCTGGCAGGAGATGATGGGAACTGTAGTCCATAACATCTGGAGGGCTGCGAGTTTGACACCTATGGTGTAGTGCATAGGTGTCAAACTCGTGGCCCTCCTGATGTTATGGACTACAGTTCCCATCATCCCCTGCCAGCATCATGCTGACAGGGGATGATGGGAACTGTAGTCCACAACATCTGGAGGGTCGTGAGTTTGACACCTGTGGTGTAGTGGTTTAGAGCAGCAGACTCTAGACTGGGGAACTGGGTTTGTCTCCCCACTCCTCCACATGAAGCCTGCTGGGTGACCTTGGGCCAGTCACTGTTCTCTCAGAACTCTCTCATCCCACATGAAGGCAGGCCATGGCTAACCACCTCCCAGTGTCCCTTGCCTGAAAATCCTACAAAGTTGCTGTAAGTCTGCTGCGACTTGACAAACACACACACACGAAATTAAACTGGATATCCCTGGTTCAAATTTTACTTGTCACAAAAGTACTATATAACCTTGAGCAAGCAATTCTCCTGTAAGTCTCAGCCTCCACACCTTCTGCCATCAGTTCCATATATGTGCAATAGTCTATCATCCCAACCTGTGCGGAGTTGGATTACTGGAAGATCAGGCAGGGAGAAAATGCCATCCATTAGTGGCATCCACCAATACCTTTTGTGTAAATAAAGTGAATATTCAGGCAGTGAGACAGGAGTGCCTCCCCCAGTGACCTGTGACTTCAGGCAAGTACATACAGGCACAGCGGCTTTCTTCAGGTAAGCAGGACCCAAGCCACTTGTGGCTTTTATGCCCGGGAGCGAATCATGAGCCAGTGCAGTTCCTTAAGGACCAGCGTGATGTGCGTCCAGCCAGATGTACCAGCTAACAGCCAGCCTGACACATGCTGCATGAGCCTCAACTTCCAGACTGTCCTAAAGGTTAGGCTCACATACAGTGCATTACAGTGGTCCAAATGAGAGGTTACTAGCAGAGGCGTAGCAAGGGGGAAAAGCACCTGGTGCACTGGGCGTCCTTCGCCCCCGCCACGCCACATCACGCCCTGGAACGCCCTTGCCACACCCACAGAGGGGTGCACGCCTGGTGCGGTGCGCACCTCCCTATCCCCTTGGAGTTACGCCTCTGGTTACTAGATCATGTGACACTGTGACCAGGTCCCCTTTATCCAAAAACAGGTGAAGTTGGCAGACTAGATGGAGCTGCTGGAAGGCCCTCATGGCCACTGCCACCACCTGAACCTCAAAAGACAGCAATGAATCCAGGAGCACCCCCAGATCTCTCACCTGCTCCTTCTGGATCAATATGATCCTAATCAGAGCTGGGTGCCCAGTAATCTTGTGGACTCTCAGGAGCCCAGGACACAGAGAACCTTTATGTTGTCTGGATTCAGCAGCAGTTTGTCCTCATCCAGCCCATAACTGCTTCTAGGCAATGATCCAGCACAAAAAGCTCCTCTCCTGACTCTGACGAAATGGAGAGGTAGAGGTGGGTGTATATCGATGCCTTTGATTCCAAATCCCTTGATGACCTCTCCCAGCACTTTCATGTAGTTGTTGAATAGCATACGGGTCAGGACTGAGCCCTGGGGAACCCCCAAAGATGCTCCCAGGACTGCAAGCCAAGCATGAGTCCCACACTGCTATCTTCTGGAACCAACCCCTGAGTTGGAGGAGAACCACTATAATACAGTGCCCCCCAACCCCATTCCCCAGAGCCATCCAGCAAAATACCGTGGTCTATGGTATCAAAAGCTGCTGAGAGATTAAGGAAAATCAACAAGGTAGTAGTTCTCCTGTTTCTCTGTCTTGATAAAGGTAGTCCATCAGGGCAACCAAGGCTGTTCTATGCCATAACCATGCCTGAAGACAGATGACATGAGTCCAGAAAATTTGTTTCTTCCGAATAAACTATCTCCAGGACCGTGCCCAAAAATGGGATGCTGGCCATTTTATGATAAAGGCCCAGTACCACAGAGTCCAAAGAAGGGCCCTTCAAAAGGATGTCTGCAGTAGAGTGAACATATGCATGCAGGTGAGGAGGATTGTGTATGTGCTTGAATGGCATCATCAATACATTCGGGGTGGAAGCAGAGGATGTATCTTGATGTCCTCCTGAATCATTGTTGGTCCCCACTTTTTATTGTATCAAAAAATACATACTTTGAATGATGGGTGCAGAGACCCATTGGCAGTATCAATTCAGCATCACAGTATCCTAAAAAAAAACCTAGCCTCAAATCTCAAATCCAAACAGACACTTTAAAAATGTTTTGGGACAGGAAGCAACATATTTTCTCCAAAGGAGTTTTGCATTGTTTTTCCACCAAAAAAAAAAAGTTTTAAATGCATCCCCTTTTCTACCAGTTCTTTTGGCTGAAATGTGTTTTTTAAAAGGCTCCATTTGCCTGTGTGGTCCCTTTAAGACAGCATTTTGTGAGCTCACTCCTTGACAGCAGAAGTCCTTTGCCCTGTTTTTGGAGTATTTCAGAGTGTTTTTGAGATTTTGTGGGGCTTCATCTTCACAGTATTAACTACAGAAGACTCAGGGAATTGCAGCACAAGGCTGTGAAACATAGGAGCACTGATTTGTCCAGATACTGAGAGAAAAACAGGGAAAACCAGAAAATGGTGGCCAGGAATGCTGTGGTTGACTAGCCACAGCGGGAATCTGTTTGCTAAAACTACATGTGCTTCTTTCATCATTTTTAGGTTTTTAAACCCCCATATGTTTTTTTAAAAGATTTCAGATTTTTCAGGGAATTTGAGTCATTTTTCAGGTTTGTAGATCTTGCCTGTCCACAGCTCCAGTCACTGCATCTTCACATTTGGCTGACTTTGGAATTAGAACATAACACGATGAAGATTTGCAAACGAAATGCTGCAACTACCTTTGTGCTTGTGCAGTTGGGTTTCTGAAGCAAGAGTGAAGGCACGCTTGTGGGCCCCACCACATCCACCAACACCTTTTATGGCACCTACCACATGTTTCTTAAGGAAGTGGGCAGGACTAGGTAGCAAACTGAAGATTTGATTGGCTGGGCAATTTGTCAAAAATGTTGCTTTGGCAGCAGCTGCCGCCACAGCATAAGGATCTGCACTGTGTTACTGTGTTACTGAAGTGAAGATGTAGCAATCATTTTGTGGCTTGCTGTGCCTTTTGCAGCAGCCATTTTGTTGCTACCATGCCCACCATGCAACGCCAGAATTCCAAATGTTCCCACAGGCTCAAAAAAGTTTGGGGCGCCCAAGCTAGAACTCTGAGATCTAATGATGGCAACATGGAGCAGACCACAGCAGAACTGGTGAAAGGTTGAGCGTTCTTGCTTAAGAATGCTACGGCAGTCCCTACTTGTGACAGCCAAACGGGTCTCCCCCTGCCCCTGTCCAGTTCCTTGGCAGATCATCTACACATCAGACCTCCTTTAAGGAGCCAAGTGGAAGAAACCCATCCCTTGTCATTCTCTGCCCCCACATTCAAAGCCAAACATGTGCCAAAAGATCGAGCGGGAATTAAGCCATGATCTTTCCCCTGGAACAAAGGCAGGCTCTTGGTCTCTTGCATGCAAACCTTTACGAGGGGTGTCGTTTTGCTAAATGACTGTATTATGCCGCTACAGACCTCCCAACAATTAGCGTACCTTTCGACGGATTCAAATTGGGTCTGACATAACGCCTGTTTGAAGAAGTACCCCAGGAATTAAAGAGCTACTTCCATCAGTTGACTTGGCCGGCCACGGGAAACTTGACACAATGTTGAGAATTTTCTGCACTTAACCATGAAATGAATCCGCCACAGGTATCAAGTGGGCTTTTGTTTTTTGGAAAGGGTTTTCTTTTCTGTGCTGTAATCAGATTACAAATTGAACATTTCCATATGTGCATGCTGGCAGGTCTGTCGCCTGCTATCTAATCTTTGGCGGCCCTCGAGCACTGACGGTGTTGCGTTTTTTTTAAAAAAACACGGATAATGGAGATGTGAATACAGTTTCCACGTTGTTTGAACATATGTTAATAGATGGAGGGCTGCAGTTCCAAAGACGCAGCTGTTAAGCATTCTTTTCAGCAATCTTAGGAAATCAGTTGGTTAATTACTGATAATTTAACAAAACGGCCATTTTTGGCCATTCTCTAAATGCACCATCCTTTATAAGAATGGACACTGGACAGAAGATTGAGTTCTGATGAAGATAACTCCATTTCCTAGATGCCGTTAGTGTTAACAAGAAAACTAGGGAGTTGCCATGATGGTCAAACAGGAAGTCTATGATGTAAACAAACCTATTTAATCTGGATAAATTTGATCACTTATCAGATGATAGGATTGCCAGCTCTGGATTGGAAAATTAATGGAGATTCGGGAGAAGTCCCTGTGAAGGGGCATCAGTTTTTCCTTGACTATGGGAAACTGATCACGGTAATCTGGAAATCAGTTATAATTCTGGGAGTCTCTTCCCTACTTGATTGCCCTTGGTAGTTCTTGAACTGGGACAAGAGGAAATGGTTTTCATAACTGGAAAAAGGGATAAAATTCTGCAAGGCAACTCTAGCCCTGTCTCTGTCTGATTTTTACTTTACTTTTATTTTATATGATTGAAGTCTATAAAATTATGCATGGGGTAGAAAATGTTGACAGAGAGAAATTTTTCTCTCTTTCTCACAATACTAGAACCAGGGGGCATGCATTGAAAATGCTGGGGGGAAGAATTAGGACTAATAAAAGGAAACACTTCTTCACACAACGTGTGATTGATGTTTGGAATATGCTGCCACAGGAGGTGGTGATGGCCACTAACCTGGATAGCTTTAAAAAGGCTTGGACAGATTTATGGAGGAGAAGTCGATCTATGACTACCAATCTTGATCCTCCTTGATCTCAGATTGCAAATTCCTTAGTAGACCAGGTGCTCGGGAGCAGCAGCAGCAGAAGGCCATTGCTTTCACCTCCTGCGTGTGAGCTCCCAAAGGCACCTGGTGGGCCACTGTGAGTAGCAGAGTGCTGGACTAGATGGACTCTGGTCTGATCCAGCAGGCTAGTTCTTATGTTCTTATGTTCTTATGTTCTTATTTATATTCCGCCCTCCCCAATAGGGCTCAGGGCAGCGAACATAATATAATCAAACAGTCATCAAACAACATAATAAACAATAAACAGTAGAAGACCCCCCCTCCCAATATTGCACCTTCCCTCATTTGGTTTGGTAAGCTGCCTGAGCCTGGCCTTTGGCTGGGGTAGGGCGTGATATAAATCCAATTAAAGTAAAGGAAAAGTTTGGTTGAAAGTGCTTTCAAGGCACAGCTGACTTATGATGAACCCCACAAGGTTTTCTAGGCTACAGACAACTGGAAGTGGTTTGCTCTTTATGGTCTCTGCAAAGCAGCCCTGGGACTTCCATGGTGGTCTTCCATGCAAGTACTAATCAGAGCTGATCTTCTATAGCTTCTAAGATATGATGAGATTGCCTGGGCCTTCCATGTCAGGGCAAAATGGTGGAAAGCACTGCCAAGTCACAGCTAATTTATGGCATCCCCACAGAGTTTTCAGTGCAAGCGCAGAACAGAGGTGGTTTGTCAGTGCCTTTCTGTGCATAGCAAATCTGGGTTTTCTTAGTGGTCTCCCAAGCAGGTACTAACCAGGGCTGACCCTTCTTAGCATCTGAGATGTGGCTAGCTCGGGCTGTCCAGGGTTAGTGAGTCATAAATATCTGGTGACTGCTGTTTCATCTGGTGTTTAAGCTTGATAGACAGACAGAAAGACAGACAGACAAGTATAAATATAGTTGATGATCCTGGAAGACCTGGAGGAATATAGCTGATTTTCAGTGTGTTTGTCAGGAGAACATGATGCTCGCCCTTTTAGGATGGCTTAGCACTTTTGTTTTGTTGGTATGGCTGTGTGCTGTGTCATTTCATTACTCTTTGTGAACTGACTGTTGGGGGTTTTTTGGGCTGAGTGGCCATGATCCAGTGACTTCTGCTCCTAACATTTGGCCCACATTTATAGATGCCAGTCATAGATGTGGCAAAATTTTAGGAGCAAAAGCTACCAGACCACAGCCACATAGTCTGGAAAACCCACAATTGCCAGTTGATTCTGGCCATGAAAGCCTTTGACAATATGTTCCTTGTGAACCCCTCCTGCCCCGGAAAGTAACACCATCACTAGTGAGGGACATTTGGCCTGCGAAACTGAAAAGGAAAGTAACACCATCACTAGTGAGGGACATTTGGCCTGCGAAACTGAAAAGGAAAGTAACACCATCACTAGTGAGGGACATTTGGCCTGCGAAACCAGAAAGGAAAGTAACACCATCACTAGTGAGGGACATTTGGCCTGCGAAACCAGAAAGGAAAGTAACACCATCACTAGTGAGGGACATTTGGCCTGCGAAACTGAAAAGGAAAGTAACACCATCACTAGTGAGGGACATTTGGCCTGCGAAACCAGAAAGGAAAGTAACACCATCACTAGTGAGGGACATTTGGCCTGCGAAACCAGAAAGGAAAGTAACACCATCACTAGTGAGGGACATTTGGCCTGCGAAACCAGAAAGGAAAGTAACACCATCACTAGTGAGGGACATTTGGCCTGCGAAACCAGAAAGGAAAGTAACACCATCACTAGTGAGGGACATTTGGCCTGCGAAACCAGAAAGGAAAGTAACACCATCACTAGTGAGGGACATTTGGCCTGCGAAACTGAAAAGGAAAGTAACACCATCACTAGTGAGGGACATTTGGCCTGCGAAACTGAAAAGGAAAGTAACACCATCACTAGTGAGGGACATTTGGCCTGCGAAACCAGAAAGGAAAGTAACACCATCACTAATTGAGGACATTTGGCCTGCGAAATGAAAGGGGCCTAGTGAGGGACATGACCTCTGAAGGCAGTAACACCCACTAGACCAGAGGGACAGTTGGTGAAACTGAAGGAAAGTAACACCATCACTAGTGAACACCATCACTAGTGAGGGACATTTGGCCTGCGAAACCAGAAAGGAAAGTAACACCATCACTAGTGAGGGACATTTGGCCTGCGAAACTGAAAAGGAAAGTAACACCATCACTAGTGAGGGACATTTGGCCTGCGAAACTGAAAAGGAAAGTAACACCATCACGAGTGAGGGACATTTGGCCTGCGAAACTGAAAAGGAAAGTAACACCATCACGAGTGAGGGACATTTGGCCTGCGAAACTGAAAAGGAAAGTAACACCATCACTAGTGAGGGACATTTGGCCTGCGAAACTGAAAAGGAAAGTAACACCATCACGAGTGAGGGACATTTGGCCTTCTGAAAAGAGGAAAGTAACACCATCACTAGTGAGGGACATTTGGCCTCTGAGAAACTAAAAATGAACACTAAAAAGTAACCTGAAAGTACCACCATCCACAGTGAGAGGACATTTGGCCACCATAACACCATCACTAGTGAGGGACATTTGGCCTGCGAAACCAGAAAGGAAAGTAACACCATCACTAGTGAGGGACATTTGGCCTGCGAAACCAGAAAGGAAAGTAACACCATCACTAGTGAGGGACATTTGGCCTGCGAAACTGAAAAGGAAAGTAACACCATCACTAGTGAGGGACATTTGGCCTGCGAAACTGAAAAGGAAAGTAACACCATCACTAGTGAGGGACATTTGGCCTGCGAAACCAGAAAGGAAAGTAACACCATCACTAGTGAGGGACATTTGGCCTGCGAAACCAGAAAGGAAAGTAACACCATCACTAGTGAGGGACATTTGGCCCTCAGTTACAAAACTGAAAAGAGAAATAACACCATCACTAGTGAGGGACATGTGGCCCTGAAACCAGAGGAAAGGAACACATCGCCACCATCAAAAGTGAGGGACATGTGGCCTGCGAAACCAGAAAGGAACGTAACACCATCACTAGTGAGGGGACATTTGGTGCAAAACCTCATTGAAACCTCAAACTGAAAAGGAAAGTAACACCATCACTAGTGAGGGACATTTGGCCTGCGAAACCAGAAAGGAAAGTAACACCATCACGAGTGAGGGACATTTGGCCTGCGAAACCAGAAAGGAAAGTAACACCATCACTAGTGAGGAACATTTGGCCTGGTTTGACTTGGTTCCTGTGAAAGACTCCATAACTTTGGCAGCTTTCCTGTGTATGAACAGTGGTAATTGACAAGCTAGCTTTTCGTTCAAGACATACTTGAACGAAGTGGCCAAACATGAACTCCCATTTCCTCAGCACATCAGATCCCCACAGCTGTCTCAAACATTCTTTTTTTAAAAAAAAAACACAGCTTTCCTGCTGCTTGACAACCACAGTCCTTTTAAAACATCAAGTACACTTGGTAAAGGAAGCCATTGATTACATGCCCTGTCTTGCTAAGCCATCTGGCATGGTCTTCAGTTGATGTATTGGACGGTAATAGGCAAGTCTTTATTTTTGCCTTTTTTCTATCATTCCGCTTCCTCATGGCTGCATGAAAAATCATTTACAGTCTACATTAGAAGTCATTTGAAAACACACTTTGTCTTTGTAACCGACAGGTAGGAGAAAGAGTATGCTAAGAATCCCTTTGTTTTGTGGGGTTGTGCCCTTCAATCCCAGTTGACTGGCTCCATTAAGACTTCAGACTTATTTATTTTGGGGGCAGGGGAAAGCTTTATTCAAATGCAATTGCAGCTAAATCAGACGCTCTCCTCAATTTGTTTCTCCAATTATTTATGCTGAGATAACAGCCCCTTACCACAATTTGGACTCGGGTACATGATCATCAATCAAAGGAAAATAATAGGTAGAGAAAATGATAAGAGCAAGGAAAAGGAAATTGGAATTGGCTGATTTCATCTCTGTTTCCTTGGGGGTGGGTAAGCGGTAGTTAAAATAAATGGACGTTATTTTAAGTATGCAGAAAATGGTAGAGGGCAAAATCAGCAAACAAGAGAAGTCATGACTTGTGAATGCCTCCAGATGGTGAATATGGCTGTCTGGCTAAAACTTCCTGGAGCTGTGTCCAACTAAACAGCTTTGCTCTGACCTGAACAGCCAAGGCTAACCTGATTTCATCAAATCTCAGGAGCTAAGTAGAACTGATCCTGGTTAGTACTTGGATGGGAGGCTGCCAAGGAAGTCCATGGTTGTTATGCAAAGGCAAGCAATGGCAAACCATCTGTGTTGGTCTCTTGCCTTGAAGATCCTAGGGGGGTCATCATAACTCAGCTGTGATTTGTGGCCACTTCCCACCACTAAATAGCTCTAGAGGATCCAGGATAATAAGTCAATCAGGATCCAGGATAATAAGCCAACCCATGATCAGCAAATTCTTCGGTCGCCGTTGGTCCCACTGTCCATGCATTTGAACTAGGAAGCTACAATGTCACTGCATCTTCCAGAATCTCTTGCATGCCATATCAGAGCAAAGGACAAAAGAGTTGTGCATAGAACTTTACTCACTGCAGCCACTCAACAGCTATAAGAGAATGTTCAGTGCAGGGTTTTTTTGAAGACTGAGGGGATACAAACAAAAGGGAAAATGGGAAATGTCACCCCACCCATGCATGCATGGAAGCAGGTTCTGTTTGGGGGATCCTAGCCTGGAAGTCCAATGAACTTATTTGGCATAAAGAGGGGGAGGGGAAAGGAAATTCTTAACAAGATATATGACTGACTAGACTGTTCAGTGAAAGCAGAGGCGTAGCTCCAAGGGGACGTGGAGGGCGTGATGCACCGGGCGCGCACCCCTGTGGGGGTGTGGTGAGAGCGTTCTGGTGCGTTCCGGGGCAGAGGACGCACCGGTGCCCCAGGCGCTTTTCCCCCTTGCTATGCCTCTGAGTGAAAGTTCTAGTTTTTCTCAATGGGGAAAAATGCATGTATCACTGAAAGAGTGGCTAGTTTTTAAATGTAGGTATTGAGAGTATTGGATGATGAATGAAAAGTGTCAACTGAACATACACCAATATTATACACTATTTAATAATTTTGATTGCTTGAAAATGAATAATTTAATAATTTCGATTGCTCGAAAATGAAGACTTATGAAATCCATTGTCACAAATGTTGTAATGGCTAATAACTTTTTAAAAAAAGATTAGAAAAGACTATTGATAGCTATTACCCCAACCTAGATGGTCCAAGCTAGCCCGATATCTTGGAGGCTAAGCAGGGTCAGCCCTGGTTAGTCCTTGGATGGGAGTCCACCAAGGAAGTCCATGGTTGCTACACAGAGGCAGGCAATGGCAAACCATCTCTGACATAATTCAGATGTGACTGGGTGGCACATTCCACCACCATTTCTAGGTATGAGCCATGACAGCTGACCAGACCCTCCAGATTTAATTAATTAATTAATTAATTTGTTTAACTTAATATACCGCCCCATCCCGAAGGGGCTCTGGGCGGTGTACATCATAAAACATCATACATAAAGCATCATAATATATTAGCTAGAGGAGCGAATCAAAATTATAATTAACATCTACGCTCCATCACTATAAAATCCCATTTAAAACAGCAGTTATTTCTTAGTACAAGCATTCCATGAAACCCTTACTTAAAACCTAAACCCTCCCAGAGAAGAGGGGGGGGGAAGACAGTGGGTCCCGGTGATGTTAAGGGCCCCTATATAGCAGAAAGGAATAAAGGGGGCACACTCAGCGGCTGGTCTCTCCAAAGGCCCGGTGGAACAACTCTGTCTTACAGACCTTGTGGAAATCGGCAAGATCCCGCAGGGCCCGGACAGCTGGAGGAAGAGTGTTCCACCAGGCCAGGGCCAGAGAGTAAAGGCCCTGGCCCGAGTGGAGGCCAGCTGTATAATTGAGGGGCCGGGGACCTCCAGTAGATTGGCCTGTGCTGAACGTAGAGGCCGAATTGGGACATATGGGGTAATGCGGTCCCGAAGGTATGAGGGTCCCAGGCCACATAAGGCCTTAAAGGTCAACACCCACACCTTGAAGATGATTCGGAACTCAACTGGAAGCCAATTTACAGACACTATACTTTTGATGACCAGACATAGAGGTACACGATAAAAAGCAATTGCTGCCACCATCATGCCCTGCTTGCAAACTTCTTCAGAATATTTGGCTCAGGTGGGTTCTCAATCTACTTCAGCAAGGCCATCAGTATATGTATGTGCGTACATGTGTGAGAGACGGAGGGAGACTTTCTCAAAGAGAGGGTGGTTCACTTAAGCATTCATCCCATCTGTTTTGTTTAAGTATTCTCAAAATTCATATTGGCTTGGGATAAATCCAGAAAAGAGCAGGCTTCAAGAGATTCTGTGCCATGTCTTTCTGCCAGAACACTGAAGCTATGTTATTAAGTTGCTCATCAAGTAGCAAAAAATTGGAACAAATTTTATCTGAGGTTTGTCTCTATTGACTGTTGGGTGGTACCCAACATGTTGCTGGTCTTAGACCAGAGTGAGCTTGGGCAAAAAGAGAGTCTCTGTGGTAAGTTATAAATCTTACTAGCCAGGAACATTTCACAGATAAGCCGTTGAAACACGGTGCAATTTGTCTTATCCATTCTACAATGTTAAAAAAAGCCCAGTGACAATGATCCTTTCATTTTTGTAATCCTTTATTCTTTTTTAAATTTGATCCTCCCATAGTAATGTACTGAAATGAATAACAGTTACATTGTACAAAGCATTTAAAGAAAGTACCTCGACTTGCTGGTTATTTCAAAATGAGATAATAAACAAAGGAAAATTAAAATCTGGTCCCTCACCAAAAAGTCAAAATACCCGCCCCTCCCTTCCCTGCCCCTCCCCCCAATAACTGAATACAGTCCATTATTTATTTCTGGGGGGGGATTCTTTTTTCAAACATAAGTTTGGAACACTTCATTTTACAAATAGGATTAACATGAACGTAACATCACACAAGCTCGCAGACAACTGGCATAAAATATTGGGTACAGTTTTCTTTTTTTTCTTTTTAATCAGAAGAATCATGCTTTTGTGAAGAAAAAAAATCAGAATGCTTTATACATTTGAATCATCTCGCTGTATTACAAAAAAAGACTCTAAATCATCTCTATTCATCATTTAGTTTCGTTAAAAAGGAAAAAAAGTAGTAAAAGAGGAATGTACGAAATCTTTTCCAACACTGTTTGCACACCTGTATATGCAGATACATTTGCCGCCCCCCCCCCTTTTTTCCTTTCAAAGTCCATGGGTGCCCAGAAAAATGGTGGGGTGGGGGGAATGGAACAGTGCTATGGATTTCAGAAGAACAGTGCTACATTTAGCAAGAGTGCTTTTTTGTTTCTTAATCCACAAACAATTGTTTGCCAACAAATAAATACACGGTACACGCAACACCAAAACAGAAAGAAAAGTCGAGAGCAACCAATGAACAACACCAACAAAACAAACTGACAAAACAGAACAGAACAATGACATGATTGTCTAAAATTAAAATGTCATAACATTGATCAGGGAAACATTGAACTATAGTGGTATGTGGTCATGGTCTTTTTGCTAGTCATAAGCTGGAAGACTCATCTCCTTGAACGGATGAATATTCCCAGTTTTTTTTTCTTTTCTTTTTACAATATACACAGACTTCTTACATTATTGTCTCATGTTGTTTTCTAGTTTTTTATTTATTTTACAACGCAGGTCAGAAGGCAAAAGTTAAGGGAGAGGGCAAGCGATTCCTTGTCTTGAGATTCAAGGCTAATGGCTGATGCACATTTGAGAGAACCGCTTTGTCTTCGATGATTTTTAAGTGCATAAAGCGTATATGACGAGGATTTGCACGGAAGAGCAACAGCTCCTAATCCTGCTTTCAATTACTCTACATACTAATCCCGCCCCCCAAAAATAACAGAAAAGAAAAACAATTCAATTTGAATTTAATGAAGTGCTTGTGTGTGTGTGTGTGTGATTGTGTATGAATACAAGACTTAACCCTTTAGTCCCTCCCCAAGTAGGTGGAGTGGAAGACACGTTATTTCCCCATCAAGGTCTATTTGATCCACATATTTTGAAAGTCGCATTGATCCTCAAAATGTCAGCAGCTGCCTTCGCTGTGCAAAACAAAATATTGAGAATAAATAGTTTTTTTCTTTCTTTTAATCATTCAGTTTAAGGTCACCTGACTTCCAATGTGACCTGTCAGATTTCTAAGGCATTCTGCTCCACAGTCTTTTAAATAGTCTTCTAGGAAAAGAGCCACGTTGCTAGTTTGGACTTGGTCCCAATCCAGTTATGATGATGGTGTCATACATGACTAATGGACTGGATAGCGCTGGATTCTGCAGCAGCTCTTGCCATACTGTGCCACATGTTGGAGGAATTGTGAGATGTGGAGTGAAGGGTGTCCTTGTCAGTGAGCGAAAGCATCATAGCGTACGCCTGTAGCCAACAGAAGAAAAATGGTGGCCATGATTAGAGGGTAAAGAAGAAGAAGAAGAAGAAGAAGAAGAAGAGTTTGGATTTATATCCCCCCTTTCTCTCCTGCAGGAGACTCAAAGGGGCTTACAATCTCCTTGCCCTTCCCCCCCTCACAACAAACACCCTGTGAGGTAGGTGGGGCTGAGAGAGCTCCGAAGAACTGTGACTAGCCCAAGGTCACCCAGCTGGCCTGTGTGGGAGTGTACAGGCTAATCTGAATTCCACAGATAAGCCTCCACAGCTCAGGCGGCAGAGCTGGGAATCAAACCCGGTTCCTCCAGATTAGATACACGAGCTCTTAACCTCCTACGCCACTGCTGCTCCTGTTATCTGGATCCATAACATTTGTTATCTGGATCCATAATTCTGCCCTGGGACAACCTATTCAATCCACCATATTCTCACATTTGGCTCCACTTGGAATCCACTGTGAATCCCATTTTTCTTTATGTATCACAAAGCCCCCTTTCATTACACTTACAGGACCACGATAACATTACTCCCCCACCTCCCATACAGGGCAGGATCCAATCACCAGTATCCAAAACCTCTGCAGACACAACAAACCTCCTAAAACAGTGGTTCTCAACCTGTGGGTCAGGACCCCTTTGGGGGTCGAACAACCCTTTCACAGGGGTCGCCTAAGACTCTGTGCATCAGTGTTCTCCATCTGTAAAATGGATAAATGGGGTCACCACAACATGAGGAACTGTATTAAAGGGTCGTGGCATTAGGAAGGTTGAGAGCCACTGTCCTAAAAGCTTCCCTTCCCTATATATTCCTATTAAAAAAAGCTGCTCTGAAAAAATTGCTTCTTCAGCTTGCATTGTTGTGCAAAGGAAAGAGAAAGGGATTGGAGAGGCAGGGAAATTTCCTCTGCTTTGTTCCTGTCCTTTCTAGAAAGATAAGTAGGCAATCAATGGAAGAAAAGTGTAACTCCTCAAGCTTCTGGACAAGCTGACAGGCCTTTGTGCAGGTCTTGTGTGCCCTAGGATTAAGGGCTATGGGAATCTATTGCACTCAGGATGTTCGGGAACTACAATTCCCCATCAGCCCTACCAGCATGGCCAATTGGCCATGCCTGACGAAACTGATGGGGTATGGTCCCTGAGATGATGAATACAAAATACACATAGCTGAGCAACAACCTGATTTCAAAACCGTTCTACATGGAGTTTCTTGGCTGGAAATTTTAACAGTAGGGAAGTGAATAAAAGTCTGGGGCAAATGAAACGCTCAACCGATGTAAACTGGGTCTGGGGAAATGCAAAGGATCTGGAGAGAAGGATCAAGCAAGTCCGTGGTCTGGTCCTGATAATTAGATCTCCACTTGTTTATAGCTAGCTGGGTGATTTTGGACAGCAGACATGCTCACTAACCAAAGGTCATGAAAATTAGGGTGCCTATAATGTATCAGTTTTAAATCACAAAAGACTGAGATACGGTTTCCCTTTCCACTATTAGCAAAGTTCTAACTGCAAATCTTTGGCTGCTATCTCTTCCGTATTATGAGGGATATATAGCCTTTACCTGGGATTTGGATTTGCGATACAATGGTTGCTTTAGGTCTTCTGGCAGATGGGAGGTGCTGAAAGATGCTAGTTCTGCTTCACTAAACTGGTTTTCTTCCATTTTCCTCACTTTGAGGCTATCTGTGAAGTGCCTTATATGGTCCAAAGCAGACAGTCCAGTTTTATTAAATTCTTCTTCTTTATACCTACAAAAAGAAACGAAATTGGCAAGCTGATTCGAACAGACGATCACCACCACATAAATTATAAATGTATAATTGTCTCATCATATTCGTAACAAACAGAGGGCATCATCTCAAGTATAAAAGACAGGCATCTTATTTACACTATTGGGACTTAAAAATCATGGGTTCAGGTTTCCACTGGCTAATTTTCTCTCGGTCACATCCCTGAAGAAAAGCCCGCAGTTGCTTAGTTATTTCTCCATTCCAAATCTTCTTACAGGGCTACAAACAATCATTAACAAACATAAATAATTCATCCTGGAAACAGAGTGGCTAGTCCAGGGGTAGGGAACCTTTAACCCTCAAAGAGCCATTTGGACCCGTTTTCCATGGGAAAAGAAAACACTTGGAGCCGCAAATAATTTTTGACATTTAAAATAAAGACAACATTATATATATTGGGGTTTTTTAACCTTTTACTCCGCTCATTCTAAGAAGTGCATGGATGTCCGCCCTGCTGCCTGCAGGGTGGGTGCGATCAGGCTGAAGGTTCGGCTCCTCGCCACCGAAAGCTCTGTTTGAACAGGGGCGGGCAAGAGGGGAAGTCATGCACGCCTGCTGATGGGGCCGGGCGGTTCAGTCGCGGGAGCCAGAGAAAGTGCAAGGGCAGAAGAGCCGCATGCGGCTCTCGAGCCGCAGGTTCCCTACCCCTGGGCTAGTCAAGACCTGGAAGCAGAGGCATAGCTGGGCCAAACTGTGCCCAGTGCGCAGTGTGTTTTTTCTGCCCCCCATGCCCCCCGTGGTGCCCCCTACAGCACACACACACTCTGCCCCCTTCCCACACTTACCTATGTTCCTTTTCTATTTCTAGTACTTTTTGAGGCTGAAAAAAGCGACCTCTTCACAGTTCAGGGAAAAAACTGCCTGACGAACTATACTTCCCAGGAGACCTTGTGAGCCCCAAGGTCTCCTGGGAACTGAAGTTCCTCAGGCAGTTTTTAGCCTGAACTGTAAATAGGCTGCTTTTTCAGCCTCAAAAAGTACTAAAAATAGAAAAGGAACGTAGGTAAGTGTGGGAAGGGGGGCGGTGTGTTTGTGTGCCGCGAGGCACCGCAGAGGAGCTGTGGGGGAGGCAGGGAAAAGGGGGATGGCCAAGGGCGATTTTCTGCCCCCCCAGGCGTGTGCCCGGTGCACAACGCACCCCCCACCCCTTGGCACTCCGCCACTGCCTGGAAGGGCTGACTTTTTGGCTACTGTCCTGTTTTGGATAAATTCCCTTGCATTTCCTATTGATAACCTTAACGATTGCTGATTTGGTGCCCTTGACCTGGATAGCCCAGGCTAACCCAATCTTATCAGATGCTGGAAACAATGAGCAAAACTAAAAAGCAACATGGATGAATACGCCAAAAAGAGGAAACTATGTTGAGGCCAGTAGTATAAAAACTGTCATTATCCAATATCATATGTTTCATACCATCAGTCTTTCCAAACAAGGATAATTACATGTAAATGAAACAAATATATGTAAATTAAACAATCATAAATTAATCATTTCATGTCTTTTCTACATGCAATTATTTAAGTCATCTAACACATCTATTGAGGCATAATTGTTCATCAGTATTGTTCAACAACATGAACAAGCTGTGTCCATTTTACATAAAGACAAATTGCAATATGATGCTCCTCACAGAGATGCCTATTAGAGGCGTAGCTCCAAGGGGACAGGGCGCGCGCGATGCACTGGGCGCCCCTCCTGTCGGGGTGTGGTGAGGGCGTTCCGGAGGCATGGTGGAGGCATTCCAGGGCGGAACGGGGCGGAGGACACATCAGTGCACCGGGCACTTTCTCCCCTTGCTACACCTCTGATGCCTATACAAAGTAATAGCAAAGTAACAATAAGAGCACTAAAGCTGCGAGACAGTAAAAGAAAAATGAAGGAGCACAATATCTTTAAAGACTGAGAACAAAAAACTTGAAGTGGAATAACAGACAGATCTCTAAGAATTGAGCTGTTTTGAATCCAAATAGGTCTTCTTCAGTGTAACAAACACACACACACATGTATAAGTAGGTCAGTCCAGTGTGCACTTCTTTACGCAGATTCTCACATCTGTAATATACATTATTAGACCTAATACAATTCTAACCATAATGCAATGTACAATGTAAAAATAATGTGAATCTTATCTCCCCTTCAAGATTTTTATCACCAGTCGTTAAAGATATTAGGCTCATTCATTTTTCTTTTACTGTCTCGCAGCTTCAGTGCCGTTATTGTCATTTTGCTATTTCTTTGCATAGGCATCATGTTTAGCATCATATCGTAATTTGCATTTATGTAAAATGTATGCAGTTAGGGTTATGTTGTTGAACAATACTGTATTTATGCATCAATAGACATGTTAGATGATGCAAATAATTGCATGTATAAAAGTCACCTGACTCGATTCATTTATGATTATTTAATTTACACATATTTGTTTCAGTTACTTGTCATTGTCCTTGTTTGAAAAGACTAATGGTATGAAACAAATGATATTGGATAATTAGCAGCTTTTATAGTACTAGCCTCAACACGGGTTCCTCTTTTTGAGATCCTGGAAACTAAGCAGGGTCAGCCCTGGTTAATTCTTGGCTGGGAAATCACCAAGGACATCCAGGGTTGGTACACAGAAGCAGGCAAGGCCAAACCATCTCTGTTCATCTCTTGCTTAGAAAGCCCTACAAGTGTCACCATAAGTCTGTTGTGATTTCATAGCAATCCCCCCCCCGAGGCATAGCAAGGGGGAAAAGTGCTCAGTTCACTGGTGAGTCCTCTACCCCCGCCCCGCCCCCGGTACTCCCCCTCCACACCCTCACCACACCCCCGTGGGGCGCATGCACACCCTCGTTCCCTTGCAGCTACGCCTCTGCCCCCCACTCCACAAAGAACCTTGATCATTATTGATTCGATATCTAGACAACTCAAGTTCCAGGGATATGTCTAGAAGTTATGGATTAATCTGTGCCTGGCTGTGCACACCAGATAAGCAGCATCATAAGTCACAGCTATGGGATCTCTTCTTCTCTTGGATTGTCAAAACGTGACACCTTGTGGTGCCAATTTGTGGTCACAGCCAGTTTCAGGCCAACAGCTCTTGATTTTCTGGATGGTGGTGTCTGCTGAGAAATCTACAGGACGCACTTCCAACCTGTCTCCTTGAAACAGGAGATGGCTGAGTACTGGTCCTGGTTGCCGAGTGTCTGAACAGGCTCTGGCCTTGGGCTAAAGGCCCAGGCATGATAGTACACTTAGGGAACTGAACAATGAAAGGAACAGAGTGAGAGAATTTTTAAAAAGCTTGAAATCCTAATGAAGACTCATTCAATCTACCCACAATGTTATCTGAATGTCCTACACTGTTGGAATGTTTTCTTCATAGTGTTGACTGCCATTGGCAGAAGGACCTACCTGCCAGGTGAAGACTTGCAATTCATTTCCAAAGAATTTGCTTCCTCGTAGTCCCCCTCGGTGGCCTCTTCACATAATAGGCCGCTTGCCACAGGTTCTTTAGCTGGCTTCCCCGCTATCTCGCTTTCTTCATCTTCTTCATCCATCATTACTTCGTCTTCTGCTTCTTCATCCTCCAACAAGTCTGAATTCTGGCTTGCCACCAGAGTCTTTTCTTCTTTAAAGTGACTTCCATTCATTCTTGAAAAAAAACATATATATCAATCAGCGCATAATCAGATTTCAGGCAGTTGGAGAAGCAGAAGAAACCTTTTCAGAGGTTCTGTTTTCTATGTTTTGCATTGGCTGTCCCATGGGTCATAATTCTGCCATAATTAAAATCAATATTACTCTATCCAGTTCATTAAGCTGCCAGTTCTCCTTTGAAATCCAATTCACAGTCTGATAGAATTGTGAAGATAGCTTTTCTCAATATTATGCGTCAGTTTTAGATTACTACATTGCGTTGTCCCTAGGAATAGAATTCCCAGCATATTCACAGCTGGCCTGAGGGAAAAATTATTCACATTGCCAGCTGCCTCCCCCTTTCCTGTTTCCCACAGAGAGATACTTATAATGGCTATCAGCAGAATATAATCTATTTCAAAGTAGGGACCAAACCAACCTATTTATTGTGAGGCTAAAATGGAGTAACCTTCATGTAGAGTGCCCTAAGGTCATGGAGGAGGATTGGATACAAAGGTCGTAAGTAAAACAAAATACACAACATGGTTATCCACTTACAACCATGGGTGGAGTTGAGACTTAGTGTACAGTATCTGCTTTGCATACAGAAAGCCTCAGGCTCATTTTCCAGCATCTCCAGTTGAAAGAATCAGGTAACAGGTGATGCCGAGAGTCAGCGTGGTATAGTAATTGACAGTGATGGACTCTACTCTGGAGAACTGCGTTTAATACCCCACTCCTCCACTTGAAGTCTGCTGGGTGACTTTGGGTCAATCACAGTTCTTTCAAAACACTCAAAGGCAGGGGTGTCCCACTCTGGCACCCCAGATGTTCATGGACTGCGATTCCCATCAGCCAATTGGCCATGCTGGCAAGGGCTGAAGGGAATCGTAGTCCATGAACATCTGGGGCGTTAGAGTGGGACACCCCTGCTCTAAGGCCACACGGGGCAGGCAATGGCAAACCACCTCCGAATGTCTCTTGCCTTGAAAACCCTATATGGGGTTTCAGCTGTGACTTAATGGCACACCCACCCACAGAGCAAGTGATGTGGAAGACCTTCATCTGAGACCCTGGACAGTCACTGCCAGCCAGAGTAGACAACACTGACCTGGACACAGCCATGGCCTGACTTGGTATAAGGCAGTTTAACATGTTCATGCGTCTTTTACCCCCAAATCTTGGCCACATGAGGTTCAGTGTATAGTGTGCAAAGTGTTGGGGTCAGTGAGGTGCAAATATCTTGGCTAAAGTGAAATCACTGACCTGGGTGGAGTATAGCCTTTGAGGGAGAGAAACAATAATGAAAATCACTTGTCCCATTGAAAATTGTCAACCAGAATTTTAGTTTATGCACATCATAGTTGGAGATGATATTAGTTTACCTTACTAGAGCATCTAAACTGAAATCCAAAGCCTAATTTTACTTCACCAGGAGCAGCCAAGTATAACCAACCCATTCCCTAAAGCCAAATAAGCACTTTCTTTAAACACAATTAATTTCTCATCTGATTGCTTTTACATTTTCTAATAACATTGTTTATTGACTAAATAAAATGAAACCACACCGGAAACCATCTCATCGTTGTCTAGATCACGCTATACTAACTACAAACAATTATCTTCTGGGTAATTGGTCAACCTCGCTATATCGCATCATTATAGAAAAAAAGAAAGAAACAGAAATGAACCAATCATCATTGAGGATTATAGAATCCATTAATCATAAGGAAGTAATTTCGGGGAAAGCATCAAGAAAATATAAATTTTCAGTGATTTTGAAAAAAACGGAACTGTTCCCCAGCTGGTGGGTATCTCCGGCTCCTTTCATCAGAGTGGATCGACAGTACATTTCAGACAGGTGCAAAATATTATGAAGTATATACCAGGTTTTGCCACACTGCAAGCTATGCAAAATGAAAACTGTTTGAACTGAACAGGGTTTGGATTGTAACCAGAGTAATGAAAACCATATATAATTAAGAAAACAGATTTGCTAATTACAGTTTTCATGTGCAGTAATTTGCCAAGTATGAAATATCCATCAAAAGTAGTTTAAAGTGCAGAATTGCAAAAGGAAACACGGGACGACCCATCAGCCTTTTCCTCTTAGAGACCTCCTATTTGAGGACATGTTGAGACCAGATGGAGAAAAAAATGACCCATAACAATCAAGCAAGAAAAAAGGCTGAATATGTATATAATGTATAATCAGCTGCCTTCGCAAATAGATGTTTGCTGGGCATAGGCCGACAACATAAAAATGAGGAAAAAACCTCAAAAAAGTAAAAGTCACAAGCTGCGTGCAGTTTCTGCCCTTGAGAACAGAAAGTGAATCTATGGCCGTTTTTGCACGGCCTACATGAGCGGAGGTGCACCACATAGTTGACGCTGGGCACCCCCCTAGGGCCGTTCGCACGGTGCCCTGCAAATGGCCCGGGTGCCTCAGCGGCCCATGGGGCCGCGTTCGCATGGGCATGCTGGCACCAATCCCTCTTACCTTGTCTCCTGGCTGTTGTCGCTCTGGAGAGGCCAGGGGACATGCCCCCGTGGCCATGGCAATGCCTCCAGGACCACAGCCCAGGAGGCATGTCCCCTGGCCTCTCGAGGGCGATGTGGCTGGGAGACAAGGTAAGAGGGATCTGTGCCAGCATGGGGAAAATGCCGGCTTCTACCCGGTGCTGTTTGCTTGGCACCGAATGGAAGCCAGCGTTTTCCAAAAGCCGGCGTGTGTGTGGGAGTGCCCAGGCTAATCTGAATTCCTCAGATAAGCCTCCTCAGCTCAGGTGGCAGAGCTGGGAATCAAACCCGGTTCCTCCAGATTAGATACACGAGCTCTTAACCTCCTACGCCACTGCTGCTCCTTTTTTTTTTTTTTTGAAAAACGCCACTGTGGGGGGGAAACGTAGTCATCGAAGCAGAGCAATTGTTTGTAAGCTTTTTCAAGCTGGAGGTTCCTTTTCAAAAAAGAAAGCTTGCAAACCACTGCTCTGCTTTGATGACTGCATTATAACCCCACTGCCTTTAAAGGAACCTTTTCTCTGAATTGCATCTGCTATCTTTTCCAAAATAAGTTGGAAAAGTAATACTTTAGTGGTTAAAAAAAAGCTATCACTAATCAAATCAAGCAGTATTGAGTAGAACCTTCAATGCTAATAATGGTAAAGTTGAGTTGAGTTGAATAGACCCAGCTCACCTTTCTTCTGAAGTGTTGTGGCTACTATTCCCAATGAAATTCCGAATTTCTGTAAAATATGAGTCCTCTTTGTCATCTAGGATCGCCCCTGTGCTTTCGAGTTCAGAGTGTGGTGAAGACGTAGCAGTACCTTCAGAGAAAGGCAAAAGCTTGATTCTAGTCACTTGCATGATGCAATTGAGTTCATATGCTTTATTCAGCTCAGTTGTTAAGATTACATTTAGGTGGGCACAAGATTACAGAATGGCCCGCTACAGTGCTCGGAAAGGGTAAGCATCCATTTCCAGGTTCAATCATGAGATATGTGAAAAGAAAAAGAGGAAGAACAGTTTGGATTTATACCCCACTTTGCTCAACCATAAGGACTCTCAAAGTGGCTTACAAACTCCTTCCCTTCCTTTCCCCGCACAGACACCTTGTGAGATAGGTGGGGCTGAGAGAGATCTGAGAGAACTGTGATTGGCTTAAGGTCACCCAGCAGGCTTCATGTGGAAGAGTGGGCTATCAAACCCAGTTCTCCAGATTAGAGTCCACTGCTCTTAATCACTACACCATACTGAATTGATTAGTTGAAGACATCATTAATTCAGAATGCCAGAACTAATATATGTATATCCCTTGGAAGTGCCTAGATATCAGTGGACCTCACTGATGAGAGTGAGCTCCTAACAAACTTGTCAGAAGATGGCAGAGGCGTAGCTCCAAGGGGACAGGGGGTGCGTGCAATGCATCGGGTGCGCGCCTCTGTGGGGGTGTGGTGAGGGCATTCCGGGGGCAGGCCGGGGGCATTCTGGGGTGGGGTGGAGGACGCACCAGTGCACCAGGCGCTTTTCCCCCTTGCTACTCCTCTGGAAGGAGAACTCCTCTGGCAGTGAACAAAGGCACTGAATATTTTGCTGACAAAGAGAACACGGTGATATGCATACCAGACATGTTGCCATTCTCATGCTTCTTGAGATGTCTGTCTAAGTTGGTTTGTTGGCCAAAGCACCTGTCACATAAGTGACATTTGAAGGGCTTCTCCTTATTGTGGATGTTACGGACATGTCTCTGCAGGTTGGATGATATGCTGAAAGACCTGTCGCAGTATTTGCATCTGAAAAGAAACATCAAAGATGAAACCAGTGTACGAAATACAACTCCAATGCACATGTCATTGCAAAAAAGAAAAAAAGGCGGTATCAATCAAAGTGAAACACTGAAGCATAATGCAACTCTTCTTTCAAAATGTGGTCAGTTCTATGGGCCAGACTGACTGTGATCCAATTCAGGCTGCTTTTTCTGGTAAGGTTTTCCTGCACATAATGACGCAAAGGCTCGTTACACAAAGTATGAAGACATCCTAAGCAAAGTTATACCCTTCTAAGCCCATTGACGTCAATGGACTTAAACAGCTGCAGCATTGCGAAGGATAGCACTGTTACTCTCCCAGTATGGTAGTTTCTACTAATGATATTTATTCATTGGTATTGTAATAAACCATCCTGCTGGTGATTGCAACCATATGGCAATGGTTAGACGTTGGTTAGACACATAGCAAATGCTCTTTGAAAACCTTCCCAAAGTAGCAAAACTTTGCTGAAATGCCTTAGCATCTTTTGTGTATTCTGCTTGGATCAGAATATCTAGTAAGACAGTGCACCCAAAACTCTTGAATGTTTTCCTCCTGCTTCTGTAAGAGCACTGGAATCAAATTACAAATTTACTGATCTCTCAGAGTGAGTTGTATGTATTTTACTCTGATGAGTTATGCTTCCTACTAGGGGTGTGCCCGTTAAACATCTTCATTTTAAATTTCATTCTGTTGATTGGGAAAGGGGATGATTATCACGTTCACAAAGTTTGGGAGTATCAGTATCATTTCTGAAATCCAATTTGAGCAAAATTTTCAGGATTGGTAATATTAGGAATTGGTAAACCTGGACTCTGTCCAGATATCAGGTCTGCTGTCCTTTGGAATCAACTGTTCTCTGAATACCAGGTCTACTTCCAGTGTTTTCCACGGAGGTCTATCTTTATTAGTTCCAATGCCCAATAGATTTGACATCCAAGTCCCAAAGTCAAGTTTGCATTCATGTTTTTCAATGGGTGGTAGCATAGCTGGATGCCAGCTCTATTACCCACTAAAACAGTGCGGAAATAAGAAGAGAAGAAGAAGTGTTTGGATTTATATCCCCCCTATCTCTCCTGTAGGAGACTCAAAGGGGTTTACAATCTCCTTGCCCTTCCCCCCTCACAACAAACACCCTGTGGGGTGGGTGGGGCTGAGAGAGCTCAGAAGAACTGTGACTAGCCCAAGGTCACCCAGCTGGCATGCGTGGGAGTGCACAAGCTAATCTGAATTCCCCAGATAAGCCTCCACAGCTCAAGCGGCAGAGCTGGGAATCAAACCTGGTTCCTCCAGATAAGAGTGCCCCTGTTCTTAGCCACTGCGCCACTGCTGCTCCAAACAATCCCAACATTTTAGAAGCACCTTGCTCAATTTGGGATATTTCCTATCTAAAAGAAAACAGGGAATATGGGGCACTGTTTTGGGTCAGAAATATCTGAATGCAACCCTACTTCCTGCTTTCTATTTCAAAAATGAAACTTCAGCATCTTCCTCAGAGGATATGTCTGAATGAGTACACCTGTCCATTCGGGAAGATACAAAAGATTGATCTTGAATGGGTTGGAGAAGTGCAGAGCACAGCAAAAAGAACCCAGTGGTACATGCTAACCCACCACCACACCCTACCCCTTGGCATATGCAGTATGTGTCTCAGTTATACACAAAGGAAGGAACAGATGAAACAGCCCATACCATGGAGCAATCTATTCCCATCTATTAAAAAGTATTGCACCAGAGTCTGTAAGGTACGGGAAACAGTGTTTCCAATGCAGCACAATTAAGCACTTTGAGAAGAAAGCAAACATGAAACGAGTGACTTCTAAGGCTGAAATGGCTTCTAAAGCTCCAATAAGGTAGAAAGGCCATTCCCCCTCCCTACACAAAATTACACTGTGTGATTAAATCTTTTCTTGTGGAATTAGTTTGCTCGATTGCTAATCCTGGAGGAAATTCAGTTATCTTCCAAAACCCAGAAATAAACATTCCAAATCTTTAATACCATGCCAACATGAGTAGTTTAGTCTATCACTCTAGTACCAGAGGCATCAATTTTCATACTCTGCAGTGATTTGGAGTCCCTGAAGCCTTTACTGTTTTGCCCTTTAAGCCATTACTAAGACACATTATAACTATTCCAAATTCTCGGGCTGGCAGCTGGCCAATCGTCTTCATCACCGTCCCCCCCCCCCCAACCCCAATCGTCTCTTTTGCCTGAACTTCAAAACATGCCTGTAACATTGTGTGCTAAGTCAATTATTCAGGGAAGAAATTATGCATTACATTGCTAATTGTTTCTGGCTGTTATGTGGTAAAGGAGCATAACATGTTTCAAGATACCTCATAAAGCATGAATTAAATTACATGCAAGCTCACTTCTCAAATAAATTCAGGACTGGAGAGGGGGAGAAAGATCTATCCCAAACAATGAGCTTGATCTTCTTTCTTTGCAGGCCGTAAAATGTACCAGTTTACGTTTGTTTTGTTAGAAAACGAGCCGAGTTCCTTCCAATGGATTTCATTAAGGGAAAGTTCCGTTGTGTAAAATTAAAATCCTCTCTTCTCATTTCTGCTTGTGAATTGCTCTTCTGGGCAATATTCCTAGAGGCTTCCATGGTTCCCATGGAAATCCATGGTACGCAGAGGTGGGTAAAAAGAACTGAGGGATGTGCACGCATTTGGCAAGGCGGAATATGTCTGTGGCAATGCAAGAAGTTCCCCAAATGAATTGTTGAAGGCTTTCACAGCCAGATTCAACTGGTTGTGGTGGGTTTTCTGGGCTGTGTGGCCGTGGTCTGGTGGATCTTGTTCCTAACGTTTCGGCTGCATCTGTGGCTGGCATCTTCAGAGGTGTACCACAGAGGGAAGTCTATTACACACTGTGTCTGTTACAAATATGTCCATTGACAAGTGGCTGTTGTGGGTTTTCTGGCTGTGTGGCCGTGGCCTGGTGGTTTTGGCTCCTAACATTTCACCTGCATCTGTGGCTAGCATCTTCACAGCCATGTCACGTTAGAAGCTAAAACCACATCCATACAGCCCAGAAAACCTACAACAGCCAGTTGTGAAAGCCTTTGCCAATCCATTGATAAATGTTGATTTCATTATGTTATATTCTTACATTAATTTTGCCACAGCCAGGAACATATCTTGTTTTTTAAATGCTACCTTAGAAGATCTGTATCTCCTTACTAAGATGCCCATCATTTACTAATCAAGGGAACTTCAGAAGAGTTATTTTTAATTCACTTATCATGCACAGGGCTATGTACACTTGGCTTTAAACCTGTGGTTCTCAACCTTCCTAATGCCGCGACCCTTTAATACAGTTCTTCCTGTTGTGGTGACCCCCAACCCTAACATTTATCCATTTTACAGATGGAGAACACTGGTGCAGAGAGTCTTTGGCAACCCCTGTGAAAGGGTTGTTCGACCCCCAAAGGGGTCCCAACTCCCAGGTTGAGAACCACTGCTATAAACTATCATATAAACCTCACAGTGGTTTCTGGGTATCTTCCAATTGTGCAAAAGACCTCTGGACCAGTCTCTCCATGCATGGAGCACAAAATATGATCAATTTTGATCTATGGCAGCATATTGTAAAACCTCGTTCCATTTTTTTTAGTCTAAGGAGTATACAGTACCACTCCCATCCCCCCACCCCCGATCGTCAAAAGCTTTTTGGCAGCCAAAGTCTGCTATAGCGACTCCTGCATGGAAGGCAGATGGACAAAGTCTTTAAATAGATTCCTTGGGTTTAACAAGCACCCCATACTTTGCCACCTCACACATGCGTTCATCTCATACCTGTAAGGCTGTTCTCCAGTGTGTGTCCTCAGGTGACGGGTTAGATTTGCAGATCTTGGGAAAATCTTGCCGCAGTATCTGTTATCAGAGAGTGGTTTTAAATGTTTTGCTTTAATATTATGCAGAGAAACCCTAAACCGGATTGAACAGGACTTCAATTTATTGGGAGTTTAAATATTTCTGAAAACAGATTCAGTTATTATATTGAATCAAAACCAAGGCGGCAATGTCTGGGTTTTCTAGTGTACCCACAAGCAATATATAAGAGCAGGCCTTCGTGATAACGTTCAGCCAGACATTCTACTGTTATTCACTTTGTCACTTTGTCGCTAAAAGCTTGTGGGGGGGAAAAAAACCCTTCTTCTATCAACCCTTCTTGGAACCCTGGCTTGACATAAACAGGTTTTAAATTGTTCAGCTTATTCAATGTGTCAGCAAACGTGGCATCGTTCTATCCACTGAAGATCAGACCAGACACGATTCGAGAGACCTAATCCATCAAGGTAGGCTTCCATAATGGCTTGCCTTGATGGCAGGTGACATGTTTTCAGAATGATCAGATAAACTAATACGCTGGTTATCAAACACATACCCTAGCGCTCTGAAAATGAGATAGAAGCATAAATAGCAGCTCTGGAAAAGAAAAAGTGAAATAGCAATAGCAGATTATTCTGCTATGTTACAGACATATCCCAGAAAAAATGCATCCAAAATGGAAATCCTAAATAGCATTTCTATAGACTGGTGGCTTTCATGTTTGAAGAAGCAGAAGAGTTTGGATTTACACCCCACCTTTCTCTCCTGTAAGACAACTCAAGGCAGCTTACAAACTCGGTTCCCTTCCTCTCTCCACAACAGACACTTTGTGAGGCAGGTGGGACTGAGAGAGTTCTGAACAAACTGTGACTAATCCAAGGTCACTCAGCCGGAATGTAGGAGTGGGGAAACAAGTTTGGTTCACCAGATAAGAGTCTGTCGCTCATGTGGAGAAGTAGCAAATCAAACCTTGTTCTCCAGATTAGAGTCCACTTGCTCTTAATCACTACACCACACTGGCTTTCCAGACAAGTCCATTGTAAGATGATTGTTGTCTTATAAATTCACATGGGTGAAGGTGGCTCAAGACAGATAACATTTATTGTATCAGGGGAAAACACCCAAGAATGAAAAATGTTCCTCACATTCTAACGGCTACCGGTTTTCCTGAGGTAAATCAAAATGCATTGTATTGGTTGTTTTGTTCCAGTGAAGGCCATGCTGTCTCCTTCCTGTGAGAACAGTCGGTGCTGTTCCCCTTTGGGAACTGGTACCGAGGGTAGGTGTCATGTGACGGGGAAGGGACACGGACAGAGGAGTATAATGGAAGCTGTCTGGAGCCTAATTCTCAGTTCTGTCAATGGAAGTCTCCATGCTTTATTCTGATGCTGTTTCAATAAAAGAAATCACTTGAATACGAAATCTCGTTATTTAACAGACCAGGAGGATGATACCCTCAAAGCTCCTGATGCCTCCAGGGGGCAGCTGGGCTGTGGCCCTTTAAATACCTTTACTCCTTACATTGCCATTTTTTTAAATGTATGGAGCAGGATCAACCTCTCATTGAACTTTTTTTTTTGCAGTTTACTTAAGGAGACCCTCACTGGGTTTTCAAGAGATGTTTAAAGGTGGTTTGCCATTGCCTAACCCTGGGCTCCCATAGTGGTCTCTCACCAAATACTTGCAGGGTAGAGTCTGAGGCCGTTTCCGCACGGCCACGCTGGGGGTCGAGTCGGCGTACACGATGCCAACCCAACCTCCTTGGGACCGTTCGCACGAACAGTCCCGGAAACTACCAGGAAGACGGCGCCGCACTGCACCTTCGCCCGATCAGCCTACCTTCCCTGCGACCGTCCGGCACGTCGCCAAGGCCAGGGAACACACCCCCCTGCCCTGTGCGACGGCAGCGGTTGGAAGCGGCTGTTTTCCAAAAACCTCGTTCGGGGAGCAAGGTTGGGAAACAGTGGCTTCGCGCCGCTGGGGAGGAGCGAGGGCGGCGCGGCTGCGAAGCAGCTGCGCCCCCCTTGCGAACAGCTCCCTGTGGACAGCATTTTTGCCATCCCCAGGGCGCTGTTTTTGGCCCATGTGGAAAGGGCCTGAGTGTATGACTGGCCTAAAGTCAACCACAGGTTTCCATGGCAGTGTGGGGGTTTGAACCGGGGTTTCCCCGATCCTAATCTAACACCTTAACTACTACACTACATGAGCTCTCATTCATTGGACTAGTGATCCTTTAAACAGCTTTTAATGTGTGGATGTACTGTGGACTAGCTGGGATTCATGCCCTCTTTCCTAGCCGTGCCTGCTGCCTCAGCAGGGCAAAGGAGGCAGCGCCAGATCAAAAACATTTTTTATTTCATTTGGTGATTTTGGAAAGGGCACACTTATCACTTTTCCTTGATTTTCTGGAAGTGTTGTTCTAATATCCTGGCATAACTTCTTGACAATACTTCTGATGTTGAAGGAAAGTGATAATCATACTCTTTCTGACTTTCCAGTACAGAATTAAAACAATAACTTTGAAGTGCACATCCCTAGGAACAGCTACCAATAACCTTTGGGGATCTGGGCATAAAAAGCCATGTAAAACTCTGCGGAGTTTTCCTCTTTCAGGTTAAACGTGAGTGACGTGTAAGTTTGGCCAGGCAACCTAGTTCAAATTTGGCAGGTTTATTTGTAAATCTGTTTCTAGGTGTGCATCTTTTATTCCTGTAGTCACCCCCATGAAGGAAACATAAACAGCTACATTTGCAATCTGTTTACATTTCCATGATGCTTTTTTAAAACCAGAGGTGAAAAGCACATGAAATGCAGGATAAAATCCTGAGCTTAAATGGCATGACATCAAATGTTGCCATACAGCAGAATGAAGCATAACCGGAAAGACCTATGAACGTTTCCCAGGATGAACTGTAACAAAAACCGTCACAATTCAATAACTGTGACATCAGTAGAGATCAGAACTATATTACTGCGACTGAAAATGTCTTCCCTGTTCTCTCTTGATGCAAGAACGAGTGAATTCACAAGTCTTTTGGATGGACAAAGACTGATTGACCATAGATTATTTCTTCTGCAGAGTAACAGGCGCAACTTTCCCCTTACAGCTACTGCAGCAATAGATCTGAACCAGTAATAGTAATTTGACAGTTGCCTGACTTCAATGGAACAGAATGGAGTCTTGCTGTAAAATAATAAACCTCTTCTATCAGTTTTCATTATTCCAAATGCTACCCCAGCTGCTATACGAATCAAGAGAGTCAAATTGACAAGACCAGATCCCAAACAGCTTCTGGTCTAGTGAATTTTATTTCTCAACTGGAGGGTTGGGGTGGGGTTTAAATGTCTTGAATGGTGGGACTAAGGTTGCCAACTCTGGCATGGAAATTCCTGGAGATTTGAGAGCAGTGCCTGTGGGGGAGAATTTTCATCTGGAATCTATGCTGTGCTTTAGACTCCGGATGTGAGGGCGATCTGGCTGCGACATCTGTCACCCCATTGGTCGCCAGGGTGGATTTGGCTGAACTGGCTGGCTAGGTGGGTGTCCCCTACCTCCCTCACTGCTCCATGTGTGTCCCTCCCGAAGCTGCGAACTTGGTGGAAGAGGACGACCATCCCAGATAGAAGGAGTGTACTATAGACTCTGCCCTCTGGGGAAAATGGATCTATGGAGCAGCAGTGGCATAGGAGGTTAAGAGCTCATGTATCTAATCTGGAGGAACTGGGTTTGATTCCCAGCTCTGCCGCCTGAGCTGTGGAGGCTTATCTGGGGAATTTAGATTAGCCTGCACACTCCCACACACGCCAGCTGGGTGACCTTGGGCTAGTCACAGCTTCTCGGAGCTCTCTCAGCCCCACCTACCTCACAGGGTGTTTGTTGTGAGGGGGGAAGGGCAAGGAGATTGTAAGCCCCTTTGAGTCTCCTACAGGAGAGAAAGGGGGGATATAAATCCAAACTCTTCTTCTTCTCTATGTTGATCAGTTTTTAGT
The DNA here is from genome assembly GCF_021028975.2 of Sphaerodactylus townsendi. Taxonomy (NCBI): domain Eukaryota; kingdom Metazoa; phylum Chordata; class Lepidosauria; order Squamata; family Sphaerodactylidae; genus Sphaerodactylus; species Sphaerodactylus townsendi. The sequence continues at coordinate 96,444,105 of NC_059432.1, forward strand.
TCTCAAGGCCCCACCTGGAGGTTGGCAACCGATGAAGGAGGAGGCATTCATATATTTTTCTTCCTTCCTAAAAGGCTACATGAATGCTTATGTGAACAAGCTCCCATCCTTCCACCAACCGAAAATGCAGCAAAATTCACTTTAAAAGCAACGCTGAAAACTATTCAGACAAGGGCAGGCCAAAAGTGTAATATTTGTCAGGGCTACTCTCCAGAAATGGACTTTTAAAATTTTGACAAAATTTCAAATTCAAAATTGCACCCTAACGAGGTGTGAAATTAATTACATTTTGAGGTCAACAAGAAAGGCTCCCTTTGAGTCTTACAAACGGCCTTACACTTAAGACCTAAAAGACCGCAGATGTCTTATGTGCTCGGTCCAGCTCCCCAAACAAAACGTTCATTGATTTCTTTGGGAGAGGTCGATGGGAGCCAAATATTTGGAATGACGACTCGGCTGTTTTAACACCTCTCCTAATCATTAGCAGATCTTGTGAAATTTTCCTTTTGGCATTATCAAAGGAAAGATCAAGAGGGAAACGGTCTTGGAGTACATGATCAGGGAAAAAAATATGAGGGAAAAGATCACGCATTAATATAAAGGTGATGAGGAAATTTTGGAATGAGCCCGCGTGTGCGATGTTTCGGCCTCATTTATCAAACTCAAGGTAATGTAGGACAAAATTCTTCGGTAATTACAAACAAACACACAATCAAACAACATGCCCATGTCTGGCTGAATAAAGAACCTTTTAAATGCCAGTGACCCACCATAATCCCTATTAATCATCCACTCTCAAGTAATTTATAAAGTAAACAACAGAGGCTTGCAAAAGAAAAGAGTTGTTCAGACTGCCTGTTGGGGTTATTCGCTCGGGAAGTTTACCTGCAGGTATAGCGCTCTTTGCCCTTCCTTAGGAGGTTCTCCGGCAAGGTGCTGGGTGGGGCTCGGAAGTTGAACATAGACGGGACAGACTGTATGAGCTCGTTGGCTTCTGGTTTCAGGGCGCTAAAACTCTCTAACTTTTCGGCCATGTTTTCGATGGCTGACATCTGCAAGAAGGAAAAAAATACCGTATCGTGAGGATATTCTTGTGAGCCATAGAGAACACCGGATCCAAGCAATATTCACTTAAAATCTCTACCGCATCTATTTGCAGTGGCTTTCTTTTTCAGACACAGCAAAATAACTAGGAACACAACTTTTGGATTGTTTTAATGACACATTTAAGGTTCTTTTTCACACAGCTGACTAATTCTGATGCAGGGATAATATAATGTGTATCTTAGGCTGACCAGATGTCCCGCTTTTGGCGGGACAGTCCCGCCTTGAAACAACTTGTCCCGCGTCCCGCTGGTTTTTCAAGTGTCCCGGGTTTTGGAAGGCTGCCACACTGCCTTCTGGGGCGCAAGGCAGTGTGGCAGCCTCCCGTGCGGCCGCAGGAGCGCACAACCTTCTGGGGAGCTCCTGTTTCCCGCCCTGTGACAGGGCGGGAAACGGGAGCGCCCCAGAAGGCCGTGTGCTCCTGCGGCTGCACGTGCGGCCGGCCGCCTGTCCCGGTTCATGAAGGTGACCATCTGGTCACCTTAGTGTATCTGCAAATATAAACTGGATTCAAACCGATAGAGCAATTATGATATCTCCAAAGATCCCTGGAGCTGCAGATTTGTTAGTTTCTTGTTCTCTTTCCAGAATGTTAATTCCCAAGAGTCCTTGATGGTGGGGGCAGAACATTTAGATCAGTTTGTGTTTGTAGCCCATTAATCAGTCTTCTAGTGATCGTTTCATTCCATGAAAATCAGCAGTAAGCTTCCATCTTGGCCCAATTCAAAGATTGGTAGGTAGCCTGCACTATTCCTTTCTTTCTGTGTGACAATAGGATAACGCATGCACAGTAGGATAAATAGGATAACATACATGCACAAAGATTCCACCTCTATCAAAGTGACCTGGGAAGCCAACTCATGGGATCACTCTGGCCCCTTCCGCACATGCAGAATAATGCACTTTTTGATCCACTTTCACAACTGTTGGCAAGTGGGTTTTGCTATTCCGCACAGTAAAATCCAGCTGCAAAATGCATTGAAAGTGGATTGAAAGTGCATTATTCTGCATGTGCGGAAGGGGCCTCTGTATATACAATGGCTATACTTGGAGTGTTGCTATGTACATAAAAGAGGTTTCATGCATCTGTCTGGTTGCACTGTGTCACTCCCATTAGAACAAGACTCTGCATTTTATTAGCCAAAATGACTTTTGCCTGTCTTCTAAACTGGTTCACACATGTAAAGACTGTGGAATTAGATGGTGACATGCGTGTATGAATAGGCCACCATGAGTCTAACATCGAGTCTAGAACTTTCTCATGACCATAGATACAATTCATCAGTGGTGGCAGCCCTCAAGGCCACAGTAATCAAGCGTAGAAAAATCAAGGGATGAGCTTGGACATGTGAACTAGCCCTTAAAGATACTATGAAACACGGTACGAACTTAGGTCATGGAAAAGATTTGCTAATACTTCTAATGGAAGTACTACTGAAATTATTTAACAATCATTCAATGCCAGCTCTGTGCTGGATGACACAGAAAAAATAACTCTGCTCAATTCAAGACAACAGTTCAAATCAGGGACTAACCAATGGGAGAGTGAGGTGGTTGCAGAAGTATGTCTAGAATGTAAAGTGGGGTTGTTTAGGGAAGCTTTATTCCTGAAAAAAATACTTTGGAGAGATCACACTATTGTAAGCAGTGGTTAAAAAAACTGCAAATGAAGAAGTATTCCAAAAAATGGGTCAAGTTCCATTCACATTAACAGCCCTCAGCACACTAATGCTACTGGGCTGGATCCTGTGCATCTACTCCACTAGAGGAGGTGAGTTCCTCTCAGAGGCGTAGCTCCAAGGGGAAAGGGGAAGCGTGCGACGCACCGGGCACACACCCCTATGGGGGTGTGGTGAGGGCGTTCCGGGGGCGTGGTGGAGGCATTCCGGAACAGGGGCAGAGGATGGACTGGTGCACTGGGTGCTTTCCCCCTTGCTACGCCTCTGGTTCCTCCCCAGCCCAGAGGCTTTTCCTGACACAAGAGGTTATTGGAAGAGCCCCCCCCCCCTGCACCAGGGAACAGCACTACCCTAGCCCTAGCCCAGGGGTAGGGAACCTGCGGCTCTCCAGATGTTCAGGAACTACAATTTCCATCAGCCCCTACCAGCATGGCCAATTGGCCAAGCTGACAGAGGCTGATGGGGAATTATGGATGGTATCTGGAAAACCTGGAGACCTACCCTAACTTAACCATAGCTGCAGGATTTAATCCACTGACTTAGCAAAAGCTAAAAATGTAATTTTGCTGGAATGAAATATTTAGAATCACACATTTTGCTTTGAATGGTAGTCAAACGACTGCGGCTTAAGCCAATCGCCCCTATCCTAAGCAAGGTCATTTTGCAAAACAGAAACAAAACCCCCGAAGTTTAATAAGTGAGACTCATCCCATGAGGCAAGGTGTCCGTACACTTTATTTGCTGAGCACGTACATCACCCTTACGTAAAAGCCACTCCATCAGGCTCAATATTATTTAGCAGTGACACACACGCAAAAAAAGTATTAAAAAGATGAGTTTGGCTTTTATTTTTCATATTCAAATACAGGGTAAATAAAATAACTTGGTTCGTGCCTGATCTTTTTCAGTCCAATAAACAAACAACCAAACAACAGCTTGTTTGTTTCCTTGAAGTGACTATTCACGTCCTGCTTAACGCCAGGTATTTCTCTCCCCTTTCGCCCGGGGCCTGCCCTCTCGTTTCATGCTCAGACTCCTAATGCTCCCTACAAATTGCAACGTACAGGGTACCACTGCCAATTTGCCAAATGTCTTTCATCAAACGCCGCCGTGCAAAAAAGAAAAGAAAAGAAAAGACCCACACATCTCAGAGGGAAGTCAAGATACATTTACTTGTCAGGAGACAAATGGGAAAGCACAAGGAAGCAGTAAGGGCTGGAAGCTCTGGGGTTTGATTCATAATCACTCAGCTGCTAAAACATTCTCCACAGATGCGAGCGGACAGGGCATTTGTCAATATGAAGGGTTTTGACAGGTACTGATCGTGGGGCTGAGATATGTAATGATGATGCTGGTTGGGATGGGAGGTAATTCCGTCCTAGTAGAGCAATGTCATTATCGGCCTACAGTGTTCGGCATTATTGCAACATTTATTTTGCGGTCCTCCTTATTTCCCCTTCCCCTCCTCCCCAAAATCAATCAGCGTTTGTGTTTCCCGTTGCCTTTAATGCCTCCTAATTGCTCCTGGAAATAAACCATTTTACAACTATTTCATTTTTTTTGGTCAAAGATAGCAACCAAACAGCTGCCAGCTGCCTGGGGCGATACGCCTCTGTCCCTCAGTCTTCAGGCTGCTTGGTGTCACACCGGGTGTGTTGATGCCTGTCTGTGGCTGGGGAAGAAAGATCCAGGAGGATGAAAAATAGAAGAAGAGCCTGGATTTATACCCTGCTTTTCTCAACTGTAAGGAGTCTCAGAGCAGCTTAGAAACTCCTTCCCTTCTCCTCTTGGCAGGAGAAGGGAGGAGTTCTAACCTCTAAGACTCCCTTACAGAGATGAAAAAGCAGAGGTATCAACTCTGAGCTCTTCTCAGCCCTAACAATGAACAGGGCAGAGAGAATTCTGAGCTGTGACTTGCACAAGGTGACCCTTGTAGGATGCATGTGGAGGAGTGAGGAACCAAACACGATTCTCCAGCTATTAACCACCACACCAGGCTGGCTCCCAAGCAGTGGTGGGATCCAAAAATTTTAGTAACAGGTTCCCATGGTGGTGGGATTCAAACTGTGGCGTAGCGCCAATGGGGCTGGGCAGGGCACGACGTGAGCATGGCCGGGCATTCTGGGGGCGTTGCATTCCTGGGCAGGGCTGTGGCAAGGACACATCCACTGCGCCGGTCCTTGGGCAGGAAATGAATGCACGCAGGCGCAGGCTGCCACGCACGCCGGTGCACCTCCTGCTAGACTGCTTCAAGTTCTGCGCGCTACTGCTGAGAGGAGGGCGTAACTAAGGCAAACATCACGTGACAAAATGACCAATTAGTCACCCCCTCTCGGCACACACAAATAATTAGTAACCTACTCTCGGGAACCTGTGAGAACCTGCTGGATCCCACCTCTGCTCCCAAGTACTTACATCTTATTTCTGTCTATCTAAATATCCAAGCTAGGTTCATTATGGAGCGGGTCTTGTTTTGTTTTTTAAAAGATCAGTGGCTGGATCAGCATTCCCCCCCCCCCCATTTCCTCAGACCCTAGCAGTAATAAATTAACCCTCTCTCGCTCTCCTTTCTGCCTGAAAAAGCACCATCAAAAAACTACCATTGGTAGCTGGTTCTGACCTAGTTGGTTACTGCACTAGTTGGTTACTGCATTTCTGCACTAGTTGATTACCATTACCGTAGGATGATTTGATTTTTTTGTGCATTTGACATACTCTATCTTCACAGCTGGCCTGATGTCCCCTGAGAGTGGTACTGTTCTGGTGGGGTTCACTGAATCCCTTTACACCCTGTTAAGTCAAGGCTACCTGGTCTCATGCATACAGCAAGGCATACCCAGTCCTTGCTGTCAGGTTTCTTATCTATTTCTAGTTTCAGGTGAGCAGTGATGTTGGGTCTGTAGTAGAAGACTCCCTTCAGGAGTTTTGACTCTAGAAAACTTATATCCTGGAAATTTTGTTATTCTTTAAGATGCCACTGGACTCAAATCTGGCTTTTTTAATTTATGTATTTAAATATCCACATCCTGCATTCTCTGCTGTTCACATGGCACATATAGCAGCTCACAACAGAAGCTAAAACACACATGGGTCATAACGAAACCACAACAAGCTCTACATTGAAACAGTAATAAAGCTGATACCTAAAATTCCATGGTTTAAAAAAGCCGTGTCTAACAAAACAAACCAGGCTGCAGCATGCTATAGTGGTTAAGAGTGGTGGACTCTGATCTAGTGAACTGGATTTGTTTCCCCTCTCCAAACCAAGAAGTTTGCTGGTTGACTTGGGGTAGTCACAGTTCCTCAGAACTCTCTCAGCCTCCCCTACCTCACAAGGTGCCTGTTGTGGGGAGAAGAAGGGAAGGTGATTGAAAACCACTTGGAGATTCCTTACAGAAGAGAAAAGTGGGGTATATATCCAAACTCTTCTTCTTTCTGAGGCCGTTTCTGCACGGGCAATTTATGGCGGCCTGGAGACGGTAAAAACACCGTCTCCAGGCCGCCATTCCTGAGCGCCAATGCTACCTTGTAGCCCAGCCCTAAGCGCCACTTTCCGGCCGGCCTGGTGGCGTTGCCACCAAAGGCGCTGATCCAAGCTCTTTTTTGAAAACGCCGGAACGTAAGAACCCGCTACCCGGATCAGACGGCAGCGGCTTCATGCCGCTACTCCAGCTCCATGACACTCACCTTGGCCCTCCCGGTGCCTCTGGCGCGTCGCATGTAGGCAGGGAAAGCCATGGCCTTCTGCGCCTGTTGCTCAGGCGCGCACCAGGACTGTCAAGGCGTCGAAACCTCAGATGACGCCGAGCCGAGGTTCTTGAGTCGGCTGGTAGCCCGGCTCAGCGGCGCCGGCTGCCCAGCTGCTTCAGAACCCGTCCATGCGGACGGTCCCAGCGTCTTCCAGTCGGTAGCGCAATCGCCCGTACTACCCGTTCCGCCGCCCGTCTTGAAGCGGCCTGGCGATAGAGACCCAAAGCACCTAGCCAGAGAGAGTATTCCTTAGTGTGGTTGCCACCAAAAACAATGATCAGCTCTTGCCTTTGCAGTCCTTAGCTCCACACAGAATAGGATAGGGATCAAGGCTTTCTCCTAGGGAGGAGCTAATAATAATTAAGTGCCATGAAGTCACAACAGACTTATGGCGACTCCTCAAGAGGTTTGCCAGAGAAGAGGTGAGCCAAGATGGTTTACCATTGCCTTCCTATGCACTGCATTCCTGGTCTTCCTTGGTTGTCTCTCATCCACTGGCCAGTCCTGCTTAACTTCCAGGCTTTGATGAGCTTTGGCTAGTTGGGGCTATTGAGGCCAGTGGCATAGCACCAACGGGACAGGGGGCGACGCCCAGGGCACATGCCTCAGCGGGGGTATTCCAGGACGTGGTGGGGGCGGGTGGCACCGTGGCAGGGGCACAGGTCTCGCACATGTCCCGGTCGCAGTTTCCCCTCGCTCCACCCCAGATTGAGGCTGCTATAGGGAGGACCTCATGAAGCACATATGGTAGGCAGCACTCTCCAGATATGCAGGGCCAGACCATCCAAAGGCCCTTTTATCAGGTGTGCACTGTGTGTGATGGGTGCCTGCAGATGAACACGAATTATATGGTAACAAAATTAGCAATCCTGTTATGAAGGGCAGGTCCATATGAGACCCTTCCCATGAGCCCTGCTGCCTACCTCTCCTTTTACCCAGAGTGAATCACATGGGTGATTTTAATCTCCACTATTTCCAGGCTAACCACTGAGATTTAGAGAAGGTGTTGACAAACTTTTTGAGCCTGTGTACACGTTTGAAATTCTGACAAAGGGCATTGAATACCATCACAAAATGGCTGCTGTGGAAAGCAAGCTGCCTCAGGAGAAATGACATAATTATAGATATAGGCAACAGGACTAACCACAAAATGGTGGGAAATTATAAGCCAATAGAGACTGTCGCTGCTAAATGGGTATTCCATGCAGGTCAAAGATCTTATGTGGATTTCTTGTACAAAAAAGAAGCTGAAACTACCACTGGGACTTTACTACATGGAAGAGATGCTGTTTGTGGTCATTTTACAAGTTCAAGAAGGTTTACTTCCTGCAGTATTCCCACAGAGAGAGGTTTCCAAGTCCACAGCTGCAAGAAAGCCTGTCTAGAACAGGGATGTGATGCGCCGGTCTAGGATCAGTCCAGTGCTTTGCTGGTCAGTCGTCTGGCAGGATGCTCCCTGAACTTCTGATCCCTTCAAGAACTTTTTGATTTCTCTCCCAAAATGGAAGAGGCAAGCAGATTCCAGGAAACATGTTGGCACTCCCAGATATTGTGCTGGGGAATCCCTGATTTCAAATAAATGGAAGATTGCTTCCGTTTTCCTTATCTTCTCCCCTCCGTTTGGTCTGAAATGAATTTTCTGTTTATGTTATTGTATTGTTATGGCAATAAAGGTTGTTGATGTTGATGTTGTTGGAAGATTAGCTCAACTGAGCCATTTTGATTGATCTCTTCACTGATTTATTCAGGTGTTTGTGAAATAAAACCCTGTCAAAACAAGGTTAAAGGGTCCGTTTCCCTCTACCGCTTAACTGTTTGTTCTTTGATGAATCTGATCTTTTTTTACAAATAGGTTTTAGAGAGAAGTCTTGTGAAAATGGTTCTGTATAATTGCTGCACAATTTATGCATTGTTTTTATGGTAAAGTGGCACAGTAAATATGCAAGAGACACTAAAAAAACAGCAAGGAGTTCCAGGTGGAACTAAACCTTACATGGGATTCACAGCTCCTGAATTCAATGCCTTGCATAACATTCCCACTTTCCCTCTGTAGCATCTAATACAACTTGCCAATCCTCCTAACCTCATAGCTCTAAACTTCCATCTTGCTCCATGTAACTGGCTAAAGTGAAGAAACACACACTACTAAGGACACTTGGAAAGTTGTACAAGATGTTTCAGAGGAGGAAAGAGCTCAAAGCTGCCATTTTCAGCAGCAATCCTGCGACTTTTGTAATGTTGTTCTTCAATAAGCGTCTCAGTGAAAAAAACACCATACTTTTCCCTTCACTTTTCAGTCCTGCACTGATAAAAATGAAGGGAAGAAGGGATTATTAGCCCCCTTCCTTCTTCCTGTATTCAGCTTTTTTTGAACATTTGTATTGTCTTCCTGGGCTGCTGAGAAGCACCGAAGCAGCATGAAAGCTATCAGAGCAGCCTTTCTTTAATCTTTTTGATGCCAAGCGAGGGTAGCTTTTTGCCTCAGCTGAGGCAAAAGGTCATGGTTTCCCCATCTGAACAGATGTTCTCAGACAAAGCAAACTAAAGAAAGGTTGCTGAGGCAGAACTGAGGGCTGGAGGACATATCAGCAGTTAAAGAGGAAGGAAACCCTACAGAAATGTCATATCTGTAACAATGACAGCTAACCAAAAAAAAGAAGCAAGCAGATGATTTACAATGTAAACAGCTCCATGCCTAATTTCTAAAAGCAGAAATGGAAGGGGTGGGGGGCAGGTCTGCTAAGAAGTCTCCCTCTCGACTTGTCGAGAAAGTACTGAATCAGAATTCAGTGCTTTGTATCAATTACCTCAACAATCCATCCAAACACTATACAGTATCATTATTCCCATAATGAGGCTATGAGAGAGTGGTTTTTCTAAGGCTACCACCTGATGTAATTCTTGAGATGATATTTGAATTGGTTCACAACTTGCACTTCTGCCTGCCCCAAAGGAAATCATTCTGCTCATCATAGATAAGAATGTAAGTGAGCCTGCTGGATCAGACCAATGGTCCATCTCGTCCAACATGCTGTTTCACACAGCAACCAAGTAAACTGGGCATAAAGGCTGAGGCCTTCCTCGATGCTATGTCTCAGTACTGGTATTCAGAGGTTTGCTGTCTTTATATATGGAGTCACCATGGTTAGTAACCATCACTACACTTCTCCATGAATCTGTCTAACCCTCTTTAAAAGCCATTTCCAGGTGTGATGATTCAACGGCAAAAGGAAAGAACCCTGCAACATCTTACTTCACAAACTCCAGAGCTGAGTCTTTGTTCCAAGGAACAGCAGCACTAATTTGGTCTGAAGGATTCTATGCTTAGCAGAATCAGATTAAATTACCAGTAAAACCCTGTATTAGCAGCCACAAAGGCCAGCACAGCATTTCAAAGACAACATCATGGGCTTTGTTGTCCTGTCCGACTACTCCAAATCCTTATTAAATAAAAATATGGGGGATTCTAACAGAGACCTTGTATGTTCAATGAAATCCTGTGCATAGTTAGTCTGTTGACTCCAGTTGGTTTTGACTGCATAGACCTGCACAGTGCTAGATGTCCTACTACTGAGCAGAACACTGATAGCTGTTGACCTGGGTCAAGGGAAAGAGGATGACAGCAGTGGATAAATCTTGGAACAATGCCTAACTGTGAATGAAGAGGAATTATTTCTCCCTCTCTGTGTGTCCCTTTCTGCATAACACAAATAAAACGTCTTGAGGATGGGGAAAAAGTGTTTTGGGGAGGAAGTCTGCACAGATTTCCCCCCAAGACGTGTTATTTCTGCTCAACTTGGGTTTTTGCAAAAGAAACTAGTGATTCTTCTTTACCAAGTCAGCTTAAAGTCATCTCCTGCTTGCTGTGTGGAGCTAACAAGACTACTTATTTCTCCCGCCCAGTCAAAAAAAGCTCCCACTTTCGTTTTGTCCCACCGGCCATTTTCTGCTGCTTGAAACCTCTGTTGCACCTGCCATGCTAAAGTTGCCCAAGACGTTTCTTCTGCATGCATCACAGCTGATTCTCAAATTGTGTTCATTTCTTTGAAGACAGCTCATCAAAAATGTTGAAAAAGGGAAAATTATATATTGCTGGAACTGGCAGCAACAGCTGAGTTGAACCATGTACATTTTGAGCTTAAAAGAAGCACAGGCGCAATGTATGCAGAGGAAATGTTCTGGGCAACTTTAGCAAAGGGCAGGTGCAATGGAGGTTTCAAGGAGCAGAAAATGGCCAGTGGGAGAAAACAAAAGTGAGAACTTTTTTTGATTGGGCAGGAGAAATAAGCTGCTCGGGTGCTTTATTTTTTTTCCTCTTTGCACAAAAAAATGAGGAGATGGGTTTTTTTTTAAGATGCCCCCAGGATGTCTTATTTTTGTGTGGGAAGGTCTCTCTCTCTCTCTCTCTCTCTCTCAAATCACTAGATTTATGAACGACGATATACTTCTGTATGTAAAATTTAAGGGGAAAAAGCTTAAAAATAAATAAATTACACAGTATGTGAATGGCATGCACTACCATGTTGAGTGAGTGTAATGTTCATTTGAACAGGAGACCTGAGAACTTAATAAGTTCGTGAAACTCGGAGAGGATAGTCAGTGAGCTGAGAACAGAACATCACTATACTTATCACAAACTGATGAAAGCAACACAGGATGGATAGTTTATTTATCAATATACCGTAGTTAGTGATTGCCGTTCTGCACCTAGCAAGCTCAAGTATCCTTACAGACATATGCAAGAGTAAAAACATAAAACACAGAGTACAAACAGCCTGTTTTCCCTCCCATTGTGCTTTGCTTGGGAGCTTCCCAAGGAGTAGCTAGCTGGGAAACAAGAATATTTAGAACAGATGGACCTTGAGTATGATTTAGGATGACATACTTATAGTGCCAATTGATGGCTGAACCCTCCTGAGCTGGAAAGTTTCTGTGTAAACAAGAACAAGACAGTAGGTGGCTGGAGATTCAACTACTGTTGAAGCAGCAGGCTGCAGTGAGGTCTACCACTGCCTGTATTGTACAGCCATTTTGGAAACTGTGGATTCAGCTAGTCCGTAGAGGTTGTGCTTCCCAAAAGATCTCCTAGAACTGCAAGTGATTTCCAGACTACAAAGATCAGTTCCCTGGACAAAATGGCTGCTCTGGAGGCTGGATTCTATGGTATTGTACCCTGCCCTCCTCAAACCCTGCCCTTTCCAGACTTCACCCCCCATCATCCCTCAAATTTCAAGGAATTTCCAAACCCATAGCTGGCAATCCTAGTAGAGATATAGCAGCTATGGGTATGAGGAAAGGTGGATATAAGGGGGAAAGTGGTGAGTATAGGGGTGGCTAGATACCTCCCCACTCCCATAAAACTGAGTGGAACAGATGTTTGGAGCGGCAAAACTTCCCTCACTAATGGACTGCCATTTCCCAAACCCATGAATATTTTACCTCAAGTTAGGGGAAAAAATTCAAAATAGCAAAACAGACATTCCCGGAGTGGGGGGAGGGCAAAACAGTTTATCATCTTGTTTTGCTGCCATATAGCCAAGCAAAATATGCTCACAATCTGTGTTCAGTATTTTTAAAAACATATTCTATGTTCTACAGAGCAGCAATTTTTGATTTACATATGTAAAGACCTGATTTTGTCTGTATCCAGATGTTTAGAAAAGGAAGCGGCTTGTATCCCCAACCTCCCTTTTGGTCCCTAAGAGACTATAAACTGCTGGGTGACACAAAGTTATATGCACTCTCAATTCCCGCAGCGCAGACCCAAAAATGCAGACATTACCATAAGCGGGGGAAAAAAATAAGGATTTATAAACAGCTCGGATAGAACTGATACCATCAACTAGGCCTCGGACATTCAAGTTAAAATTTATTAGCTAGGAACAGAAAAACAGTAACAGAAATGGAGGGTAACAAATTTAAAAATAATGTTAACTTGATGGTTTAAGATAGTCTAGGAGACAATTTATATGGCCCTAACATTTTATAAATTAAGCCAGCTCATACTGGTATCACAAAATGGCTGACTTTAACAAGCCATAACTTATGGGAAAGAAGACCTCTATAGATGTTAATTTTAATAGCATCATCTCAAAGAATTATAAAAATCTGAACTTTAGAAACTTTTATTTTTCCATCATGTTATTATAAAACTAGCCATATTACTCTGAAGGAACCAAAGGCTTTCCAATGAAGAGCAAGCAGAATTACATGGATGAATGGGTGTATGTTTATTTGAACAAGAGAATAGAAAGTGGAAGAAATGGTGTTTGGTTGGGCCAATAAAAATTGCCCTGCTTGTGGTTGCTGCTTGGTTTCTCACCACAATTCACTCTCAGTGAACAAAATGTTGTGAATAATACCTCCCATTTTTTGTTTTGAAGGACCAGAGAAAACCAGTCCGAGAATAAAACATTTTAAGAGTAGGAACCAGAGTAAGACATTTGAGCTATCACAATCATAGCTGGTCATTCACAAAAAGACCTTATGATTATTCTAAAGACTAACAAATTTATTGTGGCGTAAATGTTTTCATTGTGTGAGGTGCATGTGGATCAATTCAGAACCATTAAGTTTTACTCCAAACTAATATGCAAAGTCTATAAAAATAAGTTACTTGAGAAGCTGCTGGATTAATTTTTGATCTCAGCTGGTTATGATTAGGAACTAAAAGATGTCATTTAAGAAACATAAATATGAGCTTTCTTTTTCTTTTTGCCATCAAGTCACAGCTGACTTATGGCGATCTTGTAGGGTTTTCAAGTCAAGTTTGGAGGTTGTTCACCATTGCCTGCCTCCAAATTACCCTGATAATCCTTGGAGGTTTCCCATCCACATACTTAGACAGGGTCAGGACTGAGAGTGTATGACTGGCCCACACCCAGCAAGCTTTCATGGTGTGCGGGCAGTGGTGGGATCCAAAAATTTTAATAACAGGTTCCGATGGTGGTGGGATTCAAACAGTGGTGCCGCCGCACACACGCACCTCCAGTCCCTATTGGGCAGGGAGGTTGCTTTAGTAACCCCTTCTCAGCACTCAGAAAAAATTAGTAACCACTTCTAGAGAAGTGGTGAGAACTGGTTGGATCCCACCTCTGTGTGAGGGAATTTAACCTGGGTTTCCCATGTCCTAGTCTGACACCTCAACCACTATATCACACTGGCCTTGCTCCAAGCCTAAAAATAAGTGCTGGAGTTGTATTTTTGTAAACAGACCTCTATTAAGACTAGCACATTTTCAACCCACAATTCCTCCAAGGAGTTCAGAGCAGTAGACTTGGTTTGCCTTCATTCTCACAACAACCCCACAAGTCAGTTTAGGTTAAGAGGGGTGACTGGCATGAGGTCCCCCAGTACGCTTAATGGAAGACTGGGAATTTGAACATTTTAATTGCTAGATCATCTCACCTAATTTTCAGTGCTCCAAGGAACACTGTCCCTATAAGGATTACCCCAATTTTCCCACTTAGGGTTACCAGTTGAGAAATACCTATAGATTTTAGGGGTACAGCATGAGAAGGGTGGGGTTTGGGGAGGGACTTCAATAGGGTGTAATGCCAGAGTCCATCTTCCAAAGTTGCCATTTTCTCCAAGGGAACTGATATCGGTTGTGTAGAGATCAGTTGTAATCCCAGGAGGTCTCCAGGTACCACCTGAAGATTGGCAACCCTATTTTCAGTACTTATAATAACTGTGCTGTTAAAAACATAAAAAGCAAATGCAGCTCAGTGGCCTGTGGTTATAATGTTTGTGACTTCATAGGGCCCAGGCACTTGGCTGTCTTAAAGCTCAGTCACAGATTAGCAAGTGATAAAGTCAGTGGTGGGCTTCAGCAGAACCGGTTGTTAAAATGGTGCTTGTAAACAAACAGTTGTTAAATTATTTGGATCCCACCACCGGAACCCGGTTGTTAAATTATTTGAATCCCACCACTGGATAAAGTTAGTCAGTGGTTTAAAGGGGGAACAGAGTTAGATCAATACTTTTAATCTGAAAACACGGATTAACATTCCTTGTGGTGGATTTATCTACTGAGGATAATTTCAACATGTTGCCGTTAAATCATGGACTGATATTTGACTAGCTGGCATAAGAAATGCTTAGAGCACCAATCAGAAGGGGATTTTTGTTGTTGTGGTTATTTATAAGCATAAGAATAGTTCATGTGTGCCATGAAAGACACCAACGCAATTCCATGCCTCTAGAAATCTTAGTAAAATTTGGTGAATGTGTTGTATTTGCAGACAAAGTGACAATTTAGGAGAAGTGACATAATTAGTGGGAACAAAGTTGTCATATTGCAGTACAACAAATTACTGTTCACGTCACACTGGCAATTTCTTTTACAGAATTTAGATTGAAAATATAAGTAATAAACTTACCCAAGTTCTTTGATCAGGCAATTGGAACTGGGAGCAAAATTGAAACAAAAACAACACATTATTCCGGGATTTGGATCCTTTATTGCAATAATGTATAAATCATGATACAATACGCTGGCCTTTAAGAAGCCACAAACTCTCTGCCGCTTCAGTACAAGAACTAACACAGTCACCCTTCTGGAAGTGGATTGTGTCTGAGAAGACATCAGGCCGTTATACATAAGAGCATTAAATGTGGTTAAAGTCAGTGCTGACACTTAAGTTCACTCAATTGCAGTTCAAGGAGGCAGAAGGAAAAGTATGGTGGGAAACAGGAGAATGAATGCTTAGGATTGGCTTCTGAATCTTAATTTTGGCTGAGAGGAATAAGTGAACTGGCCTGTGGTATTTAACAACGGGTTTATGACTGTTAGACTTTTTACATTTCAAAGATGGCTTCTGTAAAGAAAAATCAAGGACTATTGTACTCATTAATCCTTTTTAAAAAAAACTCCTCTCAGCTGCACACTTTTGAGGCAGGTTGGAACAATAGTCAGCATTAAAACTGAAAAGCTGATTAAGTGCCCCCGCCTCCTCCTACATTTTGGGTCCATTACCATCTATGGGCCCACTCTTTTTCTCCCCTTCTGGGAGAGTTTAATAGGAATTGTTGCGGGCATTGCTGATATTAATTGTTCTTAATTGCTGCATTTTAACTTAAATTATTTACAGTCTAGTATGTAACTATTATTTTATGTTGTTCACCGCCCAGAGCCCTTCGGGGGTTGGGCGGTCTATAAGACTGAGAAATAAATAAATAAAACAATAACACATTATATAAAGTTAAGGATTACAACCACTTGGTGCCTAAAGCAAGTTAAAGCAAGCAACAGGTGAGATGTTCTGAGGAGGAAGGTCTACCAATGCAGGGCCATCACCAAGGAGGTCCTGTCCCTGATAGCTACCACCTAACCTCTCAAGGTGGAAGCACACAGCTAGGAAGCAGAATGTATTTTGAGAACACTTCTCTCTTAAACACCTTCTACATGCTTTGGCTCCATAATGCAGAGTTGCCAACAGGCCCTAAGAAAATTGTAATATACCTTTACTAGAGGGTTAACCTGTGGGAAGATTTTCACATCATGGAAGTAAACATCACATGGCAAATAAGATCCTACTAAAGCTCTGTTGCAAGGACCAAACATGTTTTCCTCTAACAGCTAACAACCCTGCTAACGAATATCTTTAGAAAGTTCTTCATGGTCTGATTTGCATTTATACTAATAACAGTACGATATATACAGTGGGTCAAATTCCGCTTTTGGAAATAAATAGTTTTCTTAATGTGCTGTATTCCTAGTTTACCAATCCCCTCAAAGGGCAGGCAATGACATGCCCTTGGCATGTGAAGACCAACAGATCTAATTGACTCAGAAAGACCTTGTTTTGACTCACTACCATGGATAACTTTGTGTGTCTGAGCGCACACTATTATGGTCCCATGCTCTTTGTTCAGATCCATCTATTTGAAGAAATGACAGCATTTCTATCATTTGCTTTAATGTTTCTTTTTTTAAAAAAAGTTAATATGCTGTTGCCTCTCAAATTTCTAGCAGGCCCTACTGTATCCTTAGTGGGTTGTAGATAATTGTGTAGGCCTGGTTTATAGGGTATGAGCTGGGGAAAAGGAAACTTGCTATTTGGCTGACGGGCAGAAGGTCCCTTGCTCCCAAGTTCCACTGCCTGGCAGCAGGAGGGAAATATATGTGTGTGTGTGTGTGTGTGTGTGTGTGTGTGTGTGTGTGTGTCTGTCTGTCTGTCTGTCTGTCTGTCTGTCTGTCTGTCTGTCTGTGTGTGTGTGTGTGTGTGTGTGTGTGTGTATTGAGTGATGGCATCTCAGATTCTGGAAGTGATGTAATGCCATTTTCCAATGGTGCCCGCCCCCATGTCCCTGACCCAACCTCAACTCCTACTGGTTACCAGTCCTTGGCTGTCCTAGGTCCACAGAATAGGCAGAGTAACAGCATCAGGTCCAGATACACCAAGAAAGAGTCAAAAGAGGACAAGCCCTGGGCTCGGTTTAAGTGTTACAGTGGCCATATGAAGTACAGAAGACAGATGTTGGTGTGGGTTAAATCACTGGCATGGATAGGCTCATTACACAGCTGGGGTGATCTTCTTCAAGCTTTGCTTCAGACATTACTACTGATGTGGTTAAAGCTGCCACAGACACACAGCAAAAAGCTTCGTGGAATGGCACAGCAACCATCACAGGAAGTAGAGTTGCCAGTTCTGACCTGCGTGCAATTTTCAAGCGATGGTATTTAGTGTCATGCCATGGAAAATGTCAAGTGTCCATTTCCATGAATTAAATCTCTGTTCAAGAAACAGGATATCATCCCACCCCCCACCCCACCCCCCCACACTCCCGTTCAGTTGGCAACCTTAACTAGGATCTATTTAAAGTAGGTTCTATGTAATGACTGCAATAGGTAAAGAGGCTCTAAAGGAAAGACTGACTGAAGATATAAGGCAAAAAGATGCAGATGTCCAAGAGTAGACATGTTCACACATGTATGAGATCATGTCTCTTTAACTTGTAAAATGCACAGTAAAATATTTTTCATCTGCAAATGATTGTGGTTTTGCATGTATATGATGATAGCAATCGCAATACACATGCGCTGTGCTTTGTTAAGCCCTGTTGTGATGTTCCAGAGATTCCAGTCATTAGTTTTGTTGCTTAGAGCTGTTAAGGTCTGTACAATTTCAATTTTATATACACCATTAAGCACTACACTAGTTCAGTGCATGGTCTTACTTCTTATGTACATTGTAGATAATCAATCCAGATTTGGAGAAGCGCTTTCGCAGATGGATTCTTGGACCCGACAGCATTGGCGGGCATTAAAGAGCTATGCGACTTGATGTAGACTAGGAAGAGTGTCTCTCCCCATTAATTACAAAGTTCTTTGCTGAGGAAGGTGGGAGTATGTCTCCCAGCAAAACAGGGACTATTATTATCCAGAATACCTGTCTTATGGACTGTTGTCCATACTGCTTGATATACTTGGATTTTCCATTTTTATTTCATGCAGTCCTTTTGACGCTTACATTGGTTTGTACACTGCTTGATATAGTCGTGGTTCTTTATTCTTATATTGTGCAGACTCCTAGACACAGTCATAAGAACATTTATATTTTTGCATTTTTGGCTTTTGGATATTGTAGCTTATTACTTTTGCACTTGGGAGGAGCAAGAGGTATGTCTGTCATATGTATAAGACAATGTGTGTCACATGTACACTACGCACACACTAGAGCTAGAGTTGCTTGTTCCCAACCCCCTCTAAAACCTGCTATGTATAGGAAGACCTTCCACATGCCTATATCGGAACACACAAATGTATTCCTATGGGATCCCACACAAGGAAGATTCCCAATTTGATGTGTGGAATTCACCATGTGAGACACGATTACTTTGAACAATGGGTTCAATTTGGAATAGGATTTGGGAAAACAAAGTTATCTAACGAGACCTCTGTAATCTACTTTTTATGAGCACCGTTCGATGCTCCTCCCCCCCACCTTCTGTGTTGCGTGGTGGTATCTGCTGTACTTGGTGACAGAAGTGGCCACTGGTTAATGTAGCTGCTACTCAATTGATAGGCAGGCAGGCAAAAGAAAATGTCTGCCTATAACTCTTTCCCTCCTATCCTTTCTCTCCTTCCTCCCACTGGACAAACTGAGGACTACGTTGCCCGAAGTGCCCCAAACATCACTAATTACTGGAGAAGGAAGGAGAGGAGGCCAGGAGAGAAAGGTTGTACCCAACAGTGCAGTGCAGGCAGCAGCCACCAGAAGTTTCATGATGAGACATTCTTCTCACAAACTGAGCTAGAAAAGAATTCAGGATGTGA
Source organism: Sphaerodactylus townsendi (assembly GCF_021028975.2). Taxonomy (NCBI): domain Eukaryota; kingdom Metazoa; phylum Chordata; class Lepidosauria; order Squamata; family Sphaerodactylidae; genus Sphaerodactylus; species Sphaerodactylus townsendi. Next base: position 96,462,918 of record NC_059432.1, read on the forward strand.
AGTTTGTGTATATATTGGAGGGGCACGTCACAAGACAGCAACCTGGGAAGTCTCCAAGAATCTTCTCTCTGCCAGTTGTTGTTGCTTTTAAACAATATTTTCACTGTTACAGCCACGGAGGATGGGGATGAGGAGGAGAAAGTGGAGGCAATGAATATTGAGGATTTATGATTTAATGCAAGCTATCAAGGCTCGAGACTTCAAGTGCAGGAAATACAGCTGAATTTGGCATCTTTAGTTGCCCTGTCAACTGGCCTGTCGTTGATTATTTGCATCTCCTCTTGTAGCAAATCCAGGGAGCCGTAAAGAAGGACTGAGGCTCAGTAGAAAAACACCTGCCTTGCCCAGGGAAGGTTCCAATGCTCAGTTTCTAACATCTCCACATGAAGGACCTCAATTAGCAGCTGTTGAGAAAGACCCTGGAGAACCACTGCCAGGGAGAAGAAGAGTTTGGATTTATATCCCCCTTTCTCTCCTGTAGGAGACTCAAAGGGGCTTACAATCTCCTTGCCCTTCCCCCCTTTCAACAAACACCCTGTGAGGTAGGTGGAGCTGAGAGAGCTCCAAAGACTGTGACTAGCCCAAGGTCATCCAGCTGGCGTGCGTGGGAGTGCACAGGATAATCTGAATTCCCCAGATAAGCCTCCACAGCTCAGGCGGCAGAGCAGGGAATCAAACCCGGTTCCTCCAGATTAGAATGCACCTGCTCTTAACCACTGCGCCACTGAGAACAGACAATACACCAGAAAAGATCAGGCTAATTTCTGACTTGCTCTAAGGCAGCTTCTCGTTGCAGCTAGGGCAACCTCTTGCTTCCATGACATTACTCCTGACTAATAGGACAAGGCAACGGTCAATGCGATTTATGGGGGAGAAATATGAGAAACCAAGAGTGTTCCCATTATCCATGTTCCTGCTAGGCTTCCTCAAAACTTTGGTTACTGAATACTCTTAATTCTTTCAGCTCAGTGCCCTGTCATCACCACTTAAGTCTTGACACAGTAATCCTAGGAAAATAGCTTTCTCACTTATCCAGCCACTTGGGGAGCTATTTACTGCAGAACATCTCAGCCATATTAAAAATATCATTTAAAACCAGCAGTTTCCACTGAAGTATTCGGTTTTTTGCTGATTTTATCCACATGCAACAGCTATTTTGCAGAAGTGACCCCTCACGTATAAAAGACCCCATCACTTCAGAATTTTGTTTTTACAGGATTTACTCTCAGAATATGAAGATGCACAGAAGAGAGAGATGGGATGAGTCTCTTCACAGATTTTAGCCATTTCAATAGGGGCTAAGGGTTTGCATACCTTCCCTCATACAAGTTAAATATGGTTTTATAGGAGAAACACATTAGTCTTGTGTTGCTACATCGCTTCATGTTGGTTCTTTCTTTCCCCAAGCCTTATTCCTTACTTTTCTTTCTCACACTTATTTTTTTATGTTTACATCCCTAACATCCTCCAAGTGGCTCAAAGCAGCTTTTTAATCTTCCAGAAACTCTGTTGAGGACATCATTGAGTGGGGATTTCAGAACCTGACATGTACAAATTTATGAGCCAACCCAGGCACCGTCTTGGAACCAGGGAGGAGTCTACTTTGATTGGAGGAAACTTCTCTCCCTCCTTACTTCAAGCAAGGGAGACCTTAGAAATCACCCATTGTATTTTTCTCAGAGATAGCCATGAAAACATTGCCCTGGGTTAGCATATTTCTGTTCCTGCTGTACTATTTGGAACTGTACATATCAGTTGGAGCCATCATATTGTGGGGTCTTCATGCTTTCACCCATGCACAAAGACATAATGATTGCTACGTGAACAGAGTTCTTGTCTTTGGGGTAAGGACATAGTTTTTAGCAGTGTCTTCATGACAAATATATATTATGTCTGGCTTTAAGATTCTAGCCCACTGGCCTTCATCTGATGGATCAGAACCAGCAAGTGGGTCACAACTGACCTAAGACAGGTTAAACCAGCATTGATACCCATGTATAGGGGGAAATTAAAACAAAAAGGTAGATTTCAGGTCTGAAAAGTTGAAGAAACCATTTAATCACACTGGTTTTGAATAGATAAAGAAGAGGCCTGAAAATGAATCTAAGCCCTCACACACTCAAACTGTAAAATACCAATGTGCTATAGCTCTTCCCATTTTGTCCTGAAATAAGGAAAAAGCCCAGGTCAGATTTCAGTACAAACTTCTAGATTCAAGTCCAGTAACACAAGGTGTTCAGGGTATAAGCATTCAAGAGTCAACGTTGACTCTCAAAAGTTTATAACCTGAAAATCCTGTTGATCTCTAAGGTGCTACTGGACTTGATTCTGTCCTACTGTATACCAACACAGTTACCTTCTAACAGACCAACACAGTTACCTTCTCAGTATAAACTTTGCATTCCATATCGTCTTAAAATTCATCTCTGCCTTTCTCAAGCCTCTACCTAAAATCCCCTTTTCATCACTACAGACTTTCACCAGTACAGTAAAGATTACACTTGTTGGCAACCTGTCATATTCATGTAAAAATTTGGCTATGAAGAAGCAATGAATATGAAGCTGAGTTGAAAAAAGCATACAGAAATAAAAATCAAGCAACCGAGCACTAATTCTGTTGAGTACTGCAAGCCATTACTGTAGCAAGAATACTAATCAAATCTATGTTTGCCCATAGTAGTAGGCATTAGAGTTCCAAGATCCCAGACTTTTTATAAGCCACTGTATTTATATAGCTGAATGAAACCATCCTGTTCTAACCAGTCAAATGTGAAACATTTACTCAAGCAACACAAGACTATATCTGTTGCATCCAAGAGTCACAGATTAAGGTGGAAATGGTTATAAAGAATAAAAATGAACCCATTAACGTCAGTGTTACAGAAAAGTTAACTATTATAAGGCTTTGGGATGTATATTTTAGGCCTTGGCATATATGACAGAGTCACACACAGTGGTGTAACATCCATCTGGCAGATTGGGTTACTGCCCAAGGCATCGGAATTTTGAGTCACGTGGGGGGCATGTGAGCGATCTGAGTCACGTGATCTGAGTTTTGCCCAGGGCTCCAGTTTGCCTCGTTATGCCTCTGGTCACACACTTGAAGTAAGTTCAGTGTTGGTGATTATTGTAAAATTGGGAACTGGGCATGTGGTAAACTGGTTAATATTTCACCGTGTGCTCTCATGTGGTATGGACACAGATCTCATGTGGGCACAAGCATAAAGTTGTGTGCACTGGTCTTTAAATGGCTTTATAAAAACTTTATACAACAAGATTACAATTCAGAAAGATACTTTAGCTGCATTCAAATATTTAAACATGACTAGCATAACCAGCATCTGACATCACAGTATCCCAGAAGTCATCTACTTGGTGGCACTAGTAGGGAGGGGACATGCTATTCGAGAGAGGAAGGTCCACTGAACATATGGGGATCATAGTATATTTCTATGGGCTGTGGCTAAACATAGCTCTGGAAAATGTCATGAAATTCAAAACAATGGTATGTGTTTTTCCCCCTTTACAATCATTAAAAACTGTATGTTTTAGGAAATCCTATCATGACTAAGATACCAGGCATTCCTGTGCACCTGTTTTTACAGACCAACATGTTTATTTACAATCTCAACATCTCGAACACAAAAGTACTTACATGGGGATGAAACAAGAATCCAGGGGACGGCCTCAAGTACTTTTCCTTTAAAGCTTCAAGTGGATCGGTTAATTTTCGTTTCTCTACTCTGTAAATGTTAAAATGAGAATTTTCTTGTGATGACTCAGTCTCACTCATGGGAACCCAGTTAGTGACTTGGATTCAAAGCAGATAGCAGATAAAGTTTCTAAGTCACAGTGATCAATGAGACGCAATTCTCAGTGTAGCCACGCTGCACTCATTTGTGGTAACGTGACCGTGAACATTTATATTTGAAACATGGATCCTGGTGTTCATATCGGAAGATACTTCCATTAGTGGCACGGAACTTCTCAAACCCACTGTTCTTTCTCACTGAGCTCCCAAAAATGCAGTTCCTAGGGGACAGAGGACTCCTCTAGAGACAGCATGAAGAGCAAATGGAGTGTCTGTAGTAGCAGGGGGGAACTGGCAAAAATCATCCCTTCTTCCATTAACAGAAATTATCATCTGGATTTGCTCTATTCCCATTTTATGTATCTATTTTACACATAAGAGAAACAGGATCATACCTATATTAAGAAAAACAGAGTGCTGAGTATACTTTTGACTATGGCCCCTTCCGCACACACAAAATAATGCGTTTTCAAACCACTTTCACAACTGTTTGCAAGTGGATTTTGCCATTCCGCACAGCCTCAAAGGGCACTGGAAGCAGTTTGAAAGTGCATTATTCTGCATGTGCGGAATGAGCCTATGTTTGAAAACATCCCCAAAAGGAAGGATTTGACTGAAATGTTCTCCATGAAACCTTTATTATTCTTATTCTTCACTATTCATTTTTGAAGTAAAATAAGTATTCTAAGTAAACTGTTATTATTCTATGTGATTAGTTTTCAATACCACTGATCATTACTTCAAATGGAAATAAAATTTATTTCTGGATTTATGATTTTTTAAAACAATTTCAGGACAATGTATTGTCAAAGGCTTTCACAGCCGGAATCACTGGGATGTTGTGGGGTTTCCAGGCTGTATAACCGTGTTCCAGTAGCATTTTCTCCTGATGTTTTGCCTGCATTTGTGGCTGGCATCTTCAGGTGAAACGTCAGGAGAAAACTGGAACACAGCCATACAACCCAGAAACCCCACAACACCCCAATCTCAGGGTGAGTTGGTTATAAGACTTTTTGGAGTTACATTATATCCATATTTTGCAGTTGAGATAAAATATTTTTTGAGGGACATTGATTAGTAAGCAGCACGTTCCAGAAAGATGTATGCACCAGGCTACCCAATGCAGTGAAAGAAAATATATTTTCACTAGAATGCTATTTTAAATTCAGATCTGACTCCTTGAATGGAGGTCCAAATCTGATCCACAGGTTTGAAATGGCAAATTCACATCTTTCAAAAGCTTTGCCACCTGCAGACAGCTGAGGTATCATTCATTGATACATTAAATCTGGAGATACTCTTCATTATTATTCTCAAAAAAGCCTTTCAGACCATGTGTGAGTGTAAGAGCTAGGAGGGTCTCCTCTCCGTGCATGAGCCACTGTTTTGGGTCTGTTTCCTTGTTCAGAGGAAACAGAAATTATACTTGCAAAGGTGCAACAGGCGTACTCCACGGGGTAATTTTGCTGCTTATCTATATGGGGAATCACTGGATTCATAAGAACATAAACTAGCCTGCTGGATCAGACCAGAGTCCACCTAGTCCAGCACTCTGCTACTCGCAGTGCCTTTGGGAGCTCACATGCAGGATGTGAAAGCAATGGCCTTCTGCTGCTGCTGCTCCTGAGCACCTGGTCTGCTAAGGCATTTGCAATCTCAGATCAAGGAGGATCAAGATTGATAGCCATAGATCGACTTCATAGATCGACTTCTCCTCCATAAATCTTATGCAAATCCTAATGCAAAAATGCAGCCGAATCATCCATGTTCAGCAAAGATTGACTGAAGGAAGGTTAAGCCATAGCAATTAACCATAAAAAGATGCAGTTGGCAAACCTTTTCGGTGGAAAGCTGCAGAGGTAGGATTGCCAGGCTATGGTCAAAGCCACAGGGAGGGAGGGGGGCTGCATCACTTTGGTTCAAAAAATGGAAGCGGCAAAAGGAAGCTCTACAAATTGCTAGATTCTGATGATTCTTGGAGCTAGTTATTACCATTTCTGGTGAGAACATGATACTTCAGGATCTAAAATAAAATTAAAAGCTGTTCTCCTGCCAGTATTTGGACTTGGGGGCAGAAGATTTCCAGTCTGCACTAGGAACTTGGCAGCCCTATGTGTTTGGTTCATGGGATCCTTTAATTAATTTATTTCTTGTGGCCTGCTAGCCGTGTTTTCTCTCATGGCATACGTGTATGAGTCGGCATGTATTTTCAGAACTGCTGGCTCAGGTGGCCTTTGTGTTGTATGGTTTCATTTCACTTTGTTTCCCTTGTCTTTCCCTATCTGTTAGCTGTACCACTGGTCCTGGGATGTGCTTTGTGCCTTGGCAACATACATACATATCGGCATGTGAATAAGTCAGGCAGAGATTGACATATGGAAGGTTAGGGTGCATCTTCACGAGTAAATACAAATGCAGAAATGCACCACTCTGGCTTGATACAACAGGTCGGCATATTTTTCATGGGTACATCCACTTTCAGGAGGGATGCGAGCCTATTCCTTGGCCCAGAAGGGTTCAGCCCATATTCTAAAGAGGGTAAGAATGTTATCCTACCATTGCATTTGGGAATCTTGCAGAAACAATGGACCAGGGATCATGGAGTAGGGGTAGGGTTGGCCATTTTCTGGGCATGAGGCAGGGGTCAGTGGCATATGGGGTGGAGGTAGTTGTGAATTTCCTGCCCTGTGTAGGGGGTTGGACTAGGAGATGCTCAAAGTTCCTTCCAACTCTATGTTTCAACGATTCTTTATGTTAACAGTTCAGGTAGTACCTCTTTGAAGTATGCAACAAGCCCCGTTTGCTCTGTACTGAGCAAAAATCCTAAAATATCCCTGACCAGAGGCAGAAACTCTCAAATTATGTCAATTAGACTGCAACCAGCTCTTCCTTTCATGCTCTCAGATACATTTGGGGAGAATGAGGGGGTGCAGACAAAATCTAAAGGACTGTTTGGTAGAAAAAAATATTCCAAATGAAGGCAGAGATTAAGATCTGCTAGTTAAGCAATTCCCACAATTAATAATTTAAAAAAGGAGGAACATCCCCCTGGAAAACACTCATCCTGTAAAAGGATCCCACATTTCTCTTTGGTGTTTTTAATTTATTACATTTGCTGCATTCAGACAACCAAACAAATCTTGGAAGTCTGCACACTCCCTTCCTTCCACACACTGCACAATGACTGAAGGCATCCTAGCTAGAACTAATCACAATTTATGACACCATCGGAATTGTTGAAGGCTTTCGTGGCTGGATTCAACTGGTTCTGGTGGGTTTTCTGGGCTGTGTGGCTGTGGTCTGGTGATCCACCAGACCACAGCCACACAGCCCTGAAAACCCACCAGAACCATCAGAATTGTTCACTGTAGTAAACTGTGGTTTGTTTCTTTCTGACAAAAAGATATTCTGAAGACAGTGATCTGCTCAAGGTTCAGAATCGTGGTGTATATGAAATAAATAAACCATATTTTGACAAAGCGTCCAGTGCAGATATCACAATAGGTCTAAACCACAAAGCCTTCAACTGAGGACTTTCTGGGTTTTTTTTGATTTGTTTATGGTTTGTTTATGACTTCTGAATCTGGCAAGTATCAGTTGGATCTGGTCAAGTGCAGTGCTTAGACTAGGACTAGGGAAATCCCCACTTTGTCATGAAGGTCTCTGATTGATCTTGGACCATTCACTACCCTACATTATTATTATTATTTTATTATTCAAATTTATAGACCGCCCCATCCCCGAGGGGCTCTGGGATCTGCAGTGGTGTGGGAGAATCAGCAAAAACTGCTGCCTCTTCTTAAGAAAATTCAGGTGCTCCTAAATCTTCAGAATATGGTTGGCTACAGGCCATTATCCAAGCCTAACCTCCCTCACAAAGTCACTGTGAAGGCGAAACAGAGAGGAAGAACTATGTATGGCCCCCTGAACTTCTTGGAGGAAGGGTAATGTACAAATCTAACCAATAAGCTAGGTTTTCCATGCAAGTATCTCTGACACCAGATTAACACTCTGCCCAGCAGAATGGAACAAGCCCTTCTAGTTACTAAAACAATTCAGCAGATTAGTCTATTGTAAATAAAGGCAGAATTTTACCCTTGAGTTCCACATTGTGTTGCTATGGTACAACGTGTTTTGAGTTCTTGGGTGAAACACCTTTGATTGCAGTGGAGATCGACGTTCCTAGTTTGCAAACAAAAGCCGAATTTGACTGCCCATTTTTAAATGCATTCTACTTTTTTTTTCCTCTGAAGGGAAAACTGCTTCAAAGATACATAGTTAATTTGAATTAAAGGTATAAATGTTTCATAAATTTCCAGCACCTAAGCTGCGTTAATTCAAATTTCAAGTATTGTACAGTTTCATTACAATAAATGACTGAAAAAAAATCATAGGCCACCTTTTATGGTTCAGTTGAGTTGTGTGTACATCTGAAAGGACTAATTTGACTTCACAGTTCTTTATTCCTGTATTACCTGTAAATGGGATCCATAAAGAAAGGTGTAGGCCTTGCATGCTGTAAAGATATGTCCGATGAGTTCCTCGATTCAAGATCGTCTCCCTTCTTTCCTCCAAAGATGTGGTTTTTCCGAGGCTCAGTCTGTTTTGTACCACTGGCTCGGCTTCGGCTGCCCATACTCAAGTCCAGAGGCTGGTCTTGGCTGGTCGCTGGTAGAGTAGCAGGTTTTGAGGTTACAGGAGTAAGTGGTTTCTCCTCCTTGCGTTTAGTGGTGAGGTCAAAGGGAGACTCGGAGTTTCCCTTTATGATCTTCTTTGCTTCGCCTGGCGATTGGGGTTCCATTTTCAAAGGTAACGGTCTCAAGTCTCTATCAGGAAATGGGTACATTGACTGTGAGAATGCTGGAAAAAATGGGAGGGGAAACATGGAAGGGTAAGGTAAGGCTCCAACTTTTTTGTCTTGTAGACCCACAAGTCCTGTAGAACCAAAGTATTTTTCAGCAATAGAGGCTATGGCCTTTATAGAATCATTCACAGCCCCTGACACCGCAGTTTGCTCCTCTAAAGATGGTGAGAAGATGGAATGATTGCTGTATTCTTTCTTATTATTTACGGAAGCCAAATTCTGAAGAGAGTTTACTTTGTCTTTGAACATTTTACCATTTTCTTTACATTTCTCTTTATCACTTTCAATGTCACTTTCCAGATCAGAGCCAGAGGTGGTCTCCAGGTCACTCCCACTGGGGGTACTGACATCATCAAGGTCACTACTCTCTGATTGGTCACTGATCTTTTCATGTGGCCTCTCGTCGGAGGACCTCTCTGGTTGAAGCTCCACTGGCTTATTTTCGCCTAGGTTAGATGGGTGCTTATTTAGTGCCTTCAAAATATCCTGTGTAGCTGGCAGTGACTGAGGATGTGTCATGAGGGGACTTTGATTTTTGATTGTTTGGTCTGTGCTTGGAAGTCCTTTAACAGGAGAACTAGCAGGTATCAAAGGTGGCCTGTGGTACAAGCCTGCAGGAAACAGGCCAGGGAAGCTAAAAGAAAATCCAGGAGCTGTTGGAAAGGTAAGACCAGCAGGATGTCTATTGGTACCAAAATAGTCAGCAAGGCCCGGATTTGCATGATTCATATTAACCATGGAAGATTTATCCATAGCTGGGGTTCCAGGAAGTGATATGCCTTGGCCAAAAAATCCTCCTGCCGCAAAATGGTTCTTGCCCTCACAAAATCTCCTGTGTTTATTTAAGGAAGACGTAGTGCTGAACATTTGTCCACAGTCTTTGCACTTGATTTGGGTTCTGCAATCAGCATGCATACGCTTATGACGGCACAGGTTTGAAAACTGAGTATAGGATTTATGGCAGACCTCACCTGTGTGTAAACGACAACAACAACAACAACAAAGCTCAGGATTTATGGTCATTCTTTTCCTCCCCACCACCACCACTTTTGATCCCACCCTTCTACTGTAAACAGAGTATCTGAAAGCTCTTACACTTTACATAAAAACAGTGCCATCCTGAACAAGTTTATTCAAAACTGGGATCTAATTCCCAGAACCCCTGGTTAAGACTGATGCCTATTGAAAAGACCCAATAATATGCAAAGAGCATGTAAAAAGCCACTCTCAGAATCCAGTTCGGCATTGATACAACAGAATGAGAAAATCCCCACATTTATTACCTATAAAAATCAACATTGGCATAGAAATGTTTTAAGTTTCATAATATTTTACAGCCTTCCACGCTGATATGCTCTGGCCAGTAAAATCTACAACACATGTGCATGCACCTGACATAGTTATGGTGTCCTTTTCATATTCAAGAGCTCCCAAGCTGCTGATCACAACTTTTTTTAAGCCTGTGATAGTGATGGGAACTGGGAAAGGACACAAAAAGCTCAGGCGCCTGTGTGACTCATTTGCACATCTCCAGGATTCTCACATTATTGAGCTTCGATGTGCAGAAACCCTGATTAAAAACAAGGTGTCATTACAGAAGAAAACAGGAAAATGCAAGAAACACTTAGGTGTTCATTGGAAAGGCAGCCACATGCTTTACTGCATTTGTTGCTCTTTTCAATGACTGTCTGAATAGTTACAGGGTCCCTGTACCATTATAAAAATATAATCATGACACAATACCAAACCACTCGAAGAAATAAGGCAGTGCTGTTCAATACATTGTAATCAAGGGTTTACTATGCTAATTGCTGTAGCTGGTGCAGTTGGGAATTCCCTGTTACTAAAGGACACTAGCTTCCCACTGAGATTTAATAACCTGAGAATTTCTTCAAGATCAGTGTTATTAATATTACTTAATCGCATTCTTTTAAAAAAACCAGCTTCGTCTGGTTTCGACACCTTAACTTTTGCTTGGTTTGTCTTATATCATAGGTTCTTGTCCTTCACACATCAAAGCCACGCAACAATGCACATTGTGAATTCCAAGACCTTCTTAACAATTATTTTCATGGTTTCAGACAGACTGACATAATTTACAATGGATCTATTTTAAGCCCGTAAAGGAAACTGAATTGAATGTATCCCATCCTGCACTCTTGGTTCCCATGAACTATAATCACGTCCTCTGACTTCCACTTGCACTGCTGCCGATGCTAACCTTCCTGCTCTTAAAAAGCTTACCCTTGAGAAACCTGCCTGCTTGTTGTCATGTCTCAGATGTTTACCCCTGTAGCTGTCTGTTCCCATCACAACAACAAAGGCGCCCATTGTTTGAGAGGGCCCCGATTCCACCTGGTGTGGATCACGTGGACCACATCCCTGATCAGACACCAGCACGAACAGCCTTTTCAGTACTTGGATAAAAGCCTAAGAGCTGTACAATGCAGGAAGAACGTTATCACCCTATATTAGCTGATGTTCCTGTACAGTTATCTTTTATTCGCAAGGAATACTCTGGCTAAAGAATTCTTTAAAAACAAACAAACAAATTTTGCTCTCAGGAGAATACAAGTGGGTTTGGATTTGTCTTCTAAGCATGGCAAGTTTTCCTTTGATTTGGGGCCACGTTCAAGTCAGGAGAAACATCTCTGAAATCTCGTCGAAATTAAATTGTTGGGTCAGTAAATTTAATTTGGAACTTTTCTTTTATTCTATGCCTAATGCGCTGCATAGTTTGTGCAAATGGTTTCCTTCTATCAACAGTCCCCTGAACTTTCAAGAAGCATATTCACTATTGATTTTTATGGCATTAATTCAAGCGCCTAAAGCTAAGCAAAGTTCTCGACTGGTTGCAGAATGATCCGCAGGAATGTTCTACAGTTGCATTGCTGAAACTAAAACAGGACTAGGCTGGCTTGGACTCATTCCTGGTGATTCAAAGAGAAATGTCCATGCTATTGTGCAAAGAGGTGGGACAGTCGTGGCTTGTAGGTTGGCAGAGTTGGAGAAAAGTTGTGAAATGGGTGGTTGAGTGTGAATGGTAGTGAAGGGAGAAATAAACTCTATTTGTAGACTGCCTTAGACCCCTTCCGGACATGCAGAATAATGCACTTTCGATCCACTTTCAATGCACTTTGAAGCTGGATTTTACTGTGCAAAATAGCAAAATCCACTTTCAAACAATTGTGAAAGTGGATTGAATGTGCATTATTCTGCATGTGCAGAAGGGGCCGTGGGAGGGTGCAGAGTGAAGGAGATGGCCCTCGGATTGGTGAGAGATATTACAAAAATCTGGCTGCTCTAATGAAGATAGGGTTGTTATCCTCCAGGTGGTGGATGAAGATCTCCCTCTATTACAACTGATCTCCAGGCGCCAGAAATCAGTTCACCCGGAGAAAACAGCCGGTTTGGAAGGAGAACTCTATGGTATCACACCCATTGAAATCCTTCCCCTCCCTAAACCTCACTCTCCTCTGGCTCTGGCCCACCCACCCCAAATTTAATGTATTTCCCATGTCCGGAGCTGACAACCCTAAACGATCTCAAATAGCAAAGCTAGGGAAGATTTTTCCCTGGTTAAGATTTTGGAATGATTCTGCCAATCTGAGCAGGCAAAGCTGGGCTAAATGTGCTGATGGTCTGATTGGCTATAAGACAACTTCCTATATTCATAACCCTGCGCCATAACTCCATCAGTCCCTTTGATTCTATATTACTGCAAATTCCATACAAGCTTTTGCATTAAGCCAAGCCTATGGAGGGTTGACCTATTCAAGCAACGGGCATTTAATCTGGCATCCCCCCCCCCCCCGGCATTTTAATAAGGATCTATATTCTACATTCTTACCTCTATTTCAGGTTTCCAAACCAGAGCTTTTGTTTCCTCACCTCTAGACTTGGTAACTATCTTGATCCAGAGCCCTTTGATATTGGCCCCTGACCTGTTCCGCCACCAACCCCTCCCAAAATGTTTTAAACCCGCAGATGTCCAGTACGGAGAAATTAGCTCAGAGTGAAAAGTTTGCATATTTTCTGCTTATTAAACAAATCATTGTTAAGTGGTATTTTTAATACGTTCCCTTTCTCTTCTGTTCCAGCATGTGGTTTCTATTTGGGTAAGCTGGAGGTTTTATGAAGGCAGGCAGTGTGTAATTACCTCTGTGTTGGTGAGATGGTGTTGGTGAGTTTTCTCCCAAGCTAGGGCAGCGTACTGTAACGAGAGACAGTTGCCATAAACAGATGGGGAAGGTACAGCATGGTGTGTGGCCTCTTTGCTGGGAACTAGATATCTCTGCTCGAGGTGACCCTCTACCCCCAGCCACAAGTGCTCAGAAAATCCTACCCTGACATGTGATCCTTAAATTCTTTTGTTCTGTAATTACATGGCAATTATTGATAATTGTCCTAAGGGGGGTGGGTCTGCCTGTCCATCACCTTGGACACAATCACAGTTACGCTTTTGGTTTTGCCGGCTCAAATTAATTTTAAAAAGCAGAGGAGGAGCATTTTTTCCAAGTAATTTGATTTTTTTTAAAAAAAAGTGGCGGACCATCTGAATTTCCTTTTTAAAAGATGAAACTGGAGCTGCAGCATATGAACGGTCTCTAGAAGGCTGGAAGCTATCCTTCGCTAATCATTTTAGCTTCACGAATACTAAAAAAAAGTCCGCTGTGTGATACTATGCAGAGAAAAAGAAATCATTAAAACGATGCTCGTAACTGGGCCCGGTTAATTATGCTTTTCGCTAGCTTCAAATAAGCCAAAGCACAAATAAATAAAAAATATCAACTGTTCCAGGGGCAAGCCCACGAGCCTCCGAGGGATTCTATTAAGCCATTAAAAATCATGTTGATATATTATTGAGACTGGAGGCTTACACAGATTCGTTCGACTGTTCCCTTGATGAATGTACAGTGTATGTTCCTGTATAGTGAAGAAGTTAATTCAAAAGCTACAGGAAGCTGATCGTCAGTTCTCAAGAGCCTGAACCACAAGTCCCCATGGGCTGATATGAAATTGCAGGCCAGCCCCTCTCTCCATTAAATGGGCTTCCTGTTTGACCCCACACCTTCATGCTGTGTGTCTGGGTTCCACGGCCTGCTTGTGCAACGTAACCAGCTTAAAATCTTTTTTAGCTGGGATTTCTCTGGAAGCTGTTCCTGCATTCAATATAAAGACTTGCATAATAAGGAAAACCGCAACATGTTGTTTAGTTTGGTATCAGAACAAAATGGAATTAGCAAGGATTAAAAGTGACCCGAACTCCTTCAGAGTGACATAAATAAATCATGGAAGCTGCAGGGAGGGGGCTTTTCACAACAGAAGGAAGATTTCCCCTACGGCTGCTACAAAAAACCAGATATGTGGGTCAACAGTGCATCCCTTTTCTTGCTTCATGTAATGTCTGAAGCCACTTCCTACTCGCATTCCCAATGTTTGTTTTTGTAACCTTTTTGTAAAATTTGGACAGGGACTGTTAAGTTTAATCAGTACACTGGGTTATACTAAACATGAGTTAAAGTTCTGGATATTTAATTATTACTGGTGGTAGCTATGGCCATGGGGATGGGAGAAAGGCGAGAGGGGAATTGCAGATATTTGTTTTCATCTTCATTCTACCTTTCCTCAAGAAAGGGTACTCAGGGGACCTAGGGGGAAGGGACACAGGGAATCTCAGAGTGTCCCAGTTCACTAAATTTTAATTAGAGATCCTCCAGGAAAGGGTACTTGAGACATTTTTTAAAAACAAGTTCTCAGCATCTTTAGATCTTCATGCCTTCATTTTAGATTCATCCTGCCTTGAAATGGGGGGAAAGCAACAGGAATATTTAGACTGCTGTGACTAGTTGAGCTGGACTTTTTTTTAGATGCTTCTGGTTGACCAGATACCTGCAGTTAAAGAACTATCAGGATGGTTCAAATCAATATGGGGAATTTAGTTTATTCTCCACTCCCATTCATTGCTTTTGAGCCCTTGTGAGTCTTCCCACAGATCCCAACACTGCTGTGACAGCAGAAAATGAAACTATTGGTTGCCACAGAAATTGGAAGAAACGTATAAAAATGCTTTGAATACGTGTTGGGAATATGAATATATTGACGGGTTTTTCTATTATTTATGGTTAGTAAAGCAAAAAAAATTGGGATACAAATACATTTAACAATTTAGACGATCTGAAAGACTAATATACAAATGAAACCAGAAGCTTTTCTTTTGGGTTTTATGGACAATTTGGGGAAAAAATATGGACCCTTGTTTTTACATATGATATTAGTAGAAAGATCACTGTTTGTACAAAAACTGAAATCTGCATCTTTACCTACTCTAGAAGAAACTGGTGGAGATGGTCAAAGTTACCTCTTCAATTAGAGAAAAGAACTTACCTAAATTCACTGACAATTGAAAACATCTGATAGACATTTTGTATAAAACAGGAAAAATGAACTGGTAATTTGTGGTTTTGAGAAGTAGAAGAACAAGAAGATAGCTGTCATAGAGAAAGGTGTGATTTTATTGGCAATAACACTGAAGAATTAAGTCTTTAACTCTAACTGAAGCGGTAATTGCATTAATTATGATTATATTTAATGAGCCCTCCCTTTTCTGTTTTTAACGTGGCTGTTTCGGTGTGTTTTTGGGTATTGCTTTAGTTTATCTTTCAAAGTCTTAATAGAAAGTAATTCTGATTGACTGAATAAAAAGTAATTAAGAAAAAAACAGAAAACAAAACTATTTGTCATGTACTTGTCAGCGTATACATACTACACCTAGCTATTAAATGACTTTTTCCGTCCCTTGACCTAGCCTTCCAAATTTCCCCATAGCTTCCTTTCTGTCAAGTCCTTTTTTTAAAAAAAACTTTCTTCTTTCAAATATTCATTTTTCTTGTGTAGCAATTCTTATCCAAATCCTTGAATGCTCATCTTTCCCTCTATCTACTGGACACAGCTTCTTCTGATCATGCCCACTATGAAATTTCTGCAGAGGTCCAATCGCTATTGAGCCCTTCTTGATTTGATTCCCAATCACTGTTCTCTTTTTCCTCAAAACCCCTTCTCTGGCAATGCTTATTTTAGCCTTCTTACATCTTGATTCTCTGTTACTTAACCTCCCTATGTCCTAGGACTTTGTTTTAGTCCTCATCCTTCCCTTGTGTGATATTTTAATCCTAAACTGACAATGTTCATCTGCCTCACAGAAGTTGGACTGCAAACTGTTTAATTCCCAGAACTACTGAACTATGCCAGCACCATCAGTCAGTTTTACAGCCATCTATACCTCATGTTCATTACAGGGTGAATTAACTGTGTTATGGGAATTCCTCTCAAATTAACAAATAAAATAGTTTTGCAGTGTTCAAATAAATATATAAATGAGCAAACAATAAGGATATGGCCTTTTACATGGTGCAAAATGTTATCCGAAATAAGATAAGTCTTAAAAATCAAACTAAAGATCAGCTGACAGAATAATAATCGTGAAGCAGGTAATTCCTCCACCAGAATTACGGGCTACCTCACACATGCGGAAAAGTTTGGAATGACCAAATGGAATAGAAGACTTTAAACATGAGGGGAAAATCAAGAATTTGGAGGAGAGCCTTGGCTACTGCAAGATGTAATGTGCTGCCATCAGCTCTGCTGGAGGGAAGATTTAAGAATATGGAACGTTCTAAAAGAGTTTGTTCATGTGATATGACTACGGTTGAAACACTTGACCATTCTTTGTTTCTATGCCCTAAATACAATAAGATATGCATGAAATACATGAATTCCATTTTCTTGCAATTTTCTTGTTCTCAGTGGCATGAGTGTTATAAGATACCCAATCTCCTGAACAGCTCTGATGTACTCTTTTATGAAACTGTTGCAAATTTTATACTGGAAATTAGTAATTTTAACTGTATTTCTTAACCTTGTTTTGTTTTAAATTTTTGTCCTGTTTTATATGCCAATAAAGGCTTGTGTGTGTGTGCGTAGAATTTGTCTTCTCATATTGGAGCAGTGGTGTGGAAAAGTTGCATCTGCCTACATTGTGTGAACCTCAGACAGCCACAATCCTTCACCACCACCACCATACACATTGGAAAGATACACACAACAGATTTAGTCCTTCTTTTGACTTCTTCCTTAAATCATTTAAAATTCCAGCAACGGGGTAGCTTCTGAAGTTGATCTGATACTATCCTACAATGGGAATCTCAGAATGGGAAGCATTACTGCACATGTTAAGTGATGCTGCTATTTTGTGACCAGCAAAGAATTTCAATGAGGAAAAAAATAAATCCAATAATCATGACAGGAAGCTCATTTGTATCATGACAAAGTTGGCTATTTGACTAGTCCCGTCCTCTGTAGCTTATTTTTCTTAGCAGTTTAACTTGGAGACAAGATTCAGATAAAAGGGACGGTGGAATCTTAGCACCTCCCCTCTCCATTTTATCACTATATTTTCATTAAGTAAAATATTGTATTGTTTTTTTATTTCCATGTAGAGGTTGCTCTAAGATTGCTACTGTTAGCTTGTCAGTTTAAGGTTTTGACGGATATGTTATTGTTATTATGTCATATAAACATAGTTAAAATGTTATATATAATATATTATATGTAATCGTATAGAATTATAAGTTGCAGTGGAGATAAATTGTAGTAGGAAGTGTAGGTTATAAATGCTATCTATAATTCATTTCGGGACATCTAATTAGGATAGAGGATGATACACAGTAAAGACTTCTACGACCATAATTCTAGGGGAGGGTAGCTAATGAAACACTCTGTTATGATTAGGTCAAGAAGGATTTTAGGTTGTGTTTATGCATAAAAAGCCTCACTTTTTTTGGCAGATTTTGAAGCCCCGTTTTTGAAATTAGCAATGATCTGAAAAGGCGCCAGATTTTTCGGTGGTTTGCTAAAGGGCAGCTCATTTTGGTGGAATCTTCTTACATTTTATTAGTCACATCCACCAGTAGCTCTTCTTTTCTTCCTGGGGCTACGTTAAGAAAAAATAAATAAACTTATAAAAGGTTCAAAGCATAATTAGACCTAGGCTGGGGGAAGCTTGCCAGAGCATATAATATAAAATGAGGTTATGAAAGTATTTCCAGAACTGCCCGTGGAGCCTCAGATACCCAGAGGCTTCTGACAAAAAAAACATGCAGGGAGAAATACCAGAGAGCTCTCCTCTAAAAGCTGGTCCACAGTGGAACCAAAAACAACATTCCTGTGGTGAGGGCTCAACTTTATGCCTTAATGTTTAAAGTTCTTACTGTGTAGAAGCCGGTTACCGTATGACGAAAGGCAGTGTGGTGTAGTGGCTACAGTGTAGGGCAACAATCTGGGAGACCTTAGTTCTAATCCGCATACTTTGGCAAATCTCACCTTGGGCCAGTCACCCTTTCTCAGCCTAATCTACTTTGCAGGGTTGTTACGAGGATTGCATGGGGAAAAGGGGACCATGTATGCTACCTTGAGTTCTTTGGAAGTAGAGTCAGATAGACTGAGGTACAAAGCTGACGTGTGTATCGAGGGTTTGGATTTGATGTACAGATGTTTCTATGTACTTTATGCATGCACTTATGTGCACACACATGCACAGAGGCTCAGGTTACAGGTAATGCCATAGTTCGTTGTTCCATGAGCAAGTCTCGGCTCATACACTTTCTTTCCCCCGTCTGCACTGATATTCCCTAACTTTGGCCAAACCCCCCCCCCCCATAGTTAAGGATACAGCTGAATCAGTAAACTACAGTTTGTGTCTGAAAAGAAAGGGGAGGGAACTGAACTGCAATGAATGAGAGGAGGTAGTGTGTGATCCTGAGGGTCATTTGTGGTGGAAAGTGATTTCAAGTCACAGGCACTTTAAAGCAAGCTCTTAGGGTTGTCAAGGGAAGAGAAGAATAGAGGTGGTGTTCCATTGCCTGCCTCTGGGTAGAGACCATGGACTTTTGTGATGGTCTAGCTGACCCTGCTGGTTTTATTTTGCTGAACCTGGGTCAATTAGTGACTTTCCCCCTTTAATCCAGGTTTCACATGCTTCCTGCTTGCCTGTATGAACTATGGCAAGCAGGAAGCGTTCTGTTTCCTCCTCTTCCATCCACCATTATGGTGAGTTCTGTAGGCAGCTGCCATTAGAATGGATTCTCTAGGTGGCCGCCATTTTGTGCCAGTATATTTGTGGGGGAATTCTCAGGTGGGGGGATTCTCAGATGCGTGTTTCAAAAGGAAACAAAGTGTTTCACGTGCGAAACATCCCGCGTCCTGTGACTGGGCTCCCAGCAATCCTGGATGGCCCCTGCAGACAGCGAGATAGGCAACACAGGTTCATTTAACCCATTTGTATTCCCTGTGCAGAAGGGACCACAGTTGGCATCACCAGTCTGGTCTGGACTGAGCAGCTTGAGAATCACTGGACAACAATGGTTATTCAACCTAGCTTGCTTCTGGGGCATTTTAACTTCCCACTCTATCCCACGACAAGTACCAGAGAGATCCCAAATAAATTCCACCAAGGGCTCCACAATATTAGAAGGATAAGCTAGGGAATGCTAAAGATAATATTTGCTTGAGAGAAAAAAGCAGAGTATGAAGACATTGGGTTAAACTAGAAACTATACTACTCATGATTTGATAAGTTAGAGTCCCAGTTACACCTGGACGAGTCCTCCAATGCTTTTTGGGCAAATCGCTTACAACAGAAGTTAGGAATAAGTAAGTGGCCTGCCAGAGTGGCAGATGATTCCTGATCTTGTACAAACACAATTGCTGGCTTTCCTGATCGTAGTCCCCTCCCAGCCATGCCTTTTTGGACCCTCTGAATTCAATAGAAGAGTCAATCTCTCGGCATGAGCACGCTTATCTGAGTGTGCTTCTTGCTTGCAAACAGAAAAAAAAAACAGAAACTTAGCAGTTAAGCTAGAGACTTACATATAAATGGCTTGACACTGCTGTGGATATGTTTGTGCTGTTTGAGGCCTGAAGAAGTGGCAAATGTTTTGCCACATTCTGGACAAGCGTGTGCGCGAGCCCCAACGTGCTGCGAGCGTATATGCCTCTGGAGGTTGCTGGGGTCCGTGAAAACCTGCTAGGAAATGAGTACTGATTAAACAAGAAACTTTGATGCAAACAAGGGGAGGGGTGGGGGACAGCAATTTCATAAGACTGTACAGGGACTAAGATCGGCAACGCAAGGGGAAAGGACAAGAGGTTTTCCTTCTTCTTCGATTATAAGTGGAAGTGATATCAGGTACATTTAAGTGTCATGGATACCAACCAGAGAACCCAAAAAAGTTCATTCATAGAAGTAAGGTGCTGGGAATCTCTACTAACAAATTCTCCACACCGTCACCAAACTACAACTCAGGTATCTTTGGAAGATGCCATAATGGCAACCTGTTCTCAAAACTGGTTTACGTTTGTGGAGTAGAAGTATATATTCTACAGTACAGAAAATACTAAGAGCTGCCCTGAGCATAACAATCTTCTAACAATTTTATTTGTTTCTTTACCTATTTAAGGAACTTTTGCCTGCTTTTCTCATTGAAATACTTAGCACTCAGTATGGCAACAGTTGCATTCAGACAATATTGTCTGTGCTTCAGTATTGCTCCAGTCAAGCTGACCAAAGCGATTCACTATCTTTCTTGCTGCTTTCTGACATTCATATTCATGATTGGGTATAATGCTAAAGGATGGTCCTGCACAGTTAATCCTCAGGAGTTCGTAACTACACTGTTTACTCACAGCTCATCCTTGCCCTGCTATAGCTCTGTGTGTCTGCAGCCATTCCCAGCCCTGGACTGATGCAACTCCCTTGAGCATGAATGGAAACCATCTTGGGTCATGACAACATGATCCCTAGGGAATTTCCCCCACCTTGTCTACCGTTTTAAGAGTTTTGTTAACCTTTATGAAATCAATCTCAGCAAGAAAAATGAATATGCATAATCTGTGGGCCTAACAAAATAAATAGCATTACCCAAGAAATACTGGCCTAACCTCCTACAAATAGATTATCTCCTCCTTATGCTTCAGTTACAACACTAAAGTTATCTCATAAACAAAGCACAATGTACTTTGAAGTACACAATATTATGCTGATATGCATCAAGGAGCCCTACCTGACTATTTTTGGCATTTGTACTGTGGCATTTCCTGTTGGCATATTAACTGCTTTCTTACGTCAGGTGAGAACTGATATGGCCACCAGTGTTTCTTCCACCCAGCTCTCCCAAACTTCAGGAAGAGATTCTGTTGCATCAGCATGTTCTCATACATGCAAAGTACATAATGTATCCTTCTCCCAAATTCTGACAACCAGATACCACTGTCAGAAACCCTGGATGATGTACCCATTGCTGGAATATGCCACCTCAGGCAGCAGGTAGGGTGGGCCTAACTTGGCACTAAAGCCTGTGCTAAATTTAAATCTAGACCTCATAAAGCATGATACATGTAACAAAAAATCCCAGGCACCCTACAAATTCACTGTACCTTGGCACAGTTTTCACATTCGTAGTGCTTCCCACTGTCATGTGACATCTGGTGACGTATCAAGTTGGACTTCCAGTTAAAGGCTTTGGGACACTGGTCACACTTGTACTCTCTTTCTTCGGTGTGCGATAGCATGTGCTTTTCTAAGCTATAAAGATACATAAAAGGGTTCAGGCATATCAGATATTTCTCCTGCTATTCTCAAGAAATAAAGAGATGAGGAAAACAGATGTTATTAACTCAGAGCCACAGTAATTGTAAAATAAATAAAATATATAATTCTACAAATCCTAGGAATGTAATGTTGTTTTAAATTTATCTTTACTGAATAACAGTGAATACATATTTAAAAATGCATACCTCCTATTGATTTTTGCACAGATTATATAATAGAGGCTCTTTGGAGAGACAGAATGTCTTTAGGTGTGTGCTGCTGCTGCTATGACATATGAACATAGTGAACACAGCCAATACACCCTTTCAATAACATGAAAAAGTGAAGGTGCTTAATTTGGTATCTTCTCCACCATCAACATTTGCCAATCTAGTGGGATGTCATTCTTAGCTATGTTCTGTCTACTGACTATTTTTCACTGTGTAAACCTGAGAGTGAGATTTATTTCTTTGAAATCTCTTCAAAGTCTGATTTGTCACTACTACATTTAGCAGTGAGTCACGTTTCTCATCTTAGTTAATATGACTGTTGTTTTCTTTCATAATATTTCATGTCAAATTTACTGTTGCTTTCATTGTTATTCCTCTACACAGATTTAAAGTAGTTCGGGGGAGGGGGGAGGGGTCCTAATATTTACATATGTTCACAAGCATGTAGATACTCCAGAAATCTCAGTATCCATCTCAGCTTTTTTTGAAAATATATGTGTGTGTGTGTGTTTCTGTATTCTTCTGCCTTCAATTGTTCCTGCCATATATCAGCTTTTAAATAATTTAAATGTTTTGCAGCCAGACTGCATTGGGTATAATTTTCCACCTTTTCTCTCTTACTCCAGCAAAGCAATTTATGATTTCTCTTCATCTGATTTTTTTTTCCTGGACTTTACTTCAAGTCTTCAATACCCTTTAGGTCTTCCTGAAGGATGTGTTTTCAGCTCAAGAAAAGCACAGTCGTCGTCCATCAGTTGGGTAAAATCCAGACATCTTTCCTCAAGGGTTGTTTTTTTCTTGCACCAGGTATTTCTTAGACCCAAAGTTCAGTTTCTGAGTCTGCACCTAATCAAGGGAGGGGCCACAGTTCCATATCAAGGACCTGTTTTGAATGCAGAGGGTCTTCGGTTTGGTCCCTCACATCTCCACTTAAAAAGATCAGGGAGAAGCTGATATGATCTTGAACTTTGTTTATGAAAGTGGCAGAAGCTGTCTAGATTCTAAATCTGCACCTCCTTTCAAAGGCCCCTTCCGCGCTTTCAAACCACTTTCACAACTGTTTGCAAGTGGATTTTGCTATTCCGCACAGCTTCAAAGAGCACTGAAAGCAGTTTGAAAGTGCATTATTCTGCATGTGCGGAATGAGCCAATGCTATCATCCTTACATTTACATGTAAGTTAAGCATTTTAGATAAGAATCATGGCTAAACCCGAAAACCATTCCTGACCCTGCCCATTGCTGCCACCCTAGATTATTTGTGTACTGGTCAAAGGCTTTCACGACCAGAATCTGCTGGCTGTTGTGGGTCTTCCAGGTTGTGTGGTCGTGGTCAGATGTCATGTAGAGAAACACATCTTAACACAACATGCTTCTGAATATGCCAGCCATAGATGCGGGCGAAATATTACATGCGAAAGCAACCAGACCATGGTCACACAGCTCAGAAAACCCACAATAGCCAGTATTTATGGATTACTTTGCAGTTGTGATATAGCCCTGTGGGTAGTTGACCTCTTGAAGCACAATAGATCTCAGGCAAGTGATCAGCTGACCCACAAGAGTTTCATATTACTGGCCACATGGTCAGCTGATCTCTGGAAGCTGATGGGGGAAGGCTGGATGAAGTATATTAAAAAGGATAATTTCCGAGAAAACATACATTGGCTTTGGCTGATAGTCTTAAGTGATCAGTCTGGCAAGCAAAGAAATACCCATGTAGCACTTAGGATCTTATTTAGGGTCCTTCATTTCACTGTTGACAAGTAAGGAGTTAATATTTGATTCCAGTTAATGTAAGCCCTTTTCAGATATTCTAAAACTATATAAAATATGTGCATGTACTATCATGACTTCATACTGTTTATATGTGAACAAGAATGAACACATGATTTCCACCTATGAGATCTGATGTCTTCAGCATATAATTTGTCGGTCCTGCCCACCAAGGAACTTTTAGCACACAGAGGCAGGCAGGACAGGGCTGACAGTTATAATCCTTATCCCTTTAAGATTCACGATTTTATGAGTGCTATATTTTAATGCCAAAGAAGCATCTTAATGTCCTAATTCCCATCATTGTATCCTAGTTCCCACGATTCTAACAAGGAAGGGCGGGGCTTGACTTTTCACAGGATTGTTTTCAAGATGCATCCAAGAAATTGCTTCCCTTTGCTTCCAGCCTGTGTGTATACATGCGGGAATACTTGGCCTTGTACGAAATGATTTTGTTAATAAGGAGAAGCCTCATGAGCCAAGCCTTTTCATATATGGGGTGTGAGAGGTGACACAAGTCCTTCATTTTATCAAGTCCACTGTAATTTCACGTGAGGGACCATATCATGCATGACCTACACAGTTTCTTCCGAAGGGACACAAAATGAATTCGTAATATTAATGTACAGAACAGTCTCTGTTCTTTTTGAAACAGTTAAAAGTCACATAATTCTGTTCCAAATTAATCTAAATTTTCCACTCAGAAAAGTGAAATTCTGCAACATGTATATATATGTTGGGCACTCATTTTACTGGCCTCAGAAGGAAGGAAGTCTATGTCAACCTTAAGTCAAAGTTACTTGAAACTGACTTTTGTCAGGATCAAACCCAGGTTGTGAGCAGAGTTTCAACGGAGATGCTGCAGCTTACCCCCCCTGTGCTATGGGACTTATATACAGTTACCCCTTCTACATCGCTAGGGTTAGGGGCATGGCGCCCCCCACAATCCGGAAAACGGGAAAAAAAATTGGCCCTCCCTTCCTACCAGAGAATAAGTATTAATTTTTTCTTTTTCTTTTATTTTAACTTTAACAAAGAAATTGTGCATATTTACAGTATTAAAAGATAAAACGTGTTAATATTATACAATAATATGCATATATTTTATGCATTTCTGAGTTTCCAAACTTTTTCTGTGTCGTCTGCTGGCCTTTGGGTGTCATCTGCAGCTTCTGCAAAACTTCCTGAAAATCCCCATTTAATTTCGTATGCTGACCCGTGATATATCAAAACCGCAATGGGGAATGTCACAATGTGGAAGGGATATCTGTATAGATTCGACACAACTTATTTGATTTGTCATCTATCAAGGCGATGAGCTCTGCAAGAAACTGCAGCTTCTCTTTTCTATCACTGGAAATTATACTCTGTCGGCTAGCAGGAAGAGGCCAAAGCTTAGGAGTAAAACCCACATTTTACATGCAGTTCTTAGGTTCAATTCCTGACAACACCTGTTAATGAATCTCAGGTACCAAGCGTTAGGTAAGATCATTTTCTACGTGAAAATAGTTTTCAGATGGGTAGCTATATTGGTCTGCAATAGAACAGCAAGATTCAAGTCCAGTAGCACCTTAAAATCCAACAATATTTTCCAGCATATAAGCTTTCTTCTGGACTCAAATCTTGCCTTTCTGTAACTGAGATCCTGGGGAGTTGCCATATGTCATGCCCTGATGGTCCGACCACGTAGCTGCTTTCCTCATCCACCTCGGGGGAGGTCTGGGACACTGTCTGTTGTCTGTTACTGATGCTCCTGTCAAGAGTCCGGGACTTGTCCTGGGTATCTCTCTCTCTCTCTGTGTGTATGCCTCTCTGCGCTGTCTCCCTTATCTCTCCTTGCTGTTATGTAAACAACTAATTATGTTACACCGTCTGCCTCAACTGGATCTACCTGGCTTGGGAGGAAGGGGGGATCTTGAGGGTATATCACTACACTGCCTCTCATGTGTTTTTAGATCTGTCAGTAGACTCATATTTGCTAATATCCTGAAG
Organism: Sphaerodactylus townsendi; assembly: GCF_021028975.2. Taxonomy (NCBI): domain Eukaryota; kingdom Metazoa; phylum Chordata; class Lepidosauria; order Squamata; family Sphaerodactylidae; genus Sphaerodactylus; species Sphaerodactylus townsendi. Next base: position 96,488,235 of record NC_059432.1, read on the forward strand.
GTTCAATAAAGAATATCATGTACTAATCCTCAGTTCTTCAATTAAGTCTATTGTCCCTGGGTATGATATCATGAATCAGAAACAACAATACTGAGACACATGAACCAATGTATAAAGCAGCTCATGCTCACTCTGTGGCTTTTGACATTTTCCTATATTAGTCCAGACATTGAAAAATTTCAGAAATCGGACAATCTCTGCACAGTTGCTTTTATTTTAAAACACCCAATTCCTACCTTTGTACATCTGAGAACACTTGATCACACTCCTTGCACTCTTGGATGTCTTGCATATCATGGAGATCGTTCTCCTTGTCAAGCTTTGGCTGAAATTCCTCTTCCACCATGGAAAATGCTGAGTGAGGTGTGCTGCATGGGAATTTCTGATGGTCCACCAGTTCTGCCTTGGACTCAAACAACTGGTCACAGTCTTCGCACTGATATTGACGCTCCTCTGTAAGGACAAATTGGTCATTATTTTCAAAAGGCTTCCCTGAATGTAAGAAGCTAAGTTTGCCTTGAGAATTTATTATTAGGGAAGTTTGGGTATAAAATGTGATAAGTGCCAAAAGAAATTGCTGACCATGAATATCTGGAGCCATTGTTTCATGGGAATAGTCTTCAGTCTTCATGAACAGAAGGAGTTCTTCCCCAGGTTCAATATCTCTTACTACTCTATAATATATCTGAAAAACAGAATTGCAATAATAATAATAATAATAATAATAATAATAATAATAATAATAATAATAATAATAATAATAATAATAATAATAATAATAATTGTGCAAAGAAGCTGATGAAACTGTAGATCATGTCCTCAGCTGCTGCACAAAGATTGCCCAGACTGACTACAGAGACACAACTCAGTGGCCAAGATGATCCACTGGAATTTATGCAAGAATTACAACATAAGAACAGCTAAGAACTGGTGGGAACATTGTCCAGAGAAAGTAATGGAAAATGAGAAGGTCAAGATCCTGTAGGACTTTCGAATCCAAACGGACAAAGTGTTGAAACACAATACACCAGACATCACCATGATCGAGGACAAGAAAGTGACCATCATCAACAAAGCAGTCCCCGGTGACAGCAGGGACATTGAAAAAGAACACGAGAAGGTCACTAGATACCACGATTTGAAAATCAAGCTTCAGCGTCTATGGCACAAACCAGCTGAGGCCGTCCCAGTGGTAATCGGCACGCTGGGCGCCATCCCGAAAACACTAGGGCAGCACTTGAAACATCTTCGAATTGACAAAATTAACATCTGTCAAATTCAGAAGGCAGCCCTGCTTGGATCCGCACGAATACTACGCCGATACATTACAACTTCCTAGGCCTCTGGGTGAGGCTCGAATTGTAATGAAGGCCAACAACCAGCTAAAGATCTGGCAGCTGTGAAATCTACTACTACTACTACAACAACAGCAGCAGCAGCAGCAGCAACAACAATAGCAATAATAACAACCATAACAACAACAACAACAACAACAACAACAATCTGTCAAATTCAGAAGGCAGCCCTGCTGGGATCCGCACTACTACTACTACTACTACTACTACTACTACTACTACTACTACTACTACTACTACTACTACTACTATAAGGAAGGAGGAGGAGGAGGAGGGGGAGGAGGAGGAGGAGGAGAAGATATGCTGAATATTTCCTGGACTGTTCCTAAAGCTGTTTTGCTTTGAGTTCTTATGCAGTGAAAAAATATATTTTTCCTTAAAAAATATGTTGAAAAATGTGTTTTGTGACAAGGAGAAGATTGTTAATGCCCACTGCCAATTCACAAATCTTTCCTTGATATAAACCGTACAGGCAATTGAGTGAAAAACATTATTTACAGGTCTGCCAATGGAGAAACAGATGTATTCAAACACAACTTTTTTTGGTTCAAATTCACAACCATAGGATATAATATGCATGGCTTGACTTTTCTCTCAGTTTTCAGAAGCAGAGTTGAATGGTAGTTCCATGGAGGAAATCACTTTGAAGCCATGTGCAGAAGGAGAATCTAGTCAAAATTTGGTTATCCTATGACTATTCCACGCATGCTGGACAGCCTCTGAAGATGCCAGCCACAGATGCAGGCGAAACGTTAGGAACAAGATCTACCAGACCACGGCCACACAGCCCAGAAAACCCACAACAACCAGCTGTGAAAAACCTTCTCTGCTCAAACTCCAAAAAGTCAATTCCAGTTAGAAGAAGAACAGTTGGTTTTTATACCTGCTTTTCTCTGCCTTTTGAGGAGTTTCAAAGTGACTGACAATCACCTTCCCTTCCCCTCTCCACAACAATCACCTTGGAAGGTAGGTGAAGCTAGGAGAGTTTTGAAAAACTGTGACTAGCCCAAGGTCACCCAGCAGGCTTCATGTGGAAGAGTGGGGAAACAAACCCAGTTTGCCAGATAAGAATCCGCTGCTCATGTAGAGGAATGGGGAATCAAACCCACTTCTCCTGCTTAAGAGTCCACTACTCCTAACCATTCCCCCATGCTGGTGCTACACCTGTATGCCATACTGAGTATGGTTGCCCAGGAGGAACTACAGCTTTAGAAGGTAGAATCATTCATCATTCATTTATTAGATTTATATCCTGCCTTCCCCTGAAGGGCTCAGGGCAGCTTAACAATAAACAAGTCCACAAAAAAGATTCTGGGGCATTAAACTCTGCTGAGACCTCTCTCCAAACCACACCCTACCCAGGCTGTACCCCAAAATCTCCAGGAATTTCCTAACCTGTAATTGGCAACCTGAATACTCAAATATATTTCTCAAAAGTTTGACTTGGTATAAGGCAGTGGGTGTGGAACTCATTTGTTACAAGGGCCAGATATGACAATAAATGTCACTTGGTCAGGCTAGGCCCTGGGAGGGTGGTGGATGCCTTAGTTCGTGAGCAGAGGTGGGATCCAGCAGGTTCTCACAGGTTCCCGAGAGTAGGTGACTAATTATTTGTGTGTGCCGAGAGGGGGTAAATAATTGGTGATTTTGCCACGTGATTTTTGCCTTAGTTACGCCCCTCCTCTCAGCAGTAGCGCGCAGAACTTGAAGCAGTCTAGCAGGAGGTGCACCGGCGTGCGTGACAGCCTGCGCCTGCGTGCATTCGTTTCCTGCCCAAGGACCGGCACAGCGGCTGCATCCTTGCCACAGCCCCGCCCAGGAATGCCCCACCCTGGAATGCCTGGCCATGCCCCCGCCGTGCCCCGCCCAGCCCCATTGGCGCTATGCCACAGTTTGAATCCCACCACCATGGGAACCTGTTACTAAAATTTTTGGACCCCACCACTGTTCGTGAGCGGGCTCACCAGCACAGATTGGCACTGTGGGAAGGGTGGCTTGGCAGGTCAGATTGGAAGAGTGGAGTGGCATCCTGGGTGGGGTGGGGGATTTGCCTCAGCTGTGGAGGGGGGGCTTGTCTCAGCTGGCTGGTGGGCCTGATAAGCCCTCTCACGTGGCTGGATCTGGCTCACAGTCCGCATGTTTGACACTCTTGATTTACACGGTTTTTTACACGCATTTTGAGCTTTTCTGGCACTGCTGAAAACAATTTAAATACATAATCCACCTCTTCTCAAAGGCTCAGGGGATAACAAATGAAAAAAAAAGCGTTACAAATGGGCAAATCAAAGAGCATAAAATTAAAGCACTGAGATATAACTTCCCAATGTTGTCCCAAATAAACTGCCTCAACCACCAAAAAGCTGGTAAAAGGCCAAGGACAAAGAATTCCATAACTGCGGATAAGCCACTGAGCATGTCTCCAATTCACTGAGGAATGTAAAAAACAGGTGCCAATGTGAACTGATCTTCATATCACTCTCTTGCAGACCAAATGAGAATTCTAGACTGGGAATAAACCAAGGTCCAGAACCCCAGTTTGTGGGAAGACAACAAACTTTAGTTGGCCCAGGCAACTGTATTTCGACATCATAGTAAAATAGCATGAAATGTATATAATAAGATATTTGCTCCCCTAATAATCGACTTCACTAAGCCTTTCCCATTTCAAACTACTTTTTCTAGAGCTACCTCATAGGAACCCGGAATAAATCCTAGTGAGGTGGCTATGTCCTAATAAGAATGTAATAATATCAGTAACATATTCAAGATCACCATGCACTCAAGAGGACACCCCAAGTTGTGATCAATTGAGGCCTCTACAAATGGTTTTAAGAAACCAGAGCGTTCTTTCTTGACGATTATTTCTAAAAGCAGGGTCTACGGCCTATGGCTTCAGAATTAAAACCAGGCACAGTATGGAATCAACAGAAACCAAATCTTTCTGAAACAGAAAACCAAATCTTTAAGTTAAGACACATTGGAGAAATAGGCGGGGTGCTAGAACAACCAACTAAATTGAAGTCCAGTAAAACCTTAGATACCAACAAGAATTTCTGGGAATAAGGTTTTGAGAGTCAAATCTCTGTTCATCAATTAAGAATAACCAGTATATAAGGGGAATGGAAGGGAAAAATTTTTATTGGACTAACAGCCCAATCCAGAGAGGCCACGTGCACAGGGACAGTGCCACACTGGCACCATCCTGACCCCTCCAAAGTTAAATAAGAGAACCCTTTATATCCCCCGTAGGGGAAATCAGAGATGTGCCACAAAAATCATAGAGTATCTCCGAGGCCCCCTGCACGGGTGCACGGGTGCTAGAAGAACAGGGGAAGCCAACTACAGTTGGCTCCACCCCTGGGGACACTCCTGCTAATCTGATGCAGTTTGAAAGCACTGACGTAGAGCTGGGCGCCGTGGCATGGCTTCCTAGGGCCCAGCAGCAGCTAGGCACCAGCGGATTTGCCCCTCTGCCAGGGTAAATGCCTTGGGAAGAGTAAATCTGCCAGTGTAAGCCCACGCCACTTCCAGAGGGTAATTTTTGCCCTCCGTCTGGATTGGGCTGCCCAGGTCACAATGTGACGTCATCCCATCAGTCAGTAGTGACCTGGTGCTTGCTTAAGGGACTACCTTTATCTTTAAAGGCCTTCTTAGAGTTGCTTTACAGAAAGGAAAATGACAGAGATGAACAGCTGCCAAATTTGAGCCATGCACAGATCTATGACAGTGTACTAGAACAACTGCACAGAGTGCCTCTGAATATATTTATTGTGAGATCATCTCGTGTGTGCCTCTTTCTAATAAAGGACTCACAACAACCAATGTCTGGCCTACGGAAAATTTTTGGACTATCACCGTACATGTCCATTATCAGTTATGCTAAGTCATACATTTTCAGTTATAAAGATAGATTTCTTATCCTGCCCCTCTGACGGCGCCTGGCTCTGAATTTTGACACCATTTGGCCCTTTAAAGTGGAAAACATTGCAGGCCCCTGCTCTAAAAATAGGGCAGGAACTCTGTTAAACTCAAATGCCCCCTTCCCCTCCCTCCTTTCCCTTGCATGCCACCCCTCTTCCCTTCCCCCTCCCTTGCATGCCACCCCTTCCTCCCTCCCTTCCCTTCCCTTGCATGCCACCTCTCCCTCACCCCTCACCCCTCTCCCTCCCTCCCTTGCATGCCACCCCTCCCCACCCTCCCTCTCCTTCTTTTGCATGTCATCCCTCCCTCCCCTCCTTTCCCCTCTCCTCCCTCCTTCCCCTTGAAGGCCACCCTTCCCCCTCTCTCCCCTCCCCCTGCTAGGGTGGGCGGGGCATGTCTAGATGCGTTGGGCTAATAACAATTCTGTCTCATGAAAAAAATTAGTCCCTAAAAGCTATTGCTAACCTGTTCTTCTATAAAAAATAAATCCTCTTTTTTTAAAAAAAGTAACTTTGCAACAACTATTAAAACTGAAACGATACAATAATTGAAAGTAAAGGGATATAAGAAGAAGCTTTCCATCATTGTTTGCTTTCAGTTATTGTTTGCTTTCAGCTGTAACTTTATAAAGGAACTTCCAGAGTGATTTCCCAGAGAGGAGACACTCAAGTCATTCATTCCCAGAGCTAACATCCCCACAGTTGACAAAACGTGACTGAATATTCGTGCACTTCTACACTAATTCCAGTAGGTGGCTCTAAAACCTTATTGTTTATTTTCTCAGAAGCGGCCCTGACCACAACTATGTACTGACCCCCCCCCCAAAAAAAACCCCTACGAATACCTTAATGAAGAGTATTACATTTCTTCACATTTGTTTGCTTCCTTCTTTTCTTTTTCATTTTTGCCAGTTCTGTGGTTTGTTTATTTTTAGAATTAGCTTCTCAATCACCTGGAGATGGCATGTCCCATGTATCATGATGTGGGCTAAGTCTGTGCATGCCACACCATTTCCAGAGGACCGCTGCTTCTCCATAGACAAAAGTCTGAAGGAGAAAAGGCATTTATAATCAAATATTTGGGCCACCGACTACTGCTAGCTATGGGCTTTCCCAGTGAAAATAGGAACATGAGTTTCTCAGTGTTCCCTTCCCCCAGGACTGCCAACTCCTTTTTCCTCCTTGAGGTTTCTAAAGCCAGAATTCTCTCAGCCAAACCATCTTTGGGGTTTATAAAATATATCTTTTCTCCGCTTCCCTGTTTCCACACATACACAAAAGATAAATGCTTCCAAGTAGCATGTTTCGTTCTGGAAATCTATTTCCCCCAAGAACACAATGCTATTCTCTCCACAATCTGAATTACTTCTTTTGTTGGCAGCTCTCAAAAGTTTAAGTTATTAGCTTCCTTCCCAACAGCATGCTGACATTTGAATGGTGACATATTAGAACTTCACAGCAAGGTCTTGCAAAGAGAAACCCTGCCTTAACACGTACACCAAAAGCTTTTTAAAAAAAGAGGTTGGTTGTTTTTTTAGAGGAAAGAAAACACTGTGATATTGCAGATTTCGTTCAGTCTGGTTCTATTTGACTTAACCTGAACAAATCAAAAATAGGGAAGAAAACAAAACAGCGACATAACTGAAGCCCACTAGCCCTGTCTCACATTTTCTAGGGAAGTTAAAACCATGTCTAGATACCATATAATGCAGTGATGGCTAATCTTTTCAAGACCAAGTGCCCAAATTGCAACCCAAAACCCACTTATTTATTGCAAAGTGCCAACACGGCAATTTAACCTGAATACTGAGGTTTTAGTTTAGAAAAACAGTTGACTCTGAGGCATGCGTTACTCGGGAGTAAGCTTGGTGGTAGTCGGTGGCTTTGCTTTGAAGCAACCGTGCAACTCTTCCAACAAGTGAATCACAACCCTAGGAGGGTTTACTCAGAAGCAAACCCCATTGCCAGCAACCAAGTTTACTCCCAGGTAAAGGATCGCGCTTTAGTTCTTTGCATGAAAATCAGTGGGGTTTAACAGCACTTAACAGGGTTACCTACACTGCCTCCCCAAAACTATGTCTTGGGTTTAATGCTAATAATCGAGCCCAGCAGCCCAGGCCAGCCTAGATATGTGGGCGGGGCGGGGGACTCTGTGTGTGCCCACAGAGAGGGCTCTGAGTGCCACCTCTGGCACCTGTGCCATAGGTTCGCCACCACTGATCTAATGCAATCCTGAGCAATTTATCCATATAATGCAATCCTAATGCAATACATCCTATAAGTTCACTGAAGTCAGTGGGGTTAGTAGGGTGTATAACTTGGCTGAGGATAGCACTAATAATAATCTATATCAAGAATAAACAGAATTAGAGTTTAAGAGCCAGAGAGAGAGAGAGAGAGAGAGAGAGAGAGAGAGAGAGCTCAGTCACTTCATAATCCTCAACACATTTGGGCCAGGATACAACTCCTAACTGCAGCTACTGAAACAATTAGGGTTAGGATGAGGAGCCAGAAATGATCTAGACTGAAATCTGATGAACAGGGTCGCCAGTTCTAGTTTGGGAAATACCTGGAGATTTTGGAGAAAGAGCTTGGGGAGGCCGGGGTTTGGGAATGGGAGGAACCTCCATGGGGTATAATGCCATAGGGCCCATCCTCCAAAGCAACCATTTTCTCCAGGGGAGATCACTTGTAATAGAAGGAGATCACTAAGCGCTATCTGGAAGCTGATGAACCTGCAGTGGCCAACCAGATGCATCAAAGAAACCCATAAGTAGGGTTGAAGGAAACAGCCTTACATAAGGCAAGAAAATTCTGATGGTCAGGCCAGACGTCCATCCCATCCAGCTTCCTATTTTGCACAATGGCCACGTAGATGTCTAAAACACACGGAGGGCAGAAAGGCAATCCCATTTCTCTGCTGTCTTCCAGAAATTGGTACTAGTGGCATGCTGCCACTGATCATGGATAGGCCTGTCTTCCACATATCACATTCTTTTTCAAAGACCATCTAAACTAGTGGCCAACACCATGTCACGTGGCAGTGAATTCCATAACCTAAATAATACACATCGTGTAGGAGACAAGACTTTCTTCGGTCCTTCCTGACCGCATGGTCGATCAGCTTCATTGGGTGGCTTGAATTATGCTGAGCAATGGAGAAAACACTTCCCCCATTTGCTTCCTACCACACTGTGCATTAAAGAACTAACTTCTACTAAGGGTCCTCCCCACCAATAATCATCCTAGTTTTTGTGATTCTTTTCCTAAAACATCTATAAGTCATTTTCCTTGTGTTTTACAGCAAATGTGTTTTACAGCAAATGTGCATAGTAAGTCAGTTTCATGATAATATTTGAGACGGAGTGAAAGAGAAGGATATGCCACAGGAGGTGGTGATGGCCACTAACCTGGATAGCTTTAAAAAGGGCTTGGACAGATTTATGGAGGAGAAGTCAATCTATGGCTACCAATCTTGATCCTCCTTGATCTCAGATTGCAAATGCCTTAGCAGACCAGGTGCTCAGGAGCAGCAGCAGCAGCAGAAGGCCATTGCTTTCACATCCTGCATGTGAGCTCCCAAAGGCACCTGGTGGGCCACTGCGAGTAGCAGAATGCTGGACTAGATGGACTCTGGTCTGATCCAGCAGGCTAGTTCTTATGTTCTTATGACTACAGTAGTACTGGTGATAGAATTGCCAATTCCATGCAGGGAAGCCCTGGAGATTTAGGGACCAGTGGCATAGATCCAGGGGGGGTGGGGGATGCATGACACACCGGGCGCGCACCCCTGCAGGGCGTGGTATGGCATTCCAGGGGTGTGGCATAGCGTTCTGGGGTGTTCCAGGGTGGTAGCGGATGAAGGGCTGGCAGTGGCACAGGGCGCACACGTGCCCTGGGCACAGTTCCCCCTTGCTCCACCCCTGTTGGGGACAGACCTTGGAAAGGTGGGGTTAGGGAAGGTAAGAGAGCTTTCACCCTCTGATGCTGTCATTTCCTCCAGGGGAACAGATCCAGAGGTGTATATAGGGAAAATGTAGCCTGGTGTAAAATCTGAGCTCCCCCTTTAAGGGTGGCCACCTTCTCCCACCACGACCAAACAACTTGTTTTGCACCAGGTCGTCAGGGAAGGAGGAGGAGCATGGGGGTGATTTTCTGCCCCCCACATGACTAAATGGCCACAGCCCAGCAGTACATCCCTGAACAGATCTCAGTAGTCTAAGTATCGGTTGTCATTCCAGGAGAACTCCACCCTGGTGATGCCACTGTTGAGTTTGCACACTGGGCATTTGAAAAGGCAACTGCCCATGAACGGCAAGCAGGAGAGCACAGAGTTAATTGGACGCAAGCGCTTTTTCGGCTTTAACTTGACATTTATCGTGTCTTATGAAAACAGGGCTCAAACTGAGCCAGCCCGACTGGAGCAACAGCTGCCCTCCTGCAGGCTTCCCCACACAGCTCTGCTAATGCACCTCAAGCCCACTGCACAGAACATAATTTTCTCATGAGCAGATACTGCCAATTGTGACAAATGACACTGTGAGCTGGTGGTGCGGACTTTGATTCACTAGGGGCCAGGTTGGGACAACCAAATTCATTTGATCCGAGGCTGAAACAGATTTAAATAAGGCCGGCTTTTAAGTCCCGCAAATAAATCTGATGTCAACGTCGCACGCACTGAATATTTGCTTTAAGCAACACTTGCTTTTCCATTTATTAAGATAAATGTATTTAAATCTGACTTTTCTCCAAAAGTCTAATGGCCTCGGTGCATTTGAAAGGGAATAGTAAGTTATGGGCTGATCAGCACAAGACATGACTGAACTGCTTACTTACAGAGTCCGGGAAGGAGGAGGGCAAGATGTCCAGGTTGCACACAATTGGATTCCATTGAAGTCCCAAATGGCTGACCTTACAGTGGTAAGCAAACAACCCAAACACTGGAGTTTCTCTTGACTGAAAAGTGCTATGTTTGTACAATAGGAAAGGTCGGTCTGTGCTGACTGATCGTTCATACATGCAAGTAACCACCAGGCGCCTATACAGGCCGTGAAAAAAGGAAACACTTGCTTCACTGACAGTCAATTGTTTCCAGGCCCAATTAAAAATGGTGGTGATGACCTTGAAAATGTTGGAATAAGCGACTTCTGCATGCCTGGACACTGGGGGGTGCTGTATCTCACTCTAACTGTGATGTTGCCTCTCTTGTTTGCGCTCCTTGTCTGGGCCAGGAGACCGCCCACTAACTCCCTTTCTTCCCCATGCTGTCTTCACTTCTGCTCTAGCCTTTGACCCGAGCGCATGGTCAATGGCAGCCTGCTCAGTGGGGCCTTTGCCACTGCAGCATCCTCTCACCTCCACACACGTGATGGCGCGTTAGTTGTGCCCACTTGTCGTACGGAAAGTAATCTCTTTAGACTAGGGTTCTTTCTATCTACCTTTTCTTGAAACAAAGTTGTGAACTGAAGTTGCTTGAATAAATGTAAGTTTTACCTTTTACATTTATGTCTCTGGAGATGTTTCTACAAACTGCATTCACACACACTACTGGGCATATCCATGACTCTAAACAAAATCTAACAGAAAATGCCAAATGCCTTATGGAACCAGGTGTGGAAGTTCACCACCACCCTTAAGAGCCTAACTGTGGTCTGAGGCCTTCAAGTGAAGTAGCACAGTGGCTAAGAATTGTGAGGTGGGAGAACCCAGTTCAAATTTTGTTTCTGACACTTGGGGACAGCCCATGCTGTTCCAAGTTTCAGCTCCCCATCTGCAGTATGGAGGATAACAATGCTGGCTTGCCTAAAAGTGGTGAGAACTGGAAGTATTTTATAAATTCTGAGCATTATCATTCAACTTTGTGTCCACACTGGCAGAGGAGAGGTTGATGGATATGAAAGGCAGACGGTTTTCAGTTCTTTTACCTAACCTATGGGACCCTCTGACTCCGTATGACCGCCCCGTTCCCTCACAATTCATGAAAACACTTCTGCAAAACACGACTGAACTGCTTGCTTTTGTTCACATTCTGAATGTTCGGTAAATTGCTTTCATTTCCTTTTATTGTCGTTTGATGTGGGTTTTCAAAAATTGCTTGATATTTTGTTAACAATCTCTTTGTAAATTCAGTTGTGTAAACCGGACTGGGGAGCTACACACGTCCCACGAAGATGAGAGATGGATACTTTAAAAATAATTTTCAGACTGGTCCTTAGTAGTGGAGTGGCTGCTGTGTCCTCTAATTGTGGTGTGCACAACCATGCTGTGTAAAGATTCCCATGCTGCTTTGCTGCCTGGGGTAGGAGCGGTGACTCGCAGTTCTCCTGACACACCCTTCTAGACCCATTGATTCCAGTGCAATAGCAAAGGTTGCCATTTGCGCACTGCAATCACAGACATTGTTATATCGTACTACAGCTGAGTAAAGCAACAGGTTTCATGAAGAAGAGCATACAGCGGTATATACCCTGTTTCCCCGAATATAAGACATCCCCTGAAAATAAGACATAGTAGATGTTTTGCTGAAGTGCGAAATATAAGGCATCCCCAGAAAGTAAGACGTAGCAAAGTTTTTGTTTGGAAGCATGCCCGACGAACAGAACACAGAAAAATGAGACATCCCCTGAAAATAAGACATAGTGCATCTTTGGGAGCAAAAATTAATATAAGACACTGTCTTATTTTTGGGGAAACATGGTATATACAGGAGTTAGATCTGATCATCCTTTCCACTGGAGGAGGTGCCTTCTGCCAGCGGAACGGGTCTTCTGATCCAAGACACTGTATTGTGTTCTTCCAAATGTTCCCTCCACTGGAGAAAAGTGGCTCTATTAGTGGGCTAAATCTGCAGAATCCAAGGACTTCATTCTAATACAGTTGTCCCTTCCACATCGTGACTTTCCCCCTCTCGGTTTTGATATATCATGGGTCAGCATAAGAAGTTAAACGGGAATTTTCAAAAGTTTTGCAGAAGCCGCAGATGACATGTGAGAACCGGCAGATGACACAGAACAAGTTTAAAAACAGAAATGCACAAAATATATGTTTAGTGTATTGTCGAAGGCTTTCACGGCCGGAATCACTGGGGGGCTGTGTGGTTTCCGGGCTGTACGGCCGTGTTCTAGCAGCATTCTCTCCACACAGCACCCCTATATGTTCAGTGTTGTATAATATCAACATGTTTTGTCTTTTAATACTGGAAATATACACAATTTCGTTTTAAAAATTAAAATACAAGAAAAAATAAAAAAAAATTAGACTTATTCTCTGGTATGAAGGGCCCCCCAAACAATTTTATGTGGATTTCCAGCGTGCTGGGGGTGGGGATCCTGCAACCCCTAAACCCAGCATTGTGAAAGGGATAACTTCATCCCTAATACACAGGGAGAGCAATCTTCACCCTTGATGTCCAGAGGAGAAATGCATGCTGAGCCCATCTGTTGCTGTGGCTTTCACAACTGGAGAATTTGCTACTTGGACAGGAAACAATTTGACTTTTTTTTCCTTTGAAATGATAAGAAGAAGGAGACGCAGTACAATTTTGCCAGTTAATCACAAGACTTCCAAAATATGCAATTAACAACTGCCCTGCTGTGTCAAAGGTCAACTGAGTCTGGTACTATGATTCCAAAAGTGGAAGATCAAAACCATAAAGGCAACACTTCTCCCCAGTTTTCTGTCCTCAGTATCTGCTATTCAGAGGTATACTTCTTCTGAACAGGGAAGTTGGTCTTCATGGTCTTGAATTCATAGTCTTGCTGTTTCTGGACACGCAAAGAAAATATTTATTTAAAAAACTACTGAATAACCTGTCTAAAAATGCCTGTACCAAGATGAAATTTAACAGGATTTAAATTAGAGCAGGATGAAATTACATAAAATATTACATTGCCGGCGGTTTTAATTTTGGTTGAGACAGGCATTCCTAACGTTACATAGTTCTTCCTCTTCTTTTTTTTTGTTGAAAGCATACAGAATTACTCTCTTGTGAAAGGCAGGGAAATTTCTTCTTCACCTAGTGTAATTGGAACGGTCTTTCTTAAAAAAAATAAAAGCTACAGAATACTAGCAAAAACTAGAGGTGAAACGGGCACTCCATGAAAATAAGAGTCAATAAATAACTTTGCAACGGGTATGCAGTTCATACTAGACTCTCTGTGCCCTCGGATTCAAACCTCAGAGTATTTATTCCATAGTGCTTTGACTTCAAAATGGTGTTTCTCAAAATGGGAGTCATATGATTTGCTACTTAACTGTAGCTCCAACCCTTCAGTTGTATAGTAGCTCTTCATAAGAGGGACTATTACATTTATAAGATGACCTCTAAAACTTCAGAGAGCTCTATGGAGAGATGGAACAGACATTTTCCATGTCAGAAAGACGAGGTGGCTACTTTTGGTTATTAGAAGGGAATGTATGTCATCTAGTGAAAGACCAGCTGGGCATTTCTAAAAAGAAAGGAGTTCCAGCTAAGACAAATCTGAGAGCCACAGTTTCTTCCTGATTCTTTCTTCCTGAGAATCCATCTCCCTCATTTCAGATATGGCTATATGAATTTATTAAAGAGTAAAAGAAGCACTATTTCATAGGAAAATATAAAGCTGGTATACACAAAGGCCCCTTCCACACATGTAGAATAATGCACTTTCAATCCACTTTCAATGCACTTCGCAGCTGTGCGGAATAGCAAAATCCACTTGCAACCAACTGTGAAAATGGATTGAAAGTGCATTATTCTGCAAGTGTAGAAGGGGCCAAAGTCAAGCCATTGATTGTCTAGCTCAGCACTGTCTATTTTGACCTTATAATATTTCAGAGCAATTGGTCAAATAGGAGCACCTTACTTTTTTTTAAAAAATGCAATCACTAGTTACATGGAGTCTCAGTTCTGATCAGAGAATTCTGTTTAGTACAGGTACCTGCTTAGTACTGCCCTTAGTGCATTTCTAAGATGACAGCAAGCAGTATACTTTCAAGCTAATCTTTACAATCCCAAGGGCTAGAAACTTGATTATTTTAAACAAATCTCACACTTTGACTTTGCACGATACAGTTCCGGAAGATACACAACCACGATGGTACCAGTTATCACATTTGCATCCTATCTACCTGTAAAAAACTCAGAGCAATTGCTTTCACCTTTACCAGTTTATCCTCACAACAACCACCTCATAAGGTAAGCTGGGCTAAGATTGCTCAGCTCAATTAATTTCATGGTTGAAGAACACAGATATGAATCCATGTTGGTACAACACTTTAACTTCTAGATCAGCACCACAAATCGCTAGCCGTAAACTAGGGTGCCAACTATTGGAAAGTTCCTGAAGATCTGGGGGTGAAGCATGAGAAAGGCAGGGTTTGGAACTGGGAGGGACCTCAGTGGAATATAGTGGCATAGAATCCTCTTCCAAGGCAGCCATTTTCTCCAGGGCAACTGGAGGTCAATTCTTGGACAGCTCCAGGCTCCACCTAGGCCAGTGGTGGCGAACCTTTGGCACTCCAGATGTTATGGACTACAATTCCCATCAGCCCCTGCCAATTGGCCATGCTGCCAGGGGCTGATGGGAATTGTAGTCCATAACATCTGGAGTGCCAAAGGTTCGCCACCACGGACCTAGGCCGTGGTGGCGAACCTTTGGCACTCCAGATGTTATTGACTACAATTCCCATCAGCCCCTGCCAGCACCACCACTGACCTAGAACTTAGCAACTCCACAGCAAGCATATATCTTTGCTTGATACTTCCTTAAGCAAATGTATAGCCTGTCTTTCAATACAGAATTCATAAGGTAGGGTGCAGAACAGCAAAAGCAGCAACTCCAAGGTCCCCTTCTGCACATGCAGAGTAATGCACTGTGTGGAATAGCAAAATCCACTTGTAAACAGTTGTGAAAGTGGATTGAAAGTATTATTCTGCATGTGTGGAAGGGGCCCTACACTCAAGCTGTACCATTGCCAATGGAATCAAGCAAAACCAAGAAACACATTTAAGAACAAGTCAGTTGTACAAGAAGTTCTAGGAAAAGTTGAAGGCAGTAGGGAAAGAGGAAGATCCAACATGAGATGGCTGGACTCAGTCAAGAAAGCCAAGACCCTTAGTTTGCAAGGCTGTTAACCATAGGATGTTTTGGAGGTCATCAGTTCAAAGGACTGCAATGAGCCAGAACTGACAATGCAACTTGCATTGAAAAATAAGCCTTAAATGCTCATGTTAATAACTGAAGATCCCAAATCTGGAAAATCTTTGGGATTTCAGAGGACATGGGGGGGAAAAACCTAACAAAATATCCACTACAAACGCCAAGTTTTTGCTGCTGTTTTTAAATTGAGAAAAGAATTATAATTTTTCTATTTATTGGCTGTTTTAAACTGTGGTTTATGTATTGTCCACTCTGTGCTGAGGAGAGAAACACATCTTGCTGTGACATGCCTCTGAAGATGCCAGCCATAGATGTGGGCGAAATGTTAGCAGCAAAAATTACCAGCCCATGGCCACACAGCTTGGTGAACTCACAATACCCAGTCTGGTTATGTATTCTATGATTATTATTATGTTCACATTGTAAGCTGCCTTGAGTTCCCTAAGGTAGAAAGACATCGAATAAATAAATACATAATGGATGATGGATTGGCCAGAAGGTTGTCAGCAGGTGATCTTAAAGAGGGCAGTGGTCCTTCTGGGAGGAAGTTCACCCTGTGGTATCTTGATCCCTGACCTCAGAGGAACAGTTTGAATTTATACCCCGCTTTTCTCAACTGTGTAAGGCTCATTCCGCACATGCAGAATACTGCACTTTCAAACTGCGTTCAGTGCTCTTTGAAGCTGTGCGGAATAGCAAAATCCACTTGCAAACAGTTGTGAAAGTGGTTTGAAAACGCATTATTTTGCGTGTGCGGGCCTTAGGAACCAAAGTAGCTTACAAATTCCTTCCCTTCCTTTCCCCACACCTTGTGGGGTAGATAGGGCTGAGAGTGTTCTGAGAGAACTGTGACCAGGCCAAGGTCACCCAGCAGGCTTCATATAAAGGAACGGGAATCAAACCCAGTTCTCCAGGTTAGAGTCCACCATTCCTAACCACGATATGACACTGGCTTACAGGCCTAAATGAAACTTTTCCGATGTAAACATACTCTTGTTTCTTCAGGACCGGGTTTTGCAGTTTATTTTCCCTGGTCAGGTGCTGGATGTTTCTTTTTAAGTTTAGCAGGCTACATTTGGTAAGAGTGACAGAAATGTGAATTATGGAAGACCTTCCACCTACCCAGGAAGTTATAGGAAATAAAACAATAGATGTAAATGCACCTTCTGAAAAGCAAGGAACGGAAAGAAAGGAGAATTCTTCCACAGTACCCTATTCAGGCTGCAGATGTCTGCTCAGATTGAAGTTGTTTGTTGATTTTTGTTACTTTGCTTAAGGAGTATTTCATAGGAAGTTTCTTGTTTTCTATTATGCAATTCCATTGGCCTTTGTGCAGTTCAGGAAAGGTTCAACAGAGCATAGCTGGGTAAATGACAACTCATTTACATGTCTTGACAAAGTCTTAGCACTTGATACCAACAAATCTGTCACGCTCAGGGCTGGACAGGATTTGTATTACACCTTTTTATTCTTGTATGTGCTGCACATTCAAAAATATAGAGTTAACTGATAAGTGGTTTCCCAGGTTTTTCAGTCCCAAGGTAGGCCCTGAAATGCAAACCTGCACAGAGTGGGGAGACAGCATGGCTCAGTGGTAGAACACCTGCTTAGCATGCACAAGATGTCAGGTTCAATCCTCAGCATCTCCAAAATTAAGAGGTTCGCATTGGAGGTGGTGAGAAAGCTTGAAGAGCTGCTGCCCGTTGAGCAGACAATACTGACTTGATGCACCAGCAAACTGATTCAGCATAAGACAGTTTTCATGTGTGTTCATGAGTGCTTTGCCTCACCACTGAACAGACATGAAGCTACCACTGTCTACCGAGTCTGAAGCTACCTGGTCTACCAAGTCTGAAGCCACCTGGTCTACCAAGGTCAGAATTGTCTACCCTGGCAGCTGCTCTCCAACATCTTGGGTAGAGGTCTTTCACTTGATCCTTTCACGTGAAGAGGCATGGATTGAAGCAAGGGCCTTCGACATGCAAAGCAGATGTTCTACCATCTGAGTCATGGCTAGTGAGGAAACAAAACCAGCCCTCGCACATCTGGGAGTAGATTCAGAGCATGTGACTTCGTGGAAGGCTCACGACCAGACACATCTTTAATTACCGCAGAGAGACTTCAATGAGGTCTAGCTCTAGAGCCTGATTCAAGACCAGACATCATCCTAAGAGCATATAGTATGATCAGGAAGAGCTCCTCAGGGCCTGGGATACTGCCCAATATGCCCAACTCAGATTCTTCTGCAAATACTCTCTCCGGGATGGTGGTGCATGTCTCTTTCATGAAAATAAAAAGCACAACACATGTTCAGAAAGGGGACTGCTATTGCCATTATATAAGTAAGAGGGTACAGCTTTAAAATTCGTTACCGCTTTCAGAAAGTGACCCTTTCATCTTTATCACTGATATTTTTTAATGAATCGTGTGAAGCCATTAGTGTCAAGTGTGTGTGTATATATATCAATATATTCACTCACACTCACCATGTACAGTGCCATAAATTTATAAAATCACTGGCTTTTGTTTGAATTTACAGCACTTGTATTTCCCCTCGTTTAGCTTCGCTCACTTCCACAGTAAGCGCTGCCCTTTTGATCAGAGGGAGCATAATCCATAATAGTATAATGGTGTAAGGGTTAAATCCCTAAGTGTAAAGCCTGGACGGTTTTAGGCGGAATGGATTTTATCTGGCTGGTAGTGCCGCTGACTGGTTTTCTTTACATCTCAGCCTCTTTTACCAACTTTGATCATTGCTGGTTTTTAAAAACAGGCAATCTAACTTACTTTTCTGAAACAGTTAGGCTGGACTCTGGCCATGCTGGGCTGCTTTGTATTTATGCAAAGAATAGCTCTGTGTGCCAATCATACACCCCTACTACATAAACCCCGGTCTGTCTGTCTCTCAAGTTCACAATCCACAACACAAAATATTTGTCCCACAGCTTCTTACTGGCTGTAACTAAGACACATCTCTCAGACTTAATGTGTCTCACATCCATTTGCACCTGGTTGGACCTGAGAAAAAGTATACAGCTAGGATCCTAACTGGACTGCAACCTTTTCCAAGTAACATACCCCCATGTTCACTGAATTAAGTATGACCAACACTGCAAACCTAAACACAAATAAATCCCACTGAACTCAATGTGGGTGTAAAGCCTTGAATGAATTTTCAACAAGTTTAACCATTCTGAAACAAGGAAATCAAGGAACTTCTAAGACTAAGTTAAAAAAATTATTTAATCTGGCAATGTTAGCAGGTTGTTATGAGTATTTTCAGGCATCCTGTTTGTTTAAAAAAATGCAAACACTTACACAGGTATTCATACACCCGTACTTACACATACATTCAATTTAAAAAAAATAAAAAACAGTCTTTTGATTTATATTTTGTATTAACAAATCATACAGAATTGAACACATAGCACAAGAGATACCAGAACTTTTAAAAAATCGTAACATAATCCTCAGCAGAAGATTCTCACTAGATCGTCAGTGGATCGTAAAACGGAGCAAGGGACAACAACGTTGCAAACTGCTTCGGGTACCCAGGGAGGGGCAAAGTGGTTTATAAATAACTTAAAAGAAAATAAAAATCAACACTGACCTTAATGCACTCTATGGCATCTGGGGAGGAGAGAAGAATACTGGATGAATATTGTACCTCTGTGCCCATTCAAACACCAGAAGTAAACTAAGCTGAAAAGGTGCTGGGTGTCTCCCAAGGCAGGCCCATTTCACACTTTGCAGCCTTGGACAGGAAGAAGCCGGCCTCCGTGCAGTGGGAAGTTAGGCTGTCTTTTGGAACAAGCTGTCCTCCAGATCTATCAGTAAATGACTAGGAAATGTGCAGAAAATGGGACTGTGTTTGACTGTTCCTGGTATTAGTGAAGGCGAAACAATCCACATATATTCCAATGGCCTTGCCCAGTCAAAACGATATCATAGTGCAAGGACTACAAGAGCAGTATGACTCTGAACTAGCAAACGGCACCCCTGACCGTTTCTCACGCTGCTCCTTTGCTACACTTTATTTATTACTATTCAGTACATTTTTTAAATTCTGCTATTCCTTGGAAGAGTTCAGGGCAGCGTACCTTCCTCTCCTCTTCCAAGACAACCCTGAGAGGTAGTTTAAGCTGAGAGAGAGGAGATGATTCTCTGTTCCCTGCCCTCACCCTGCTCTGGTGCAAAAAAGTCACGCCAGAGGTGCTCTCGCTTTCCCCGCAGAAAGCGAGAGGCACACGCGGGGCAAGAGGAAGCATATTGAAACAAGAAATCTTGCCCTGATGCGCCTGCTCCCTTGGCGCGTCACCCCGATGCACATCCGCTCCCATTGTATGGCTCAGCACTGGTGGGTAATCGGCCAGAGAGAGGTTGACCCAAGGTCATCCAGTGATTTTCTTGACAGAGTAGGGAGTTAAACCCAGGTCTCCCAGTTCTTAGTTCAACACATTAGTCCAACCTTTGACACCAAGCAGAGGCATAGCTCCAAGGGGGCGGGCCCCTGTGGGAGTGTGGTGAGGGCATTCCGGGGGTGTGGCGGGGGGCGTTCCGGGAGTGTTC
This sequence comes from Sphaerodactylus townsendi, assembly GCF_021028975.2. Classification (NCBI taxonomy): domain Eukaryota; kingdom Metazoa; phylum Chordata; class Lepidosauria; order Squamata; family Sphaerodactylidae; genus Sphaerodactylus; species Sphaerodactylus townsendi. Next base: position 96,508,218 of record NC_059432.1, read on the forward strand.
TGGGGCGGGGGCATTCCAAGGTGGGATGGGGCAGAGGATGCACTGGTGCACTGGCTGCATTTTCCCCTTGTTACGCCTCTGACACCAAGCAAATGCCTCAGAACATAGCCCAGGAACAAAGGAAGGGCAAGAGTGGGAATTGTTAATGGCCCCCAGGACTGAGCCAAAAGGGAATTCCCCCTCTCTTCCTGCCTCTGACTTAGATCTTTCTTCAACTGGATAAACAATGGCGGAAGGAATCAAAGAGATCAAGGCTCCTTCAAACTGCAAGTTATCACTGTCACCAGGTTGCATTGGAGGACAATTAGCAGGCACCTCCACAGGAATGGTGTTAACCACTTTAGCTGATTAGGTAAACTTTTGAGGGCTGAGCCAAGGCCTTAATTTCCCAAGTGAGAGATGGAGGATTTAAAAAAAGGAAGTATTTATCGAGAAACAGCTTGCTCTAGGTACACACATGCAGGCAAAATCAAAATAAATGGTACAGTATAGTCGCTAACCAAACACGCCCTAAGCTACATGGAACAGATCACAAGCAGCAGGTGTCAAGAGGATCCAGGGATCTTTTTGCACAAGCTTGCCCTACGGATCATATTAGATGAGAGATCTGTGAGGAGAACCTTTCCCTGGATGGTTGGTTTTTAATTGAAATCAGCCCCCTAGAATGACTAATTTGATCAGGTAAAGAGTCTTGGGGAAGAGGCTGCATAAGCTCCTCCCCCCCTTTAAATCATTGACTGTTTCTCAAGCTGGTGTTAACTCAATGGTGGAGCAGGTGGAGACAAGGATCTACCATTTTTTTCCTTCAAAAGTTAATAGCAACTCTGGTAAGTGCATGTGATCCTGTTCAGGGAACCCCATAGAAGGAAAGAGTCACACATCCATCCCCTAGCAAAAGCCCTGACAAATTTTCTTTGGCTCTAGAAGCTAATCTAAAGCTTTAGCAGCCTGACTCATTTTCAGGGTTTTGTACTTCAAGAGGATTATTTTAGCCTGCTCTCGTCAGGTCTCAGAAGCTAAGCAGGATCAGCCTTGGTTAGTATTTGGATGGGAGACCACCAAGCAACACGAGGGCCACTATGCAGAGGCAAGCAATGGCAACCCACCTCTGAAAACCCTTTGAGGTCACCACATTTGGCTGTAATTTGATTGCATTTCCCACCACTGTTTTCTAAGGCCGTTTCCGCATGGCAGCGGAAACGGCTGGGTCGGCGCTTCGCTGGCTGACCTCGAAGATTGCTGGGACCGGTCCAAGCTATCGACGGTCTCGGGAAGAGGCGGGCAGCCGGGTGCCGCAGAGAGCCGGTACTTGAAAGATTTACCAGCTAAAAGATCCCTGGGCCTCCGGCGTGCTGCCGGAGGTCAGGGGACACGCCTCTGGTTCCCTGCGCTACTAAGCTCGAAAGTGGCGAGGGTAGGGCGGTCCCCAGGCCTCAGGAAACGCCACTTGGAGGCCCAGGGACAAGGTGAGTGCCGGAAAGTCGGGGAGGCGCCGCGAAGTCCGCTTGCCGCTCGCCGGGTGAAGGCAGCGGGTGCCATCGGCAAGGACTTCCTAAAAGAACGCTTCTTAGCTGCTCTCGAATACTGCCGCGCTGCGCTGCAGCCGGGCCGTATGAATGGCAGCCTGGAGACGGCTAAGCCACTGCCTCCAGGCCGTCATTTTCCGCCCGTGCGGAAACGGCCTAAGTGTTCCTACCTGAAAACATACTCTTAAACTCTTCTTGGTTTCTTGTAATCTTTAAAGCTATGACAGAAGTGTCATTGAATATAAAGACAGGGTAACCTGAGTTGTTGTACTTTAATCACATCAGGAGAAGACAAGAGCCACTGGGAAAGACAATAATGCTAAAAAGAAAGTTGAAGGCGGCAGGAAAAGAGGAAGGCCACTATGGGATGGGTTGACTCTATAAAAGTAGTCACAGGCCTCCATTTGCAGTACCTGAGCAAGGCTGTTAACAATAGGAGATTCTGGAGCACATTGATTTATAGGGTTGCTATGAGTCAGAAGTGGCTTGACAGGACTTCACACACACACACACACACACACACACACACACACACACACACACACACACACACACACACACACACACACCTGTAGTTATCACCATAATACCAACAAGCTAACCTCTCACCCTAATCTAATTTCCTCATTTTTTAAAAAAAAGTTACATTTAATTGAAGATTACAGTCAATATACAAAGCAATTGGTTAAGAAATGAATTCAACCACTGAATGGTGTGAAGTTCACACATAAGGAAGCAGTGTCAAGAATTTTCATACACTGGTATATCATACACCCAAATGCACTCTGAGGTAAAATAACTAAGCTTTGTTCTTCTGAGGACCACCAAGAGACACCACCATAAAATAATTGAAGAAAATATTAAGCGCTACAGTGAAATGTCTAGGATGAAGGCAACTTGCAGTTTTCTGAGCCCTGTCCCAGGATTACTTCCAAATTCAATTGCCAGCAATTGCCAGTTGCTTCTTTCAAGTTTTTGAAAAGAAACAACCAAGAGATTGTGGATGGCCAGTATGATGTCCTATTTGATCCCATCTTAGTCTCTTCCTCTGAAAATCAAAGAGAAGGGCCTCAGCCATATTTCATGGGGCAACTGCAATTTTCTCATCTTCTGGGCCATATTCAAGAAAGAAGACAATGTCTTTTCTTGGAGGGAACAACCACTGTGTGTGTGGATTGTGCCTTCCCAAAGCTCGGTAATTGCTGACCAATCTGAACTATTTTTTCTGCATGGATAAACCAAATCTGACAGAAACATAACTTAATTATCTGCTCAGCAATACACTGAAGTAGATCATAGAATCATAGAGTTGGAAGAGACTCCAAGGGCCATCAAGTCCAACCCCCTGCAATGCAGGAACACACAATCAAAGCACTCCCGACAAATGTTCATCCAGTCTCTGTTTAAAAACCTCCAGTGAAGGAGTCTCCACAACTCTCCGAGGCAGTGAATTCCGCTGTCGAACAGCCCTGATGGATGGTCAGGAAGTTCTTCCTAATGTTTAGGTGGAATCTCTTTTCCGTCACCTTGAATCCATTACTCCGTGTCCTAGTCTCTGAGGCAGCAGAAAACAAGCTTGCTCCCTCTTCGACATAACATCCCTTCAAATATTTCAACATAGCTATCATGTCCCCCCCTTAACCTTTGCTTCTCCAGACTAAACATCCCCAGCTCCCTAAGCCTCTCTTCGTAGGGCATGGACTCCAGACCTTTTTTGTTGCCTTCCTCTGGACCCATTCCAGCTTATCAATATTCTTCTTGAATTGTGGTGCCCAAGATGTGATTGTAGTACACTGAAGTAGACATGCTTCTTTAAATGGGGAACTGTCATCCCAGTCATGGGTGTGGTTTTGGGTTGCAAAAGACATGTACAGATTGAGGGGTGCTATTCCATCTACCATCCATGATGGACCTCTCTGGAGACCAACCCCTGATGTCACTTTTCCCTCAGTCAGATGCTGATAATGGAAGTGAACTTGGCTGGCAGAAAAGGCCCTTGGGGGGGAGGAAATGCATTTGTGGAGATAAGACAGCAAAAGTTAAGGGCCAGCAGCCCCACACATATATCCCACTGCTCTTTATAATCGGCCCTCCTTCTTATAAGACAATTGGCCATCTCACCCAGTTCGGCCCTGCAGAAAAACACCAAATATCTGTCTTTGGGGAGTTCTCAGAGTTCAGCACACGAATAGGGTAATTTTGATGAGTATGGTCAATAGGCTGAAAATTTTAGGGCAGAAAACTCATGAGATTCTAATCAAGGAGCATTCATGCTTTTAATGTCATTCATGCTTTTGTCCATTCATGCTAATGTCCATCCATGCTTTTAATGTCAAAAACCTCTGTTTCTAGGAGGAGTGGTAGACATTCCTCCTATCACAAATATGCTCTCTGTTTATATGTGTGATATTGTCTGATAGTTAAAATGGGCTTCAATGACAGTCAAAATGGGAAAGGGCTATTACCTCTAAGTCCTTTGTGTAAATCTCCAAGTGATGGATTCAAAACAAACTGTAATTAAGAGACTGAACAACACAGTTTGTAGGATAGGTCCTGAAACAGAAAGATTCTTCTGTGCACAACTAATGCAATTCTGTACCATTTCTTTCATCAGGATCTCAGTTACAGGAATCCAGTTCCAGATTTTGTCCCCCCCACCCCCACCCACATGAATTTCCCCACATTGCTTTTTAGGGGACATTGGGTTGGATCCAGTGGTGGGATTCAGCAGGTTCGCACCACTTCAGCAGAACCAGTTGTTAAAATGGTGCTTGTAAACAACCAGTTGTTAAATTATTTGAATCCCACCCCCAGAAACGGTTGTTAAATTATTTTAATCTCACCCCTGGTTGGATCCCAGTAGCTTTCTTCACCAACTGTCACTGAATTCTTCTCTGTACTACACTTGATATCCCACACAGCATTTGTCCATGTGGTTTCCATGACTCCTACTATCATCTTATTGGGGTGGTCAGAGGGAGCTTTTCCGGTCTTTCACCAGCATAAAAACTAGTGGGATTTAGTTCATCACCTGCTAATGGACTTCTTAGAGGCATCTGATTGGCTAGCTACAGAAAACAGGACTGGAACGATCTTTTTCTAATCGAAGAAGGCGTCTCTCCGGTACTCAATGACAAGCTTAACAAAACACCGCGCAATGAACAGTGTACTGCATCTGCTCTGGAGACTGGAGGCCACACCATTTCTTCCAGCTACTTCCATGGTATGTTTCAGCTTTGTAAGCTGGATCAGTTTAGGCTACGTCTGCCCTACACCTTATGGCAGAGGAATGCAGAGCTACAGAACCCTTTTGATTTTTAGAAAGATATGGTGTACCATGGAACGGACAAGCTCCAACAATGCCCCAACAGCATCCCCCTCCTTTGTGCGATGCCCAGTCCTAAGTGCACTTCACACAAATGGCACAGCTCAGTCAAACATCAATATTTATTTCAATTTCTAATCCAAAGCTTGGCTGCAGGCCTTTTATAGCAGCCCTTCAAAAACACAACACGATAAAACTCAACAAGATAGAATACTGGGTTTTTAAATACTATATATGAAAACAGTTTACGATTGTTCCAATAGAACTGAAGAAAACAAAAAAAAAGTATCGAAAATTTCTGGGAGAGTCTTCCAGGGAGGTAGCCAAGTGTGCCTGCTGCAGCAAAAACAAACAGGCGTCATGTGGCATGTTAACAATAATATGTTCCAGCATAATTTTTATGGCTTAGAGAACACTTTCTATTTCGTCCGATGTTAGCGTTCTGCTTAGTGAAGTGCCCCTGGGTTATATCTGAAGAAGCGAGCTCTAGTTCACAAAAGTTTATGACAGCATCAAACATCTTAAACTTTAAAGTTCCATAACTCCCCTGCAAGTCAATAGACTTACAGGAGTGTAATTCTTCTTAGGATGGCACTGTTCAAATGACATACATGGCGTGATCCCATTCTGACCCCTGAAGTAGGTTAGACAAAGAAATGGTGGCTGGACCGAGCTCTTGGAGGGAGCTTTGTGGGTAAGAGAGGGGATTTGATCCTCAGTCCAAGAAAAACAGACTATCCGTTACCCAGTGCTGGGTCTACTTGTTAATACCTTGGGCAAATACATTTGGGAAGGCAATATAGACATTTTAAAAATAAGTAAAACAACTCATTGAGTTCACATCTACTGAGGGTGTGTGTGTGTGTGTGTGTGTGTGTGTGTGTGTGTGTGTGTGTGTGTGTGTGTGTGTGTGTGTGTGTGTGTGTGTGTGTGTGTGTGTGTGTGTGTGTTACAACCACCCTATCATTTCCCCCTCTTTCTTTGTGAATTTTGAAGCTTATAAAAGGTCCAAACATGTATGGGCTGAAGAGGACACAATTTTTCTAGACATTCACAGAGGGTACTCTCCAGTAATGCTTCTGCACCTCTTGTTTTGTTCTTAACTACCCACGACACCTTTTGAGCAGCCAGTGTGTCTCAGCAGCAGCCCAAATAACTCTGGCTAGCCAGCCATCACCAATCTTGGAAGCTAAGCAAGGTTGGCCATGGTTGGCATTTGGATGGAAAGCTACCAAGGAAGATCAGGGCTGCTATACAGTGGAAGGCAATGACAAACCACCTCTGCTTGTTGCTTGCCTTGAAAACCCCATAAAGTAGAATTTCACAAAGTCCCCACATGTTGATTGTGCCTTGACTGCACTCTATTATTATTATTTACCTCCATCCTAAGGTGGTGGGGCAACAATCTTTGAGGGGTGACTATTTCAGTCACCACGACCAAATTGTTGACAACCCAAGACCCCTTTGCAAAGACGAGCAAACACCTTATGCCACTGAACTCCATATGTGGCTTAGCCCATAGTGGCAAAAACACCCGTCCACCTGCGGAATGGTGGGATGAAAGCCACCGTCTCCAACCCAGACATTCACCTGCGAGAGATTCTTGGCTTTATTAAGCAATTAATCAATGCAGTGCCTTATGTGGAGTCATGGTGAATTTCTCCCTGCTATCCTACTGCCTTTTTAAAAAGGTGGGATGAAAAAAGCAATAACAACAAGAGACAGAGAGAAAGAGAGTTGGCAAAAGCCACTAAGTGAATTACAGCTTAGCATTTTCACTGTAGGCATCGTTAATCCTCTCTATTATTTCTTAAATGCTTGCAAAGATTATTTGATAATCTCCCATCAACAAATTTCTTTTCACTTAGAGGGAACGGCATGCTTGTCTGATTGTGCTCCTCAAAGGCTCACTGGCTATGTCCCTCAGTGAACACTGGCAAGGTTTCCAGCAACTTCAGATTTCAGCTAAACTTCTTTCCCTCTTTCAGGCCATCTCAGGAGACGACCAAGGATGTGTGATGTAACACCTGCGGGCAAGAGCCAGCCCACATTTGAAAAAACATGTCTCCTTCCTTCCCTCTAAAACAGGGGTCTGCAACCTGTGGCTCTCCAGATGTTCATGGACTACATGCTGGCAAGGGCTGATGGGAATTGTAGTCCATGAACATCTGGAGAGCCACAGCTAGCAGACTCCTGCTGTAAAACAACTGGTTTCTGGTGTGCTTCCGTATGATTCTCCGGCCTGGGGAAAGGAAGGTAGGGGCATGATGGGCCAGGTGTAGCTGCAAGTCTTCACATTGCCAACCCCACTTCCAAATGATTTTTGACCTGCTCAGTAATCCTGGGCTAGCAAAGCATGATTTCCAAATAATTTAAGGGAACCACCTTATGACTAGACCATTTTCCCACTGAGTAGAACCTAAAGCAAGTGCAAAATCTTTTTATGGTTTTCCATGGAAGCAGAGTCAGGCCGGGGGTGGGGGCGGGGGTTGAAAGACATACTCTTTTTACTCCTGAGCAAGCTTACTGAATGAAGTGGCCCAGTCTGGAGGTCAACCCTCAGCCTAACCCACAGACGAGTTAAACTACTCAGATCAGATTTCATCAAGTTTGTTTTTGAATCCTAAAACAGAGTTGGACGCCTTTAAGCACGCTGAAATCAAAGGACTTAAAGACACTTACTTGGCTGTGCTTTGGATTTGAGCCATTGTGTACCAGTAAATGCCACTAAAGTCAACAACATTGATGTTCAGGTAAATATGTTCAGGATTGGGGTTTAAAGCTGTTTAAATCCAAGCATTTTTACTTCTTGGATTTGTGGATCAGGTTGAAGGTGAATAGAATTTGACCAGACTTTGTGGATATAAACATAAGTTTACTGATCACTTGTTCCCAAGTTTAACTTCAGTGCATCAACGTGTTTAAAAACCCATTCCTTAAATCAACTCTCTGAGAAATCAACTCTGTGAGAAGAGAACAACAACTTTTTAAACTTTAAGAAGTGCTTCTGAGCACTTTGGGCTTTCTCATTCTATGAATCCTAAATAGGACAGAGAGAGGAAACTTCTACAAAGCATTGACCTTTAAAAGACATGAAGAAATTTAGTTTACAAAGTACATTTCAGGGTTTTTTTAAATGACATTACCCAAACTGGAATTATACTAAGATGACCCTCAGCAGAACATAAATGATGTAGGTGATATTTTTCAGTACAAGCAAGAAAAAAGTTACGATATTCTAATTCTAATAAGAATGGTATTTTAATAATTCCCTATCACATGAAGAAATGCATTCTTGTAATACATATGATTTTAATACCTAAAAAGTATAATACCCTCTCTAGGGCCCCTTCCGCACACGCAAAATAATGCGTTTTCAAATCACTTTCACAACTGTTTGCAAGTGGATTTTGCCATTCCGCACAGCTTCAAAGAGCACTGAAAGCAGTTTGAAAGTGCATTATTCTTCATGCGCGGAATGAGCCTAGGTTTGTTTGCTTTCAGTTGATGGTTTACTTTACAGGCACACGGAACACACTGCAGTCTTTTGAATTAGTTTGCGACAATTGTTCCACCAGCCTCTTTTATCCGGGGGTAAGACTCACTGAAGTGAGTGGGAATTCATTCGAAGCAAATGTGCATTCTAAATAAAAGTTCGACTGAGCTGCTCAACGGGTCTTTGCTGCCATTTGTTTAAGTTGTTTCCATTTCCGTGAGATTTGGCCTCGAGTTCCTTTTGCGTCCGCTTTTGGATTTTACCCCTCCACGTCGTCAGTACCCTATAACAATTACTGGATCAAAACAGGTACGCTTGTTTTACAGCTAATGAAAAGAAATAGCTGATACACTGCTAAGCAGCATAAAGCAGCCTGCTTCTATGAGGCGCGCTTACAGCCCAACTTCCCCTGAGAATTCCGAATCCTTTATCATAAAACAATATACACTTGGCTAACATCTGGAAAGTGTGCCTTTTAACAATCCGATTGCTACAAAGCCATTCCTCCTTCCTGAGCCTGGCTCTTCAATTTCTCCAGTTTTCCAAATCTTAAATTCAGAATATACTCATAAAAATACCTGTAGCTATTAATGAAGAACACACCTTCTATCCACCAATTAGAACTATTTGAAGTATACGGCTCTTTCAGTAGAAGTAATATTGTTAAAAGTCAACAACTCGTACATATATTGAGGGCAGAGAGGGGGGGAACCAGGCATCAAATGTACTGGAGAGTACACAAAGGCAGACACCTCCCAACTCCAATTAAGAAACCTCTAACTATTTTGCTCAAGCTGCTATCACGTCCAAACTGATTTCATAGTGCAAACTGCATTCCACTGAAACTTGGGTGACAAGATCCCATAGAGTGCTAAAGGATGTCAGTGCCCCGGTTCAGAGTGGGAGGGGGGAACCAAGCAAGAGGCTGAGATTTGGAATTCATTATTTGCAACCATCTTGAATTACACACTTTTAAGACTTATTAAACATGACAGGAGATAATAGGACAACGCTGAGAAATTCTAGATCAACTTTATGGGGAGGGAAGGGAGAGAAGCTATCCCTGACTGGTCTTAAAAAGCCCTTCTCCGCTTCTAATCAAATGAAATCTGAGCGGCTCTCGGTATACATGTTTTGACTGCATCCCATTATTCCTGAGCTGTACATCTTAGCAACACTTATTTATACAGTCATAAGAAGGAACTTGGGCCTTTTGTAAAGTTGATCCAAAGTGAGGAAATCTGACCTCAGACAAGAAATTGGGGCGGGGGGCGGGGAGGTGACAGTGGAAGAGAAACAACGGGTTTTGCCAAAAAAATATTTTAAAAGGAGGGCTTAAGAATCGGCAACAACAAAAGTTGTTTTCTTCCTCTGGCCATTAAATGGGAAGGACTTTGCTAAATATCTTGGCTAGCTCACAGAGGACGGAGGCGCAGGGCTCATACCTGTCTTTCATGTCCAGAACTGTAAAGGTGATTTCTAGCCTTCAGTTTATCAAGCAGGCAGCAGTTCCCTTGCTGTGTTTGCTTGTGAATTTTACAGGTGAGAGGAGGTAATTAAAGGTTAACACAGTTGCTGCTGATTAAGTATCTCTGTCCTTGGCTCTAGCAGTTAATAATATCTCGAGTCAACGTGGGCGTTCAATTATGTGATGCATAGGACTCATTTGCGCTTATTCTTCATGGGGAAACAGAGCAAAAAAACAAAACAAACCCCAGAGCTGGTAAACGCTGTGTTCATCTTGTGTTGGCCTGCACAGCAATCCCATAATTAAGCTTTGCTGGACCCTCCTGAAATACAAATTAATCTCTTTCTAGGAGTTTGCAAATTCCGGATGTGTTCCACTCAGTCTGAATGCTGCCTTACAGTGTAATCCTAAACATCGTCACCATCTTCCTAAACCCACTGACTTTAGTGAATTAAGAAGGGTTTAGGATCTGTTTAGGATTGTACTGGTCAGGTGGTGGACCGGAATGCCTATAACCCAGACAAAACCACACCCATGTGTATCACTCAAAGAAAAACGCACCCTTTCCAGCTCAACTCAGCCATCATTACTTTGTGTACACACAGATATACACACATTTCAGCACATCATGCCAATCCCAGTTTGGTCTGTCTCAGTTTACTATCACCTCTCCCCATGTTTAGACAAGAATATTGTAGGAAGAGCTAACTGCAGAAAAAGCAATTCTGTTTCAAGGCACGAAGTAACATTAACCACCCAGTACCCTCACCCGAAATGTGTTTAACTTGGAAAAACTTCCAGTCAACACGTGTTCCATGCTATGTATGTAAAACATGAATGTCTGCGTATGCATGTCTGTTGACTGTTTACAGAGAGACTGTCGGCTTGTTTTTGTTGCTCCCAGCATACTTTGGGCCATGTTCTACAATGTTCTACATAAAGGGCAACTCATTTTTGATTTACAAAGCTGAAAAACAATCAGTTACATAAATACAGAGTTGCAAACAACACAGGGTAGCACAAAAATAAATAAGTCTCCAGTGACTTTTTTTTAAAAGGATGTTGGCAGGAACCTATGTGCCATTACCAAACGTAAAAAATGCAAACTTTGAAAAGGTAACAATTTCCCTGATGATGGTTCCAAACACCAGGTGCACATCTGAGCGAACGCTGTATTTTCTAAATGTATTTCTCTTTGCGTCTTGACATACGCATCATTATTTTTAGAACAATGCCAAGGTGCGGGCTCTGAGCTATTTTCTCCCTTGAATCCACTTGGATTTATTTACTAAAATTTACTCTCTCTCGCCCCTACCCACCCCCGGCCAAGCTTTACTATATGTAAAAATAAATTGAGCACAACGCTGTCATTTCCTTTCGGCAAGCGGCTGTACAATCTCAGGCTGGCTTATTTTTCTTTACCAACCAGACTGCAACTTTAAGAATGTATATTTCATTTGCTAATGGCCTTTATTACTTCTTTACTTGAACCATGTGTTCAACAAAGGTTTTTTTAAAAACCCCACAACCAATAGGGCCCGATGCTTCTGTTTGCTCAGCCTTCGATATGTTAAACATTGAGTTTTATAAGGTCAGTGCTAGAAAGATACCTGGCCACCATTTTTAAAAAAATATGGCTTGTTTCATTTTGCTTTGTAATCAGCAGCTATCTTGTTTGAGGTAAACACGGGGAAACATTACGAATGTCAGAGAGCAGGAAACCGAATAGATGAAAAGAATTAGACTAAAAATGGTAGTTTCTGGTGGAAGCTTTATAGTGTGTTTCCTCCCCGATCCCCTGGCATGTCTGTGTAATTAAAATAGCTAAAGATAATCTTTAAAACCCAGTTGATTTAATTATAGTGTGAAAGGGGGACACGGTGGTTATAATAATGATCAACAGCTATGTTTTATTAACATGATCAAACTTACTGGGCAAAAAAAAATGTCATCTGTCACTGCTTTGGGGCAGCTTTCACGTGCTAGGGTACGGTTGCCGATATCCAGCGACCCTCAAATCTTTAACCTAACTCCCTTAACTTTAAAAGTTCCTACCACTACAGTTGTACGGTATTTACAAGTTAAGCTCATATCCACAGATTGGTACCGATAGAGAAGTTATCAGGGTGAGGTCATTTCAAAGCAAAGCAAAAACAAAAAAACCTCGGTCATTTCTCCAGCTCCATCCCAAAAGTGGTTTTAGAAGCAAACCAGAGTAAGAAGTCCCTATGCAAATGGAACGTTCTAACGCAGCTGTAAATTATCGAGGAGTAGAAAGGGTAATAACTTTCAGCAAGGAAATGTTAATAAGCACGACAACTGGAAAAATAGGTTTGAATGTCCATAGGAAGCTGACACATGGAATATATTGATGGTGTTTTCGCCTTTCCTCGTTGGTATTTTTAAACAAAGTCTCAGTGAAGTTTAAAACTGAGAATCAGAAATCCTATTTAAAGCAAGCTTGGAAATATGAGAAGATGACAAGATGTTCTGCAGAAGGATATTTAGAATATGACTCACTCCGGGCATAAAAGGTACAAAAGGATAATCAAAGGCAAGGAGGAATAGATGAAACCCATCTCTCGCTGTGTGTTAAAAAATATAAACAGCAGCCAGCTTTCTCTGTTCTGCCTTTAACGTCTGTGTTTTATATAGCAAAAAGACCACACCGCTTGGCTGCTATTTTGATATTCTCCCAAGGACATCATAAAGCTCTTAAAAGTAAGCCCCAGAAATGTTCACTACATACCTGATTGCTTATTTGACATGCAACAAGGTTGGGCTGAGTATAGCATCCAGCAAATCTGATATACTTCAACCAGTTTCCTACATCTGGCTGACTGGCATCAATGCAGAATTTCACATTGTAATACTCATCCAAGATCTAGAAAGAAAAGAATACAAAACAATAAATTGGGTTGGGGTGGTTGTGGGGGAGGCGGTTCTGGTGGTGCCACATTTATGAATAGACAAATCACAGCTCTTCAAACAATCAAACAGCCCCAGCTTGTTTTAAGGCTAAAATGGGATTCTCCAATCAGATCACCCCCTCCCCTAAAAATACCCCGATTAGATGAAACAAGCCTGCTAATTAAAGTAACCATCAATCTGTTGGAAGTCCCCCCCCCATGCAAAAATGTTTCTCCAAATTCAAAAAGGCTGTAGAATGAACTATATGTGCCTGACAGTGAACCGAACATGTGGTTTCCCTGCTACGCAAAATAATAATAATAATAAAATTGTGATTTGAACTGTTTTCATAAAATGTGAAGTTTCTATCAGGGAGTAGATGCATTTCATCTGCAGCCTTTCAGCACTTTGCACGCGAGCGTGCGTACCCAGTTTAATGAGGCTTTTCCTCTTCAAAATTCTACCCACTAAATGAAGTTTACGTTTGGAGGCATTAATCTCCTCTCTAATGTTCTGTTTATCCATTTGCCTGTGCTCTGTAATCAGATCAAACTGCGGCATTTTGGATTATAATAACGGGTCCCCTTTGTGCCACACCAAAGAAAATAAATGAAATAAAAGACAAACACTTGCTCAAAACACGGCACTGCTTGGCACATGCCCCTATGTGGGTAACGAACAAACTTGCTCGGCGTTGCATTGAAAAGAACATGCTGTATGAATACTATGAGAATCGTCTAATTGTTATACACGTGAGTCTTTATCACAATTTTACTGAGTCCAGGGCAAACCTAAGATTGCAGACAAGCTGTCAAAAATATACATTTCAATAATCTCCCGAAGGGCAGGATTTTGTGTAGAAAGCATATTAAGTGGGTGGCAGAGGAAAGGTTCATAAAGCTACTGTTAATGTGTGTAAAAAGACATTGCGGGGTGGGGGGGTGGATACAGAAACATTCTACAAGGAAAGAATCTGAGTATATTTCCAGATAACTTTTGGCCTCCATGTTGAACAGCTAAAAAATCTGGGTATTGTATATCATTATAGTTAACGAACACCTAAAGGAAAGTTGCCTATGAGAGGCTAAAGAATCTGATCTACCGGCTCTAAATTCCGGAATTAAATGAACCCAGTGGAACAACTGCTTTATCTAGATGTACCCAGAGCTTCGAGTCAAAAAATCGGAGGGCATAGTTCCGCAGCCCGAAAGCTACAGTTTAGCACAGAGTTCAGGAAAATCACCCAGCGATATCATTAGATCATTAACTCCCTACAAACATCTTTCAGAAGGACTCAGAAGAAGGCAAAAGGTAAGAGGCACAGTTTTAAAAAAATGCCCTCTGTTTCGCTTTTTTAAAATCAGCAAGCACTTCCAAAAGCAAATGACAAATGCTGCCCAGTTTTGTTTTATTCACTGCAGGAATGGGGGGAAAGAGGGAAGCTGCCAGGGGAGAAATCACTTCAAAGTCAATTTCCTTAACCCCAGAAGTTTGGAATAGCTACACATGCAAACTGTGTGCGCACAATTCCGGGGAGTGACTTCCCTGTTCAAAAGAAAAGGTGACTTGTCAAGTTTGTGCGGAGCAAAAGCGGCTCCCCCAACTCACAGGGCGAAACTACCCTTGACCCCCATAACCTCGTCAACCCACTGGGTCACCAGAAAGAAAAACAAACAGGCATGAAAATCAATTATTATTTTTTTAAGGCATTCAAGATCTGACAGAGGGTAAAGCAAGCAAGCCAGATCCGGTCTGGTTTGGGCCCTTTCCTGAATTTAAAAGAGCAAAGCAGGGCGGATAAGGAAGGGAAGCCTTCGCCCTCCCCTCCCCGCAACACCCTTTGACCCCCGACTCTCTCCAAGAATTTTCTAAGAGATCTCCATTCAAGGTCCAGAAGGTATACTAATCAACCCTGGAAAATTGGGGGGTTGTGGGGGGTGGGGGTGGGGAACAGACACGTGGACAGCAGGGAGGGAAAAGCCGCCCTATAATTCCTCCGCTCCTTCTCTTCCTCTGGGCTCCAAGTGTCACCCATGAATTAATCCAGCAACTGAAGTGTAAAGTTCAAGTCCAGGGTTTTGTGTTTGTGTGTGTCTATTTGAAGCCGCTGGGCTCTGGGGCAATTCTTGCGATTTGTGTGTGTGTGTGTGTGTGTGTGTTTTTTTTTGGGGGGGGGGGGAATAGGATGGTGATTTTAAAAGAGAGTTTCACTTTTTCTTTCTCTCCCACCCTGTATGATGTCAGGGATGAGGGGGGGGGGTGTCCCTTCCTGGGCGCTCGGCCGGCCTGTTTGGGCGTCAAAAGGCACGAAAAGGTTTCTCACGCCGGATCAATGAAACCCATCCCGTCCCCTCTGCGGAGACTTCAAGCGGGGGCCACAGTTTCCCAGCCTGACCTTCGTCCTCAAATATACTAAAAGCAAAAGTTTTCAACATATATATATCAAGCAAAAATAAATAAATTAATTAAAAATTAAAAGCAAACTCGCAACTGCAGTTTCTCTGATCTTTTTCTCTGAACCCCCCCCCCCCCCAAAAAAAAAGTTTACTGAGAGTTGGCAATCTGGTCAAGTACCTGAGCCCCTTATCTATGATAGAGGACTTGCTCGGGCAGGATCCTGGATCCGAGCAAGATGCACCTTTCCCGGGACAGATCCCCCCCCCCCTCAATTCCCCCGGCCCCAGGGACAGTCGCCCCTGCCGGCTGCAGATCGTGAACTTTGGGGCCATCCAGAGGCAGCTCCGCTCCGGTCAATTTCGTTGCGGGCGAGACTGACAAGGGGGACGCCGGCGAGAGGCAGCGGGGCTTGGGCTCCCTAGCCGGGTTCGCGTCTGGCGGCGGCGGCGGCTCTTACCTTGCCTGGGTCGAAGCATCAGGTCCGCCGTCCCCCCCTCCAAAAAACAAACAAGGCAAAGCGAAAATCTTCCGGGGGGGGGGGCTGGAATCGTTGAGCAAAGCTTGCAAAAAAATGTATATCTATCTATATGAGGAGAAAAGGACGGTTCCCCGCCGGCGCCCAGCCCTTCCCGCAGGCGCGGCTGCCCGACTCGCCTCTCGGAGCGCCCCGGTTCCTTCTCCGGCATTGGGGGCTTGCGGGGGAGGGGGGGACGGACGAACTTTCCTCGCTTGAAAACTTCGCGGGGTCTTCGCGGGGCGGAGGGTGGGCTGCGGTGGGGGGGGGGGTCTGTTAGGAGGATGCCTCCCCCCTCCCCGCAAGGAAGAGGGCTGGCTGGTGCTGATGCTGCGGCGGGGCGGGGGGCGGCTTTAATTGCCCCCCATCGATCGGGGAGATGGAGCCCGGGTGTCTTCCCCTCGCCTCGCGGTTTGCCCTCCGGCTGCCTTTTTTTTTCCGTGGAGGGGGGGCGACTCTCGGCGGCGTGGATGAGCGCGGGCGGCGTCCGGGAAAAAAGTTCTTCGCGGGGGGGGGGGTACAAGGGGAATGGGAGGGAGGGCGAAGAGAGAGAGAGAGAGAGAGGAAACTTCCTTTTGCTCTTCTCTCCGCCGCTTGATCGCAAGGGAGGAGTGGGGCGGGGGGGGGGTGTCAGTGGGGGTGTGTCAGCCCGGAGAGGCGAGAGTCTTGCCCCCCCCCGCTTCTTCAAAGCCCTGTCCTGAGAGCTCTTTCCCCAATCGCAGACCCTCTGGGGGGGGGAGAGTGAGAGGGGGCGCCGCCCCCCGTGCCCCCTTCTTCCTCGTCCCCTCCCCTTTCCTCCCTCCCTCTCTCTCTCTCTCCTGGCAACCCACGAGGAAGCAAAAGCGTTTCTGTTGCAGGGACTGTCTCTTTAATGAGAGGCATCTATCCGGCCAGCCGTGGAGAGGAGGAGACGGAGGGGGGGGGGGCTGAGAGAGAGGGGGGCAGGCGGAGGGGGTAGGGGGCGTCCAGAAGAAGAGCTATCTGTTCCCCTCCCCTCCTTTCCCCACCTCTTCTTTCTTTCTTTCTTTCTTTCTTTCTTTCCGCGCGCACACACATACACACATACACACACACACACACACAAAAGCGATCGGAAGCCAGACAGGGGCTCGCCTCTCCTCCTCTTTCAGGACATGTTTCAAGTGACAGTCGCCTCCTCCGGCGAGAGGGGTCACTAGGAGGTCGCCCCGGCAGAAGTCCCGGCCGGGCCAGACTGATTACAGATGCGCCCGTCCCCTCGGACCGTGTCAATTTCACCCGGGCAATCAGCCGCCGGCCAATGGGCAGCCCTCAAAGGGGAGGGTTGGGGTTTTGGGAGTCCCCGCCGTCGCTTCTCGCGGTTCCAGAGGAGGACGAGGGGCAGGAAAGCCCCCCCACCCCCCCACCCCATATGGCTTTAGAAAGTGGAGTTATTCTCTCTCTCTCTCTCTCTCTCTCTCTCACACACACACACACACACACACACACACACACACACAGAGGATCTATGAAAATATTTGTGTAAGGGACGCTTTTGTACAAATCAGCAGCTTTTTTAAGAAAAGAAATTAAAAAGTAGCAGTTATGAACTGAGATGGAATTGAGAATGTTAATAAATGTTAACTTGGGAATGTTAATAACTCAAAAGTGAGGGGCCGAAGGAATCGCCTGAGACCTGAAGTCTGTTTGTATAGATAGTATATCTCTCTCTCTCTCTCTCTCTCTATATATATATATATATATCTATCTATCTATTTAAACGACACACACACCCCTACATTAAGAGTGAGTCCCCCCCCCCCGAAGAATAGAAGGTCACATTTCGCTGATCGGTGTTTCATTATAATTTCCCCATTTCGATCGCGAGCCCAGCAAACGGCCTTTCCTCGCCACAGATTTTAAAATATTCATCAAACATTTTTTTTTAAACTAAGAAAACAAAGGGAGGGGTGCGAATACGAGCGAAGGGGCTGGGTGCAAATAACACCGCAGGAAGTCGACGGGACCCTTTGGGGCGGCGTGAGATTTTGTCTGCGCGTTTCTGGGCCAGATTTTGAACCAGCCGGGTTGCAGACGCAATCCGGCCAATGCACGGGAACAATTGCCTAAAACGATCTGGTGGGGATCCCCGGATCCACTCTGCTTCCAGACGCACTGGGAAAATCGAACGGCATTTGCAGAAAAGGGGGCGGGGTGGATCTATCTGTATTCGAAATGCACCAGTGCCTGCCTGGAAGTGGGGTGTAGAGGTCTGATTAATTTACGGCTGGATATTCCCTTCTCCCCCCCCACCCCGCCCTCCTATAAGCATTAGCCTGCCGACACTGCCTGCCCAGAGCCGTGCTGGAAACCGAGTGAGTCCTGATGCCAAACGGCAAACCGGAGCAAGGTGGCCCAGGAAAGTTGTGCACCATAGCGAAGCGGCGCAGATCCGGAGTCCCTGCAAGGAACGGGCGAAAATGAGCCCCGAGCATGAGCCTGAGCGGGGGCCAGTGAGACAGGGACGGGGCTAGCAGGGGGGTTCTTGGCGACCCCCCCCCCCCGGTCTGGGAAGGGACCCTGAACTTCACCTGTCGGCGCCCGATCCGAAGCGCCCCTCAACTTTGCCAAGTCGACTTTAGGACGGGAGGGAGGGAAGGGAAAAGGGACCGGGGGGGGTGGGGGTCATCGGAGCCGCCGAAGAAAGTGACACGAGGTGATGATGAATGGGTCCCCGGGGGCTTCACCTGCGAGTGACACTGAGCCTGCCCATTGTGCCGGGGTGGGAAGGGGACACCCCCAGTCGGAAACACAGCCGGGGCCGAAAGAGTAGCAGGATGTGACCCCCACCCCACCCAGCCTGGGAACCTCCTTGCCCCCCCCCCCTCCTCTGGATTCCGCTCTCATTCCCTGCTTGGAGCCGGTACCCCGGCGCGCCCCCCCCCCCCTTTAAATTTAGCCATAAATCGGAGCCGCTCCAACCACGAGCTGTTCTATTTTCTCCCTGTCAGGACGAGGGATTCGTCCGATGATGCATCGGGTATTAAATACAAGCAATTTGGGGGGGGGGACGCCTGGAGAGCCCCCGCCAAGACTGCCGCCTGTCCGCGGTTCTTCTGCAAGCCCGAGTGGGAAAGGGGTGTGCTTGCGGCGCCTGGCCGGTAGATGGCGTTGCGCGCTGGTGTTAAGCCCCGGTCTTTCCCCAGGCGGTGGCCAAGGTGCTGCTCCTCAGGGGTGCGATCCGGAGCCGGTCCCGCCGGGGGGGACAGCGTTGCTCCTTATTCCCAGAGAAAGAGTCGAATTGCACCCCGAGGAACTCCCTGAACTATTGTCGGAATCAACTGGCTGTTCTGGGTTCTCTGGGCAGCCTGGCCCAGGTCTGGTAGCTTTCGCTCTTGAATTTTCGCTTACATCTGTGGCTGGCGCAATCACCCCGTGCTGGGTCATGGAGAGAAATGCCTCTTACCACAGCCTGCCTCTGAATATGCCAGCCACAGATGCGGGTGAAGTGTTACAAGCAAAAAAAACCTACCAGATTGCAGCCACACCGTCAGGAAACGCCACAATTGCTAGCTCCCTGAAGTGCTGTTTCTGTTCCAGCTCCCTTTTTGGGCTCCACAACCTGAGCCGTGGTAGGTTGGCTGACTTTGTTATCAGGCCAGTAAATAAGGACAGAAAAAATGTGTGGGGGGGATACTGTTCTCCTGGCGTGACCCTATTTTGTATGAGATCTTTTAAATCTACTCTGAAAATGGACAATGCAGATGCACCATAGCCATCTATACATTTGGAGTGTGTTTGTAAGTATGGGGGGTAGTTGTTCTGGGAATGCCTGCTCACACCTTCTTGAATTAAATCTTGGCGCAAAGCCGAGGATGCCTCTGAATAGTGGGGCCCAGAGGGAACAGGCCCAGAGAATAGGGCCACTGATATATTTTGAAGTGTGTCCAAATAAACCATCAACTGGACTTACTGCTAGGTCCGTACGCCCAGGACTGCTTTAGAAGAAGAAGAGTTTGGATTTATATCCCCCTTTCTCTCCTGCAGGAGACTCAAAGGGGCTTACAATCTCCTTGCCCTTCCCCCCTCACAACAAACACCCTGTGAGGTGGGTGGGGCTGAGGGAGCTCTGAGAAGCTGTGACTAGCCCAAGGTCACCCAGCTGGCGTGTGTGGGAGTGTACAGGCTAATCTGAATTCCCCAGATAAGCCTCCACAGCTCAGGCGGCAGAGCTGGGAATCAAACCCGGTTCCTCCAGATTAGATACATGAGCTCTTAACCTCCTACGCCACTTTAGAGATGTGCTCTGGATTTCAACCTGGGACATTTCACACACAGTTCTGATGCAGTTCCACAGGGCCTGTAAGACAGCTGCTCTATCAGGCAGATGGTTGAGGCAGTTATGGTTTCCACCAGCAAAATGGCCTCCCTCTCCTCCTTACCCTCCATGTTGCTGTGGTTGTTAAATCAGCTGGGATGTGACTGAATTTTAGAATGTTTAGCCCGAATGTTTTTAAATGTTAAGTATTATACATCCTGTATTTTTAATGATGAGCCCGTGAGGGGAAGGACAGGATACAAATTAGATAAATAAATAAATGCTCTTGGCCTTTAGCTCTTAGTTTGAGGATCATAGTTTGGAGCTGAGAAGATCTCCTGGGAGAGAGAAAGACCCAAACTACACATAGCTCTTTGGGGTTGAAAAAAACTACACAGAGGGGAGGGCTCGAACCTCTGTTCCCCCCTGGGCAACGATTCTAATATGAATCAGGCCTCTACAGTGCTTCATAACCGAGTTTCCATGTTTAGCTCACAGCTTGTGTCCTGGTGCCAAATCCCCACTGGGGACACATTTTTTGTATTGTCATCCACTTTGGGTTCCCAACCAGGAGAAAAGGGGCATATTTACGGCTGTTGTGGGTTTTCCAGACTGTGTGGCCATGGTCTGGTAGTTTTGGCCCTTAACATTTTACAACCGGCTTAAAGAAATAAATCAAGTTGCCCAAACTGACCCAAACCCATCTATGCAGTGGAGGTAGCCATAAAGGGATCCTCATTCTACTGAATTCTTTCTTGCCCTTAGACGGTGGCCTTATTGGTACAAAAACATGCACCAGCTTGACTGTGGCACGTGCAAACACCACTGATCCCCAGCTCCATACGAATAACTGGTCAGGGTTACCCAGCATGCTTTATAGCTGAGTATAGACCCCATGAGTCAGTAATGACCTGGTGATTGCAAAGGGGGAAACAGCAGCAAGCTGGGATGCTATGGTTCCGAAAGGTACTTTGGCCATGAAATCATTGAATAGCTGTAGACTCCCCTGGGCTGTAATACTCACTCAGGCTGTGGCTCTCAGGTCCATTCAACAGAGACAAGCAGATCCCAAACAACAGCCTTTTTATTTACAAGGGGAGCAACTTGACAACCATCAGCTTTACCCCACATGCAAGAACTGGGAACTGAAAGCAAGAGCTCCGCCCAATAGGG
Organism: Sphaerodactylus townsendi; assembly: GCF_021028975.2. NCBI lineage: Eukaryota > Metazoa > Chordata > Lepidosauria > Squamata > Sphaerodactylidae > Sphaerodactylus > Sphaerodactylus townsendi. The sequence continues at coordinate 96,529,303 of NC_059432.1, forward strand.
CCAAACCAAATCACCCAGATAGCAGGGGAGGAGCAGACTGTTCCATTCCACATTTGCACAAACTGTAAATATTCCACAATAGCTATTTGTAAATCAGGGTCGACTCAGTGTGGTGCGGTGTTTAGACTGGATCTGGGAGACCCAGGTTTGAATCCCCACTCTGCCGTGGAAACCTGCTGGGTGACCTTAGGACAGCAGCGCTCTCTCAGGCTAACCCACCTCGGAGGGTTGTTGTGAGGATAACAAAAAGGAGAGGAGAATTATGTCAGCCGCTTCAATTCACCACTGGGGGAAAAGGCAGGGTATAAACATAGTAAATAAATAAGCCACATCTACTAGTAAAAGAAGGAAAAGAGTGGCTTGTGTGTGGGCGATTCTTACTGAAACCTTGGCTCCCTGCTCTTTAATTAGAAGAAGAAGAGTTGGTTTTTATACCTTGCTTTTCTCTACCCAAAGGAGTCTCAAAGTGGTTTACAATCACCTTCCCTTTCCCACAACAGGCACCTTTTGAGATAGGTGAGACCGAGAGAGCTCACAGAGAACTGAGACTAGTCCAAGGTCACTGAGCAGGCTTCATCTGGTTTTCCATAACAGAGACCGCTGCCTATATGTAGGAGCAGGGAATGAAACCTGGTTCTCTTGATTTGAGTCTGTCACTCTTCACCACTACACCACATTGGCTGTTAACTTCATTTACAGATATGTGGTTTAGCACCCGGAATGTGGTTTATGTGCCAAGAAACAAGTGTTTTGCAAGTGGCCATATCCCTGAAATTCACCGATGAGATGTTATCGGAAAGATTTCCATTTCTCACACTCACTCCTTCCATTTCTCGCTTTCTTCCCTTCCCGATTTCCCCTTTATTTTCCCACGCTGTTGGAATTCATATTTCAAGTTCAGGTGGGCAGATAATAATATAAAAACAATAATGCACCGATTCCAGCGTCCAGATCAAAATTATTTTCCCGGACGCTACAAAAATTAGTGGTTCAAACTGGTAGTCATAATAATAAAAGTTAGTATTGTCGTAGTGACTTAAGAGCATTCCAAATTGGTCACATACATTATACTACCTCCTATCCACTCTCAAACAAGATGATGTATGAGAATGAGGACACTTGTTCCTGATGCCAGGTATCTCGAGACCCCTTCCGCACATGCAGAACAAATGCACTTTCAATCCACTTGGAAGCTGGATTTTACTGTGCGGAATAGCAAAATCCACTTTCAAACAATTGTGTGCATTATTCTGCATGTGCGGAAGGGGCCTCAGTGGATCCAAGACACATCTGAGAAGCTACTTCCCTTACTCTCAAGTAAGCAGTTTTGCATCAGTATCAGAGTTTGCAATGTGCCCCAGTGAGTGGTCCAGGTATATTATGTGGGCGACTGGCTGATCTCCAGGAAGAGAAAGGGGAGATATAAACCTAAACTCTTCTTCCTCTTCTATAGAACCATGGTAAAGATATGTCCCAAAGATTGCCAGAAAAGCCACTGGTTCCGCCCTCTCATGTATTTTATTTTCAAAAGCAATTGTTTACTTAAAATAAGCCTCCATAATAGAAGTGGCAGTAAGGTGTAAGTACTGCGGTCTGCTTGCTGTTCCCACCAGAATGTAAACTGATGCCTCTTTTAAGCCTTTAAACTTCATGGCTGTCCCAGAAGTAAAAGTTCCTCTAATGGAGACCCTATGGGCATGGTGCATTCCAGCACATCATTAAAGAAAAAAAAGAAAAGAAAGAAAAGCAGCCCAGCTAAAGCCAGATGAAATAACTGCACTGTCCACTTTTAATAGGCTTCCTGGGGAGGACAGCCGCTCTGCAAGCGGGCAGCGTTGAAAGGGGATGTTTGGGGGGCGGGGGCGGGGTGGAACCAGACAAGTAGCTGGTAACTGGGTTATTTCTTCTTTAAATGCCATAATCGTTGGATAATCAGCTCTCCTTAAATCTTACAGCTATCTGTTTTGGCAAAGCTAATTTCTAAACCGAGAAAGAAAGAAAGAAAGAAAGAAAGAAAGAAAGAAAGAAAGAAAGAAAGAAAGAAAGAAAGAAAGAAAGAAAGAAAGAAAGAAAGAAAGAAAGAAAGAAAGAAAATAATTAGTTTGGCTTCCTTCTAATTTGTTTGTAAAAGTTTTTGGTAGATCCTTTTTCAAAAAATACAGGGATAAAAATCAAATATTAACAGACTTTCTCTTATATTAGTTGCACATGTTTAAAGTGAACCCCACCCCACCCCCCCAAAAAATCTCCAAGGGAACGCAGAAACTTGCTCTTGTGAATTTCATATTTATACACTCCACCCCCTTCTTTTAAAGAAATTCAAACTAGTAAAACCTTACTGGATTCCTTCCTCTACTCGCAGCCCCAAAGACATTGGAAGGGAGAAAATTAAAGTATTTCTTTTTAACTAAAAGGAAAGGGCGGGGGGGAATCTCCCTGGGTCTGGAAATAGGCCCGACTGAAGGCATGTTAATCTCCACCTCAGTAATTTGGTTCTTCTGGAGAAGACAGAAGCCCCTGCTGCTTGCCCCGCACTTCATAAATCACATCTTTATGTGGACAAGGTCAGGGCACCTAACAGCTCAGACATGGGCCCTTTGCAGTGGCTCGAAGGGCTCCGGCATGTTTATTCTCTCGCTCAGATCTCCGAGGAGTAATCCAGCACGCTTCTAATTACTTTTGATTATTTTCATTTGCTAGGGTCAGTCTGGGCTTTGCCAGGACTGCTGGAGGCTTGATTTCCTACAACATCTTTTTCAGGACAGTGGTGTAGGTTTTCAACATTAGCACCCCATTATTGTCCAGGAATCCAATGTGCTAGAAACGATTGGATCCGGCTCTGGCCCCTTGATGTTTTCTTGCCAACTGGCTCCCCCCCCGCCCGCCCCCCTGATTTAATTAAACTCCGAAACAGAACAAACAAGTGGATTTTGGTACTTCTTTGGGTTTTGATGTGTCTGAGTTTTAGGCAGCGGCACATCATAATCTCCAGCTCCACAACCGAAGGCAAATACTTTTTTATTGTTTGTGTTGTTTTGGAAGGGGGGAACGTTTGAGTGTCAATAAAGTTTGCCTAGAAACCATTTAAGAAAAACTTTTAAAAATTATTTTGTTTTGTTGTTCACAGAGTAGAAAGGAGGAAGTATTAATTTTAAAAAGCAGAGAAGCCACTGCTCTGGAGTAAGCGCTTTGTGGATGGCAGGGATCGGGATTTCCATCAGACCCAGTTTGTTTCAGATACCCTTAAGCAGCAGTTTCCTGGGAGTCTCATTAAGAAACACAGATATATTTTTTAAAAAGCTTTTTTCTCTTGGAATAACAATCTTAGCGCTTAAGTGATAATCTAACAAGTATCATGACCAAATGATCTATGTATTATTTTGATAGTTAGCCTAGAAACACACGTGTGTAAACAGGGATTTGTACAGTTGTATAATATTTTTTTTTAGACAGGAATCCAGCAGAGCTACTCTGATAACTGAGGATACACATGTTGCAGTTCAATGGATATTCAACCACCATGCCAATTAAGAGAGAGAAAAGAAGGGGGGGAGGAGGAGGAAAGGACTGGTCTCAATCACAGTTCCTTGCGCACAAGATCCCTTTCTTTAGATGAAAAATTAGGGTCCATCTTCCTCAGCGACACCTGTCTGAAAACTGTGGCCAAAAAACCCACATTGGGTTAGGTTTTTAATTCTGCTTTAGTTTTGATTTTATTGTATTTATCATGGAATGTTGGAAGCCTCCCTGAGCCCATGAAGGGAAGGGCGGCATACAAAAACAATAAATAAAAATAACTAATAAATAAATAAATCTGTCCAGAGAGCTTGGGCCTTGCATATTTGCTGCTCAACAAGGGTATCACTCAAAGCTCCCATCCCAACTACGATGTGCCCCTGGCCAGACAGCAAATGCAGAGGTGGAATCCAGCAGGTTCTCACCAGTTCCCGAGAGTGGGTTACTAATTATTTGTGTGTGCCGAGAGGGGGTTACTAATTGGGTCCGCTTTTCCATCTCCACGCCCTTGCCTCCCCGAGAGGCATACTGCCTTTGAACGTGAAGGTTCCAAATAGCAATTGCGACTAATAATGTAACTCCCTGAACTGGGTTAATCCCTTTCAGGTACTGCAATTCATTGATTCTCAGCCTTTCGTACCTTTTATCTCACTCACCAGTCTCTATCAAAGAACCTGTGTGTTTCACCATTGCTGTGCTCAGATTTGTGAGTTGGGGCATTTTCTATAATGTGATGATGATTTAGAAATGACCTGGTGCAAAAAAAATTTTTGGGGTCGTGGTGGGGTGGCTGCCCATGGGGGGGGGCATCCAACTCAGGTTTTGCCCAGGGCTCCGGTTTGCCTAGGCACGCCTCTGCCCCCTCTGCTGAGGGGGAGCTGGCAAGGGAACCTATTACTAAAATTTTTGGATCCCACCACTGAGCAAATGCCTTTTCTTTCCTGGTCCTCTAGGTGTCCACAGCGAAGATAAACATAGCCAATAGGACTCTAGAAATGCATGGACTTTCTGAGTTCAGGAAGTCCTCCTACCAGCCATCTGTGGCATGGCTTGCTATGTTTAAAGATGCGTGAGAGGCCCTGAACTGCTCCCACTCCTGGGTAGGGGAGGGGAACTGGGCAGAGGAGGTAGCAGACAGTGCAGAGTGGAACCAGGATCCACCTGTGGGTACTGCCTCGATCATGCCATTACAGAGCTAGTGCTGGGAATGCACACCATTCACCCTCCATAATACTCAGCAAACGTCTCTTGAAACTTCAAACACAGCTTGTGATACAGGGCAGGACCCAGCCAGCTTTTTTACTCCATCCTTCCCAATTCCTTTCCTTACTTCAGTCCCCATCCCACACGGATTTTGTCCATGCAGGTACCTTGATGCTCAGCATGGCCGTTTTTGGGTAGTCAAAGACCACCTCTCTTTTCCTCAGCCTAATCTACCTCACAGGGCTCAGTCTACTCTACCTCAGAAGGTAGAACGATGGACTCTGTCCTGACTTCCTTAGACAAAGAGCAGGATAAAGGACATTCAAAAACTAAACAAATCTCGGCGTGAGTTTAGTATAAAACCACCCTGATAAACATGATGGGGTGAATCAGCTTCAGACATACAGCCAAAGAAGAACATCAACTTGGGTTTCTCGGATCACGTCCCATACCAAACCTCAGAATCAACAGAACACATTTGATGTTTCACACCCTGGCCAATGATCAAACAAAGGTATTCTAATAAATAGTGAGATCAGCAAGGAAAGATAAAATTCCTCAGAGTCCCCCCACACACACACACACAACATTACTACAAAAAAACAGCAAATTTGGAGTGGCTGACCACGGTCACAAAATTCTTAATGCACTTCGGTTTTAACTAAATGTCCAGTAACAAGCCTAGGCACCTGTGGATTTTATATGGCTAAAAAACCACTTATCACCCCATAAAAGCCAAGCACTTGTTTTAGAACATTCAGGTGTTTGTTTTATCATTTCAGGTGTGCTACTACAAAATTCGGGGTGGCTCCCCCCCCCCCACCACACACCCCAAATCTATAAACTTGTTTGACACAATATTTTCTAAGAAAATCCAGCATACCTCCTTGGAGTGCGTGAAAGAAACACAATACAAACTTAACTCACTGTTATTTTCTCTAGTTCCATTGAGAAGAAACATAGCCATATTTAGTCCTACGTAATATCATAAACAGGCATTCAACTAGAAGCTAAGTGAAATTTGATGTTTAAGCTTCACAAGCACAAAAAGTGCTTAACTACCATTGTTCCTGATTAACTGGGAGAAAGAGTCGCCCAATTTTGTTTTTTCTGGAAAGAGGTCTAATTACAATGATTAATTCTGCACAGAACCACTGACTGGTCTAAGACTTGATAGAAATCTTGCTGAAGGCTATATAAGGTTCAGTTCAAGGTGTAGAATTATTGCCAGAAAGTCAAACTGTGACAATGGTGCTAAGTAGCATTTCTCTTTGGAGATGAATTTATGGGATTGATTGTTTAAGGTTTGTTAGATGGATTAAATAGATGGGGTAAAACTTATTAATGAAGCATTCATTACAGATCCTGTTTAATGAAGTAGCTACAGTGCTAGAATAATTCGAGGCTAAAATTCCTACTCTCCATTGCAGCTCAGCGGGTGCTCTTGGGCCTAACTGAGGATAAGATACTTTTCAGGTTTGTTGTAAAGATCAAAAATGGTACAATTCAAGAGCAGGACCTGCAAAGATTGTCATGCCCTTATATAAAGCAGTGGTGTGACTGCACTCGGAGTACTGTGTTCAGTTCTGGTCGCCACATCTCAAAAAGGATATCGAAGAGATAGAAAAAGTGCAGAGAAGGGCAACGAGGATGATTGAGGGACTGGAACACCTTCCTTATGAGGAGAGGCTGCAGCGTTTGGGACTCTTTAGTTTGGAGAGGAGACGTCTGAGGGGGGATATGATTGAAGTCCATAAAATTATGCATGGGGTAGAAAATGTTGACAGAGAGAAATTTTTCTCTCTTTCTCACAATACTAGAACCAGGGGGCATACATTGAAAGTGCTAGGGGGAAGAATTAGGACTAATAAAAGGAAACACTTCTTCACGCAACGTGTGATTGGTGATTGGAATATGCTGCCACAGGAGGTGGTGATGGCCACTAACCTGGATAGCTTTAAAAGGGGCTTGGACAGATTTATGGAGGAGAAGTTGATCTCTGGCTACCAGTCTTGATCCTTCTTGATCTGAGGTTGCAAATGCCTTAGCAGACCAGGTGCTCGGGAACAGCAGCAGCAGCAGGCCATTGCTTTCACCTCCTGCATGTGAGCTGCCAAAGGCACCTGGTGGGCCACTGCGAGTAGCAGAGTGCTGGACTAGATGGACTCTGGTCTGATCCAGCAGGCTCTTTCTTATGTTCTTATGACCAATTCTGTCACAACACAATCCTGATTTTGATATCACCAGTTTAGCGGCACCATAGCATCAAAGGCTTCAACTTCATATAGGCATACATGGAAGTAAGAACCATTGGTTATTGGAACTGAGTAAATATGCTTAGTGTGAAGCTCTGAATTCTATTGGAGTTTTGCCTTTATTATGAACTCACCTAGGGAAGCCACCCTACATCAGATTAACTCAAGCAACAGCATGATACTGTGGATCATGATACTTGCCTATCTCACAGGGCTGTTCTAAAGAGAAAACTTGTGAAATGCTAAGAACATTCCAAAACTGTGGTCTGTAATCTTTCCAAAGATTAGAGCCACACTTAACCACTAGGGGCAGTATGGGAATCACTGAACTACAAGCGTGAGACAGGAAGTCATGACACAGCAGACATGCGGCAGGAAGGAGTCTCTGAACCAGAGTTAGAGCCAGTCTCAGAAGCACCTGTCATAAAAAAAGAATCCTCTCCATCACTGACTGACCTCACCTTCTTGTCAACCTAATGCTCCAAGTGCATTCCAAGAGTGGGAGGCAGTATGACACCCTTGCTCTCTATGTATGCATAATTAGCAGCAGGACCTTTCAAAAAGCGACAAAAAGCACCTTTTCAGAGCCTTTCAACCCAGTAGATGTGGTTCCCTGTCCAACCTGAGGGTCCCAAACAATGAGCCCACTGCTCTAAAGCACGATATAAATTTTAAGCATTGTAGTAGTGCACAGTAGTAATAGAAGTAGAAGACGCCACTTCATAATATGAGCTGCTTATCTATTGTTTGCTTTTACCATTTATACTAATTCTCTCTTTATAGGATGGAAGCTGCTAGAACATGATGCTATCACGTTCTATGACCTCTCAAAGCCCCTCACTAGATCCCCTGGTTCTCTGGCTCCTGCCTCCATTGGCATCCCAAATTTCAGGAATTGTACTTGGCCCTGGCTGGTGGTGATGCAGGTTTGGGAGACAGGTGTAGGCTGTGTATGTCACCTTCCTTCACGTTGCTATCAGGCAGGCAGAGTTAAGCCACAGCAAGCTTAATTCTCAGGTACTGACTGCCTTTCAGGGACTTATCTTAAACCCACCCAGTGGTACCATGGGTCTAAAACATGCCAACAGGAATAAACAATATCAGTCATCTTTTCTCATGCACCATCACTAGTTGGGAGCACATCAAATCCTAGAAGCAAGATAATTCCTCCGGGACTCACTTGGACCTGGCTGGCAGAGAGACAAGCCTAGCAGGCAATGATGGTGTAAGTCGCACCTGTCACCTCCTCCTTTACCAAAGCTGGAAAGGAGCAAGCTAAACCCCAGTGGTGGATTGGCACACTCTTCTTTGTGATACCCCAAGTGATTGGTTGTGCCTAAAGCCACCTTCTATCTTGAAACTTTGCTTCCACAATGGTTCTTAGAATGATTACCAAGCAACTGAGCTCCTACCATTTTGTTTTCAAGCAAATGTGTGTCAATTTAGTTCCACAAGTTCCTACTTTTTTGCCTTGCTATTTTGAATAAGATGTCCCTCTCTGCTTCTTTGTGCTTTCAACTATTCACTGATAGGATCCTTGCAGCCTCCTTTTTCTCTTACGTGAAACTGGAATCATTCCTTTATTCTTTGGCCTGCCAACTGGTCTCACCAAGTAGATGCTGCAAATTTTCCTTTTCCATTTGTGGTTACTTCCATTAGTTTTCAAGCAACAGACAAGTTAAATCTGTACCCCTTGGCCCCAGTTATTCACATGATATATAAAGATCAATACGTATTGATTTTATAATTTTGATTCATATCTGCCCAGCACTCTACAGTCTCTCCTTGGAGTTTATTTATCAAACCTTCTCTATCACCTTGAATTCCAGCCCAGACTCAAGACACTCAAGACTCAAATGTCCTTCTCTCTCTGGTTCTCACCTGCTATCTTCATTTTCTTGGTCAAATATTTGCCTTTCACAGGTCAAAAACACTTATATACACCCAAGTCCTGCTGACATCAAGGAGAAAGTGAGGTGATTATTCGGTTTGGTGTCTGGCTTTGGAATATCACAACACCATCAACAAAGTAGTTGCTATTTTACTATTAACATATGATAATCAAATCAAATCAGGTATGATGGTGGGGGATCTATGAACACATCTTTCCATGGCCCTAACCAATACTATTTTAAAGAATGAGTCCATTTGGATCATACTACTGCTCAGTTTTATCTGTATTTACTCTTGATGCCTAATAAAGGTTTTTGAATTGAATTGAATTGAATGAGTCCATTAAAAAAGTATCCCATGGATATTTTGGCAGCTGCAAAAGCACACCTGGGTGGGAGTGGGACAAGATTGCCTCATCCTGCCATGCCAAAAGCCCAATCAGGATTGGGCCTTCATAGCACTTTTACAGAGGCAACATTCTTCTCTAAAATGATGTCAACAGTCGCAAGTTGGTGGCTGCGATAACACTCAGTTTGGCTCAGAAAACTTTCCTTGATGTTTCAGTTATCATTATGTAAGTTACTGTAAATATCACATCAGAAACAAGGTCATAGGACTTGACCTGTACAAGAGAAACTCCTTTAGCTCCAAACCAACGACTGGTGGATTTCACACAGCATAAATATAACAACGTTAGGACGCTATAAAAAGATCCGTTTTGGGATTTTGTGTTCCTACAGCATGGGAGAACACAAGCATTGTCAGCCAAAATGGATCTTTTCTCCTGCCTGCTGCACAGAGCTCTTGTCACTTTCACAGTGGTGCCCGCCATTTTGTGTGCTGCAGCAGATTCTCTGGAGGGATTTCCCACAGAGGTTGCCTCTGCTTGTGTAACCCCCATGCTCAGAATGGGTTGACCCAGAAAGGGGTGGAGACTCAAAGCAGCAGAAGGCTGCAGAGCTCACGTAGTTTGGAGGAGACAAGGCTACCAGACTCGGACCTTGGTTGTGTAAGCCCTTAACACTTTGTTAAGGTAAACTGCAATATTGTTGGGAACTACTGGGAAGGTAGTTGTTTATTTTTGCTATGTTGTAAATGTTGGAGTTTATTGTTTCAGGGTTTCTTTTTGTGTTTGTAATGGGTGAGAGTTCTCCTGGAAACCTTCATCATGTTGAATCCTGTTCACCAAGCCCTTGGAGTCTTCAGGAGCCAACCCACTTGCAAAGAAGAATTGGACTTGGCAATATCGGTAGACTGTAAATATAAGGACTTGAAAATTCAACCTGAACAGGACCTTGAAATGTGATGTTAATTGTTGATGTTATATGTTATTCGTTAAGAAAGTAAACCATTTTGTTTTTAAAAATTTGTTGTTGCAAACTCATTCCACGTTCTGCCCCACAGAACCCACAAGCAGAGGTTACACTTGCAGCTCATCTGTTTGCTATTTCATGTAAAAAGTAGATGAATAAAGTTTGTTTAGCTTAGCCATCCTGTCCACATGTCATTTTTCATTTAATTTTATTTTTGTTTTGAGGGGGGGGATCTGAGAAGCTACGGCAGCACAAACATGACCATGTCACAGCTTCTCTAATCGTGTTGCCATGGCTTTGCAGACATACCCCTCAAAAAAAGGAAAAAAAGACAAGTGCACGGAATTGCTGGACTAAACAAACTTTATAGACCTACCTTTTACAGCAAAGTAGCAAATGGATGAGCTGTAAGCAGAGGAAACCTCTGAGGGTAATCTTTATGGAAAATCTGGAACAGCACACAAAATGGTAAATGTGAGTGGCAGAAATGAAAATAAGAGGTTTGGGTGAGAGAAATAAAGCATTTCCTGTCTGCTGGTGTTCGCTCAGCAGGCAGGAATCATTCTCAACCCGGGTTGGAGGGAAAAGATTGCTACTAGTTTTGCAATTTTTGGAAAAAACCCAGGTTGAGAGGAATATAACAGGCTGAACTTGTTTTGGGGAAGAGAGCTGTACAAAGTTCTTCCCCGAAACGCTATTTATAATGGCCGAAAGATGTTAAATTTGCGCTGTGTGGAGTCTGCCCATCTCCAACATTTCCTTCCACTTAATGAGAAATCTTGCTTTAGAGCAGTGGTTCTGAACCTTCCTAATGCCGCGACCCTTTAATACAGTTCCTCATGTTGTGGTGACCCCCAACCCTAACATTTATCCATTTTACAGATACTGATGCAGAGAGTCTTAGCCAACCCCTGTGAAAGGGTCGTTCAACCCCCAAAGGGGTTGCGACCCACAGGATGAGAACCGCTGCTTTAGAGAATGGAATCTGCAGGAGGATGGGCATAATGCAAATTATCCACAGCCCTCTAGATGATGGTACAGGCCTTTCACCCTTAAAGTTATAAAAACATGGCATCGTTTCAATTCCATATTTCATATGTGATGGCTTGTGTTTCTGCTTGGATACTATTCAGTCCAAGTACTAGCTTCAAAAGCCTTCCCAGACTCGGAGAGTACAGTGGCTCTTCAATGAAATCTTCAAGGTGCCAGAAAAGGAGATACCCATAATATTCAACATGCTGCCTGACTCCCAAAGATTGTGAGGAATACTCTTTTGGATCAGTTCGCATTCCTACAAAATAGCACATAAGGGAAGGGAGTTGTAGGGTCCAATCCCTACTCTTTGCACATGCTAAAAACAGATTTCCTTAGCAGTTGTGACAGTTGCATGGGCTGGATGGGACATCACAGAGCACAACTTTTCTGGTTCACTCCCAAGCAACAAGAATACCTGGATCTCTTATAAGTAGTGCCAGTTTCTGTCAAACCAGGTGGGCTATACTTTCTAATTACTCCCAGTTTTCTTTCACCATGCAAAGAAATAAATGACTTCAGAAATAGCCACACAAATATCATGTTAAAAGCACCTTTGGGAACTGGTTGTTCAAAATACAGGACATCTAAAGACTAGCAGTTACACACTCATTACATTGACCAAGTGGCCTCTTCCCTTTTTTGAAGTCATGTATACGCGATACGGCAAGACCAAACCATTTTATGTACCGTAAGAAATTTGAAACATGATGTTTAATGTTCAGGAGATAAAGTTAACAAAACTACACATCCATGACTTTTTTTTATTTCCCTATTTTATGGCCTTTCAAGCACATAAAGAGAAAGGAAGCACCAGATCCAGGCAAATAACCATATGTTGTTTCTTGTTTCTTTCTAAATGAAATAATAACCTGGTTGATTGGGGCCCTGGGCAGAAACTGCAGTAATACATTTGGTTGGGTTTTTTTTTTAAAGTGTTTACATAGAAGCTTTTCTGAAGGCTTCCAAATGCAACGTGTTTAGAGAGAGAAAACATTTGTTCTTTTTTGCAGTTTGATATTAAATTATATTTAATATTTCCCTATTAAGCTACTACAATCCGCCATGTGTTTTTTTTACAGATTGGCCTTAAATACTGTTGTAGTCTGAGATTATTCTGGATGCTTTAAAAAAAAACAACCCTAACTCCATCTGTCTTTGTGAGAGAATTTCCAGACATGCAATATAGAACAGTTTTGTACAACCACTTTGAGGAGGTTTATTTGTTACCTTTTTCTTGTCAAACCCAGCTCCTTTATTACCTCAACTCCACATGCAGTCCATCCAAACTCTTCGGGGGGGGGGGGGGCAGATTTAAATGACCAATCCACTTCTGGTTTTGAGCCCCTTCCCTAGTCCAAGATGGCACCAAAATAAAAGCTGAGTGCCAGGAATGAAGGCTTTTTGTTCATTCTGCCTTGACTTTGAGCTCAAGCTTTACAATTCAATGAAGATTTCAAAGCATACTGTGTATCAAGCCCCTCAAGAAAATAAGAGGCAGCATTTATTTGTGGGGTACATTTGGAACCACTTCAGCCGAAGCCTGCAATCATTCCGAAGGTAGATCTCTTTCCTCAGAAAAAGAGTTTAAATAACTTTTGTGAGTCCATGCACTCATTGAAGCTTAAATTGAGCCAATTGGCTGAACAGGCTTATTGTGTATTTATTGTATTTTATGTTGTACTAGCAGGATACCCGTGCTTGGCTACGCATACTTCATCACAGCCTCTCTATGAATTTCAGGGTGACATTCAGCATATTTCTTTACAGCCTGTTTGTGAACTTTGGGGTGACATGCAGCATATTTCTTCACAGCCTGTCTGTGGACTGACGGGTTGATTTTCGCATATTTTACAGCAGCTTCCTGTAGTTGTCTTTTTCTAATGCAATGTATAAATCGCTTTCTGTGTTTAATTCCTCTTCTCCCTCTAGTGGTTTCAGCAGAAGGAACAGGTTCGTATGCGTTTGGCACAACACTGGATCAATCGTGCTTGTTGTTTGGTGGGCATTAGCAGAACTTGTCGATGCGACAAATGGGGTTAGAGCTTCAAAGTGCCCTTCATTAAAATGTCCTGTGAAACGAAGCTATATATATAAATGTGAAATACCACTCACTGATTGACTGACTGACTCATCAAAAGAACTCAAAAACCATTGAAAATACCATGTTGAAGGACATGAAACTCGTGGTTTGTAACTGTTACCCTTAGAATGTTCATGCAGATGGCCAGAGTTGAACAGTAAATATCTAATAAGTCGAGCGGAAGTGAATATTTTGGAAAATCCTTTCTTAGCGAGCACCTGAAACACATGACGGACTGGTGTGCCAAATTTCAACTTTGTAGGTTCGGTGGTTTTTGAGTTCTTTTGATGAGTCACTCAGTGAGTCAGTCAGTGGTATTTCGTGTTTATAGACATAGATAGATTATCAGAATGTTTGTGTGTTGATTTGAACTAAAGGGATACAGCAGAGTATGGTGGTGGAAAGCACTATCAAGTTGCAGCTGATTAACGGTCACCCTGTGGGGTTTTCAAAGCATGAGATGAACAGAGGTAATTACCATTGCCGCCTTCTGAATAGGAACGCTCTTCCTTGGTCGTCTCCCATCCAAGTGCTAACCAAGGCTGACCCTGCTTAGCTTTCAAGATCTGACGTAATTGGGTTGGCCTGCTAGTCACTTTTTGTCAGTTTTCTCTCTCTCACAGGGTTGTGATACAAACAGAACACAATGGGTGAATTATAAATTAATGCATACTTTGCTAGCCTGGTCCAATATGCATTAATTTATAATCTGCCTATTGCAATCTGTTCATATACAATTATGTGAGGGTGTTAAGGCTAAGTAAAAAGTGTCTGGCAACCTGAAGAACTTCATGACTTAGCTGGGATTTGAACCTATATTTCCAACACTGTGCCCACTCTCTTCTCCGTCAGCACCACCAACCACAATAGTTAAAATTAATCTCCCCTGTAGTCAGCTAGACTGATGCTTTAATATAAATATAATATAAATATAAAATCCCTTTACACATATTTTACACTACGCCTCATATGTTTGGATACGACATTGATTTGCAGTTCCTTGTTTGCTGCAAACATTCCAGAATCCCAGTAATATATTTATATTTAAATATATTCATCTGCATTACCATATCCAATGTTTGCTTTGCCCTTCTACTGGCTGCCACAAATAAGAATGAGTATTGGCATAAATTTCCTGCTGTCTGTTATACTTATCAGTGACGGAGGAGGTTTGGGGGGAAGAAATCCAAAGTGTCTTTCCATAAAAGGCATATCTGGCACTAAGAAATGCCTTTCCAACAATATTCTGGGCAATGGGAACGGAGCTGGGAGAAGTTAAAGTAGCTGCTGGCTTCCCTTCATTGGACCAACTTCCTCTGCCTTATCTGATGTTTATCTCAGTGCACAGACTACAACGGGAGCAGAGGCAGACAGGGTGAACCCGGTGTTCTATTCTCGTCTGGAACCGGAGCTGCACTGACTGTTTCATGAGAAAGACTAAAATGTCATCTAGCACAAACACAAAAGACAAGATGGTATCTCTGGGCAGGCCAAATGAAGTCATACTTTGTGTGTGGGGGGGACTATTTACCAGTGTAATAGCTGCCGTGAAATCTCTGGGGACATGTTAGAGAGTTTTTATCTGGAGACCAAAATCTTGAGGGTAATGTTCCCCGTAGAACTGAGTGAAATGTTCATGTGAAACCTTGAGTACATTCCGGCTGTGGAGACATTACATATGCATGGCCTTTATTTTAATATTCCCCAAGGGGGTGTCCGTAAATACTTGAAGAAATATCAAAGGTACAGCTACCTGACAAACCGGGTCATTAAATAAGTCACAGTTCACATGTAGGAACTAGGGATACTATTGAATTTCACACCTTCACGTTTTCAACTCAAAAATCCCCATTTTGATTTTGTCACTGCTTTGTGTAAGTCAAACCCAACAGTTTCAAGTAACTGACAGACTGTCATGTCACCTCACAGCTTAGCAGATACCAGCTTATATCTTGGGACATTCCACTTATTTACATGGGAGCTTCTTTTATAGTGTGCTCCCAGCTAAGTGTAAGGTTGTTGGATGGGTCACAACACCCTCATTGCAAAAGGAAGCATGACAAAAGCACATACACAATTCTTATCAATCGGATGCAAGGATTATAGACTCAGAGCGAGAAAGGGACTTAAAGGCCTCACTTCACCGTTGTTTCCACTCTTGAAAAAGATGAGTGTTCTGATGAAAGGAACAGAAATCTCCCAAGAAAGGAAAAACTCAGTCATTCCAAAATAATGATGCAACATTTTTTTTAAAGTTCGAAATACTTTTAATATTAGCATGCTTTTTTTTCAAAAAGAAAAAAACGGACTGGCAGGCAAATTAATTTTACATCTCCCTGAGATCATAAAAATAAGTGAGAGATGCAACAGAGACGTGTAAGTGGTGATATTCTGCAAGAAAATGTTTATTGCCTTCACTAAGCAATGAAGAAATGAAGAAAGCTTGATGGATGGATGGATGGATGGATGGATGGATGGATGGATGGATGGATGGGTGGGTGGGTGGGTGGATGGATGGATGGATGGGTGGGTGGTAGGAATGAGCTAAATTATTAGAAGGGTGAGAAAGGGGCAGAAATATATCTATCGCAATTCTCCCCACCCCCTTTAATCTTTTGCAATAAAACTATAAAGTAGTCTAGTCTAGGCTGAGTACATTTGTCTGGCCCAAAATTACCCAATGAGCTTTACTGTCAAGAAGTAATTGAATTCCAGGCCTCCTAGGCACAAGTGAATGAAAAAGATGTGTGGATCGAACCCATGGTCCAGTCTGGCCTTATCAATAGAACATTCAGATATTTAGTATTTGTATATAACTTTAACTGTTGACCTCACTAAAAAGTATTATGTGATCTTGTTACTTTTTCTGGGTTTTATATGGGCTGTTTGGGAAGGGAAGGCAGCATGGTATAGCCCGATCTCATCAGATGTTGGAGGAAGAAGAAGAAGAGTTTGGATTTATACTCCACCTTTCTCTTTCAAGGTGGTTTCCAAGCTCCTTCCCCTCCCCACAACAGACACCTTGTGAGGTAGGTGGAACTGAGAGAGTTCCAAAGAATTCTGACTAGCCCAAGGTAACTCAGCAGGAATGTAGAAGTGCGGAAACACATGTGGTTTACCAGATAAGCCTCTGCAACTCAGATGGAGGAGTGGGGAATGAAACCTGGTTCTCCAGATTAGAATCCACCTGCTCTTAAGCACTATACCACACTGGAAGATTAGTAGGTTGGTATTTAGAAGGGAGACCAATAAGGAGAACTCTGTAGAGGAAGGCAAAGGCAAAGAACCCCTGCTTCTCACTTGATTTGAAAGCCCCTTGCTTTACACCCACACACACACACACGCACACGCACACGCACACGCACACGCACACGCACACGCACACGCACACACACACCATGGCTGTTCAAGACTTTTTTATTTGAAGAAATCCTGGAAAACAGCTTGCTAAAGTGTTGAGAATACTGTGTTAATTCATATAACATCCCCCTGAGTTACAACTCTCAGGATTCCCTGTGAAGATGGAATAATAGTTAATCTGGTTCATCTTGTATGCCACAAGCCACTGCAGGAGACACAAGAATCCAAAATGAGGGTCCTTCTTTTAGTCCATGATGCTTCCATCATTTCCATAGGAATGTTGCTACTGATGTAACTGTGCTAAGGATTGCTTCTTTCATATTTACCAAACTTAGCTAGTTAACAGAATCCACATCCTGTGGAGCCTATTTACAGAAGCACCATAAATAGTATAGCACCATAAATATTGTGGTGTGGAGAGGGGAAGGTTAGGAATTACCAGTAATATATTGTGCCAGAGCCATCAGTGGTTGTATAGAAGAAGTATAGAAGAAGAAGACTTGGTTTGTATACCCTGATGTTCTCTACCAAAAGGAGTCTCAAGGGGTGTGTGTGTGTTTACAATTATGTTCCTTTTTCTGCAACACCCCCCCCCCACACACACACACACTCTGAGGTATGTGTGGCTGAAAAAGTTCTGAGAGAACTGGCGTCTGGCCCAAGGTCACCCAGCAGGCTTCATGTGGAACAGTGGGGGAATCAAACCTGGTTCTCCAGATTACAGACCACTGCTCTTAACCACTACACCATGCTGGTTCTCACACCACACTGGCTATAAAGGACCCATAACAGGTAAAGAGGGTGCTCCCGGAATTTGAAGTCAGAATGCTTAGGCCCATCTTTGTGGCTAAGAGCATTATTGGTAAGCCAGTGAAAATTGGGTGTCGAGGGAGGCTTTATGGTGGGGAGAGGGAAAGGTTAAGAATTACCAGCAATATATTCTGCTGGAGCCATCAGTGGTTGTGGTGACGGATGATCGCCATAAATTTTAAGCAAAGCAAAACACTGAACCAGTTACATTATGCAGACCCCCAAAAGCTAAAACAGCCTTTTCTTAGCAGGCTTTTTCTTTGACACATACACACACCCCGGCCGCCATTTCTGCCCTTCCTGGCCTTCGATTGTCTAGTAACTATAATATGCTTACTTAGAAGGAAAGGCAATTATCGCTCTGGCTCTTTCCTATTTGAGCCACTTCAGATGTAGACATTCAATGCTGTTTCCATTTGGAAAAATAGTTGTATAAAGCCTTTACAAGTTGTTGTGTGCCAGTGTCTCTCCAATTCCTGTTTTATTGTGACTAAGTCTAGCTGGCATGGATATTGAAATAGCTTAAGTGTCATACACAAATACCAATGTGTATATAGTTCTGATTGTAAGTGAGGGGGGCAGAACAGCCACAGAAAAGGAAATTAAGTGAAAAGTGACTTAGTGTTCTTCTAAATGGTTTTGCTGAGTTTTCTGGGAAAAATTAATACGGTTAGGATCTGATTTATTGTCATGGCATCTCCTAAAAATCTTTCTTATACATCCTTCTTAAAACTATATATAGTAGTGGCTTACATTTTTCCATAGCAGAACAAAGCAGAAATTATTATGTGTCGTATTACAAGCCAAAACAAAAGGTGCCATATACAAGAATCAATGAAGAAGAAGAAGAAGATGAGGAGGAGGAGGAGGAGGAGGAGGAGGAGGAAGAGGAGGAGATCACCCAGAAGGTTTCATATGTAGGAGTGGGGAAACAAATTCAGTTCACCAGATAAGGATCCGGTGCTCACCTGAAAGAGTGGCAAATCAAACCCAGTTCCCCAGACTAGAGTCCACTGCTCCTAACCACTACACCATGAGTCCACTGCTCCTAACCACTACACTACACCACTGCTCCTAACCACTCTCTATGGTTCGTTTGATGATTTTTTTAAAAAGCAGAATTTTTGTGGCAAAGGATAACAAGTTTTTAGCCCAGCATAAAATCATGTTAGCCTTTAATGTGTCACTAGATTCCTGTTCGTTCTTGTATTCGGCAAAGCCCAAACCATATCCATACAATGCCTTGAAACCACTTGATGTTTTCACAGGTAGAAGGGATTTCCATCCAAAGAGCATGGCCTCTCTGCACCTCCAAAAATACATACTGAAATTCTGCTTCTGGGGGACAGGGGACCCCTAAGATCAGCATGGAAGAAAGTTGGTAGTCTGTGGTGGGAGGGGAAATCAGTGAAACTCACACCCCTTGAATACGTGGTAATTCTCTTGTGGATCCAAGACAAAAGGTTGCATTTGTTCCACACATTTGCAACTGCAAAAAAGTGAAGCCTGTCTTCTTGCTCTCACCTGCGAGCCCCTGATGTAAGTATCATAACACCTTCTATACACAATAGCCATCATGGTCTGTTACAGCCACCTAAAACACTTGAAGTTTCCCAGTCATTTCTGTACACTCAATGCCACAAACCACGATTAGTTTTTACTAGTGTTGTTGGCAAGTGTAGCTTTCCAGCTACTGGACCCTGAGAGGTAGACCATGTGCTTGGCAGCAGGTATATGTGTCTAGCTTGTCATGGTGAATTATGTGTGTTTTTCAAATGGCCAGTGCACACCATGATGGTCACATGCATCAGCCCTCAAAGGATCCCTCCCTTCATCTTATGAAACAACATATCTGGATTAACTATTATACCCAGTGCTGGGATCCAAAAATTTTAGTAACAGGTTCCCATGGTGGTGGGATTCAAACTGTGGCGTAGCGCCAATGGGGCTGGGCAGGGCACGATGGGGGCGTGGCCAGGCATTCCAGGGGCGGGGCATTCCTGGGCAGGGCTGTGTCAAGGACGCAGCCGCTGCGCCGGTCCTTGGATGGGAAACGAATGCACACAGGCGCAGGCTGCCACGCACGCCAGTGCACCTCCTGCTAGACTGCTTCAAGTTCTGCACGCTACTGCTGAGAGGAGGGGCGTAACTAAGGCAAAAAATCACCAATTAGTAACCCCCTCTCGGCACGCACAAATAATTAGTAACCTACTCTCAGGAACCTGTGAGAACCTGCTGGATCCCACCTTTGATTTTACCCCCTCAAAATCATTGTTGTTACAGTGTCCACCTGGTCTTCTTCTTCCTGACAGAGCCCAGAAAGTTTGCCCAAAACATTCAACCATCCCATTTGCTAAATGAAGATGAAAGCTTCAACAAGTGAGACTGGAGGAATGAAATAACTAAAGCCAGGAGAAGGAGAAGGAAGAGGAATGAGATGAGAGGTAGCTCACTCCTCCATCTTGTGCAAGGACCAACTTAATTATCATATTGGGACTGACTTTTTCCAGTGGCTCCATACACTTTTGGGGGTGACGCATTTGTAAACAGGAAATGGAAATAAAAGAAGCTTCAGAAACTGGATAAGTGAAAAAACAGGTATGGCTCGAACATAAGGATTCTCAAGGCAGTGCCACAACACGCAACAGCTTGGCATTGGTCTAGTACAAAAGCAAATACCTCAAGATCAGAAGTTCTTCTGAAATGTTCTTATCGGTTACCTTTCAGAATTACAAGTACCTGGCATTCCTATCCTGTTCATTCCCCCAGCCAATTCAAATTGAACCTTCACTGGAGGACTCTTGTCTTACGCAGTGCCAGAGATTCCTTCTGCCAGAGATTCCTTCCAGTAGACAACTAGAGCTGGCTCTGAAGATGATCAGATATGCAAGGATGTCAGCAGGGTGACCAAGAGCCACCCTAGGTCCCCAGACAAAGATTCTGTCTGGACCCTCTCATATAACCCTGATTCAAACTAAATATAATAAATCAAATCACTTGACTCCTGATATCATGAACAGAATAATAATTGTTCATTAGGTAAGAAAGAGCAAAGGAAAATGGACAGGGTTATGTCCTCCTTGATCCTCCTTGATCTCAGATTGCAAATGCCTTAGCAGACCAGGTGCTCAGGAGCAGCAGCAGCAGCAGGCCCTTGCTTTCACATCCTGCACATGAGCTCCCAAAGGCACCTGGTGGGCCACTGCGAGTAACAGAATGCTGGACTAGATGGACTCTGGTCTGATCCAGCAGGCTAGTTCTTATGTTCTTATGTTCTTATGTTATTAAAGAATCGATTTTATGTAAGAATTACATTGTCATAAGATACGATGCAAAACAAAATGAGCAAAAAGAACCAGAAAGACTCTCAGCCGAGGGACCTAGCAAAGATACTGAAATGCACTAAAAATTAAATAGGGATGAGAAACAAATCACCTGGGAATAAGCCACGATGAATTAAGTGAGACATCAGTCTCTGTCAAGAGGCACTCAGCAGGAAAAATACTTGAAGATGCTTTTAGCTCACAACAATGAAAAGATGGGGAAAGGGAAGTTGGGGAGATGTGAAAAGTCGGTCATCTCCTCCACAGGGAAGAGACATGTTAGCCAAGTCTCCCAGATTTTCCCCAATCTTGACCCTGCAGTCGCCATTTCCTCCCCAAGGCCCCTTCCGCACATGCAGAATAATGCACTTTCAATCCACTTTCAATGCAGTTTGCAGCTAGATTTTACTGTGCAAAATCCATTTGCAAACAATTGTGAAAATGGATTGAAAGTGCATGATCCTGCATGTGCGGAAGGGGCCCAAATACAGGAGACTTTAAATTGGTTTAATTAGACTAGAATATCATTATATCCATATAATATAAACCAGTAAAATATATATAACCGGTTCTCTGAATTCTATGTTTTCTTCCTCCCCCCCCTTTTTTTTTAAAAAAAGGAAGTATCTCACTCCTCTTGCAGAATGATGACGGTAAAGGGATAGTTCTGCAGTGGAAACAGCTAGAGACTTAAAAGAAAGAAAGAAAGCCGGGACTTCAAAGAACCTGATATACATGGCACCTGGAATTCTGTCCCCCTTCTTCCCTCGTCCCATCCCATTAGCAGCTCTCTATATCAATTCAGCTCATGGGACGAAAAGTGTTCACTGACCTTTGGTAGGGAGGCGAACCTTATATCTCCAGGATAAAGCATGGACTTCACACCCCACTCAATGGGAATTGTAGTCCATAACATCTGGAGTGCCAAAGGTTCGCCACCACGGACCCAGAGCTTTCTGGTAAGCCAGTGTAGAAAAGTGTTTTCTCACACCTCAGCAAAGATCCACACCTCTCCATATAGATGGTACATTGGTGCTTCCAGATCTAGCCTGGCTAGAAATACTCTTTGGCTAAGGCTCAAAAAAGCCTGGGGGGGGGGGGGAGCCAGGTTTTGAGCTTGGTTGAGTAACTCCCTTCTCTTGCTCCAGGTATCAGCCTGCCTGTTCTTCCTGGATCTGTTTCCTATCTTCACAATCTAGGCCTCTTGGTTCTGATCCTGGCTTGTAATTGCTTCACCTTCCCGTGGATCTGACCCATTCACCATCAAGCTGTCTC
The DNA here is from genome assembly GCF_021028975.2 of Sphaerodactylus townsendi. Taxonomy (NCBI): domain Eukaryota; kingdom Metazoa; phylum Chordata; class Lepidosauria; order Squamata; family Sphaerodactylidae; genus Sphaerodactylus; species Sphaerodactylus townsendi. The sequence goes on from NC_059432.1 coordinate 96,551,366, forward strand.
TTACCCATGTGTTGTGTTACTTAGCCCCAGACCTGACAGAAAGACAGGTCTGGTCTAGCAGCTCTCTTGTGACCACAAGAGTGGGCCGAGAGGCACCAAATGCCCCACAGTCTCCACTCCAGTGGTGCAAAGCAACCATGAAAGCATAATTAATTTGCTTTCAACAGGTTGTCCTCTGAAATTGAAAAAAAACCAGATGACACTTTCCTGTAGGCTGAAAATATCAATATCTACCAAGCATCAAGCCGTTGTACCACCCTGTTTCATTATTTATTGAGGGGTAAAGTTACACGCAGAAGAATGCTCACCAGGCAGTAGGAAAAATGTACACACATAAAAACCACTCTCCAAAAAAACAACACCTTGGGGCATTTTCCTTGCATAAATGACATTTTCTGCCGTTGAAAACAGAACCTCTGCAGGTGGAAATTAAATGCAAGCAGCTGTTCAATGGAAAGAAAGAAAGAAAGAAAGAAAGAAAGAAAGAAAGAAAGAAAGAAAGAAAGAAAGAAAGAAAGAAAGAAAGAAAGAAAGAAAGAAAGAAAATTTCAAATCCAGTGCGGTGTAGTGATGAAGAAGAAGGGGAGGAGGAGTTTGGATTTATACCACAACTTTGGATTTATACCACAACTTTCTCTCTTGCAAGGAGACTCAAAGCAGTTTACAAACTCCTTCCCTTCTTCTCCCCACAACAGTCACCTTGGGAGGCAACTGGGGCTAAGAGTTGATTGGCCCAAGGTCACTCTGCAGACTTCATGTGGAGAAGTTGGGAAACAAATCCAGTTCTCCAGATTAGAGTCCACCCCCCTTAACCACTATACTACCCTGGCTCTAATCTGAAGAACCAAGTTTGTTTTCTCTGGTCCTCCACACAAAGCCTGACAGGCAACCTTGAGCTAGTCACAGTTCTCTCAGAATTCTCTCAGCCCCACCTACCTCACAAGGTGTCTGCTGTAGGGAGAGGAAGAGGAGGAGTTTGTAAGCCACTCTGAGATTCCTTAAAGGACAGAAAGGCAGGGTATAAATCCAAAGTTGTCTTTTTCTAGATACAAGGGCCCTCTCCGGCAGAAGTCAGTTACAACCATGTCCCACTGAATGCAGTCCGATGGGACAGAATCACAACAATTTTGAAGTTCTACCAGGGCTTTACTGAATTTAACTTTCGATTATTTACTTATTTCAATATTTTCAAAAAGGCATTCCCAACTTATTACAGAATGCTCCAAATAACATCCCAGCAGCTGAAAAAATTGTACAGTTCTTGCTGGATTGTATCCATTGTGGTGCACTTCACACCTAATAAAATATCCAGTCATGTCAAGTGGATTATGGTTCAAGTGCATTGTGGCATGTATTAGACAGCAACGATCCTCACATAGTTAAGCTCTTAACAACATTTTTCCGGGCGTAAGTGTCATAGAACAATGTGGAACTTCTTAGGATTGCGTCCTTATTGGAGCATCCTATATCTCCACTGTTCACCATGATGTGGGCACTCTACGCAGAGGCCTGTGTACTTATATATAATCTTTCACAGTTGCTTGCACTGCAGGTGCTCAGAAAATAATTTGATTCCTGCAACAGAGAGAGAATGTGAGCTCTGCATCTTGTAAATAAGAAACACATGCATGTTTATGTTGGAGTTTACCACACAGAGAAGCGGCTAATGTAACCCCCATGCCCAGAATGGGTAGAACCAGTAAGGGGGTGGAGACTCAGAGCAGCAGAAAGGCTGCAGAGCTCTTTGGAGAAGACAAGGCTACCAGACTCGGACCTTGATTTCTATAAACCCTTAACACCTTGTTAAGGTAAACTGCAATATTATTGGGAACTACTGGGAAGGTAGTTGTTTGTGTTTGCTATGTTGTAAATATTGGAGTTTATTGTTTCAGGGTTTCTTTTTGTGGTTGTAATGGGTGAGAGTTCTCCTGGAAACCTTCATCATGTTGCATCCTGTTCATCAAGCCCTTGGAGTCTTCAGGAGCCAACCCACTTGCAAAGAAGAATTGGACTTTTGGCAGTATCAGTAGGACTGTAAACTAGAAGGACTTGAAATGCAACCTGAACAGGACCTTGAATTGTAATGTTAAATGTTGATGTTTAATGTTATTTGTAAAGAGAAGTAAACTGTTTTGTTTAAATTTGGTTCTTTGCAACTCCTTCCAAGTACTGCCCCACAGAACCCACAAGCTGAGGTTACACTAACACACTGATTAAAATGTTTCTTTGGAAGTGCATTTCAGATAGGAAAGAGGGAGAGATAGCATGGTGCTATCTTGCTAACTAGGAAGAGTCTCTTTTCTAACTTCTGAGAGGAAGCAGGATATTAGACCTGAGAATATCAAGAACATAAGAACATAAGAACTAGCCTGCTGGATCAGACCAGAGTCCATCTAGTCCAGCACTCTGCTACTCGCAGTGGCCCACCAGGTGCCTTTGGGAGCTCACATGCAGGATGTGAAAACAATGGCCTTCTGCTGCTGTTGTTCCCGAGCACCTGGTCTGCTAAGGCATTTGCAATCAGAGATCAAGGAGGATCAAGATTGGTAGCCATAGATCAACTTCTCCATCAATCTGTCCAAGCCCTTTTTAAAGCTATCCAGGTTAGTGGCCATCACCACCTCCTGTGGCAACATATTCCAAACACCAATCACACATTGCGTGAAGAAGTGTTTTCTTTTATTAGTCCTAATTCTCTCCACCACCCCCACCCCCAGCATTTTCAATGAATGCCCCCTGGTTCTAGTATTGTGAGAAAGAGAGAAAAATTTCTCTCTGTCAACATTTTCTACCCCATGCATAATTTTATAGACTTCAATCACATCCCCCCTCAGACCTCTCCAAACTAAAGAGTCCCAAAAGCTGCAGCCTCTTCTCATAGGGAAGGTAGCTCAGAGCAGCTAACAACTCAAATAATTAAAACAATCAAGTTCATATACATTAAAATAACATAACATAGCCCTGGCGCACCAATATTCTCTCGTTCACCACAAGGGCAACTAGCTAAGGAAGGACAAACCTAATACAGGCCATAAATGCATACATACAAAAATGCAATACAATAAGGATAAATAGGATAGGATAGGGATTGTGATGTAACCACAGCTTTCTTAACCATAGGTCTGGCAGAACATCTCCATCTTACAGGCCCTGTGGAATTGAACAGGATCCCACAGGGCCCGAGTCTCTGTTGACAGAGCGTCCCACCAGGCTGGGACCATAGCCCTGAAAGTTCTGGCCCTAGCTAAGAACAGTTGGATACTTTTAGGGCCAGGGATCACCAGCAAGTTGTTCCCAGTTGAGTGTAATACTCTTCGGGGGTTATATTGGGAGAGAGTATGCTAACGTGGGCAGTTAACAACAGGGTGAAATGGTACAGGAAGTCTTAAATTGTATTCACAACATCTTTCATCACATATGGTTCTCTTCCCTTCTTCCAATTTTTCCTCTAACTGAAATACTTCTCTTATCACCCACAATTCATGAAGATCCCAATTTATGTAAATGATATGACAGTTCTTACAGATCAGTAGTTCCAACGTGCTATTGCACCAAATGAATTTGCCTCTGTTTATGAAAAATACTTCACACACAGGGAATTTCCCTCCTTCTTCATATGTTGCACTCATAGCTGGCAGTCTAGTTGCCCAAAACATTCCGCATAGTCAAGCAAACCTCTCAAGAGCTCCTTGTTGTTTCCTTTTTTATTTAAATTTGCACACTGCTCCTTCTGGGTCTTTGCAAAACATCGCTTGCTTGCAATACACTTGAGGAAAGGCTGCCCCATACCATAACACCTGGCCATCACAATGAAGTATGACGAGGTATTCAAGAAGCATACGTGACCACATTGTCCTCCTATGTGTACATCATAAGTCAGGTTGTCACACGGGGCAATAGACACACGCAATATGTGCACTCTCCTCGACAGAGCCAGCCTTCATATAGAAAAACCCATAATGTGTGAAGCAGGCTCCACATATTAAATCAAACCTTTACTGGATGAAAACTCCCTTGTCTCTGCAATTCATTACTGTGATTTAGCATCTGGCCAATATCAGATATTCCATGAGAAAGGGGCATAAGAACTCCATAAACCACAATTTAATTTTTTTTAAAGTTACATTTTTCACCAGTGGAACAAACAATTTAAAAATATTATGATACCAATAATATCGGACTGCCTTTCTATGGGTCATATTTTTCAAAGGAACAGCCACTCCACTCCCATAAAGACTTGTTCTGTTATGTTTAACTCGTATTAATGCCAGACTATGTCAGTGTATCAGCCAATAGTGCTTTGCTACAAATCACAATCTGGGAAATAAACTTGCATTTAATTTTATACTTCAGTATTTGCATACACATATATTTAGCACTTCTTTTTAAAAAAGCAGCCATAAGTTTCCAAATGGATCGTATTAAATGTCAATCCACGCCTTCTTTTGTCAGCCGTTAGTTATCGGGCCTTTAATTTACGTGAGGCAAATATTTTACATCATAAGTTTCTTTCAAAAATTCTGAGTGGATTTGGGCTGATGAAGTTTTTATGACTGACTTGTTTTTAAAGAAGTTTCTAAATGGGACTGGATCCTCCAGTGCTGACTAAGGAATGTTGCTCCCAACATCAGTGGAAAGTTAGCGAGGCGAACAACGCATGCAATTGCTTTCGTCCGCCAAAGAGTGGAAAGCTCTTTTTAAAAAAGATGAAGTAAATATCTACTCACTGCAAAGATTTTGTCTGACATTAAAACCAAAGCTGTCAGGTAACGTTGGATCTATGATTTCGATCCAGGTCACTAAAATCGTACCCGGTGCCGCATCTTCCCCTTGGATTCTGACGAAAACTAAACCTTCAAAGACAAATATTATGGCACGCAGAATAAATGCAGTGGTTTTTAACCTTTTCAGGGAAAGTAATTCCCTGTATTGGCTGCGGCTCAAGATGCCTTACCTTTCTTTCCCTTTTTGTTATATCTGTGAGTAATTTCTCCAGTCACACTGTTTATAAGAAGTGAAGTTAGTCGTAATCATGCCTTTAAGAGTATGTACACAAAGTGGACATCCTAATAGAGCACAATGTATTAAATTCCTGCTTGTTTGACATAAATTCTACCTCTTTCTTGTACTCAGACAGGAAGCTCCTCATTTATTTACGAATAGGTTAAGACCCGAGTCATGTTCCTAACAATGTGCCTAAGTGCTAACATATATTAAGTAAATCTAGAGGCTCTTCGGCATAGGAAACATATTAAAATGGTTAAACACGAAGAAAGGCTCAATGTAATCTATCTTTTGTGATGTTTACGATATCCAAACGCATCTTTTGTGCCCAGTCCAATTTGGCAACAGCTGCAGATGTGCTGCCTTATGATAAACCACAACTGCGCAAAAAAAAGAAAGGGAGAGACAGAGGGAATGTGATATAATGTAAACCATCAAGAAGATAAATAATGAAATGCTTTGAAATAACACTGGTTAAATATTTAGACATTTTGAGATTGTGTGTAGTGCACACAAACAAAATGGTGCTCTCTTGGTTAACCAAGAGAAGCAGGGATGGAATCTATTCCATAATCATTGCAGAAGGACAACGAACTAAAAACGACTGCCAGAATTCAGTTTATTATTCACATGATTTGCGCATGGAATTATAAACTTTGGATTTTGCCTTATGCATCATGTCAAAAGTGACCTTTGATGTAAATGCACTTCTCACTCTCTTCCAAACGGAGCAAGGATCTCTTCAGACCAATATAATAGACGCTGCTTCTCAAACCCCTGTAGGGTTCTTTGTAGACCAATGCTATTGCAGAAGGGTTCTTGCTTCTGTTTCTCCATCTTCAAGACTATCTCAGAGTTAACAAGAGGTTGTTCGCTGCTGACCCTTGAAGTTGGACCCAAGGCCATTCATTGGGACGGGACCTTTGGCTGTAGTCTTCACAGTATGGGCCGAGTCTATTTCAAGGAAGCACTGTTGGCTGCCCCAAAACTATAAAACTCTTTCTCATGTAAAGTTGCCAAGTCCAGCATAGGAAGTTCCTGGACATTTGGAGGCAGTAGGGAAGGCAGAGTTTGAGGATCATGGGAGGAAGCTCAGCAAGGTTGTGATGTCACAGAGATCACCTTCCAAAACTGACATTTCCTCTAGGAGCCTGGAGATGGCTTACAAGTCTGGTAGAACTCCAATACCTACCTGATCGTTGGTAACCCTATTCCCACCCGAAAGCTAAATTTGAGCGCATTTTTAATGAAATAGCAATAATAACGCTTACATAACTTTTGTTTTCCACCAGAGCTTCATCTAGAAGTGTCCGGCCGCTGATGTGCCCCCCGCCCCCTCCCATCCCTCCCCTATTTTAGCCTCTTGTGTTGGGTTCCCTTTACCATCCATGGGACCCCTCCCCACCTCTGGGAGGGTTTTTATTAAGGATTTACTGCTGACGCTGTTTTTATATGTTGATCACTGTTGTTTATTTTAACTGGGTTTTAATTGTATGTTATATTACTATGTTGCTCACCTCCCAGAGCCCTTTGGGGGTAGGGCGGTATAAAAAAACTAATAAATAAATAAATAAATAAATAAATGAATGAATGAATGAATGAATGAATGAATGAATGAATGAATGAATGAATGAATGAATGAATAAGAGATACAAATAATAAGAGGTCCATGCAGCTTTGTCCTCTCCCAAGACCGTACAGCTCCATTCTGACTGAGAAATCTGTTTGAAAATGCCCTGCTTTCAAAATTTCTTGGCATGTAGAAAGCAACATATTCAACAAAGACTATGCTTAAAGGACTTTTCTCTAATAAGCACAGCTTCTGTGTGCAAGAAGATTGTGATGTCAGGGTGTTTTCAAATGGGTGAGCTTCCACGTGCATTTTGAAATGTGACAGTCACATGGAAGACCAGATCCCTAATAGGATCTTGGGATCTTATCACATGAAGGATGTGATCACATAAATCCTCATTTGACTCAAATTCTGCTTGATGAGCCCAAGACAGCTTTGTTTTGTTAGATATCATTGGAAGGAAAACATGCTCCATTAATCATTCTTAATTAACTTTACATGGTCTGTTGGAACCAATGTGTTCTCTGGCTAAATCTCCAAGATTTAGCAAGGATTCTGTAGTTATCCAAATGAGAACTGTTTTGTAAAATTATTTCTGGTTGCTTCTTTGAAACCTGCAGGAAGGCTACAAGGACATGTGTTCCCTATCTGTATGAATTGGTGCTCAGATTGTCTCAACCATCTTCTCCGAGTTGGATTTCAGCAGCCAAGGGATAAGTTGGTAGAGGACAAACAGAAGGCTGAATCAATGAATAATTCTCCGTGTTTAACTCCAGGCACAATGAAACCGCCTTGTAACCTTCTGGTGTTTTTCCACAATCTGGAGAACCAGAGAAAGTCAGTGTAGTCTGAAAGCACCTGAAGTAACATCCTTCCTGAAGATAAGCACACCTGGGTCCTGTCTGAGCCTGGATGGGAGTCTGCTTAGGAGCCCCCCTTCAATTCCAGAAAGAATGGTGGGATATAAATAAAACAAATACATTTCCAGATCAATCCTAATGCACTGTAGTGCTCTGGCAAAGGCATGAATAAAAAGGAAATCGTCTCATGATAACGTTACTACCTCGGGGAGGGGGGGGGGACGACCCTGTCCGGGGAATCAGCCCAAGTCTGACAACATCCAGCATTTTTATTTCCCTTATTTCATTTGATTTTTTATATTCTCTCACTATTTTAACATGTCTTAAAACACCTAATCAAATAAGTAAATGCAGTTTAGATAAGGAGCAATGATGGGGTCAATCGGGAAGCAATAGGGCAGCGATGGCGAACCTATGGCACGGGTGCCAGAGGTGGCACTCAGAGACCTTCCTGTGGGCACGCATGCACAGAGTTTGTCATGTGGGAGGGCAGAAGATCACCCCCACACACACACACCTAAGCTGACCTGGGCATGATCCTTTACCCGGGAGTAAGCTTGGTTGCTGGCAATGGGGCTTGCTTCTGAGTAAACCCTCCTAGGGTCATTATTCACCCATTCGAAGCATTGCATGATTGCTTCACCAAGCTTACTCCTAAGTAACATGCGCCTTGGAGCCAGCTGTTTTTTCTAAACCTGGGGTCTGCAACCTGCAGCTCTCCAGATGTTCATGGACTAAAATTCCCATCAGCCCCAGCCAGCATGGCCAATTGGCCATGCAGGCTGGGGCTGATGGGATTTGTAGTCCATGAACATCTGGAGAGCCGCAGGTTGCAGACCCCTGTTCTAAACTAAAACCTCAGTATTCAGGTTAAATTGCTGTGTTGGCACTTTGCGATAAATAAGTGGGTTTTGGGTTGCAATGTGGGCACTCAGTCTCAAAAAGGTTCACCATCACTGCAATAGGGGGACTCACTCAACATGATTCTTTTAAAGGTGTCTCTTTTTAACCAGCAGCAAAAATAAAAGAAGCGGGTTTTTTTAAAAAAATAATTCTGGCTCAAAAGATGAACATTTTATTGAAACAAATTAATTCACTGAATTCAAATCCTGGCTCAAAAGCTCACCATTTTATTTAAAAAAAAGATTTAATTCATTGAATGGGAGGGTACCATTTTACAGAGGCCAGACCACAGCTCAAAAGAAATCAGTTGAATGAGTACAGCTGAAAAATCACCCCCATAATAGATGGTTTAGCTCTCGCTTTTACTTCCCTCGGATAGCTCTTAAGGTGGTCAGAGGTACAAGCTAAAGATGCATAGTAGCCCGAGGGATGGTAGAATGAAAAAATGGGGGAAGGGAACATAGCTATGCTGATAGACCAATTTCCCACCACTGCAAGCCTGTGCAATTGATTGATGAATCCTTGCTCTGTCAAGAGGCAGCCCTTCAGATGTGATCACATAAATACTCATTCAACTCAAATTCTGCTTGACAAGCCTGGGACAGCTTTGTTCTGTCACAGATATCATTGGAAGGAAAATGCTCCATTAATCATCCTTAATTAACTTTACATAGTCTGCTGGAACCAATATGTTCTCTGGCTAAATCCCTAAGATTTAGTGAGGATTCTGTAGTTATCCAAATGAGAACCGTGTTGTAAAGTTGTTTTCTGTTGCTTTGTGAGTGTGTGTGTGTGTGTATGTGTGTGTGTGTGTGTGTGTGTGTGAACTCCAGGAGGTCTTTTTCCTCTCCCGGCTTCCCTGAATTGAAAAGGATGATGATTACACGTCTGGGTACTTTTTTATGTCTTCTGCATTCATTGACTTGTCCACTGAAAATAACATGTTATATAAAACACAGAGAAGGTGAATGGAGAAATATTCTTGAATTGTACTGAGCAGTCTTATGCAATTCTTTAGATTAGAGACTAGAGTTCTCCCAGCTCTTAAAAACAAAAAAAAAGTCTTAACAATTGTTTAAGAATAGTATTAGGAACTATATTTTATACAACCAAGGCCTTTCACATGTCAGATTTTGCAATATATTATAGGTCTGGGACGTCATACAATCAATGGGAAATTAACGTTTCTCAGCAAAGTGCCCCTTCCAAGAAACAGAACTGGATCATAAGTGATGGAATGTTATAAAAGCAATTGGTCAGATCAGGCCCCATTTACTATAGAATTTAAGGGCTCCCTATTTTTATAATCAGAACTTTAGTTGTAGCGGAACAGAGAGAATTAAACAACTGCATTTTAAGTGATGTTCAGTTTAGCACAAAGCATATTCAGAAAAGCCACCGTAATTTGGTGTTACTGATTCTAAACGTCAGGGCTGGTTCTTCCAAGTGACCAAAAGGGCATAATAATACACCACAAGAGGCTCAGCATCCTCAGGGTCATTACAAATGCAAGTGTTAGTGGGCTATGCCACTTGGACCAGGATGGTGGCAGCTCAGAAGTTGATACTTGGGGTGCCAAATTGCCAGGGACAGAACAGAACAACTGGTTGTTAGGAGCGCACAGGCAATGCCACAGGGACTGCTCAGATTGGACCTGGGCTGCTAGCACCGTGGGAGAACCAGTGATCCATTCCATGCAGCACAAATAAAACATCTTGAGGCTGGAATACCAAACATTTCCTGCAGAAATTCCGCACAGATTTAAGGCCAAAACGCCTTGGAAACGTTTTATTTCAGCCCAAAACGGTTTTATTTGAAAACGCTAAACTAGCAATCTGTTTTCCTGAAACAGTTTCAAAACATTTCCTGCTTGCTGTGCAAAGATCAGGCAATGTTTTATTTCTCCCATCCAAGTTTTGAAACTTTCACTTGCATTTCTCTGCTGCTTGCTGCCTGCAATTTTCAGCTGCTTCATTTCATTTCTGTCACATCAACCCTGTGAGGTAGATTAGCTGAGAGATTGATTGGCCCAAGGTCATGTGGCAAAATACGAATAATTAAGAATGCAACAAAACAGAATGGGGGTAGGGAGGCCAGCAACACTTGCTGCCTCATCCATTCCATATGGAAGTCAAAATAACATTTTATTTTCAGTTCCGAATTTAGAATACCTTGCTGCAAAGTGTATACTTATTTTCTTAAATCGCAGTGTTCTGAATAATGGCGATCACTAGTAGAGTTGGGATGGGGTGTTGTGTGGTTTCCGGGCTGTATGGCCACAACACCCCAGTGATTCCGGCCGTGAAAGACTTTGACAATACAGAGTTGGGATGGATTTTCTAGGTTCTAATTTTAGAGCTAAAACCCACTGCCGGGGAATGCAGAATGGCATACACCTGTATGAAGACGAGGCATCTTTTGTTCCACCACGGACTTGTGGAAGTCTAACCCACCCGAGCTCCTTTCTAAAGCATGGCAAGTAGCATTTCAAGCTTTAACCATCTGACTAATCAACTAATTGGTAAAGGCCAACTTTAATCAATAAGGTCAAGTTTTAATAAGCCAGGATGAGAATGGAGGACAGACTTATTTTGGATTTGAGATGGAACTGTAATATGGAATGAAGGGTACATATTAAAGACAAGACTTCCAATCTTGAAGTTCACTATTTTTAAAGAGGCTTTTATTATAAATCCTGGATAATAAGCCAATGTATTTAAATTGTAAAATGTATATTGTATATGATTATATATTACGTATTAATACATAATACTATGTAATATTTAAATTCAGCAGGTTTTACCCTGTTCCATTTTAAGAACAGAATATAAATTATATCACATATGTCTATGAACTGTTCTGAGCCTGTTTCAACAAGGGAGAGGAGTCTGCAAATCCAACAAATAAATAATTAAATATAATGTAAAATATTTACATGGAACTAAAGCTTCTTGAATTGTTTGAGGGGCGCAGGTGTCCCAGTCAGCACCACCCTTTGAGGATCAGTGGTAAGTCAGAAAACAGTAAGGTTTTCAGTAATATTTAAGTAAGAAGAATGTTATTTTTGGTTCTGCTTTTCCTACTCGTGCCAATAAGAACATAAGAAGTGCCCGACAGGATCCGACTGACCATTGGTCCATCTGGTGCAGCTTCCAGTTTCATACACACACCAACCAGTTACTCTGGAGGCAGTGGTGTATCTTGTAGGGCGAGGTTTGACGATCCAGGCACCACTCACCCCAGTCATGTGGGGGGTGCATTTGGCTGTCCCTTTCACCCCTGCCTGCCACACTTGCATGGCCCCAGGACTCTGCCTTATTGGCCGTAAAGAGAAAGCACCTTCCTTAACATATACTGGAATTGACCTTTAAAAAAAATCTTTCAGGATCTCTTCCTTCCTTCAGATCTAGACTATATTGAGATTTGAGTATTGAGATTTTATGCTGTACACCGCCCGGAGCCCTTCGGGGATGGGGCGGTATAAAAGTCTAAATAATAAATAAAATAAATATCCTGTAGTCCTGGTGTTCTGCAGAAATATTCTTTATCTGGTGTCACTCATTTTAAACAAATGTCTCATTCGACCCCATAGAAACTTAAATCAGTTTGGATCTGATGGAGTCAAGGCTTTCTCTGATTCCCTTCTCTGCTATAATAATTGTCTAGGATAGGCGCTGCAAAGGTCAGGGAAACAGAAAGACCCGCTTGATATTATTTCAGTTAATAACCCAGTTCTTAAATCAAGATTTAAGAAACTAATCTCTCAAAGAACTCTTCTCTTCCATCCCCTCAATTCTAAATCCATATATAATTTGAAATTACATGATAGATGTCCAAAGTGGTTACTTCTTGCCTAATTGCTTTCAAGTTGCTTGAGGACACAGCAGGACCGTTCGTTAGAAGATCGAGGGTCTGCCAAGAAAGAGGAAGAATTAAGGAAAGCTTTAGGAAACGCATAAGAGATTAAAGGAACCCGGGGAAAACGGGATGCAGATGATTTTTAGGGGTAAAATGAAGCTGGCGTTCCGCGCCATCTCAATTGGGAACTTGCAGGGATCTTTTTGAACAGGGGCTTAGCCTCAGGAGATGTTTCAAATGCAGAACTCACCCCAACGCACATGAAAACAGGCAGCTGCCTTATACTGAATTAGACCATTGGTCCACCACCCAGATCAGCATTGTCTAAGAATGGCAGCCGCTCCCTGGGGCCTCGGGTATTCCCCATCTCAGAGATTGAACCTGGAGTTTTATAAATTCCAAGCAGATGATCTACCACGGAGCCACGCATATAATAGACAACTGGGTGCCCCTGAGGATGTGCAGAATGAATTTTCACTCCAGAGGGAGCCAACTCCTGCATAACGGGAAGAAGAGCACGTGAATAAAAGGATGAGAAATCCAGTTCTCTTTTTAGTGTAGACTGAGCTAAATATCAGGACTGAGGACTGGAGGAAGAGTTTCACAGGTAACTTGTGCATCATAAAGGCTCTTGCAAGCTCCACCTCTGCACACATGGGAGAGAAAAAGCCACTCAGGCTGCAATTCAAAGGGGGAGGGCTGAAGCCGCATTGGATGTGGCACAGTGGTGAAGCCACCAGGGGAAGGGGGGCGCAATGCACTGGGTGCACTGATTCTGGTCATGTGGGGGGCAGAAAATCCCTGCGGACCCCCCGCGCTCCTTCCTGTGGCACCCCCTGCCCCCCTTCCGCGGCGCACCCCCCTACGGCGCACCCCCCTACGGCGCACCCCCCACTTACTTTTAGGAATGGAACATCCCTGAGAAGAAGCCTGCCTGCATTGCCTGGGCCTGGTGGGAACTACATTTCCCAGGGGCTCCTGGGAAATGTAGTTCCCACCAGGCCCAGGCAACGCAGGCAGGCTTCTTCGGCCTGCTCCTTTCCTAAAAGTAAGTGGAATAAAGTGCTGCGGGGGGGATGCCATGGGGGGCGCTGCGGGGGGGCTGCGGGGGCGGGGGTGCCACGGGGGGGGGGGAAGCCAGAGTGTGCACTGGGCGCACTCTGGCCTAGCTACGCCTCTGATGTGGTGTGATCCCCTACCCCAGCATCAGTGCCATGAGCACCTTGAAAAGAGGCACAGACGCCAATGTAGGGGCACAGAAGCGAGTACAGGGGAGGCATGCAGCATTTCAGTGCCGGAATCCAGAGGGTTCCTCTCTCGTAATCGCTTCTATGCCATGGGAGGCCATGCCAGTGTGGAGACAGGTGTTCTAGGGATGTTCCCAGGGTTGACTTTAGTTGGACCCCAGAGGAGTTTCAGATTGGGATGCTCCCTTTCAGCGGCGCAGACTTATGCCACCAAAAGGTGTGGCTTAAGTCATATGCTTCAATGGGCTTTACCAAAAGAGAAAGGAGTTTCTCCTTCTTCCCCACCACCTGCACCCCCGATAACCTTTTTTGAGGCAGCATCATGGTGTCACCCCCGGTGGTTGCTCTACCACTTTCTCCCCTTGGGATTGGGCTGTCAGTCTTCCTGCATTCCCCATCCAGTCTTGATTTTCCATCCAGTCTTTTCTCTGCTCCTCATTTCCATTTTCTTGCTGGTACTTCCACCATTGATTCTAAAAAAAGCATCTCCTGGTAAGGGGCAGGTGCTTTAGGACTCTTTTGCCATGATGCCATTAACTGGCTCTGCTCTGGAACTTCACCTCTCATTTGCATCTTTCACTCCAGCCACTGCAGGGATGAACAGACGTATATATGTGGTTCTGGTGGGTTTTCTGGGCTGTGTGGCCATGGTCTGGTGGATTTTGTTCCTAACGTTTCGCCTGCATCTGTGGCTGGCATCTTCAGAGGTGTATCACAGAGAAAAGTCTGTTTCACACTATGTCCAAGTGAGAAGGGAAAGTTTAGTGGGGTATATTGTCCATGTCCCAGGGTGGGGAACCAATCATTAAGTGTTTGGGTGGAACTTGCTATGCAAAGGTGTGGTTGAGTGCATTGTATTGCGGGTGGGGTTATCAGTCCATTTTTTAAGTACTGGGAGCCAGGCTTTGCTAATTTTTAGCATCACTTCTTTCTTATTGAAGTTGTCCTGGTGTTTGTGAATTTCAATGGCCTCCCTGTGCAGTCTGACATAGTAAGCTTCTGAATTGTCCAGAATTTCAGTGTTCTCAATACATACATGTTCTCAATACATATACATATGCATTCAGAGAATGGTGGAATAATAAGCCCTTCGGGGATCGGGCGGTATAGAAATTGAAGAAATAAATAAAATAAATAAAATAAAGTGGTTTTTGTAACCCACTTTTCTCTACCTTCAAGGAGTCTCAAAGCAGCTTACAATCATCCTCCCTTCCCCCACAACAACAGGCACCCTGAGAGGCAGGGGGGGCAATTCACACCCATACATAGTAATATGGAACATTATGGCATGAATTGTCTTGGTTGCCAGTGACAGATCCCAAGGTAAGAATCTTTTCTAGCTCCTTCACGGCTGCCCTTCCCAGTCTTATTCTCCTCCTGATTTCTTTGTTGCAGTCTCCCTTTTGGTTGATGATGGAGCCAAGCAATAGAAAGTCTTGAACATTGTTAACCTTAAAGTTGCGTAATTACCCAGAAGTCATTACTTTTGTCTTCTTGATTCTTCTCTAGGCTAGGTTATCTGCATATCTAAAAGAGCTGGGAGATGAGCCATCACTCCAGGGAAAATGAACCTGAGAATTAATAGATAACAGGCCCATATAGTAAACGTTGATGGAAATTCTGGGATGCAAGGCAATTCTTCACAATTTGCAAAGCTTAGCTGTATATAATTATCACACCATTTGTATTTTATGATGCCCAGGGCAAAACATGGTTGTACCCCACTAGCTTTTAGTAGCTTTTTCACTCAAAACTGCCCAATTACCCATCTTATTAAAATCCCACCCCATCTCATGTGGCTTTTGTACATGCAGGTTTCATGATCCCCAGGAAAACTTTTTTCGATGGTCAAAGGAGATCTCTCTAATTTCACCTGCTGACAATCTGGTTGAACCCAAGCCAGTGGACATATCCTAATCAATTTGTTATAAAAGTTACTCCCATATGTGAGAAATTTGCTGCAAGGCTGGATCAGAAGAAGAAGAAGAAGAAGAAGAAGAAGAAGAAGAAGAAGAAGAAGAAGAAGAAGAAGAAGAAGAAGAAGAAGAAGAAGAAGAAGAAGAAGAAGAAGAAGAAGAAGAAGAAGAAGAAGAAGAAGAAGAAGAAGAAGAAGAAGAAGAGTTTGAATTTATACCCCACCTTTCTCTCCTGTAAGGAGACTCAAGGGGGCTTACAAGCTCCTTCCCCTTCCTCTCCCCACAACAGACACCTTGTGAGGTAGGTGGAACTGAGAGAGTTCCAAAGAACTGTGACTAGCCCAAGGTCACCCAACAGGAATGTAGGAGTGCGGAAACACATCAGGTTCACCAGATAAGTCTCTGCCACTCAGGCAGAGGAGTGAGGAATCAAACCCAGTTCTCCAGATTAGAATCCACCTGCTCTTTACTACACCACACTGAAGAATCACAAGTGGGAGCTTTGTTAGCATACTGTAATTTTGTGGCTCCCTCTATTTTCTGCAACTGTCCTCACCATCTGAAAAGCACTACATCTGAAGTAGGAAACCAGGGGCCCCCTCCCTTTTGTGCAAGGCCACAGACCTGCAGATTATGCAAAGGCACCTCTGGATCCAGCACATTACATTTGAAATAATGAGAAATGAAAATCAGTGAACACTCGCTCAGTCACCCCAGCCCCTTTAGAATTTTTGCCATCATGCTTTTGAAAATGTATTGTCGAAGGCTTTCACGGCTGGAATCACTGGGGTGCTGTGTGGTTTCCAGGCTGTATGGCTGTGTTCTAGCAGCATTCTCTCCTGACGTTTCTCCTGAAGATGCCAGCCACAGATGCAGGCGAAATGTCAGGAGAGAATGCTGCTAGAACACGGCCATACAGCCCGGAAACCACACAGCACCCCAATGCTTTTGAAACCTTACTTTACAAAACAATTCAAGAATGCTCACATTACTTCCTATTGATCCCACTGGGGTACACAAAAGAAAATCAGGAATCACAACGGATCTTTAAGCCATATATTAACAATTCTGATTCAACATGTGTCCAGAGACAGACCAGAATGCCAACAGAAGTGGTATTTCTCTACCATTAAAAAATACAGTGAACTTTCAGTCAGCCAGAAAAAAAGGTCATAAAACACATACATTAATTATATATTGCTTTTAATCAAATGCAATTCTGGAATTGACACTCGTGTCAATTTCACTTTTGAATGACCAGATGTGTGTCAGTTTCACTCCCAAAGCATAGAACTACTCCATGCTTTGAGGTGATATGGAATTTAAAAGCCCCAAGTATCTGTCAATGGTATCTAAATGAAGGCTGTATGAATCAACCAGGGCAATTAGTCCAAGCAAGGCAAACATACAATTAAAGACCAAAGTATGCCAGTCTCTCATGACTCTCTAAACATCACATGAGGAAAATTAATTCTCTGTAAACAACTAATCAGTCCATAAGGCGCAAGTGGATTTTCTTAATATTATTTTACATAAGGACTAACTCAGGCACACTTGAATGACATTATATTTCATTCCCAACCATCTGGTATCTGACCATCCCAGATGGCGTAGGAGGTTAAGAGCTCGTGTATCTAATCTGGAGGAACTGGGTTTGATTCCCGGCTCTGCCAACTGAGCTGTGGAGGCTTATCTGGGGAATTCAGATTAGCCTGTACACTCCCACACACGCCAGCTGGGTGACTTTGGGCTAGTCACAGCTTCTCGGAGCTCTCTCAGCCCCACCTACCTCACAGGGGGTTTGTTGTGAGGGGGGAAGGGCAAAGAGATTTTAAGCCCCTTTGAGTCACCTGCAGGAGAGAAAGGGGGGATATAAATCCAAACTCTTCTTCTTCTTGGCAGAATACATAAGAACATAAGAACATAAGAACAAGCCAGCTGGATCAGACCAAAGTCCATCTAGTCCAGCTCTCTGCTACTCGCAGTGGCCCACCAGGTGCCTTTGGGAGCTCTCACATGTAGGATGTGAACATGACAAAAATGGCCTCTCATGTACGGCTGTTGCTCCTGATCACCTTGGTGCATGTTAAGGCATTTGCAATCTGAGATCAGGGAGAGGACTCAAGCAGATTGGTAGCCATAAATCAACTTTTCCTCCATAAAATCTGTCCAAGCCCCCTTTTAAAGCTGGCCTATCCAGGTTGAGTGGCCATCACCACCTCCTGTGGCAGCATATTCCTAAACACCAATCACTTGCGCTGCGTGAGCTAAGAAGTGTTTTCCTTTTATTAGTCCTAAATTCTTTCCCCAGCATTACTCTTTCAAATTTGAATGTCCCACTGGTTCTAGTATTGGGTAGAAAGAGAGAAAAATGTCACTCTCTGTCAACATTTTCTACCCCATGCATAATTTTGTAGACTTCAATCCATATCCCCTCAGTCTGCCTCTCTCTCTCCAAACTAAGAAGAGTCCCAAATGCTGCAAGCCTCCTCTCCTCCCATAGGGAAGCAGTGCTCCAGATCCCTCAATCATCCTTTTTAAGTTGCCCTTCTCTGCACTTTTTCTATCTACTTCCTCTCAATATCCTTTTTGAGATGCGGCTGACCTCAGTAGAACTGGACGCGAAAGTAATCTGGCAAGTGCGGTCGCACCACTGCTTTATATAAAGAGGCATACGACAATCATTGCAGTTTCTATTCTCAATTCCTCTTTTTCTAATGATCCCCTGTGCATAGAAGTTTGCCTCCTTTTTTCACAGCTGCCATGCATTGAGTTACGACATTCCCATGGAACTATCAACTAAGACTTAAATCTCCCTTTCCTGGTCTGTGACTTCGATAGCACTGACCCCTGTAGCTACGTGTATGTATGAAGTTTGGATTTTTTTTGCTCCCCATGTGCACTTCACTCTTTACATTTTGCTACATTGGAACTTGCATTTTGCTTCATTTCTTGAGCCCACTCATCTAATTCTATCAAGGTCCGCTTGGAGCTCTCTCAGCAAGTCCTTCTGTGGTTCTCACCACACCCTACATAATTTGGTATCATCTAAGCAAATCCTTGGCCACCAACGCTGTACCCACCCCTACTTCCAGGTCATTTATGAATAGGTTAAAGAGGCACTTTGGTCCCTAAAACGGGATCCTAGGGAGACACCACTTCCGACATCTCTCCATTGTGAGAACTTCCCATTTTATACCCACTCTTATTTCCTGACACAACCATTGTAGTTTTAATCCATAGGAGGACTTCCCCTCTTATTCCTTCTTCCATTGCTGAGTTTTCTCAACAGTCTCTGGTGAGGAACTTTGTCAAAAAGCCTTTTTGGAAATCCAAGTAGACAATGTCCACCCGGTTCACCCCTGTCCACATGCCTGTTTACACCCCTCAAAGAACTCCTAGTAAAGTTTGTAGAGACAGGATTTGCCTCTGCACAAAAGCCATGCTGACTCCCTTTCCTCAGCAGGTCTTGCTTTTCTACTTTATGTTTTTCCATAATTTTATCTCACTTTAATGATAGATTCTACTAATTTACTCAGGAACAGATTAGTCAAACCTGACTGGCCTGTAATTTCCCGGGTCGATTCCCCTAGATCCCCTTTTCTTAAAGCATTGGTGTGACATTTAGGCCATCTTCCAGTCTCTCAGGGATGGAGCCTTGATTTCCGGGGATAAGTTGCATATTAAAAGTGAGAAGATCCAGCAATTTCATGCTTGGAGCTCTTTAAGAACTCTTGGGTGAATGTGCAATCTGGGCCAGGGATTTGAAGGTAACATTTAGTTTTTATCAATGGCGGCTGCCAAGAACTTCTTCCCTTGTCTACCACTTCATCTTTAAGCTAGTTCCTCAGTCTAAGCCTCCCCCTAAGCAGCTTGGTTCAGGGGTGCAGGGAATGTTCCTCACCTCCTCTTGGGTGAAGATACAGGATGCAAAGAATTCATTCAGCTTCTCTGGGCAATCTCCCTGCCATCTTTTTAGCACAATCCCTTTGTTTCCTTTGGTCATCCCTAACGGGCCTACCGCTTCCTTACTTACTGGCTTCCTGCTTTTGATGTGCTTGATAGGGAACGCTTTGTTTTGTTGCTGGTCTTGATGTTCCATAGCGGCATGCCGTTCCTCATAATCCTTTTTGCCTCCCCTTACAGCTAACTCTTGCTTCTCTTTTTGCCACCATTTTGTGATTTCCCTCTCCATATTCTGCACCATCAGCCAAACTGGAACTTCCATTTTTCTAAAGACATTTTCTTTTTTCTGATAATTTCCCTCAACCTCTCCTGTTAACCATGAGTGGCTTTCTTCTTTTTGGACTGGAGTGCTGCCTTTTTTCTATAACCATGTAGGAACACACATTCCAAGCTGAGCTTATTATTACTGTGTTTTTTTAAATAACCTCAAGCATCCTGGGACAGTTTTGACTTCTCTTGATTTTCCCTTTCAGCTTCCTGCGCACTATCCCCCCTTCATCTTTGAGAAATTTCCCTTTCTGAATAGGTGAGATGTAACTACATTAAGTAGTTGCCACTTCTGTTGCGCATGCTGAGATACTGAATCTGACAGCATTGTGGTGCGCTGTTCCCTATCGGAAACTCAACAACACTGACTTCCTGCACCAGGTCCTGGGTCCTGCACATAGAATTAGATCTAGGATCCACTCTCTCCCCTGGTTGGTTCCACAAACCATCCTGCTCCTAAACCACAGTCATTTTAGCATATCCAGGAATGCTTTCTCTCCTTACTATGACCTGAACAGACATGCGTTTTTCCAGTTTATGATGGGGATAGTTAAAATCACCCATTACCACTACATTTTTTGTTTTTTTTGGGCACTCTAATTTCTTTTTCCATCCTCAGAATCCCTTCTTGTGCACTTTGGTCAGGGGACTCGATAATACCTATTCCTAATATTAAACTGTCCGCTTTACCTGGTATTGATATCCACTGAGTATTGATTCTGTAGGGGGAACCAGCTCCCCTTGCATTGTCTATATTTTATGTGATACTATGCTCTCTTTGATGTAAAGGGCAACGCTCCACCCCCAATGCGCCCTGTCCTATCAGCTTCCTATAGAGCCTGTAGCCTGGAGTACATAACAGCAGCATCCCACTGGTTCTCCTCATTCCACCCATGTCTCTGTAATGCCCACTATATCCAAAAGTCCCTCCTTCAAAACTCTGTACTCCTAGCTCACCCCATTTTAGGTGAATGCTTCTACTTTACATTAGCATAGAGACACCTGCTTATAAACCTCCCTGTCTCTGTTCCTTAACCTGGGATTTATGTGCTTTACCCTCCAAACGTCTTTTGTAGACACCTATCCCGCTTTGTATCACATGCACATTGCTATGTTCCTCGCTTGTATGTGGTTGAATTTAGAAAAACCTCCCTCTCTGTCTGCATCCCCATAGATGCACTCGTATTCCGAACCCGAAGTCACCTCAGCTCCTGTCGGCTTTCCCCAGTGATCAGTTTAAAAGCTGTTCTGCCACCTTTTTTTAATGTTGAGCGCCCAGCAGCCTTGGTTCCTTCTTTTTGGTTAAGATGTAGAAGCCCGGTCCCGCTTTGTACAGGCCTTCCACCTTTTGTCCCAAAAGAGTTCCCCAGTTCCACTGACAAATCTGAAAACCCTCTGCCTTTACACCCACCTTTCTCATCCATAACGCATTGGAGACCCTGTATCTCCACGGCACTTGCCTAGCTTCAAGCCCTCATGCTGGCGTCGGAAACGGGTAGCATTTCCGAGAATGCCACCTTGGAGGTCCTGGACTTCAACCTGTTTCCTAGCAGCCTAAATTTAGCTTCCAGAACCTCCCAGCTACATTTCCCAATGTCGTTGGTGCCAATGTGGACCACAACTGCTGACTCCACCCCAGCACTGTCTAAAAGCCTATCTAGACGAAGCGTGACATCCGCAACCTTCGCACCAGGCAGGCAAGTCACCATGCGGTCATCACGCCTCTCACAAACCCAACTCTCTACATTTACACTGCCTTTAACAGCTGTGGCATGAAAATGTCAGAACCCCTGTTCAGATCAGAA
The DNA here is from genome assembly GCF_021028975.2 of Sphaerodactylus townsendi. Lineage (NCBI taxonomy): Eukaryota > Metazoa > Chordata > Lepidosauria > Squamata > Sphaerodactylidae > Sphaerodactylus > Sphaerodactylus townsendi. The sequence goes on from NC_059432.1 coordinate 96,572,765, forward strand.
CCATGGTCCACCTGTTTAGTACCATGTTTCACACAGGGGGCCAACCAATTGCCCTACAGAGCCAACAAACAGGGCACAGAGTCCGAGGCCCTCCTCAGTGTTGCCTCCTAGCGCTGGTATTCAGAGGTTTACTGACTGAGTATGGAGATTCCCTTTAGTTACCATTGATTAACTTATCCTCCACGCCCCAGAAATTCTGAATGTAATAATATGAAATGAGTCTGCTGAACGAAAAGCAACAACGACTTGCCGCTGGAAGTCTGACTGTTTGGCTTCCAGATACCCCAGTGCAGAAGAATGAAAGGGGGGAGAAATGCAGAAACTCAACAGGTACTGTGTCTATTTACACAGTGTCTCAACTGTATCTCTGTGTTGGGAACATGCTAAACTTATCGAATCCTTGCCTGTGGAGTGGCTGTTAAAGGCAACCCTTCCTTTTTAACAGCCTCCATGATTCAAAAGTGTGGGTTTATGGTGTGATGGGGAGGACAGTGGAAGGCTGGGTAATTTGCTTGGGCTTCTTAAAAGTTAATCTCTCCTTGTTGTTCTAATGGTTTTATGGCCTCCTGATTTCTCTCTCTTTCTCTCTTTCACTTCCTCCTGATCAGTTACAGCCAGGCTTTTGTTTATACACTCAACACTGGGCTGTTTATTTACATTATGAGTGCTGACTGGGATCCCTGCGGACAGTTTGCCCAGTGGCCTGTGGAGTCTCCGAGCTTTTATTGTTGACAACTGGTAGGTGGGACCCAAGCTTCTGTTCTTAAACTTTTTTTTTGGCTGATAATTACCTGTTAACGGCTGCTGTTTCAAGATCCCAAGAAAGCCTCTGCTTTTTGTTCTTTATAAAACATATAGAAAATCCAAACATACCTTGGTAAACTCTCTGTTGTGCAGATTCTGCAGAAGGGGAACACAGAGAAAAAGGCCAGCCTACCACAGCAACAGCAGCAGACTAGTCATTAAAACATGGCTCTGTCTTAAGTGTGTAAAAATGGGGGAGGCAAAAAAAGGGCAACAGACAGATGTGCCACATTCTTCTTGTGGTTTGTGGCACACACGTATCTACAGTCCCCCCCCTCTCCCCCTACAGAAGAACTGGATGAAGAGTGCCTGGGGGAAGGAAGAGATTCTTCCATCATGGGGAACCACGCGAATTGAGTCGATTCCTCGCGCCCAGGTTATGTCGAACCTAAGAAGATTCGGGAGCTATTCGCGTTAGACCTAAGTGCTCCAAGACGCACAACTCACTGGGATGCGATGTGGTTTTGTACCACGTTTGCCCCGTGTAGCGGTCCAATTTCGACTCCAGTTGAGGAACTACTACTTTTTTTTTCAGGGAACCACGCATTTCGAACTCAGCTCGGATTCCCAGTAAAAGTGCGGAATCTCTGGTGCCAGGAGTCCCCACGTTCAGCCACAATCACAGCTGGAGTGTTTCGAGACGCACGCGGCACAGCTGTAGCCAATCAAAAAAAGCGCCACCTTCGTCCCTCCATTCCTGTGGCAGTTTTTTTTTATAGCGATCATATGTGAGGATAGGACGGAACATGGCCACGTAGAAATACAGTTTTAAAGCCAATCGGAACTGGAGCGATGACCGGAAAGGCACAGGATGATTCCGCCCTCCGAGCTGTGATCAAGCTGGCTGCACTGGGGAACAATGAAAGCTTCGACCCTGGGATTTAGAAGTAACCCTTCTCCAGGGAACTTTGGGTCAAGAGCCTATTTTACTCGTAATAATGCGGAATCGTCCCTTGTGTTGGAAGAACATGTTGCCATCAGAGGAAACAGACTTGTAGGATCTAACCTTCTCAAATGCACAGGTACAGTGCCAACTTTGGCCAGAAGTGTCTGCATTTCTGCAAGGAGAAATAACCCGTAGTATTTCCACATGCTAGAAAGGAATTGTATTGGCCTATACATTCTCGTATTGGTCTTCTCTGATCTCATAACCATGGTTTCTTATCTGTTTCCTTTATTGATTGTATGGTCATTTCTAGGTATGAAAAAAAGATTTGCCAACCTACATGCCATCTGCTCATAAATCACTGACACCATGTCTCTTTTGGTGGCTTAGACTGGCTGATATTGGTGCATAAGCATCAAAACTGCCAGCCCTTAGCAGTAAATGTATAAAGCAACTGTCCCTTAGAATTCATAACAGAGGCCAAGATAAACAATACCAGGAACAATTTATGGTACAACTCATTTGAAAATCAATGTTTTAAATGGAGACATATTGCATTAATTGTAACATGCAAGGTATGTATGACACAGTCATTTGGGGGGAAAAATTACAATTCCCTCTGATACTTTTATTCTGTTTCAGTTTCCAAGGACCACCTTTCATGCTCTCACAACACCCATATTGAACTGATCATTAGTTTAATTTATAAACCTCTTCTTGGTCCTGTAATGGTGTTGCAGTATATATTCACCCCAGAAATTCTGAATGTAATGACATGAAATGAGTCTGCCAAACAAAAAGCAGCAATGACTTGCCACTGGAAGGCTGACTGGCTGACTTCCAGATGCAGAAGAACAAAAGGGTGAAGAAATGAAAGGGTGCAGAAGAATGAAAGGGTGAAGAAATCCTCCAAAGGAGATAACAGTGTCAGCAATCCTAAACAATCCTACTGAAATATATTCCATGGGGCTTACTTCCAGGAAAGTGTGCTTAGGATGGCTCTGTACACCAGCTGGAGCAGTGGTTCTCAACCTTCCTAATGCCGCGACCCTTTAATACAGTTCCTCATGTTGTGGTGACCCCCAACCCAAACATTTATCCATTTTACAGATGGAGACCACTGATGCAGAGAGTCTTAGGTGACCCCTGTGAGAGGGTCGTTCGACCCCCAGAGGGGTCCCGACCCACAGGTTGAGAACCACTGAGCTAGAGGGAGATTACACATAACATGGTTAACTTCCAATCTACTTCATCTGAGGGAGGAATCCAAGGCAGTTCCCTACAGCAGGGGTGTCAAACTCGCGGCCCTCCAGATGTTCATGAACTACAATTCCCATCAGTCCCTCCCAACATGAGCATTGGCTATACTAGCAAGGGCTGATTGGAACTGTAGTTCATGAACATCTGAAGGGCCGCAAGTTTGACACCTGTGCCCTACAGTGTATGCATGGATTGCTTGTCCTCCAAGTTGTTCCTTCTTCACTGTTGATTAAGTGGAAATAATTTATATGTTGAAACAGCCGTTCTGTTGGCATACAGCAGAGAGGCTCAAATGTAGCACACAGTGTGTTTCTCCATGCATCTGCAAGATTTCGGCACTGCCTTTCCTGGAAACTTGTTCTAGCAATGCTTTTGTCTTTTTAGGTAAAGGTAGTCCCCTTGTGCAAGCCACTGGGTCACGACTGACCCACAGGGTGACGTCACATCATGACATTAACTGGGCAGACTATGTTTATGGCTTACCCCTGCCTTTCCCACTCGTTTACGTTTTACTGGGTACTCATTTTACTGAAGGCGGAAGGATGGAAGGCTGAGTCAACCTTGGGCCAGCTGCCTGAATCTGACTTCTGCTGGGATCGATCTCAGCTGATGAGCAAAGCTTTCACCGCAGTACTGCAGCTTAACACTCTGTGACACAGGACTCCTTATGGCTCTTTAACCCTGTATGACTTTGCATTTTCTCTTCCACATGAACTTAATCTCAAGCATCTCACAGCTTTTAGGTGAGTTTCCAGTTGAAGATAATTCCATAGCTGTGGAGAAGCTACTGAGAAAAGCCTTCGTGGCTCAGTGTTTTCTCATGAACATCAAAGAAATCCCTGTCTTTGGGACCCTGTTGTCAAATATTTGGAGTATATATGTGGTATGAAACAATATCATACATTTCATGTTTCATCTGAGCGCAGGGTGGCCTGCGTTATTCTTTCTTCCTCCATTTTATCCACTTAAAACAATGTTATGAGGGTAGTCAGGCTCAGAGGCGTATCTGCAGAGGCATATCTGTGTCCCCAGGCACAAGTAAACTGGTCATGTGGGCGCCCCACAAAATTGCCCCCCCCACGTGACCAGATGCCTTCCACCACAAAGACAACAAGGCAGCAGGAAGTCTTCGGGCTCCCTCAGCTCCGCCCACGCCATCAGGGTTCCACGGGGGGTGGGGCTCCATGTCCCAGAGGAAGTTTTGTCCCCAGGCAGCAATTCCCCTCCAATGCCTTTGGTCAGGCTGAGACAGAATGACTGACCCAATGTCAACTAGCAAGCTTCATGGATCTCCCACCTGCAGCTCTCTACCTATTACAGCATACTGGCCCTTAAGTCTTCCCACAGTTCTGCCTTTCCAAGCAGCATGTGCTCACTTAGCCTAATCTGACATCTCTTAAGTGACTTAGAAGACCTTGAGAAATAAGGATGGTAATGGCAATGCCCATAGAGTCTTAGCTATCCCGCTTCTAATAGGCTGCTACTTAATATACCGTATTTCTTCCCTTTGAAGATATTAATATGCTTTTAAAAATGTTCATTGCTAAGATTAAACACAGGTTTCTGAAATGTGCTCACAGCCAGTTTGTACAGGCATGCCGTCTCCTATTCTCTTGATGCAAGACATGCTAATTTTAAAATGATTTATATGCTACTTTATACAGAACACCCATTCCTCTATTGAAAAAGGTTTTTTTCTCTGACATAACTCTGGGGTCCTCTCATATATTAGAAGTACAACGGCCTTAGAAATTCTTTGCAAAATTGATGTGGGTGTTTGTTTACCGACTGGCAGGAGATTTTGCTAGAAGGCCAGGAAAATGGCTATACATTGGTCAGCAACGAAATGCATTTTAAAATAGATATTCACAGAAAAGGAAAAAGTACAGAAACCAAAGATACAGGACAGTAATATCCTTCCCTTCCCTTTTAAAAATGTTCCACTTTCAGTACCCCGCAGCCCCCAAGTCTACATCTATTTTATTATTTATCAGATTTATGTGCCACTTGCTCTTTTACAAAGAGCAAAGAAGCTTACAATAAAGTCGCAGGCCTTTTCTGAACAAGCTGTTTACATCTAGGCATAAAAAGTTAGACCCCAGCCAATGAATTGGCCCGAATCTGAGGGCACTTACGCACATGCAGAATAATGCACTTTGAATCCACGTTCCCAATTGTTTGCAAGTGGACTTTACTATTCCGCACAATAAAATCCAGCTACAAAGTGGATTGAAAGTGCATTATTCTGCATGTGTGAAAGTGCCCTGAATGTCATTGGAAAATGTGTTATTTTGTCAAGGTTCACCCCTGAGATTTTCCCATCGACAGGAAAATGCTGGAGAGAAAGTCCACATTGGATTATTATACAATGGTGTGAAGATCCAGTCTTGAAGAATGAGCCAATTCATACCGGGAGAGGCAATCTTTTATATAGTTATAAAGCATGGTGAAGGTGTGTAACCAGTTTGCAGTGGGCAAACTCGACCCTGCTGTAGCACCACACTTAAACTGAATCAGACCTGTCCCTGTTTAAAGAACCTGATAAGAATTCCTGCATAGCTGATGCAGTGCTGGCAAAATTTGGCAAACTTATTACAATTACAGCATTACAAGGGGATCCTTAATTGGTGGGGCCAGCGGGAAAGCCAGTCATACACTTTATCAGCTGGGAGATCACCTTCACCAGGAAAAAAACATACCATTTCTGCTCCTGCCTGCCATGATATATTTGATTTGAAATAATTTCCTTGGTCTATGTCTGGAGGGGCAAAGTGACTTGCTCTTATTTATCTTTCTTTTGGGACTGCAGGAAGTTTAGGCTCACGAAAGTAAGAGACTGATAGCAGTTAAGCTCAGCAGAGCATTGACAGGGGGCTTGCTGAGTTCCTTCACAATTCATGCCACTTCCAATACGTCTGGGAGCCTGCAATACTTTTATAAGTCAGAAATTATCTGCCTTTTCAGCTGGCAGTGCGAGGCAGGGACAGCAACAATGCGGCAATTCCGTTCTTTTCCCTGATTCCCATTCTCTTTTAAAAGTCCATCTCACTGAGGAAGTCTTGATTGTTTTTAGAAGTGTTACACTCTGCTAACCACAAATAATCGGCAATTTGCATGTTGCCAATCCTGCCTTCCTAGCTAAAACAACATGTTTGTTTACGGATGCCTTCATTGCTGACTTTGTGAACCTCTGGAATTTGATATTATGTATCTTCCTCAGGGATTTGCAGCAGAAAAAAATGGGTATTTTTCAGATACTGATGATGGAAGAGCATAATTATTGGTATTCTAGATTATTTAGATCTCCAATACGAGGTCAATATCCAGATTCAGAGCTTTTCTGGAAGTCGAAATTATTTGGATCCATTATTCCCTATGAAGAATCTTTCCAGGGGACTGGAGTGGCTGTTCTTTGAGAAAATGACTCTAAAATTATTGCATAGTGTCTGTCCACTAAAGACAGTTTCAACTGTTTTGGACCAAGGGGTTCCATTTTGTGGGCTCCTGGACATCTTTGGAAGAAATTACATGCTTCCTCCAGTGCAAAGGATATCCAAACACACAAGAGCAAACAACCATCAGCCAAAAGTCTTCCAATGCAAACAGCATGAACAAGTCTAATGAGACCAGTGTCAAACTCTGATGATACCAGCAGAACCACAGGCCAATGTGTCAAGCCAAACACATCCTGTGTCAAACCAGAGAATCCAAGTCAAACTAACCAAAGAAAGGGAGGGGAGTCCAGCCCAGCAGAACCAATGTCAAATCACACTAGTCAAACAGGATACAAGGCCAATGTGTCAACAGAAGCCCAAGAGAGCCAATGTCCAGTCAGAAAATCCCAGCAGAACCAATCTGGCAAGCTCTCCCTACCATGGGATCCCATTTGTTTTCCTCCCTCTGTTGTCCAGGAATCTGCAAAAAAGCAAAAACAGACCAAAAAATCCCCTTTCCCCCCAAAACACACATATTGAGTTTGGTGCTTTAAAATGCCGACCCTGGATATCCTTGAATGCTTGTCAGGAAATTGTGATCAATTGTGATTTCCTTGTAAGGAAATTGTGATCAACCAGAGATGAGATTCCTGGATCACTCAAATGAGTTAATGAAGATCTATCCAACAGCAACATGGACCCACCACGAGATTTCCACACATACTAGAGTCTGTCCTTGCACAAGCAGAAGCTTGAGAAAATATTCCTTGTTCTAGCATATCCTAAAACATGTTTCCATTTGCATATCCTAAGACATTTTTCCATTTGTATTCCCAAAGCAATTTCTTGGACTGATAGAGAGGAAAGTACTAGCTGTTCAACAAGATCTTCCATGTATGAAACTGTGTTTAGTTCACTAATGTTTTCATGAGAATACTGTTAATGCGTGTTTCTTAATCATTTGGTAAACTGGTCACCTTGTGAGCCAACAATCTGAGTGTAGCCTAGCCTAAGTATGGTAGTCCACCAGATATTCAACAAACCTCCTGTTTATATTGCTTTCCTTGGATTGCAAAGAAAATAAAATAAGCAGGTTGTCAAACTCCTGGTAGGCCTTAAGACACAGCTGGCTTCATGGAGACATGCCAGTCTAGATGGGTTAAAGTGAAGTTGCCCTCTCCACAACATTGAGAAGGGGTCCAAAGGTTCATTTGTTGAGATAAAAATACGAGTTCCAGGGAGTGGAAAAGACCACATCCTGCTAATATTTGGTTTTCATTTGGCTAGCAGGGAAATAGCAGGAAACTGCTGCGCAGCTTCTATATTGTTTGCATTGATGTTCTTTTTAAACATCCCTGGGGTTTAGCCCTGCATGGGAAGATATAGGCCAGTGAATTTTTATGGTCCATTACAAATTTACAAAAATTGGGATTTGCAGAAGGAACAATGGTGCAATTTTACAACAGTGAGTCAAGCACAACTGTATCATTAGTGGTTACGGAACAAACCACATATTCTTTACTCTTATTTATTTACCGTACCTGTTTTTGGGGTTTATATTTCTCTCTCATTTAAATGACTTAAATTTCTCTCGGCATATATTTTGTTATGAGTAAGGACTCTGTGACATTTGAGAATCATACATTGTCTCATGTCCAATGAAGCCAAAATGCTCATTTCTGTCTTCCAAAGGTTGAAAATTCTTCCAAGGAACCCATTGGATATGGTGTAGAAAGCCGACGATGGGTGCTAATATGAATGTGAGAAGAAATGTCTATGAAATTTTTCATATGAATCCATGGAAACCCGTCACTTGGTGCACAAAAAACTTGTTGCCATCTCAGCTGCACAACTTCTTCCGGTCCTTTCTTTTGCAAGACAAAGATGGCTGGCAGCCTTTCCAAGTTCAGTCACTGATTCAAAATTTCCTTGCTAACATTCTGCCCATTCATTTTTTTGGCTCATTATTAAATCTTCTCACGAAATATGCTTGACAGCTAAATTTGTCGCTTCTTACCTGCTAGCATTAACTATTACTCTCCCCTTCCAACGCACAGTAAGGTACCATTAGGTTACCAAGAGAACAATAGATTTCCTTTCAGGGTAAAGTAAAGGGAACAATGACTAATGTTCTGCCTATCCTGTACAAGGGCTAATATTTTTAATTTGCCAAGTCAATTAAAATAAACCACTCTAGAGGGAATATGGATGTCTGGCATACGGATCACATCAGATATCATCTGGCTCAGTTCCAAGGCTGGCATATTGCCCTGGCTGGCATCTAACACTTAATTCTGATCCAGGGAGTTTGGGTTATGACTTTTAGGCAAATGCTTCCTGCAGGCTAAAGCCCCAATGTGGTTTCTGGTGATTTAACATCTTGCCATTTCTCAGAATGTGAAACCTGAAGAGCAAATGTAGGACACTTTCAGTAACAAACCCACCTTCTTGATTTGGACAAGCAACACATTTCACCTCAAAGGGTACCCAGGGACACAAACTGTCCTAGAGAAGTGTGAACACTTACAAGAGAAAGCTGAGCCCCTTCTTGACACTTCCGCAGCACTAACAATAATATTGTCACTTAACAGCAGCTGCCAATAGAAGAGGGCTGGATTGTGAACATGAACGTCTAAGACAGAGGTTCTCAACCTTCCTAATGCCGCGACCCTTTAATACAGTTCCTCACGTTGTGGTGACCCCCAACCGTAACATTTATCCATTTTACAGATGGAGAACACTGATGCAGAGAGTCTTAGGCGACCCCTGTGAAAGGGTTGTTCAACCCCCAAAGGGGTCCCGACCCACAGGTTGAGAACCACAGGTCTAAGCCATGCCTTGTTGGATCAGATGTGTGGTTTATCAGCACCCTGTCTCACAAAGTGACCAACTAGTTGCCCTAGAAGGTGAACAAAACTGTGTTGTGGATTGTGGGGACTTTATGGTTTATTAAAGAGAAGGGCCAGCCATCTTTTATAATGTATAGACTTTATAAGACATCTAAGTCTCTACCTGTACCTAAACACACACACACACAGAGAGAGAGAGAGAGAGAGAGAGAGAGAGAGAGAGAGAGAGTCATAAGGCCAAGTGAGATTTTAACACTATAATTTCTTATTGATGTTCATTTATGAACTACTTTTAATGAGCACATCATGCTACAGTTGTGAACTTGTTTGCCTTCTGAATATTTTTATGTCTTTATTCATTACTTTTATACCCTATCCCACAACCAAAAGGTTCTCAGGGGTGTTCACAAATATAGACCATTACATTTTGTTGCATAGACATTATTAGAAAAATGAATGACAATTCACTTGAAATCTGGTTTCCTTCCCCCAGAAGAACAGGTGCGAAGGCAGCAGAGGTCAAGAAATGTCATGTAAACCTGCAGGAACCATTCAACTCAAAACAAAATGGTGTGGACAATATGCAGTCCCGTTGATTAATGTGACATTGCTTGGTGTTTCATCGGGCTGCCATGACAAATCTGCTACACTCTTCATAGATAAGATAGCTTAGGCTTCCATGCTTTGACAAGAAGAACGGCAAAGCCTAAACAGACTGCTCCAATGTGATTAATTTTGTGTTAGGACGTCAAAGCTAGTCTGGGTTCCTCCTGGATGTCTTAATGTTCACTCTTCTGGTTTAGTTGAGATTGCAGCATTTAAAAAAATAACCCTAGTAGCAAAAGACAGTGGTTTATGAATGCCATTCCTTCGCTGTCAACGTTAATACGTCCCACCAAAGAACCCCTTTGCACTTTACTGAGAACCCCACAGATGGGGGAGTGTTCTAGGTTCACCTCACAGAGAAAAATGGTTAAAGAAGGACTAGTGCCTTTCTGGGGAGATTGTCTACCATCACTGACATTCTCATTCATGCATTTGTGATGGAAGAAGGAAGAGAAGAAATTTCTTCCCCCTTCCAAATAGCTGGTGTGAGTTCCACAATTCTGGGAATAAGCTTTCCTGGGGTTGGAAGGAACAGCTGGGTAGGGGAGAAAATACAAGAAAGATCTGTGATTCTTGGATCCATGAATCATTGGATCCAGCCCTTTGTGATCTGCAGTCTAATCCTTTCTCTCATTGGTCCCAGAGAGCTCCTGGGCAGGTTTAATTTTTTTAAAAAGAGGTCTTTTGTTTTCAAGAGTTTGAACACTCTTGTTTTCAAACTCTTGTTAGGAAGGAACTGTGCTCTCTATTTAGGGTTGTTTGGACCTCTCCAGCCACTGAAGTTTTGGGGGAGCGGCTGAAATATGCAGAAATAAGTTTTCTGCGGTTGGACGTTTTTAATGAAAACGAACTAGTTATGCTGAAGGTCGGCTGAATCACATTCTTACCACTGACCCTTTCCACACAAACCTTTTAAAATGTTTTGAAATAAAACATTTCCTCCAGGCAGTAAAACGATTCCGAGGCTGAAACATTTTGAAGTCTTCATTTTCTTGTGCGATCTACTGACTACGTTTCCTGCGCTTCTCCGCTTCCCTGAACTTCCTCCTTGGTGCCGTTTTCTGAGCTCACAGAGTTCCCCCTCCCTTGTTTATTTGCAGCATTTCTCTGTTTGTTCTTTTGGGGGGTGGGGGGAATCTTTGAAGCACTGACTATATGCGGTACAGGGAATGCAGCACAAGGCTATGAAGCATTGACGCAACGATTCAACACAGAACTAAATAAAAAAAGGGGGAAATCACAAAATGGAGGCCACAAATTGTTTTGAAAAAGAGTGCAGATATGCATCTTTGTAAAGGGAGTGGGGTTATGCAGAAAGGGTCACTTCCAGACATAGTAGGGTTTTTAAAAAGGGGGGTTGTGGTTCCTAGTGGTTTGCGCCCCAAATATTATTATGACACACCTATTTTAAATTCCCCCTTCCTCCAAGGTATCACAGTAGCACCCACAATTGGCCACTCCATTTTAGAACAAGGTAGATTCTGCAGAAGCTGAGCTTCGGTTGCTGACTGCCTGCTTTGCTGAACACACAAACATGAACACGTGAAGCAGCCTTATACTGAATCAGATCACAGGTCCATCCAAGTTAGTATTGTCTGCTCAGACTGTAGTGGAGCTCCAAGGTCTCAGGCTGAGGTCTTTCACATGACCTTAGCCTTTCAATGGGGGATAGTGGGATTTGAACCCAGCACCTTCTGTGTGCCAGCCAGGGAGATGCTCCAACAGTTAGCCACAGCCGCTCTCCCATTCCTTTCTGAGAGAACATGTGGTCAGCTCCATTTTTAAAAGTCTTGACCACAAGAACTGCAAGTAGTTTTGTGCTCTGTTCAGGAATTCTTGTATTCCATTACTTCTAAAGACTCTTCGGTGGTTTTTTAAAATACATTTTCTGCTCTTTACTATAAATTCCAATATCTTTTTATGACCAATCTGTTTAACTGTTAGAGTAGAATTTTGAACCTATGTGGTACTCCATATTCACCAATCCCAGCTTTTCTTACTCATGTTAACTGGTGTGCATTTTGGATAATGCCAGGGTTACTTTTTACTCCTGAAATCTGAGCCTTGTAAAAATATAGTAGTGATAGCTGTGAGCTGGATGGTGGCAAAACTACTGAGGGTTTTTAATATATATATATATATAATGTTTATATTTTTATATTATATTTTTACATTATAATGTTTATATTTTTATATTATTTATATTATCGTATTGTTTTTATATGTTTTTACATGTAAGATGGCTTGAGTCCTTCGGGAGACTGGCAGGGTAAAAATGTAATATATATATATATATATATAAATAAAATATAATATATAAATATATTATTTTTCACATTGGAATAGATACAAATTAGATTACAGTGGAATGAACTCGTAAGCCCTAAATTAATCATTTCTTGCAGACAGGAAGCAAATCCTTTTGCAGTTTTGTCAATTGGGCTTATGAGATCTCAGCTCTTCAGAGAGGTTGAAGTTCCCTTCATGGTGTTTCTAAAGTAGTGAGCGTTGGACTGTCACAGCTGTAGCTGTGGCCCTCTCAGTCTGCTTTTGACACAGAAAGTCAGTTATTCTAAGTACGGACGTTCTGGCGGACAATATTGGAGATATATTAGAACTATGTGGTAAATATTTAAACAAGAAGGAACTTGGAATGTCCCCAAAATCCTGATGTTCTCAGGTCGTAATTCTATTCAACATGATGACTGACCAAAACCTCCCTGTTTGGAGGCAGTGTATCTCTAAGTGCCAGTTGCTTGGGGCAGCCATGGGGAAGGATTTATCCTCTGTGCAGCATTCTGTGGCACGGTGCATCTGCCCCATCACCAATGGAAACAAGAAGCTGGCATGAAACTGGATGCTGGACTAGTCTGATCCTGCAGGGAGTTATTTATTTATTTATTAAATGTATAGTCCGCTCTTCCCCACTACAGTGGGCTCTGAGCGGCTTACAAAAGCCCATTGACGTAATAAAATCGTATCAATGTCAATTTCCATTTCAATACAAATACCGTGGGGTGGGAAATGGAGAGTAAAAAGATGCTAATGAGGTCCGCTGAATTTGTGAGGATGTGTTCGAACTGCTTATTTTCCCAGACTACTTCCTGGAACATTCCTGAGTCATGGTCCATCTCACTGTCCACAGCTGGTTGTCACAAAGAGGGAAGTTCATTATTAAAATATATGCTCAACCCCACACAGTGTTCTATGTGTTATTGAAAGACACATAGTAAGAATGTCAGGCCTACTGACTGAGAAAAGCTTCCTATCTGCAGACTGTGCATACAAGTAAATCTTTGGCCAGAGAGGCCTCCATGTCAAACTCTTGAAACAGAATCTTTCCCATCACAGTAACACACTGATGGAAACCAACGATGATTTTGGTCAGTTTTTGCTCTTCCTCCTCGCTGGAGTTTCCTGTGCTGTGGTGTATTTTGTTCACTGCTCTCAAACAGGATCTTCACAACAATCTATATGTTGCTGGGAAAGAGCAGGGAAAGATCTCCTCTGCCAGCTCCTTCCTTGGGTTTTTTCCTCAAGATACCACTCACAGAACTGAACAAGATAGGCACTTCCGTCAACCAGTAATAATGCTTCCTATTTGTTGATGTGGAACTGCCTTTACTGTCCCCTGCTAGACTTGGAAGACGGCAGTTATTTACTGGTGCTAAACAATTATGGGAGTCAAAGTTAATAGAGACTGATTACATTTAAGGGTGCCAGAAGAACAATAATGATAGATGTATCATTACACATTAGCTGCAGACTCCAGCTTCTTTTTCTTCTTGGGGAAGGCACTTCCGTCCATGAAAGATGGGTAGGTAATTTCCAGCAGTTCCTCCCCATGCCCCTGAAGAACTCGTCACTGATCCATAGAAGCAAAATTTCAGAGGTCATTGCAGGAAAGAGGGGGTTGAAAATATGAAAAACTAAATTACTGCCCCTGAGAAACTGAAGCATGATCTTGTTCAAATTATTTTTAGGGTAATTAAACCAGAGTGATCAGGAAGAGGGGCAACCAAGAATGGTTTGCTATGCTGGATTTAGTTGCACTTTATATTTGTTGAGTTGCTTTTTGTTTGTGTGTTCAAGACCGCTCACGGTCACCCTGTGAAGTAAGTTAGCATTATTATCCGCACAGTAAAATGAAAGGCAGTGCTTTCAAAGCCACCTAGCAAGTTCATGGCCGAGGTGAGATGAAAAATCAGGATGTCCCACCTTTCAGCCTTCATTTTAGCCACAATGCCTCACTAAGGGTCATTCATTCTACAGGAATTTGAGGCCATGCGATGGGGGCTTATGCACCAGGAAGAAACCTAGCCAGGGAAGAAACAGAAAATCATTAGCAGGTTTCCAATTAATTAATGCAAAAGCAGCTCTCCCTCTCAGTGAGTAATTCAAAACATGCTCGGTTCTTACAGCCCCATAACTGCCTGCCATTCCCACTATCAGACAATGCCAAACCACGTCCATATGGTCGTCTGACCAGTCATGTGACTTTTAATACCCACACGATGGCACTAAAATGGCCTATTAGATTTACAGTGTCATTAACCTTCCAAAATAAAATGAGAGTCTGCTCTGGTGCAAAAAAAAAAAATCCCACAAAAATATGCTTGACTGCTGTTGGGTTTCGGGTAACCAGAGTGTGAGGAAATGCTGACAGGGGTCACTGTGGTATAATCTTTCATTCAGCCCCAAAGCTGTCACGCCTTCCCCAGATGTCTAAAACACAGATATAAATTTTCATTATCCAGCAGAAAAGGGGCAGAGGTACACCAAATGAATTTTTTACCAATCAAATTAGAGCTCATTGCCACATTAAGTGGAAACACTAATTTTGTGAAGTTTTCTTGTGGTCATTTATCTATCTCGGCCTCTGTGTAGGAAGGGACACCACTGAAGCTGAAAAAGGGTTGCTTCCAAATCTAATTACAGTTTATATAATTGTATTCCAGTCAAAATAAAATTGAATAAGGAAAAAAAAATCCTATTAGAAAAGAACTGGGCTTTACCCTAGGAAAAAATACACGAGAATCCAAGATGCTTGTGTTTATTGTTACACTTTTAAAAATTGTAATAACTTTTCAAGCTACTGATGTGGTGTATACATACTTAATCACATGTCTGAATTATGTAAAGATGGTTGATGGAAATTTCACGGGATTTGCAAGTCCGGTTCATACAGGTCATTTTGAAACTTGGGATAAAAATTAAGAATAGGACCCATTCAAAGTGAAGTTTCAATGACCATTAATTTTAAAAGAGACGATTTAAACATGAGCATAACTCTCTGAAATCACTGGGACCTAAAAAGGTCTCCCGAACGATCTGGCTATAATCCAAAGATGCAAACGTTTCTTGGCACAATGACATTTTTTTTTGAAAAAAATGTCTTGCTGGTTGAAACTGAAGATCAGTTAGCCCAATATTATCATCTATGACACTGACTTGCCAAATGTCCCTGGGAACATCTGGTAGGACAAAATGATGGTAGCCATTCCCTACTGAGAGTTTCCATCTTTTGGTAATTAAGACAAAGATGTTTCCACCAATCCTTCTAATGGCAACCTGTATGGCTAGACGAGTGTCCATCAGTAAAGCTACAAAACCAAGCTACCAACAGATGAGGAAAGTATATTGGCATAGTTGGGGGACTCCGAGCTATTAAGAAAAATAATATTTGGCAAATTAAAAAAAGAATTCCTGAAAGAAAACAGCCTGTTGAGGACTGAGAATGTTCATTCTCCACTTCCAGAGTTACATAGTGGTATTCTATTAGCCATTTGATTTCCAGACCCCTTGGACTCAATGCCACCAGACTAACTTGGCCATCGTTCTGAGATTTATCACGTGTAATTCCTAGCACTGATCTTGCCTATTTCTCTGTTTTTGTTTTGGCCAAGTCACAACTGACTTATGGTGACCCCATGGGCTTTTCAAGGCAAGAGTCATTCAGAGGTGGTTTGCCGTTGCTTGCCTCCTTTGCATTCTTTGGTGGTCTCCCTTCCAAATACTGAGATCTGACGAGATCACGTTAGCCTGGACTATCAACACAAGGGATTTCTCTGCTACTGGTATTTCGCCAAACCCTCTACGCTGATTTCAATACCTCTTTCCTATAAAGTCACTACCATGATCTTAGATATGATATGAATCTATGAAGCTGGACTCAGTCAGTTCATTGGCTCATCTAGCTCAGTATATTCTGCCCTCATTGGTGATGTATCTCAAGGATCTCAAGCAGAAAAAAGTCTTTCCAGGCATTTCCATTGGTCTTTAAGAAAAGGTAACTGAGAACTGGACCATCTACATGCAAAGTATTTGTTTTACAACTGAGGTATCGCCCCTCCCAATCATAACAGGCCTCAATATTATAAATACGATAACTCTGTTGTTACAAACACCCTATATCAAAATGCCGTTTCCAAACACTAGCAATCTGAATTTCAGTATATCCATAATTACAATGTGGCTTCCATTAGGCCCTATTTAGAGCCACTTCACCCATTATACTTGTAGGATCACACAGAAGGTGTGAATGTAAAATTTGGATGCATTGATCTCATTCAGGTTCTCCTGTTCAGGGAGCTGAGATTGGAAGCAACTTCTTGTTTATGTACATTCATTGGCAACTCAAGGGCCGCGTCACTCTTGTTTATCTTTCTCCAAATCATTCTCTTCCTACTGTCTCATTCACTTCTGTCTTTGTATCTGTGCTGTTTCACTGTTGCTTCGTGCATAAGTTTCTGTCAAACATCCAATCATCTAAGCTCCTGACCACAAGTGAAGATTGTGGTTCTCCCAAAATCAAAAGAGATGGAATTACTTCTCGCTGGCCAACTACACACAGTGTGCTTGCTGCATGATGGGGGTCTGTCGCAGCAAGATTTCTTGTACAGACCTGCTTCCTCAAGCCCCGCTTTCACTTTCCACTTTCTCCGCAGCAAGCCTGACCACTTTTAGCACACATTATTTCCACACATGCAACAGTTCTCCTGAAATCAAAAGTGCTAAAATTACTTCTCACTGTTCGCTCATGCCAAGTGAACTCTCTTGTGGGTAGAGGCAACCATTCAGAGACAGAGGGATGATTGAGTCTCTGACATTTCTAGGTAAAGGATAACTGGACAAGACTTTCTGAAACCTTGGTACACTCCTGCCTGTCAATGAAAGACAGTACAATGACTAAATAGAGGATAATTCCTTACAGCTTTCTAGTACATGGTCTAACAACTTTGCTCAAGCAAAGCAGAGTTGAGACTGGGCAGTGTTTCTTGTATAATTTAAGCAAATATCTACATTCCATGAAAAAGGTATGTAACAAATAATACAATTTTTATAATAAGTTGAACTCAGGAAGCAGCATTCTAATGAGTAACATTATGTAAGCTAGATAGGAATAATAACATCAGCTTTACGCCGCAGGATAAATAGCTGTTGCTTTCCGTATTTCTTGAGTTACTTTCAAATCTTTTCCTGCTCAGCAAAACATACAACCACTCAGCATCACAGAGCGGACAAGTTCATACCAAGCCATTGGCTTTCGTCACAGCACAGCAATCCATTTCACCGGTATTGACCTTATCTTATGAACTTCCTTCACTTCAGCGTGACAGCAAATCGATACGTGAGTAGATAAGGTTACAACCTGTCTGTTACATTTTATTGTGACAGGTGTATAACTTTAAGAAGCTGAAACATAAATGCTGCTTCCAGGTCAAAGGCTGCAAGGGAGCTGTATTTATGGTATGCTTTCCTCCGTGGGCCAAGATAACTTTTCTGTGGCACTGAAATGACTTGTAAAGAAGTGGCTTGAAGAATCTAAACTGAAATAAAGGGGAGTAAGGAAAAGCAAGATGTCCTGGAGAAAACCAGAATGACGAAGCTGTTGGGCTGTCATTACCAGCACTAAAGCGCCCCAAATCTGGCAGGGCTCAGCCATACCTCAGCAGCATACTGAATGCTTTGCACAGATGTAGTACCAAGGTTCAGTCTGTGGCAATACCAGTTAAAGCAGCAGTGGCGTAGTGGTTAAGAGCAGGTGCATTCTAATCTGGAGGAACTGGGTTTGATTCCCCGCTCTGCCACCTTAAGCTGTGGAGGCTTATCTGGGGAATTTAGATTAGCCCATGCACTCACTCCCACACACGCCAGCTTGGCTAGTCACAGCTTTTCGAAGCTCTCTCAGCCCCACCTACCTCACAGGGTGTTTGTTGTGAGGGGAGAAGGGCAAGGAGATTGTCAGCCCCTTTGAGTCTCCTACAGGAGAGAAAGGGAGAATATAAATCCAAACTCTTCTTTTTTTCTTCTTCGTAAAGTTGGCCTGGCTAAGAAACATTTCTCTGTCAGTCGTGAGATAGCATTGCCACTGCTTTCTCTCCCATTTTTCACATGCTGAGGTAGAGGTCTAGATGGATCCCTAGTTAGACTAGGGCTCATTCCGCAGATGCAGAATAATGCACTTTCAAACTGCTTTCAGTGCTCTTTGAAGCTATGCGTAATAGCAAAATCCATTTGCAAACAGTTGTGAAAGTGGTTTGAAAATGCATTATTTTGCCTGTGCAGAAGGGGCCTAGGCTTCCTCAAACCTATTTTGGTTGTAAACTGCCTTCGCTGATGGGAACTTGATAATAAGGACCCAAAAAATTAAAAAAAACCCTATTCTGTGACTAAAATCTAAATAAAATGTTTGCTTGCTGCCTCGTGGGGGAAAAAAATCTGAATCCTAACGATTGATGACAAGAGAGAGCCATGAAAGGGTTTCCTTCAAGGCTCTTTAAAGCCAATGGAAAAATTACGGAGGGAGCAATAATGTCTCAACCTGCTCCTTGTCCTGCCTCGTTCTGAAAAGCAGTTCTGTGGAAGAGAAGCACTTAAGACAAGCACTTGGAACACTTGGGTCTTAAGGGCATGCTTAAACGCTAGGCCTTTGGCCCTCAGCCTGGAAGTGAAGGTCACCCCATTACAAGTTCAGCCTTGCAAATGCGTTCTGTGGATTTACATCACAGCAAGCACGGTATCTTACACAGAAGTTTAAAATTCATGTCAGATTCACAACTTAGAAGATTTTTTTTTATGGTTAAGCCTCAACAAACGCTTTTCCTGAGAAACAGATGCAGTATCGTAAAGAATAACATTTCCCAACAGTGATATGATTCTGCCGCAATTACAGCTATTTTTTTTCTAGTGGTTAATATGGAGTAGGAAGATGGTTAGTCACCAGTTGCACTTTTGGGGCTGGGATGCATCCAGGATCCCTGCTGGAATTTCCAAGAGACTTCTGACATTTATTACATCGGCAAATAATGTTGTTTCCTTCAAACATGTCCACTGACAATTCTGAACTGATTATGAACGTTCAGCATCAAAGCTGGTTCTGAAGTTGAGAGAAACTGTAGGCTGCACTTTGCTATAGCAATGAAGCATCCCATTAGAAAAGTGGCAAAAGTAAATTCTCCCCATCCCATACCATTCCCCCCATCCCATATTAGTGGGCCATGCATTAAGTGGTGTTAACTTTACCGGCCCTGCTACCATAACGGTGTATCTGGTGTTTTTATTTTCCAGTTGTGATTATTCCTTTGTGTCCAGGCTTTGGTTTTTCTGACAACCCCTTTTCCTAGTCTTTTGATTAGGGATGACTCCAAATTTCTTGTTCTTTCTTATTTGACTTTTTGTAAAATCCTCTTTTGGGCCGTTTCTTCTTCCTTGAGTGAACCAAACTTCTGATTCTTTATTTTTTGTCCCTTTGTTTTCCTGTGCCATGTTTCCCCGTTTCAAACGCATTCGCTTTCACTTTTAGCTGGCGCCGTTTAATCGGCGTTATCTACGATACATGTGAATGACATGGTTGTGTACAAAACGTTACGCAACATCCACATACAATGGGTTCAAATCTGCAAAAGTAAAAGGAGGAAGCAGAAAAGTAGAGCGACTGACAAAAATATAAATAAATGTAAAAATAAACAAAATGGCACATATTTGATCATCCCGACCTGCGGTGTAGCAGCTAAAGAAATGGGATGGGGTTTAGGCTGCCTAGACATTAAAACAGTAGTGTAATGCATTTAGTCCGTGGTTCATTCTTCAAGCATTGCTTTGCATTTTAACCTGCTCACCATATGTGCCTACACCTATGTTTTCTTTGCCACTAATTGCTCTTTTCTGACAATGCCATCTATATGTGCACATTATTATTGCTCCTTTTATCACCCTAAGCCCATTAATGCCCAGACTTATGGTTCCCAATGGATTTAAAATTAACCAGCTCTCTAAATATTGTTCTGTCTTTCCATACCCCCTGTCTTTTTCGGTTTCTAACCTGGGCTGCGCATAAATTGGCTGACTATATTTCATTCTTCCCAGGGCCTGTAAGCTTAAACGTTTGAAAGTGCAGAGCAACAAAATTTATGAATGCGATATTAATACATCGAGGAGAGAGGAGAAGAGAAACATTGGAAAAATAAATAGTTCTGTGGGACTGGTTGTTTGCTTACCTAGGGTCAAAATCTGGCCTCCGATACGCAACTACAACTCCCGTTGACTTCAGTGGGCTCCATCTGGACGTGGCTTTTGAGAAAAGAATTTGGCCTGGCGTGACTTACAAGCAGTTTGTCAATCTAACTCCTAAAGAGGATATTACACTTTCCTTTTGTGTTACATTTTTTTATTGGGAACTAGCATTAGAAATATAGAGATGTAGAAGTAGGTATGTAAGCAAGAGCTTCGATAGCCGGCGGTTATCCTGAATTCCATGGGTTGTAATATCAAAACGGGCCATATAATGCAGCAGGCAAAGCTCCAAGCACCGAAGCCAGATGGGAAGCTCAGGAAGGGAAGCAAAAGACCAAAAACGTGGAAGGCCATTCGGGGAGGAAACCATTTTGCTTTGCCACATCTTACAGTGACATTCCCCATAGATGCCGGCCAGAGGCGTAGCAAAGGGGGAAGCGCCCGGTGCACTGGTGCATCCTCCACCCCTGCCCCACCCCACCACGCCCCCGCCACGCCCTCACCACACCCCCACAGGGGCTTGCGCCCGGTTTGTCGCACACACTCAGCCCCCTTTGAGCTACGCCTCTGGTGCCAGCAAAACATTGGGAGCAAAAACTACCAAACTACAGCCACACAGCCTGGAAAACCTGCAGTAGCCAGTTTTGCTTCTATCATACTACACTTACTACATCATACTACATACATACATACATGATACATACTACTATCATACTACACTTACTACTATCATACTACATCATACTACATACATACATACATGCTACATACTACTATCATACTACACTTACTACTATCATACTACATCATACTACACTATCATACACACTTCTATCATACTACACTATCTATCTCCCACACACGCCAGCTGGGTGACCTTGGGCTAGTCACAGCTTTTCAGAGCTCTCTCAGCCCCACCCACCTCACAGGGTGTTTGTTGTGAGGGGGGAAGGGCAAGGAGATTGTAAGCCCCTTTGAGTCTCCTGCAGGAGAGAAAGGGGGGATATAAATCCAAACTCCTCCTCCTCCTCCTCCTCCTCCTCCTCCTCTTCTTCTTCTTCTTCTTCTTCTTCTTCTTCTTCTTCTTCTTCTTCTTCGACAACAGATTGGATGCAAACTAAATTTTTGCTAACAGAAACCATTTCCATCAGCAGAATAGAATTCTCCTGCCATATCCCATTCCTCTGCAGCCAACGGATACCCCTCAAATTATGCTTCTGTGGGACAGAATTCTGTTGAATTGCATGAGGGGCAAATGGGGGATTGGCAGAAGGAAGGGGGAATTTTCAGAAATCACACACACACACACACCTTCCCTTACTGGAAAATTTAGCCTGAATGACTTGATCATTGATCAGGCCTATTTAATGTTGTACATAAGTAGATCCAATCAACCAGTTTTCCCCTACACGCACTGTAGTCATCATACACTATATGAATCAAGTTGGACACAATCAAATGAAGAGGTCCTGTGCTCATTCGATTCTAAAAATTGCTGGATAAGCCAGTTTTTCTGAAGGTTTTTTTTTTTGAGAAAGTAGTTTAACCACTTCCTCAATCCCCCTTACCTGATGATAACCTGCAGCAAATTCTGTTACCATAGGTAAAACTTTCTCCCCGGTTTGGCTGTCGTGAGATTGGCCAGAAAGCACGACTAATCAGTGAACCAAATTTGAAACAGGGTGTACCACCTGGAAATGTCTCAGCTAAAGATTCACAAGTTGTGCCATGAATTTCACCTTTGCAGTCTGAGTCTGAGTTGAGTTCTTTAAGATGAATCACAAGGATGCCCTCAGACAGTCTGTGATTTTGGGGATTTTAAACTATTAATTGGAATCAGCATTTTTACACAACCATTCCTGAGAAAATATCTCAAAACAGTTTATCCTCATCACATCCCAAACAAAAAATTAAGCTTGGTTAAACCATGAATCAAAAACAACATAAATTTATATTCAGACTGAAGTGGATTCTGCATGGGTCAAAAACAGTGGTGTGAAAATGGTGTAAAATGGTTTAAAATGGTGTAAAAGGGTTTACACTGTTTTCACAACATGCAGGATCCGCCTGACTGTATTTACAATGAACTACTGCTAAAAATAATAATTCCACGGTGTATGGAAGCCTTTTGCTCCTTTGCACACAATCTTCTGCGCATGTGTGTTTGTACCTTTCCTTCTTGAAATGAAACAGCAACAAACATTACTCTGGCACCCTACGTGAATCAGGTCTCCTTACTCCGTGCGGCTGTGGTTGTTATGAGAGACCCAGAGCATTGGATGGCGACTTGGTAATGAATATTTTGGCGCAAGGACATTTTGCCTGTGTGGTCTGCGAAATGTGCAGACTCCTCGCTTTCATCTGTCTCAAGCCTTTCACTTGACTCCTGACCTTTTCTCTGGGCACTGTCCTGCCATTTTCTTGATTTTGTGAATGCTAGCCTCTCACATGACCTGTGAACTATGGCCTTTCACTTGGCCTTTGATCTCATAAATTCTGGAAGCTCGGTACATGTAATCGCAGGACAAATAAGCAAAAGAGCACGAGGGGGGGGGAACCCACTATTCCTGAATGACCCCTCCCCCCAAGTGGAAAGCCAACAATGACAGTGTTCCCCATTCTGGATAAATAACTTAGACTCAACAGACTGTACTTGTGCTCTCATGCCCTGGCATGCAAACAGGAGGTCCTTTATTCATCCTTACACCTACCAGTCTTCAAACCTCTGCAATTGCTCCATTGGCACTAATAAGACAATCATGGAAAAAGTGATGTGAGAATTGTAGCTGTTGGGCACCATCAGCCAGAACCATCTCCTCAGTCATTGGTCTTCATTCTGGGTAAATCAACAGTGATTCTGGAGGAGCTGTTCCTAGTCAACTGTGGCTCTAACAGGTAAAGGTAGTCCCCTGTGCTAGTGCCAGGTCATTACTGACCTATAGGGTGATGTGACATCATGACATTTACAAGGCAGTTTGTTTACAGGGTGGTTTTTCACGGCCTTCCCTGGTCATTTACACTTAATCCCCAGCAAGCTGGGTACTCATGTTAATCAACCTTGGAAAAACGGAAGGCTGAATCAACCCTGAGTCAGCTACCTGAAACCAACTTCTGTTGGGATCGAACTCAGGTCATGCGCAGAGCTTTGACTGCAGTAATGCAGCCAACCACTCTGCGCATGAAACTCCTGCTCTAATAAGTGATTAACAATCTATTCACAAGTATATCTCTGTAACAGTACCTGAGTAATATACAAAGTCATTATATCTAGGAATTAACTATAGCTGCTCAAGTCTTATTGGAACTTTAATAAAATTGGCAACTCAAAGGGAGTGCCCAACTCAGGGTTTTGACCTTTGTTAACCTCGAGTGAAGCCTGGACATCCAACATCCAAAATTCCATTGTATTCAGCCATACAATATGCTACAGAATTTAATATATCCTCTTTATTTCTCTCCAGTTCTAAGTAGCAAGGCAGAGCTGAGGATACATCAAATCAGCCTCAGGAGATAATGTAATCAATTTACTGGATCTTTGTTTTACATACTTGCCTATAACTTGATACACATTTAGAAATGCAGGCAAAATAGGGGCAATGCATACAGCTGAGTCAACGTGTATGGAAAGCATGACCTCCTAGTTCATAAGGGGACTTATGCAGGGATGGAGCGAGGGGGAAGTGCACCTGGTGTGCACGCGCAACGCCCCCTCCAAGCCCCCAGAATGCCCCATCCTGCCTCGTCCCAACCCCGGAATGCCCCGTCCTACCCCCGGAATGCCTCCACAGTGGTGCCCACCCGGTGCATCGCCCCCCCTCTGCCGCCCCCTTGGCACTATGCCTCTAGACATATGGAGTCAGGCAACTGTCCCATTTAGGAGGTACTCAGCACAACTAACAGCCAGCTGATTCTGGATTGTAGCATGGAGTGTGCATGATTTCTAATTTTCTAGTACTTGCTTACACATGATAGCTGGCAGGTTTGTAAGAATTACTTGAACATCACCAAAGTACACTGAAGTTCCTCAACATCCTTAGACTTCACTGCCTTGACTTTAGGGAACACTTTTGTTAAAGGACTAGTATTGACAGTATCTTTAAATAGGCGGATAAGCGGAGGTGAAAGGAAAATGATGGAGGAAGTAATTAAAGAGCTAATGGCATATAAGAGGTACAGGAAGAAGATGGACCCATGCGGTCCAGTGATTAGAATTCTGGATTAAAATTGGAGAAACCCATGTTCAAATTCTACTAAAATTGGAGAAACCTACATGTTCAAAATCCACAAAGCTCACGGAAGTCATCCTTTTGCACCCTAACCTTCCTCACAATCTTCTGGGGATAACATGGAAGAAGGGGAAGCCATGCCTAGTGATCTAAACTCCCTGGATGAACAGCAGGGCAACAAACAGACTATTCAACTCGAAGAAAAATTCCTTTATCACCCACAGACCACGCAGCTCACTTAAACGTTACTAGTGAACATCTTTATATCTTCACACAATCCACCACTTCCAAAATGTAGACAACTGTCTTTTCAGGAAACAAGAGCAAGACTCTCCAATCCTGTCAATAAGGAAGGAGATTTTAGCACGCCCGGTCAGACAGGTGTTAGGTTAGGAACCAATTAGGGACATAGTAACCTATACTTAACAGTGAGAATATAGGTGATGTTTCAGCTCAGTAGATACAGCTGGAGAGACTGATGCTACAGAGAAACCCAAGCAGTCTTGGTTAATTTGCTCATGCTTTTCAATTAGGAAGTATTTGGCTACCGTTCCGGCAGACTGAACTCTATTTCCTGCATCTAATTCTATAGGCCCAATTGACTGATAATTTCCTGTCTACATTTGATAAAGTTAGGGGCACATTTAGTTTGTTTAACTCTCTGTTTCACTAGAACAAAGGAATCTCAGCTCTGACAACATTTAATGGAATTCGGGCCTAGTTTCGAGAAGACCGGTGGAACGTGGGTAAGTCCTGCACAGCATTTATCTCGCTGTTTCAGAAACTGTGATTTCCATCTTGACCTTAGAATATATAAAGCTCCTAGAGTCTACCCAATCAAGCCTAGAGCAATTCAGGCCAAAGAGCTGTGACACACACTGGAATTTGTTTTGGTGTCTTCGTTCAGCACAAATAGCCTTTGGCATGAATGTATATGAATACAAACACAGAAGCGGATCACTCAGCATTGCTAGTTCCAGACGTGTTGCTTTTTAGGTCCAAACTTTCTGAAACCATAAAAATGAGCCCGCAAGTCATTCTGAGAAACGAGAGCTGATGATTCCAGGCGTGTCAGCAATTGATTCACACATGCATGCTTATCATTTAATGGCTAAACCATCAGCGTGGTGTAGTGGTTAAAAGTGATGGGTTCTAATCTGGAGAAACAGGTTTGATTCCCCACTCCTCTATGCGAACAGTGGACTCTGATCTGGTGAACCGGGTTTGTTCTCCCGCTCCTACACATGAAGCCTTCTGGGTGAACTTGGGTTAGTCACAGTTCTCTCAGAACTCTTTCAGCTTATGAGGTGTCTGCGGTGGGAAGGGGAAGGGAAGGCAATTGTCAGCTGCTTTGAGACTCCTTAAAAGTTGAGAAAAGCAGGGTATAAAAACCAACCCTTCTTCCCCTTTGTGAGAATAAACTCTCGCAAAGAGGATTTCCATGCACTGAAAATTGATTTTTTTAAAAAGCAGAATCAGTCTATGCACCCTGCTGGGAACCACCAAGGATTGATAATTAAGGGATGAGAAATTCACATTGACTTCAATGGACTTAGAAGGGTATGACCCTGCTCAGGATTACATTGCCAGTGACAAACATGCTATGTGAAACAACCCACATCACACTGTTAGATCTAAAAGTGCCGTATAAATGTTAACGCTGGTGAAAAACAGATTTGCAATGTGCATACTTTTAAAGCACAAGCTAGATTACTCTCTAGTCACATTTTTTAACCCACCCTTCCAACTCAGGGTGCCATACCTACGTCTCCTTTCCTACATTTCATCCTCACAGCAATCTTGAGAATGACTGGTCACAGGTCATATGGAATAGGCATTTGAACCCAGGTCTCCCTGTCCTAATCCAGTACTATACACAATAACCTGAACAACGGTATCAGCAGTGAAAGCAGCAACGGAGACCACCAGCGGTTCTCCATAAGCAAAGGAGGGAGAGGGGAAATACCTAGCCTGGAAATACCACCATCAAATTATTCAATGGATGGACACATGCAAGACACAAACGCTGTACTTATAGGCTCACGCACTATTTCCAGCATGGCTATGTGGAAGGTATGTTCATGCAGAAATGTCAGGCACCCCATTTTTCCTTCAGTCTAGACCAGGGGTAGGGAACCTGCGGCTCGAGAGCCGCATGCGGCTCTTCTGCCCTTGCACTGCGGCTCCACAAGCCGAGCCGCTGGCCCCATCCTTGCCCGCCCTGCAGGCAGCAGGGCGGGCGCACCAACTGCCCAAGGCCAGCTGGGCTGCGCCACAGGCTTCCCCTCTCGCCTGCCCCATTGGAGCGGGGTGAGCACTTTCCGCTGGCCCCATCCTTGCCCGCCCTGCAGGCAGCAAAGCGGATGCATCCAAGCACTTCTCAGAATGAGCGGAGTAAAAGGTAAAAAACCCCAATATATACAATGTTATCTTTATTTTAAATGTCAAAAATTATTTGCGGCTCCAAGTGGTTTATGGCTCTTTGAGTGTTAAAGGTTCCCTACCCCTGGTCTAGACCCATTCCTTGTGACCATCTTTGAGATTTCTTGTGCTTTGGTCTACCACTCTTCCGCGAGGTATCCTTTGAAACCTACAGTGCCATTCTATCATGGGAATGTCCCATTGAATAAACCTGAGTAGGATTCTGAGTAGATTGACTGAGGACTGCATTATTAATCTCTTAGTAAGTAGAAAGGAATGATTTATGGGATAAAAGCAGAAGCCATATTCCTTGGTATTAAATCCTTGTTTGGAGGAGTCATTTTCTGATCATGACACACTGGAAATGGGAGCATCTAGTTTGTGAGACTATCATCAGAGTTTTCACAGTGTGGTTAGATGGATGCCGCTTCTTAATAAAGTTACTGAGCAGATGGAAGAAGAGTCAAGATGGCAGCTTTACCGTGTTCAATCAGGATAAAAGATATCATGGGGAAAACATTTTAAGTGAGAATAAGTCTGAAAAGTGCATTTCAGCTACAGATTTTGAAAAATCAGCATCTCTAGGATCTTGCTTTTCAAGCTATTGACAGTGCAGTTCTATGAAAAATGATGCCCTTATAAGCAGGGGCGTATCTAGGGAAAATGTAGCATGGTGCAAAATCTGAGTTTTCTGCTGCCCCACCCCCCTTATGGGCAGCTGCCCTCCCCCATCATGACCAAACAACTTTTTTTGCACCAGGTCTTGAAGTCAGTGTATGGACCTGGGGTGGGGGGAGGAGGAGGGGCAAGGGGGTGATTTTCCACCCCTACATGACTAAATAGCCACAGCCCAAGGACTTTTGACCCCATATGTCCCCCTGGGTGGTATGCCCCTGCTTATAAGCTCACTGGAAGGGTTGAAGAAGAAGAAGAAGAAGAAGAAGAAGAAGAAGAAGAAGAAGAAGAAGAAGAAGAAGAAGAAGAAGAAGAAGAAGAAGAAGAAGAAGAGGAGGAGGAGGAGGAGGAGGAGGAGGAGGAGGAGTTTGGATTTATATCCCCCCTTTCTCTCCTGCAGGAGACTCAAAGGGGCTGATAATCTCCTTGCCCTTCCCCCCTCACAACAAACACCCTGTGAGGTGGGTGGGGCTGAGAGAGCTCAGAAGAGCTGTGACTAGCCCAAGGTCACCCACCTGGCGCATATGGGAGTGTACAGGCTAATCTGAATTCCCCAGATAAGCCTCCACAGCTCAGGCGGCAGAGCTGGGAATCAAACCCGGTTCCTCCAGATTAGATACATGAGCTGTTAACCTCCTACGCCACTGCTGCTCTTAACACTGTTATACTCAAGCAGTTCTAGTATCTTGCCCATTAAATGTATGCAGATTGCATATCATTCGGATATGCGGTGCAATCTGCGAGTTTTGCTATGGAGGGGAGGACCTATGCACATTTATTGGGAAATTGCCCAAATTCCTCCTTTAGAAAGCAGTTACAAATTAGTCAGCTACTCAAAGCCTTAACGATTCAGTTTACATTACGAGACAGTTTTAACATAAACTCGTGCATTAAAAAAACCTCTCCCCTTTCTTTCTTTTTATTATCTCCTGTGCACTTAACTAATACTTTGCCCTTTCAGTGAAGCTTAAATGGTAAGCACAACTAATTTAATGAAAGTCTATGTAGTACTTTCTCTGCAGGGACCTGGGTTATTTCAGCCGTGAACATAGCGAGCGGCTGCAGGTGTGGCACTAAATAAAGTAACAGAAAGTGTCTAACCGGTAACAGTGGAAGCCCTGTTTCAAGGCCCTTGTCTGCTTTTTATTAATAGCCAGATTCTTTTCTATCAGCAGTCACAAAGGCCTTTACCTCTATTTTTCAGGAGAATATTTGGACAGGGGGAAAGATCTATTTTGAAACAACTACCAATGATGTGGTGTCTGCAGCCAGCTTGTAGTCAAATAAGCTTTCAATCTTCTTGCAGGAGGGGAGAAGGTAAAACCTCTGATTCAGAAAGGAGAGGAAACGGGGGGTTGCAAAGGTTGGGAGGCCAAGTAGTACGAGCAGACCCCCTCCATCAAGTTAGAAACTTTGGCAGGATAACTAGAAACAGACCAGCTCCTAAATCCTTGAGTTCATGAGCTAGCGGTAAGATAATTAGCTTGAATAAAACTAATATTTCAGTGTTCAGTTTCATGATTGTACAAAAGGGGGATTTATTAGTGAGAATGTTGGTGAGAACTCCCCCCCCCCCCCAAGTATTTTATTCAAGCTGTTTCATGTTAGGGCCAACACATCCAGAACGTGATAAAAGAAGACAGCATGATTACAAAATGAACCTCTCATCCCACTGAAATCTCTAGCAAAGATGAAATATTTCCATATTGCAAAGCTCATGTTTCCTGGGGGAAAGGATCACAATTAAAATTGGGGGGAGGGGAATTGGGGTCTTAATATTGGGCGGGAATTAAATGATTCAAGTTGTGTTATGGCTGATCAGAAGAATTTTGTAGGTATTTCTTCTTTCATTCAGAGAAATCAAGGCTCTCGTGGTAGTTCTCAAACTGGAACAATTCCTGCAGTGATGCTAGAAAGCCCCGAAAAGCATACTGAATATGAGAATGCATGACCCACTCAGAAATATGATGAGATTGTAGGGGTGGGGGGCGGGTTGTTGCTGGGTCCTAAAAGATTCCTTGGTCAACAACACTGACATTCATAGCCTGGAAGATTCTCAGTTTGCATGCCCTATCACTTAAGGAGTGAGGCAGGGAGGATACGTTTCCCAAAGCCTGACCCCATACCCTAGAACAGGCATCATCAAAGTGATCTACATATCATTTTTCAGCAAATTATTGATTTTAACGCATATTAGGAAGTCTGAGACTTTCTAGCTAGGGTTCAGCTGAGATAACAGGTTCTTTTCACGCCACACATGTTCAATTAGCTCCGGACATCCCGTCAGAAGATTACGTTATCACCTATTGCTGCCGCTGTGAGTGGTCCCTCCGCCTATCGTAAACATTTGAGTTTTGCATAGAAATGTCAAAGACTGCATCATCTGTATTTTGCGACCTTAAAAAGGTAAAGGTAGTCCTCTGTGCAAGCACCAGGTGATTACTGACCCACGGGGTGACATCACATCATGGCATTTACTAGGCAGATTTTGTTTATGGGGTGGTTTGCCATATGCGGCTGGCCTCCACACGGGCCAGGGCCTTTACGGCTCTGCCCCCGGCCTGGTGGAACGCTCTTCCTCCAGCTGTCCGGGCCCTGCGGGACCTTGGTGAGTTCCGCAGGGCCTGTAAGACGGAGCTGTTCCGCCGGGCCTTTGGAGGAACCGGCCGCTGATGGTGCCCCCCCCCTCCTGTGGCCCTTGACATCTGGACCATTTGTCATCTAACGAGAAACGCCATGCCTCCCTTTTTGGGGGGGAGGGAATTTTAAAACTGGAATGCTGGACGCCACTCATATCTCTATTTCACTGAGATTCATTGTATAATCCTTGGAATTAAATTTTTAGTTTTTTATTGTGGCTTTTAAATGTTTAACTATTTTATATTGTTACCCCTACATGATGTACACCACCCAGAGCCCTTTGGGGATAGCGCGGTATAAAAGCCTAATAAATAAATAAATAAATAAATAAATAAATAAATAAATAAAATGACCCCACTATTTACAAATTGTTTGGACTATGCCCATATGCAGAGGTGGGATTCAAATAATTTAACAACCAGTTCCGATGGTGGGATTCAAATAATTTAACAACTGGTTGTTTACAAGCACCATTTTAACAACCGGTTCTGCCGAAGTGGTGCGAACCTGCTGAATCCCACCATTGCCCATATGTGTGTGTTTGGGTGTGTGCGCATGGGCTAACTAATGCCATAATTTCATAACTAATGTCATAACTTCATCTTAACAAGTAGAATCCAGCCCACAAAAGCCTGTGTCTTTCCATTAGTCTGTAAGAATGCCACCAGACCCTTTTATTTTTATTCTTCTGTAACAGCCTTAGCACACTTGACCCTCTGCAATACTTCCGCCGGTTATGGAAAGAAAATTAAAACCTCCTATAGAAAACAATTAAACACACATCGATCCATTTATGTGGGTGCTGCTAACACTCAAGTCAATCAGCAGCAGCAGCAGTTTTGCCTTATGAATACTGTTCGGGAAATTCCATCTCTTTGATGAGTTGTTGGCTTACTGAAGAATATTTCACATGTCATCAGCTAACTCGAGCTTTTTGTTGTGTTTTTTTTTTTCAAAGCCACACCTCTTAAATAAAGCATTTTCCTTTTTCTCAAAAGCTGTTTTTACTCATGAGAATATGGCTTCCATAGGAAGGAGATGGAAGGTGTGTGTTTTGATATTTATTTAAAGGAAAGAAAATCGTGCGTTTGAATGTTAAGGGGGGGAGGGAGGTTACATCCTGGGGTTTGGGGAATCATGTAATGGGATTGCTGTTGGCAATAAGAATCTAGGGAGGGGGCGATTGGGAACAAGCTGTCTTTTAACACATCAAACCAGGATGATTTAACAGAGAGTGTCTCAATCTGGGGAGCCCCCCTTCCCAGACACAACCCAAACAAAGCTACTAATGTGTGGTCATTTTCTTGGCAATCCCACTTGGTGCTGATAACACCACTGCCTCCTATTCTCCAAGGATCTGGTTGCTGGAAGACGGCTTCGTACCTCATCCCCTGATGCTTCTGACGCGGGTGATCCTCCGACTGCACGGCGCCAACCACAACATGCTACCCACCGTGAGAGAGCAGGACGCGGGCTGCTCCAGTCAGGAGTTATCGTCTATCATACTGATTGACGAAACCAAGAGTGAACAGAAAAAATAAACACGAACAGAGGCTGTAGTGTGAGGGACAGTCAGCTGGGAGTTCTAGCATTTGGCCTTGGTGATCTTACTTTCCTGGTAGGTTATCTTTTCCTTCTGCTATCATTTATCATAACTTTGAGGGCCAGCGAAAGAAGCAGTGCCCTGTGATTTTTTTCCCCCTATTGGGGACATTAATTAAGCACTTCTTTTTTTAGAATGACTTCCTCTGCCCCCCCCCAAGCAGTCCCACAACCTCAAACTGAATTCCCTAAAGAACAGTGAAACTCAATCCGAGCACAGTCCTTTCTTTCTTTTTTCTTTCTTTTTTTTTGGGGGGGGGGCTTTTTTTATTACAGCAATAGACCATTTTGAGCAATTAACCTTTTGCTAAACTGTTAGACCCAGAATTCCTACACAGGCATATCCCTACTGCAAACGTTCACTTCCCATCGCAGCGAAGTAGCCGAACGCCACACCGAAACCCTTTTGTGCTCTTTGGCAGGGCATGTTGCCTTGGTCACTAACAACCCTTCTTGAAATAATGGTGGTTGACTTTTGCAGGCGCAAACCAAGCCCTGTATTGATCTTGACAGCCACCATAAAGTACTCCCCGAAGTGTCAGTAACAAAGATGATTTGTATGTGGCTTGCAGTCTTCCAGTGTCCTAATAGCTTTCTCATTCCAACACAGAAAAAAGTCAAGCATAAACCAGATGCTTAAAGCTGATACAAGCATTTCTTCTCTCAGCAGGCCATACTTGCATAACCATTTATTCTGCCGAGTTTTAAAGTGCCTGAAGGATTTAATTATGTACATAGACAACCGCTATAAACTCTATTCTAGGTTTTTTATTGACTTTTGTGCAGGGCACCTCTTAGGCATTTCAATTAAGTGTTTTTATAAGAAAAGCTACAATATTGTAAACTATATATATATTCCCCTCTTTGTAGATAGTTTCCAAACAGTTATGCGCGATTGAGGAAAACTTCATTTTAATTGACAGGGATCTTGAAAACTACACGTGCATAGATACGTTTCAGTCCTTCTGCCAGGATTGCTCAAAGTTATCTAAAGGAAATGGTTGGGTTCTCACGGCTCAGTCATAAATGTGTTTGAAAATGTATTGTCGAAGGCTTTCACGGCCGGAATCACTGGGATGTTGTGTGGTTTCCGGGGTTGTATGGCCGTGTTCTAGTAGCATTTTCTCCTGACGTTTTGCCTACCTCTGTGGCTGGCATCTTCAGAGGATCTGATGGTAGTCAGATCCTCTGAAGATCCTCCTATCATCTGATCCTCTGACGATGCCAGCCACAGATGCAGGCAAAACGTCAGGAGAAAATGCTACTAGCACATGGCCATACAGCCCGGAAACCACACAACATCCCTGTGTTTGAAAACTTTAGGAAAATGCTGCATGGTTTGGTGAAATCTGAAATGGCAAAATAGCTGGCAGCGTTACTATGTCGCCATGGCGGGGTTCATGCTCGATACCTGCAGCAGTAGTTTTCTAGCCACGTAGCACAAAATCAGAACAACAACAAAGGTAAAGGATCAGCAGAACAACTTTTAACAGAAATATAGTCTGCAGCTCCTGCTGGAGGTTCTAGTTTAGTCCGCAGGTAAAGGATCACAGATGCAAAGGCTCCCTAATGTGTGGGTGACTGTGCATAACTTTTCTGAATACAGAAATATAACATAACAAGGAATACAGATGTAGCCTCCTACCTGATATGCCAGTTTTCCAGATATAGGATTTTTCCCTTAGAGGGGTGCCTAGCCATCTCTTTGTCCAACTTCATTGTGGAATGACACAATTTTGCAAGGACTGCACAACTCAGTTGCGCTTTGTTGTAAGTTTGTTTCTAGATGTTTTCCCTGCAGGGAGGTACCTCTCTGGTTGATTATAGAATTTATTAGTATACACAACCCCCGAAGGGCTCTGAGCGGTGAACAATAAGGCCAAAAAAAAGGCAACACCCAACATACAATGATAAAATATAAACATATAAACATTAAAATCATTTAAAACACAGTAGCAGCAACACACGGAAATTTCAGCAGTGCCCGATCCAACTGTTGGCAGAAGGATGGTATAGATGGAATCGGAGGGGGGAGCGTCACGGGGGCCGGGGGGGGTGGCAGAGTTCATGGCCTGTAGAGATATTTGCTAGAGCTGTCCCTCTGCAGTGACTTGCCAGGGAGAGAAGGGGGGCCCAGTAGAGTATGTCATGTATGCTACGAATGGAGGCATTCAAAGTAGTCAAAAGCACTTCACAAACCTTTCAGGGTAACATATGATAACATATTATTTTGGAGGTATATCTAATTTTTTTTAAGTACACATTAAAATAATGACATATTCACAAATGAGCATCATTCAGTATTCACATCATGGTACATCTTTATCCATGACCTTCATTCCTCCAATTCCACCAGCCCCAGGTGTCTGAACGTCTCTCTTAACATCTCTCACGTCCTTCAAAACTCTTCTCAAAACACACCTTCTCCATGAAACTCTTTAGTTCCTGTGTCCACTAAACAGAGCCAAATGTTCATTCTCTGTCTCTCTCCACTTCCACCTCCCTCTCATCTCTCTGTCATCTTCCTCGTCTTACATGCTAGAATGTAACCTCTCTGTGGGCAGAGACCTCCCTCTTTGCACACTGCAAAAACCACACACACTGTTGACTCTATATGACTTGAAGAGAGCTGGCATTTGTATGTAGTACGTGAAACAGCCATCAGAGACCTCTATATGGCAGGCCTGAGTTGTTGTTTTTAAGAACTTCTTGGCAGCACTGAACATCACTGGTATTCCACCATGTTGATAACCTAAGTGGCTCCAATCATGGGAACAGATAAGCAGCCTCCTCTAAGTATTTAAAAAAAGTTCTCCAAGCCTGTCTTCATGACGATGTGGGGTATTTCAGTCACAGCAGGTGGTCGACGGAGACCTTGGCCTGTGAAAATAAGAAATACCTCCCCAAGCCTTTTAAAACCAGAAACGTGCACCTTCCTGGTTCTCCCAACCGTTCCAATTTCCCCCCTCTCCTCTTCGTCTGCTCTGCGAACCCTGAGTGTGCATTCAAATCTACCTCAAACATTTCGCCCACAGGCAACGGGGTTCCGAAACAAGCGACCGGCATTTTCACAGCTCAGGAGTAATAGATTAATTTGAACCTAATGTTGCTGTAGTTTACTGCTCCAAATGTTCTGGTACAGACATAGCCTGAGGGGCAGGGCTGTGGCCTGCGCAACTCCTGGAACCGCAGCTACAGTTGGCTTAACATCTGTGCATCACATTTGCCATTCACCTCATTATTGCGCACCCCACTGTGCCTACCTGTCCCAATCAGCTTCCCAGCCACAGGCGATCCAATTTTTCTGCCCCAACTAAGAATCTTTGTTCTCTTTCTCACTTACTAAATTTTTGCAAGACTTCTGCAACCCAAGCAAGAGGGGGGTTCTATCCCGGCCAACCTCCTAAGTTTTCCATAAGCTTCTTAAATTCTCCATCAGGGACGGGCCCGGAGGGGAGGAGGGGGGGAATCGCTCAGTTTCTGACATGTCACCGCATAAATTGTGTCATTTTCGGGATCTAACGTATAAAAGCCTGTGACTAAGCACGCAAACGTCATAAAGAATGGAGTTGTTTGTTTTGACTTTAACAAGTTCAGCCTGGATCGATTCTTTTTTAAATAAAGCAAAGGGTAATTTCCAACACCAGATAAAATCTTTGTCACAGGAAGGTTGCTATCCAAAATCAAAACCAACTGTTCCTACGGTCTGAAAGGGCTAGCTGAAGGTTTTAGGGCACTTTTTACCATTTCGCTTTTAGTTTCCCTCATGTGATTGTGTACACGTGTTATACACATGTGACTCTCCCTATAACGATTTTAGAAAGTGTAGGAATCTATTATTTAAATCGATACACCGAATTGGCAGATGCCACTGTCTAACACTGAGACAAATTACTGATCCATCTAACACTGTACTGGGGAGGGACTGTGGCTCAGTGGCAAAGCATTGGGCCTCAGGTTCAATCCCAGCATTAGTCAAAAAGTTATTGAAGCACAGTTGCTCTATGGTGCTCCTATACAGATCAAGGAACTCAATCATTCCCGGAGGGCGATCCATTCAAACTTTTTACATATGGGACGCCTGTTATTATTGTTTTGACCGCTGTTTTAATGGATTTTAATGGATTTTAGTAAATGTAACAATTGTTTATGTGGTCACTATTGTGATCCTTTGTTATACATTGTATATATGCTGATGCTGTTGTGCACCGCCCAGAGCCCCTTGGGAATGGGGCGGTCTACAAATCCAAATAATTAATTAATTAATTAATTAATAAAATCATAGGGGTACTGCCATATGTGGTTCTTTGGAAACAGGTCAATGGCCACTTGAGGCAAATGACGGCACTTGAATCAACAAGGCCCGTAATTGCAACAGGGGGCAGAGCACGCAGGGAACTCCGGGTAGGAGCATGCGTGGCTCTGGGCAGCTGTGCAGCAGAGCCTTACCACCCGGCAATGTCGTGCGTGACGCACGGGGCAAGGGGTGGAGCACGCTCCCTATATAGTAGGCAGCACGTGGTTGCCTCCGCCTCTTTTGGCACCTTTGGCAAACTGACCCACCCTCCCTCACTTTATGGGACGAGGTCGTGAGATGTGCAGCTACCCTTGTCACAGCCCTGGCGGCTTGGGCAGAGGAGCGCATCCTTGTGGGGAGGCTGAAATAGCACGACGGACCTCCCCGCGGTTCAAGGCCCCGGAACGGGGCTTGGGATGGGTTGGGGTCAGGGAGCATGCCGGGAAGGCCTCTGCAGTGCATTTTGGGGGGTGCAAGGGGGCCCAGGATATGTAGGATCCCCAAATAAAGATTGGGGTTGGTGCCAGGACAGTTGTGATGCTGTCCGGCTGTTAAGATGCGCTCCTCCTGTTCGCTCAGCTTCAACATTCAATAAAAAGGGCTGTGGCCCATTTCAATACAGAACATGTCCTGTGTTGTTGTTTTTATTATTATTATTATTATTATTATTATTATTATTATTATTATTATTATTATTATTATTATTATTATTATTATTTATTCACTAGGGTAGCATCTACACATCTGGCCGCAAATGCTTAGCTTCGAACAATTAGATATTGGTTTTGAATTCATTATCAGCAAGAAGAAGAAGAGTTTGCGATTCAGCATTTTATATCCCCCCCCTTCTCCTACAGGAGACTTCCAAAGGCTTACACCTCCTTTTGCCCCTTCCCCCCTCACAACAAACACCCTGTGAGGTAGGTGGGGCTGAGAGAGCTCTGAGAAGCTGTGACCAGCCCAAGGTCACCCAGTTGGCATGTGTGGGAGTGCACAGGCCAATCTGAATTCCCCAGATAAGCCTCCACAGCTCAGGTGGCAGAGCGGGGAATCCAACCCGGTTCCTCCAGATTAGATACACGAGCTCTTAACCTCCTACGCCACTGCTGCTCTCTCTCACTGGTTGATTTGCTGTTAACAGAGTCACAACATTCAAGATGGATCACCTTTATATTAGACAAACTAGGCGACTCGGGGTTTACGGGGTTGGACTCATTTAATATGTCACCTTATCAGGAAGTATACGACTGTATGAAAACGAGAATATTTGCATTAGAATTTCAAAAGTTACTCACTGCTGCAAATAGAACTTGCTCTCCCTTGTGTTTTTTGATACCGTTCCAGCAGGGTTGTACATCCCCATATTTTAATATTCTAATGGACCCTAAACAGAGAAGGGCATATTCCATGGCACAACTGAATGTTCTACTTTCAGCCATGCCTTATGGCGGATTTAAAGGAGTCCCTATGATTGAGAGACATTGCTCCAATAATCGAAATCTGGTGGAATCGGTAACACATCTAATGCTACATTGTCCTAGATTCAACGAAGCAAGGATAAAATATCTACCTTTTCTGTGATCAGAGCACCAAGAACAGATGGAACAGCCAGATTCACAGAAAAGCATCTATCTGTTAAATAGCAACGTTGCCAGTCAGTGTGAGGAAGTGGCTAACTTTTCCACTGAAATAATCAGGGTCAATTAGTGACCAAGTGTATTTATATATGTTTGAATATATCTGGTATGAACTAATGTGATTTGTATCCGAACCTTGTGGTTGACAGTGGATCTGTATTGCCCACTTATAGTTGTTGTTTTTAATATGCCAATAATGGCTTATATCCATTCAAGTCAAAAAGTTCAGGTGATAAGTGTTATGAAGACTTCTGCCTGAGACCTTGGCCCTTTCCGCACGGGCGGTAAAGAGCACCCCAGGGATGCTAAAAGCAGCTGAAGGGTTCACACGGCCGCCGCCACTGCATCGCAGCAACTGGCGCTGAAACGCAGAACTTCTAAGCTTAAGCGAAGACGCTTTGCTTCCCAACCTCGCCCCCCCATCGAGGTTTTGAAGCAGCGCTCTTCCAACCACTGCACCGTACGGCGCACAGTGGCTGGAAGGCGCGATGTCTCCTTGCACCCCTGCCGCTGAATATGCTTCGCTCATCTCCTGCCGGTTTCCAGCTGACCGTCGTGAGTGCTGGGGATTATGCCCCCCTGGCCTGGCGCGACTCCAGAGCTGTCGCTTCAGCCTCGCGGGTGGTTGTCCTCTGGCCTCTGGGTGACGAGCTGGAAGCTGGTAGGAGACAAGCGAGTAAAGCCGAACTTCAGCCGACGGCGCGCAGCCTGTCGCGGCATCTGATGGCCGCGAGTCAACGCTTCTGCCGCCCTCCCTGGACCATACATGCAAACGGTCCGGGAGTGTGTGTCGGCATTGTATATGCCGACGCACCCCCGCACCGTTGCGGTGCAGAAAGGGTCCTTGGAAAACTGCTGCCAGTCAGAGTAGACAATACTGACCCTGACAGATCAATGGCATGACTCAGTTGGCAGCTCCATGTGTTCCACGTGTACTGTCTGCTTTGATGACTGTGGCTTTCCTGGCCACAGGAAATGGAGGTCTTTCCTAGCCCTGCCAGGTGAGATCCTAGAACAGAACCCTGGGCCTTCTGCATGCTGGTATGTGTCCTTTCTGAGAGCCATGGCTCTTCCCTACAGGATGCGGGGAAGTACAAGGGGGCAGTGCTTTTTGAAACCCATATTCCAGATTAGGCAAACAGGAGAACGCTTGTTCTCTGACTGTCCAGAAGGAAGCATGGCAGCCTTTGCAGCAGAACGAAAGAGGCAATAATGAATCAGTTGCAGCAGTTATCAAACAATAATACAATTTTGATGCAGACGCACTTTCCAAAAAGATCCATATAAGGTTAAGAGCCCCAGTTTTGGCTCCAAGCTAGGTGGAAGAAAAGATGAAGAGGATTTTCTTTTAAACACTACATTAAAGGTATAGGGGTGGGGGATATATTGGAGAAATAGCCCAGATGTCAAAAAGAAAGTGAAGGGGTCTATGATGGGGATCATTCAATAAGCAGTGGTGGTGAACCTTTGGCACTCCAGATGTTATGGACTACAATTCCCATCAGCCCCTGCCAGCATGGTCAATTGGCCATGCTGGCAGGGGCTGATGGGAATTGTAGTCCATAACATCTGGAGTGCCAAAGGTTCGCCACCACGGCAATACAGGCTTCGTTAAATCCCTTCCTCGTTTGGAAGCATCTTTTAGTGATTCATGGAAACAAACACCAGCAGAAAGAGATACTCTCTTCCTCATTTCCCCAGGTGCGTCCCTCTTCTCACATTTTCCAGTCACCAAACAATTGGTTGTCATTCTTCCTCCATGTCCTAAACACAAAGGTTGTGTTATTCAGCCCAGATGACTAAGTTGTTACCTCCCGCCTACACCCTGAGAACCTCATACTTGTCTGCTATTTATAATGAATGGCTTGAAATGGCCTGTAATTGTTCCATGTCATAGTTTAGCTTCACCTTTCAGAGCATTCAAAGTATTATATTATTATCTTGAATCACGGATACTAATTCCTTAAAGCTCCGTAGTGAGAAAGCCAGGTGGTTTGGCTACCCATGTGACAGCGCCTTTCCCTGAATTCAGGCAAATACAAAGGGAATGAATCCTAAAGTCTCTCTTCTCTTGCTGCTATATTTTGCTGGGCTACATTAGCCGGTGATTTGAGTCAGGATAAAGCAGTTCGTATATTCCAGCCAACTTGTCTCAGCCAAACTACACAGTGGGTCCCAAAATAGCTTAAGATGGACTTTCGTTTTCCCGCTTGAAGTGGGCAAATAAAGTGTTTCCCATAGATGCTTGATTTCTTTCCCACCCCTCCCCTCCCAGCTTCCACCTTGCAGAAAAATGCAACTGGGACTCATTCAGACCTCTACACTCCTGCAAAACACCAGTAACAGGCAAAGTGCTTCACTGAACATTCCAGTATTTGTATCCGGACTCTGGTCTGACTGCAGACGAAGCTCTAAACTGGAACGTTAATTTTTCCTGGGTATGCAAGCATAGGTGGGATCCAGCAGGTTCTCACAGGTTCCCAAGAGTAGGTTTGTGTGTGCCGAGAGGGGGTTACTAATTGGTGATTTTGCCACGTGATTTTTGCCTTAGTTACGCCCCTCCTCTCAGCAGTAGCGCGCAGAACTTGAAGCAGTCTAGCAGGAGGTGCACCGCCGTGCGTGGCAGCCTGCGCCTGCATGCATTCGTTTCCCACCCAAGGATCGACGCAGCGGCTGCATCCTTGCCACAGCCCCGCCCAGGAATGCCCCACCCCCGGAATGCCCGGCCATGCCCCCGTTGTACCCCACCCAGTCCCATTGGCGCTATGCCACAGTTTGAATCCCACCACCATGGGAACCTGTTACTAAAATTTTTGGATCCCACCACTGTATGCAAGTATATGAACGATTCTCAAATCTGCCACACTCCCAAATTAATGAGTACCCAAACAGCTACTAACATTCAAACTTCCATGGAAGAAAATTTCAGAAATTTAATCAAGTTGTTTTCCCATATCTGCCTATGGCCCTTTCCGCACGGCCAATAAACAAGGGTTAAGGGCAGGATAACATCCAGGTTTGGCGGGGGGAGGGGGGAGACTTCACACGGATCTCACTCCTGAAGTGAGTCCGCCCCAGGTTTTCCCCTCCTAACCCAGATTTTACAAGAATTGTGATTTCTGCGATTCTTTTGTTTTAACGCACCTCGCAGCCATGACCAAGTGAACAGTCACGGCTGCGAGGCAAGTTATTTGGCTGCATTTTGTTTTCTGTTTCCCTCCCGGCTCCCATTTGCGAAGCCACACAGGTATTGCTGGATCCAGCAAGGCTCGGGGGAGCCTGGGTGCCTGCCTGCGGAGCTGTGCTTTGGAGGCAGGTAAGTTTACAAAAGGTTAAAACCAAAAAAGCGCCTCTGTGCAAAGGTGCACGCTTGGCTGATGCTCTGGCTGTCCACGGCACAGCCAGCCATGCGAACGGCCCAGGGCTATGCCGGGTCCATTTATCCCAGCTGTAACACGGTCTAAATTTGCTGGCGGAAAGGGCCAATGATGTACCTAGCCATTGTCACTTCTAATCTGGAGAACCGGGTTTGATTCCCCACTCCTCCACCTGAGTGGCAGAGGCTTATCTGGTGAACCAGTTGTGTTTCCACACTCCTACATTCCTGCTGGGTGACCTTGGGCTAGTCACAGTTTTTTGGAACTCTCTCAGCCCCAAGGTGTCTGTTGTGGGGAGAGGAAGGGAAAGGAGCTTGTAAGCCACCTTGAGTCTCCTTTCAGGAGAGAAAGGTGGGGTATAAATCCAAACTCTTATTATTATTATTCTCTCAACAACCTGGTGATTCAGAGTAGCCTGGGAGAATGACACTTGCTTAAGACCAAACCATGAACTTTCTGGGAAAGTAAGGATTTGAAAACACCTCTTTACACTCCATGTTCAACATTCCATCTGCTACGTGTGTCTTTGCTGTCCCATGTACAACGAGAACTCTCGGAAACAAAAATCATTACACTGAAGGATGTAAAATGGGTGGCTATGGGAGATTATTTTTGGTTCATATACCTTGCTTTTCTCTACTTTGAAGGAGTCTCAAAGAGGCTTAGAATCCCCTCCCCTCCCCCTCCCCCTCCCCACAGTAGATATCTTATGAGATAGGTGGGGCTGAGAGAGTTTTGAACAAACTGTGACTGGTCCTAGGTCACTTAGCAGGCTTCATGTGGAGGAGTGGGGAAACAAACCTGATTCACCAGATTAGAGATTGCCATCGACATGGAAGAGTGGGGGACCAAACCTGGTTCTTCAGATTAGAGCCCTCAACTCTTAACCACTATGCCACTTCTAGCTATATATATGGGGGAGAACTGTTTTCCTGATTACCATATTTATACCTTGAATCCCAGCCAATTCTCCTTTAACCAGGCAAACCCAGACACAATTACTCCAGAAGACGCTCACTGATCAATTATCTTGGATGAAGAAGAAGAGTTTGGATTTATATCCCCCCTTTCTCTCCTGCAGGAAACTCAAAGGGGCTTAGAATCTCCTTGCCCTTC
This sequence comes from Sphaerodactylus townsendi, assembly GCF_021028975.2. NCBI lineage: Eukaryota > Metazoa > Chordata > Lepidosauria > Squamata > Sphaerodactylidae > Sphaerodactylus > Sphaerodactylus townsendi. The sequence continues at coordinate 96,615,110 of NC_059432.1, forward strand.
CCCCCTCACAACAAACACCCTGTGAGGTGGGTGGGGCTGAGAGAGCTCCGAGAAGCTGTGACTAGCCCAAGGTCACCCAGCTGGCGTGTGTGGGAGTGTGCAGGCTAATCTGAATTCCCCAGATAAGCCTCCACCGCTCAAGAGGCAGAGTGGGGAATCAAACCCAGTTCCTCCAGATTAGATACGTGAGCTCTTAACCTCCTACGCCACTGCCATACCATATTTATACCTTGAATCCCAGCCAATTCTCCTTTAACCAGGCAAACCCAGATACAATTACTCCAGAAGATGCTCACTGATCAATTATCTTGGATGAAAGAAACTCTTCATAGGATTGCACACTAAGGCGCTGTTGCATCACAAAAAGCTATAGTGTATGCTTCCTGCTCAAGGGACTTTTTTATATTTCTAAAAGGAACTAAAGAGTGCCATACTAGGCAGAGTTCCACCCTCCTAAATCCACTGAAGTCAGTGGGTGTAGAAGCATGCAAAAATCTGCTTGGCACGGCACTATAAGCTGTACTGTACATGGGACATGGGGACACCAAAATCTTAAAATACTTCTTAAGAAAAAAATATATTTTCCACAACTTGTTCTTCTTTCCTAGAAACACAGCAAACTGCTTCTAGGAATAATATGTGAAGTGTAATGAAAGCAGGACTCTCGTCTTTCCTAGCTGCAGCTTGGATAGTGGTGTTTCCATGACCCACGTTACCAGGTGGGTTCCAAGGAACTGGTTTAGATAGCAGCGCACCTTTACGGAATTCCAAAATCCACACCACAGCTCATCAAAGTGCACACACGTTTCATTACACGCTTGAATTAATTTGTTCTGTATGGAGTTTGTTACCTTTACAGTTTCGAAAAGAAGCTATTCATAATTGAGAACAGACAGATGGAACATGTTCAATTTAAGATATCAATAAGCGGCGGGGGGGGGGGGGTTGTGGCACGACCGACTCCATCTGGCAGTTCTAACTTCTTTGCCAAGATTTTTTTTTCCTATTTAAAAGCAAACACTTAAAAAAAATTGGTGGAACATTCTTAAGTATTAAGACTCTGCAGTTGATTTGTAGATAACAAGTAACAACACAGGCTTAAAATATAGTATTTAAAAACCTTAATCTGTTGCATAAGGGAAAAGGTCTGAGTTTGATCTGTAAAAAAACAGGAAACTGTGTTTATCTAAAAGTGTTGTCTCTGCTCTGAGTACAAAAATGGCCTCTCTTTTTTTTTTGCTTTAATGGCCCATGAAAATGATTTAACACATTGTTTCAGCCTCTTCAAAATAAATATTCAGCTGCATCAATACAAAATTAAGACAATAATAAAAAAAACACAAGGAGAAATATCTCACAGTGGGGCTCTGGTCATTTCGAGTCCTTGACTTTTAACACTGGGACGTGTAAATCTGAGCGCACAGGAGTGCAAATGAGTCCCTTTGCACAATGGTGCAAAGTGCAAGGTCCAGTGGGATTGGGACCAGAGCCAGGCAGACACAGGAGCAAACCCATAGCAGGGTCAACACAGAAGCAAAATGTGTTGCCAGCCAAGGTCTAAGCCCATAAATTTGTGCTGAGGGATCCCAGACCAAGTGGTAAGTATGCCAAAGAGCCGCTTTGTAAATTGGGAAGCAGTCAAAGTAGGAAGACAACAAAGGAAAAAAATATGCTGTATGTGAGGCTGAAAAACGAGTCAAAACAAGGAATCTCAGTTGTTCATCTAACAAAAGCATTTTTATTTCATTTATATAATACTTTTGTAAACTGTTTTTCTCCCAGAGAAATAACCATATTATGTCATTGCTTGGAAGTGTTTCCTACTAGGTCTTGTCAGGTGGAATCAAAGTGTTGGGTGAGGTGGAACCTTGTTGAGCTATGGAAAGCAACACCATCCCAGGTATTTGGAATAGAAGCAAGGTTTCCAGGGTCCAGCAACAAACCAGGGAGCAGAGACATGGGGTTAGTGACAGCAGCAGTATGACATCATGTCCAGAGAAGACCTTCATGCCTCTCTAGGGAGTCAGAAGCTCTATGGTAAAACCATGGATTATTTCGCAATTCTTAGAAAGGACTAGCACCGTGGTGGTGAACCTTTGGCACTCCATATGTTATGGACTACAATTCCCATCAGCCCCTGCCAGCATGGTCGATTGGCCATGCTGGAAGAGGCTGATGGGAATTGTAGTCCATAACATATGGAGTGCCAAAGGTTCGCCACCACTGGACTAGCATCACTCCTCTTTCCACCCCCCACCCATGCCGTTGGCCTGACAGCCATTTTTAAAAACTTTTCTCCCACTGTCACTCTGAGCAGTGGTAGAAAATAGGAGGCGGGGGCAGGGGATCGCACGATCCCCACTGGGGAACTGGCAAACCCATTAACAACCCCCAGATAGGGCCTTGAGTTCTCCTGGAATTACATCTGATCTCCAGACTACGTAAATCAGTTCCCTTGGTGATGATAGCTTCAGAGGATGGACTCTACGGCAACACATTCTCACTGAGCTGTCTCTCCTCCCCAAAACCTTTCTAAGCACTGTCCCCAAATCTCTAGCAATTTCCCAAGTCAGAGTTGGCTTTCCTCAATTGGGGGTTCCTAGCTCAGGTCCCAGCCAATCCCAATTCTTATGATCGCTTTTTCTGCACAGAACATTTAAAATGTCTTGCAAACACTTCTAAAAGAACCATTTTGGATTTTTAATCCCATACAAAGCAGAAAAATAAAAGCGATTCAGGCTAAAACAGTTCTTTTTTTCCTGCCCGCTGCCCGAGTGTAAAGTTCTCACTTTTGTTTGGTTGTGCCAGCCACTTTGGGCCACTTGTGATTTCCCTGCCGCCTGCCATTTGAGGAGTTTTCCCCAGGGACATTTCCTCTGCTGGCATTGCGACTGGGTGACATTTCACTGATTTAAGTACATGAATCAACTCAGCTTTACCTGCCAATTTTGGCAACGTGTGGGTTTCCCCCCTTTTTTATTTTCAGTGAGGTATCTCCAGACTCCTCGCCAAAAATAAAAAATAGGAGAAAACAACACATTGTCGAAATCAGCAGGTGAAGCTGAGTTGATCCATCTACTGAAATCAGTGAAATGTCACCCAGATGCGATGCCAGCAGAGGACACGCCCCTCGGAAAAATTCTGCAAATGGTATGGCAAAAAATGGCAGGCTTAAACGGCAAAAATGAAAGTGAGTGGTCTTTACAGTCGAGCAGGAAAAATAAAAAATTTCCTGCTCTCTTTGAAAACATTCCAGGGAATAAAAGTTGGTGAGTTTAGCATTTTCAAAATACAACATTTTGAAGGGGAAATAAAATGTTTTCCAACTGTTTTGAGCAAAAAGCCGTGGGGACATCCTGCAGGAAACGTTTTATTTTCCTACCTCAAATCATTTTATTTGTGTTGTGCGGAATGGACCAGTGCCAATTCAATACATATTTAGCAGTTATTAAGGACTATTTCCACATTTTTTTATCCAAAGTTGTTCACTTCATCGCTTGCTATTTGCAACAAATGTCAAAAATAAATAACCATTGATCTAATTTTTCATAACACTGGGGCACCGTGCAAACATTTTAATGCTGGGATTCGGCCTATGAATAAAGACAACTAGACGTGCAAGATGTACATTATCCCAGCACTTAATTGCTCTCCTCAACACATTTCCTGTGATTTCTGTTGTGCTTTGCATTAAGCTGTCTCATTACATGAAAGACATTATGTCACTTTTCTGTTTATTAGTGGCGTTGGCCCTGGGCCCTAACAATAATACTGGACCACATACACCCATTTCTGGCAAACAGCCCAGCGATTAAAAAGATTGCTGAGAGTTAAAAACTAAAGGGGGAACTCAATCATCCACCTAAACATTATGCTGGGTGAAGAGCTTCGTAATCCGATCTAATGACTTTAGTGGGTGTTCACATGTTATCTTTGAAATCTTGCACACAAATGATTATATTGATCCTGGCCTATAGCAATGGAAATTGCCAATCAACTTCTGGGAATGGAAGATTATCATATGGCCGCACCTGATTTAGAAAACTCAAAAGCCAGAGCAACTTACGTCTATGGGCCTTTCCCCACCTTTCCCTCGGCCGCCGTCGCTGCGCGCAATTCCCAGAGCTGAAAGCATCCCCTAGTGCGCAGCGCCAGGCGTCCCCTTCTGACGCACCTTGGCGCTTCTGCGCGGAGTCTACATCAAAATCGTGCCCTTGCAAGACCACCAGGGATGCCTCGTGCTGAGGGGGTGCGACAGCGGCAGCGTCGGGGCGGCTGTGCTGTCGCCACTCCTCTCGTGGGGAGTGCCGGGGGACCCTGCGCTACTCTCCTCAAGTAGTGCGGGGCTATATCTCCTTACTTTTCCATCCAACTACCTCGGCAATATCTTTAAAACGTGGAGAAAAAGCAATCCATAGCATTGGGTTACGATATTTCTTTTAATGTCATAAAGGTTCACTTGGCGGCTTTCAATCTGATGTGGCAGTTGGATTTCCCAAAGAAAAAGTCAAAACTCAGACGGGCTGTAACAAATGAGGATACATTTGGGGTTCCTTGGCCAAACTGTGAACACAGCCTGGGATGTCAAGAGGCTAAATTGGGCCGTCCATTACACCTGAGCAAATTGGAGTTGTGATGCTGGTCTCCAGGGAATGTTTCCAAGGCCCCTTCCGCACACGCAAAATAATGCGTTTTCAAACCACTTTCACAACTGTTTGCAAGTGGATTTTGCCATTCCGCACAGCTTCAAAGAGCACTGAAAGCAGTTTGAAAGTGCATTATTCTGCATGTGCGGAATGAGCCCTAGAGTGAGGATTTACTCTCCGCTTCTAACCCTAACCCTAACCCTAACCCTTCTTGTAGGAGAAAGGGGTCTTTGAAGGGGGCTTCCCTCTTCAAAGTCTGGTGCCTCCAGGCTCAACCATCGCTCAGGAACTTCCAACCCTAATGCTCTGATTGCAAAAATAGCACTGGCCCAAAATAATTAGCACTGACTGGGGGTGTGTGTATGTATGTGTTTCCATTTCATCTCACAATCCTCATTCACCTTTGCAACATTGCTCCTGCCATGCCCACACCCTCAAGGGCAGAGATGCAGGGGCACTACCGCAGTATCTTCTGCCGCATCCCACTGCATGGTGGTGGTTTCACTGTCCCACTGGGGTAAGTGCTCTGGGGAGGACGAATACACCAGCACAGCCGCCCTGCTGCTCCCACAAGAGGATTCAGCCGCCGCCGCCGCCCCTTTGGATGGGGCTCTTAGTCAAAGAAATTGCTGAGAAAATCATTCCCAGAATACAGGTTAACCTATTTTTGTACCTCTATTCTCCCTCAGTTCTGTTGTTTACAAAAGTTACGATCCAGAAGGACATTCTGCTATGTCAGTGATGGCGAACCTTTTCGAGACCGAGGGCCCAAATTGCAACCCAAAACCCACTTCTATATCGCAAAGTGCCAACCTGGCGATTTAACCTGAATACTGAGGTTTAGTTTAGAAAAAACGGTTGGCTCTGAGGCATGTGTTACTCAGGAGTAAGCTTGGTGGTAGTTGGTGGCTTTGCTTTGAAGCAACCATTCAACTCTTCCAATGAGTGAATCACGACCCTAGAAGCGTTTACTCAGAACAAGCCCCATTGCCAGCAACTGAGCTTACTCTCAGGTAAAGGATCGTGCTTTAGTTCTTCGCATGAAAATCAGTGGGGTTTAACAGCGCTTAACAGGGTTACCTACACTGCTTCCCCAAAACTAGGTCTTAGGTTTAATGCTAATAATTGAGCCCAGCGGCCCAGGCCAGCCTAGATGTTTGTGTGTGGGGGGGTGACTCTGCGCGTGCCCACAGAGAGGGCTCTGAGTGCCACCTCTGGCACCCGTGCCATAGGTTCGCCACCACTGTGTTATGCCATTCACACCAATCTCAGAAGGGTTTGTGTTGGAGAATCCAGTGGATAGTCCAATCACTGTTGGTCATCTAGGCAACATATTTTAAGAGCTGGGACAATTAATGGGGTGGGGTTAATGGTTAAAAGGATAAAAGAAAGATGCTCTTGAAGAGGGAATACAAAGTCATTAACCAACGACCATCAATTTTAGCTTCATTTTCTTTATCTGATACAAGTTGCGTGAGATGATTGTTTAATGGCAAAAAAAAAAAGGTTTTTCAGTGTCTGAAAATAGGTAAGCCAACATCTCATTCTTCTACGCAACCACAAACCTGCATGTGATTAGGGCTCGCTGTGGACAAAATTAAGTATGCCACTAACAAAAACGGTGTCTGTTATCAGAGTCGCAAGAATCCAAGTGTTTGGAAGGGAAATGGAGGCCCGCTGACCTGAAGCCCACTCCCTTGGGTCAGTGCATGCTGGGAGGGGAAATAAGCTACAGAGCAGATAATTTTCAGCTTGAATGGTTTTACTTTCTCCACCAGGCCTCACAAAAACAAACTGACAAAACAAGGGACACAAAATTAATGACCCGTGTAGTCTGTCAACTGACTCTTAGTAATAGTGGCTAGTTCACCTTAATTTTCCCTCCTCTCATCTGCGTTGAGCTTTGGGCCCAGATCTGGATAAGATTGGCATCGGTTTCCCCCCCTTGCTTCAAAAACAGTGTTGGCCATTGCTTTCACCTCCTGCATGTGAGCTCCCAAAGGCACCTGGTGGGCCACTGCGAGTAGCAGAGAGCTGGACTAGATGGACTCTGGTCTGATCCAGCTGGCTTGTTCTTATGTTCTTAGTGTTTGTTTTGCTTCTGATCTGTGCACACGAGATGCAAAATATTACAGAAATTCTAAATGCTGTGTGTAGGAGTGGAAACGAACGAGTGGAAGGGGATAAATCTGCCCCTTTCTGCTTCCTTCTTTTGCTTCCGTATATTTCATTTTGAATAACTTTGATTCCCTCATTTTCATCGCCGGTATAAATGATTAATTTGTTCCTATTACTCATTTTTAAAGCAATTAATATTTACCAAGCATGTTGTTTGTACGTATATGTGTAATACATAACGCTGATTTACTGATACACAAATGGCGTTGTAAAATGCATACCTTTTACGGGAAAATTTGGTGCATGGAAACAGAAAAATGGCACGAAACTAGACTCACAGGCTCAATTAGTGCAATGGAGAAGAAGTACAGGCAAGACAGGGATATTCTTATTGAACTAGCTAGCTTGCAAAATTTGATCACATCCCTATTGCGCAGGCAGACACACAATAAAAGACTCAGTTGGCCAAGATGAGTCACGCTTCCATGTTTTTTGCCAGCTACACCACACCAGTCTGGTTTTTACACCACTTTTAAAAACATTTGAACACGCCGGGTGCTCTTGAAATAAAAGCATTTACAAGGTTAAAGTTTAATTCAGAAGCAAAACTGACAGAATCCTGCAACACTTCTTCGTCGGCAGGAAATCCTAGTTTGCCATCTCCTGCTTATGTTTTATGAAAAGGGAAACCCAAATGAAAGTCAGTCCAATGACGCCTAATAAAAACATTCAAATTCAACAGCTCTCAGCGAGGCGGCTACACCACATTTGTCTTGACATCCCTCTGCTTCAAAAAAAATGCTGGGCAGATAGTTGCCAACTCCAAGGAGGGAAATTCCTGGAGATTTTGAGACTGGAGGATGGGGACCTCAAAAGAACAGAATGCCATAGAGGTCGGCCCCCAACGCAACCATTTTCTCCAGGAGTGCTGATCCTTGTTGTCTGGAGAGCAACCCTAATTCTGTGAGACCTCCATGCTTCACTTGGAAGTTGGTAACCCCACAAGATTCAACCCTATAAGAGTCTGTTGGATTCAACCCAATAAGACAGGCCAAGATTCAGCAACTTTTCCTTACTACAGCCTCCCATGTTGGAAAAACCTCCATTTGCAGATATTCCGCCTGTCAGGTAATTGCTAAGGATGTAGAACCTTCAGGAGGAAAGGTAGCATGCAAGGATCCAAAGTTGTCTAATAAGATTGGGAGTCTGCAGAAAAGCAGGTGGAAGGTTTTGGCAGAACAGACCTTTCCCCATCTTCCCCATCCTCCAGCAACCTGCTGTTTGTTCCAAAGCCCTTGCTGTGGGTCAAGAGCACCCAGCAAACAAAAGGCACGCCCCTTCTGCTAGGGCACTGCAGACATGAAGGATAAACAAGAAGAATTGCCTCCTTCTCTGTCTTTTGCTAGGAACTTATATCAGTGGAGGAGGCAAAAGGAGATCTTATCTGTTTTTCTCTACTGCAGCAGCCCCCCTAACCTAGACAGCGCAGGCTAGCCTGACCTTATCAGATCACAGAGGCTAAGCAGCGTTGGCTCTGGTTATTATTTGGATGGGAGACCACCAAGGAAGCCCAGTGTTGGTTTGCGGAGGCAGTCAATGGCACCAAAGTAAATTGCAACTGGATGGCATTTTCTACCACCATCACAGCACCTTGTCCTGTAGCACATTCCATTCAGGAGGCTTCCCTGACCCTCCAAGATGACTTTCAATAGCAGTATATTTGGGGAAGGTGAAAGCAGGGACAGATCCAACCCATCGACGTCTTCTGTGATCTTTTCTGTTGGATTCAACCCACAGAATCCAACTACTAGGCATGCTAGCCTACTTGGATTGGTTCTACAAGGTTTCAGACAGAGGTCATACCCAGCAGTGCTGCCTCAAATTTTTTTAACTGGAGCCACTATGGATAGAACTTGGGACTTGCTGTATGCAAACATATCATCTACCATGAAACTATGGACCCTCACTACAGTGGGAAGCTTTTGCACAGAGAAAACGTTTCAGGATAAGCAGTTTCTAGCAGCCTAGTAGTTTTCCTGACGTGATAATTCTCCATGTTAAAGGATTTGTTCCCCTGCCAATGGAGCATTCAAGTATATGGTCCTCCACCTGCAGTTTAAAGTGATATTATTCAGCTGTGCGTGTGATTCTATTGCAAGGGTAGATTGGCTCTTATAAGCAGGTCCCATTGTAAACCAGGTGGTTTGCGACAATCACAAAGCAGCGAAACCAAGCTGCTCCCAAACAGGGTGGCATAAAGGAACTCTCTCCACAGCCGCAAAAAAACATTGCTTTGAAAAAGGCCTGCTGGGGATTGAACATGCTCTAGAGCACGGAAAGCAACCGAGAGCCATTTAAAGAGGAGACAAACAAGGGATTGGAAATTAGCTCATTCATGCTGCTGAGAACGTCTAGAATCTTTAAAGTTGCCAACTCTTGGTTGGGAACTTCCTGGAGGTTTGCCTGGGAATTGCAGAGTTTGGAGAGGGGAGAGAGCTCAACAGGAGTGTGAAGTCATAAGCTCCTCCCTCCAAAGCTGCCATTTTTTCCAGGAAATTTTATCCTTATAGCCTGGATATCCAGTGCAATTCCAAGAGGTCTCCAGGACCCACCTGGGTCCTGAGACTTCTGCATGGAGAGCTGTATGCCAAGAAGAAATTTCCAAATAGTCTATATCCTACCTTCTGCAATATCTCACTGGGCCACATCTTGTTTCTTTCCTATGTTTATTCAATATTTACTCTTCTGGTTTTTTGTTTTAAAGTCAACCCCGCTCATCCTGACACTGATGGACATGTTGTCTTTCCACTCCTCTCTGACACTTCCAATATTGCTTCAGCATTCTCCATTTGATTTGGCTTTTAAGAAAAGGAACAAAACGTAACTCTACAGCAATGGAATTAAGTACCAGAAGGTTAAAAAAAATACAAATGAAGAGTCTCTAATTACAAAATTATAAATATGTGTGTATGTTTGTCTATAAACAAATTAAAACTGTCAATACATGCTAAGGATCCATAATAGCCTACATTACAAATATTAATAATGCAGACTGTTATGGATCCTTAACATGAATGAATGAATGAATGAAAAGGAGGAGGAGTTTGAATATATACCCCACCTCTCTCTCCTGTAAGAAGACTCAAGGTGCCTTTCAAACTCCTTTTCCCATTCTTTCCCCTCAGCAGACACCTTGTGAGGCAGGTGAGGCACAGAGAGTTCTGACAGAACTGTGACTAGCCCAAGGTCACCCAGAAGGTTTCATGTGTAGGAGTCGGGAAACAAATCCAGTTCACCAGATAAGAGTCCACTGCTCATGTGGAGGAGTGGGGAATCAAACTCGGTTCTCCAGATTAGAGTCCACCTGCTCTTAACCATCACACCACGCTGGCTCTCTATAGAATACATAAATATTCTATATTTTTCTGTATACTCTAAATTTTGTAATGAAGAGGCCTTTATTTGTATTTTCTTGATCTTTTAAGAATGTTATCCTCCACCATTTTTTCTGCACCATTAATCATATTCATTTGTGCCATGTAACTGAAAAGAAAGAAGGTATTTAGTGCAACATGCCAGGTCATGCTGAAGCCTTTCTAAGAAGTTCTAGTTAAATACAAAGCCTCATCTACTTTCCCCCAGATTATTTAAGAAAAAATCAAATCAAACCAGTATAAATAATGGGTAGAATTACGAAGCTGCAGGGAATGTCATTGCAAATTTCCTGGCATTTTCTATGTAACTACATGTATGACTGCTCTATTTACTGAAAACCATCTATACTGTATAATGCTCAGTGAAAACTCATGTAACTCATGCAACATGATAACCACTAGGGTGCTACTGTGACGTAAAGGATCTGCTACAATTTTGTCCAATTCAAACAGGGGGGAAAATGGCTTTAATAGTTCTGCCCTCTAAACAAACACCTTGTCTGTTCAACTGAACTTGAAATTCAAGGTTATGGGTAAGTCATCCAGCAATAAAAAAAATATAATGCTGGGGAATAAACAGCATTACTCTTCCACGGGATTTAAGTCCTCAATCAATACAGTTTTAGGAGAAATGAATATGGTTATGCCTGTTTGGATTTCATACAGTTCTAGTGCTTCAGTGGTGGACTTTAAGGGTCAGAAAGACTTTTTTTCCTCTGGATTTATTCCTGCTCACAGTCTCTGTGATTGTGTTGATGCTGGGCAGAGACCATGGACGGCGTTTCTTCTAGGTCAGGGCTCACAATCCCTAGTTTGCATGCTAAACAAACAGCGGCATACCAGACTGTGTGGCTCAGACCACAGGGCTGAGCCTCCACCCAAACAGCAATATCTGTGGCACCAGAAAAGATGACAGACATAGCTTACGATCATCTCCTGAATCTCCTGTAGCCAATCAGGTCCAAGGTTAGTCCCTTCAGCTGTGACCAGTTCCTCTGGGGCATGACTTGTTCCCAGTATCTCTGGCCAGGTAAAATCCTCATGTATTCTCCCACCCTTTGCATGTGGGAACATCAAGATTTTTGTAGGTCAATGTAGCATTTCTGCACCAGAGGGTGCCTCTGATAGCATGCTTAGCTTACTGCAGTGGTGGCGAACCTATGGCACGGGTGCCAGAGGTGGCACTCAGAGCCCTCTCGATGGGCACTTGCACACAGAGTTTGTCATGTGGGGGGGAAATTGCCCCCCCCCACACACATCTAGGCTGGCCTGGGCCCCTGGACTTGATGTGTGTGCACCTCAGCGAGCAGGGAGGACTCGGCTGGCAGGCCTGGTGCCTGTGCTCCAGGTGGCTGCTGCCGGGGGGAGGTGGCAGAGATGCTAGAGAGGCGCAGAGTGGTGCATTTGGGACTAGCTGGAGGCTACAGTAGGCTGGCCCCTGCTCAAGGGCGTTATTCAGGTTAAATTGCCGCGTTGGCACTTTGCGATAAATAAGTGGGTTTTGGGTTGCAATTTGGGCACTCGGTCTCGAAAAGGTTCGCCACCACTGCCATAGGGCCATATTGAGTCCTTTGGGGGTCGGGCGGTTTATCAAATTGAATGAATGAATGAATGAATGAATGAATGAATGAATGAATGAATGAATGAATGAATGAATGAATGAATGAATAAATATTTAGCTTGCCTCTAGCACAGGATACTGTGGGATTGGTGCCATATATATAGCTGAAATCTAACAGTTACAGAGCCTCCCTAAGCCATCTTGTCAGCCCTGGCAATGAATTCAGAATGGTGAAATTCTGCTTAGGATGGCACTGCTAAAGAGAAAGTATTTCCCAGGAAGTGTATAGTGCTTCCAGAGAAGTCCAGCGGCCATAAGGTCCAGCATGACCACTGAATCATTGGAACAGGTAAGCACAAATAAATTTAATTACAATAAAATATGGACTCATGCTGATGGGAAAAGAATGCCATGATACATAACGCTGAATAAAAAGGGAGGCCATTCCATTCATTCCATAATCTGGATTGATTTTATGTGAAACATATTTTAATATGTAATGAACACGGAGAACAATATGCATTAATAAATAATCATACATCCTGCAGCTTTCAATATATATTTATTTTCTATAAAAATATTGCTGCACACACTGTAAAATATAACAAATGAATCCATAGAGATAGGTCATTTCACATCTTTACACAATCAGAACACTGTTGTAGTTGCTTCTAGCCAGGGCCGTGGGGGAAAAAAAACAGGACAGGTTTAGGAGTAAAATTGAATGCCTTCTTTTCTGTGAATTGTGTGAACATAGAAAGTGTACTTCAGCCCATGGCTTCTGCACACATTCATCCCACCACAAACATTCTTTTTGAGACTTTCTTGCTCCAGGTCAGTAAAAGGAACAATATGAGGTGGCCCTCAACCCTAGTGGTCAAGATCACGGAACAAGACTGCTCAAGGGAAGGGAAGAGAAGGGGAGAGGGTGACATGAAAGGGAGGGGGAGGAGGACCGGCATCTGGACATGGCCCACCCACTTTAGCGGAGGGAGGGGTGGCATGCAAGGGAAGGGAGGGGTGGCATGCAAGAGAAGGGGAGGGAAGGGGAGGGTGGCATGCAAGAGAAGGGGAGGGAAAGAGGGGAGGGAGGGGCGGCATGCAAGGGAGGGGAGGGGGAAGGAGTTTCTATGCTAGCGATTCCCAACCAGGGTTCCGTGGTACCCTGGGGTGCTGTGAGCATGTCCCAGGGGTACTGCGGCAACGCTACCGCCCTCCTCACTTTTGTGGTGTCTCCTGCTGGCCCCAGCAAGGACATGGAGCTGTCCAGGGGGCAGGGCCTGCCGCAAGGTCAGCAGCAACTTCCTGCCCCCGAGTGGTTCCCTTGGGAGGGGAAGGGAGTGGCATGCAGGGGCACTGGGAGGGGAAGGTGGGGGGATGGTAGGGATACCGTGAGATATGAAGAGTGAGGTCAAGGGTACCGTGATGTCAAAAAGGTTGGGAAACACTGTTCTATGCCCTTTTTTTTTGGCTCCTTTCAAGAAAGTCCACATTGTCTTTGCTTTCTTTAGGTTCCTTGAGTCTTTTATTTGGATACTACTCTCTGCTAACCTCAACTTTATGCTCTCTATACACCTTGGATGTAACCAAAGAAGTTCTCTCAGAACTCTCTCAGGCCCAGCTACCTCACAAGATGTATGTTGTGGGGAGAGGAAAGGAAGGAGTTTCCATGCCACTTCAAGACTCCACACAGTTGGGAAAAGTGGTGTATAAATTCAACCCTTCTTCTTCTTGGTTTACCTTTTTCCTTCTCCATATGTGTATGTTATGGGCAGCGTGGACAACCTTTTTTTAAGTGGCAAGTGCTGAAATCTCAGCAGGTTTTACAATCTTTTTCCCCGTTAATCCCTTGCAATCGACCACGAGCCCCCATTAAGACCACGCAATCAGTTCCGACACATTGGGACTCCATCATTTCCCTCTCTGCTGGCTGCTGACACTGAGGGGAGAAGCAGGGAGAAGCAATTATACGGGGCCTTTCATCTGAGGATCTCAAAGCACTTCACACATATTAAGTAATTAATTCTGTCAGTGCCCCCTTTGAAGTTGCTTTTGAGTATTATGATTTGAGGAGCAGAAGACGGAGCAGCAACGGCAGCTCAAATGCTGTGGCACAGGAATGCAGTGACGACATTGGCGACATGACTAATTTATTTAGTGAACCGAAGTTAGCATGGTAATGAGAATTTATTTGCCATCATCCCATCAGTCATCAGATTTATAGGGCTCTCTAAGCAATGAGCATTGCTGTAAGGCAACTTGACTTGGGTCTCTTCTGTTGATTTGTATAATTTGGGGGGCAAAATTCTACCGGGCAGGTTGCGGTGATGCAAAATGAATGCCCCTGAGTGTTACAAGCACAAAGAAGAAGAAGAGGCGGAGGAGGAGTTTGGATTTATACCCCGCCTTTCTCTCTTGTAAGGAGACTCAAGGTGGCTTTCTCTTCCTCTCCCCACAACAGACACCTTGTAAGGTAGGTGAGGCTGAGAGAGTTCCAAGAGAACTGTGAATAGCCCAAGGTCACCCAGCAGGAATGTGTAACAGTGTGGAAAGATATCTGGTTCACCAGATAAACCTCTGCCACTCAGGTGGAGGAGTGGGGAATCAAACCCGGTTCTCCACCTGCTCTTAACCACTATACTGGCTTTCAAGGTATTGGGGCTTCTAACTCTGGATTGTCTGAGGCTTTACAAATTTGTTTCTCTTTCCTTCCTGGCCTCACAAAGCTTGCAAGATCAAATGTTTTGGGAAAAAATGTATTTGTTCTTAACCCATATCAACTGCTTACCCTGGGCCGCTTCCGCACATGCAAAATAATGCGTTTTCAAACCACTTTCACAACAGTTTGCAAGTGGATTTTGCTATTCCACACAGCTTCAAAGAGCACTGAAAGCAGTTTGAAAGTGCATTACTCTGCATAAAGGAATGAGCCCTGGTGAACATCTGTGATGTTTGTCCCTCAGTAGCTGGTTTTCAAAGCGAACCTTATTCCGTTGGAACATAAGACCATGCCTGATAGCTATTTTGATCCCTTATCCTGCAGACTTTGTGTGATTCTCTTTCGATATGCATCTGTCTTAGGAGTTTTGCAAAGGTCCTACTCTGAGTGGTGATCAGAAGTGAGGTCTTCCCCATCTTCCTGTTCCTATTTTCTCTCCTTTTCTCTCCCAGTTGCTGCTTGCTCTCCTTTCTCTCTGTCTCAACTGATAGCTGTTTTTGATCCATTCTCTCCCTTACCAACACAAGTCACTGCCTATTTGTTTGTTTGTTTGTTTGTTGCTTATTGGCTGACTTTCCCCACATGGGCTCAGGGTGGCTTATAACCGTTCTCACGATAAACATTAAAACCAATAAACAGTAAGTTCTAATCAACATCCTAGTGCCACTTATAATTCTCAACATCAGGATAATGAACAATAACCCACCCATAAAACAAACAACTGTCCAATACCACACAAAAGGAAGGGAAGGGGAAAGTTAGTTGGAAACTCTTGCAGTCCTCAATCATAGCCCAGGAGGATTGTATCTAGGTGATTGAGGTGTATTCCTAACTCAGTGTAATTGCTGCAAGATATATGTAACCAGCCTGCTATACGTTACCGCTGCCATTCTGGGGCATTCTTTCCTTGATCTTTACTTTATGGCTTCACACACTGAATAGATAACTAGGCTTTCCCCTGACACTTTTGTCTCATGAGAACTGGGATTGTTTCTGTTATCTCGTGGGCGCAGCATGCCAGGTGGCTCTCTATCTCTATCTGTCACTGACCTTGGGGTGCCTCAGCTCCAAACTAACTCTTTCTCACATTTCTTGGGAAAATGGGAGGGGGGACTAACATTGGAATAAATGGGATAGCAAAAGTTAGGTTCGCCAGAACTGGCTTTGTCAAGCACTTTGATGCCTACCAATCAACAATACAGAATCTATTTATTGCTTCAAGGTTCGAGACCTAACACCTGGGGGGAACAGCTCCGTCCTTCAGGACCTGCAAACTGTAATAGATCCCACATGGCCTGGGTCTCACCTGATAGAGCAGTGTTTCCCAACCTTTTTGACATCACAGTACCCTTGACCTCACTCTTCATATCTCACGGTATCCCTACCATCCCCCCACCTTCCCCTCCCAGTGCCCCTGCATGCCACCCCCCTTCCCGTCCCAGGGGAACCACTTGGGGGGGGGGAGTTGCTGCTGACCTTGCAGCAGGCCCTGCCCCCTGGACAGCTCCATGTCCTTGCTGGGGCCGGCAGGAGACACCACAAAAGTGAGGAGGCGGGCAGCGTTGCCACGGTACCCCTGGGACATGCTCACAGCAAGCAATCCAGGATACCAATGGAACTCATAGTTAGAATCGCCAGGAGCAGAGCATTCCACCAGACTGGGATTCTAACTGGAATCTTGAAAAGCTCAGGATAGCCGAAAAGCATTTGGGCCAGGTACCACTAGTAAGCTGCTATTTGCTACAAAAAGGGCTCTTTGGGGAACATATTGGGACAGACAGTCTTTCCAGGCCAAAACCCTCTTATTTTATTTATTTTATTATTTTATTAATATTATTTTATTAATATTATTTATTATTTTTATTGTAAATAAATTATAAGCGCAGCCAGGAGGGCTAACAACATACGTCATAAAATTATATTACGAAACCATTCCTATCAACCCCCTTCCCAAAAATACACATTAAAAACCATTTTTAAAAGAGATTTTAAAAAGATGAGGTAAAATATACAACAAGTTTAAATTATTTGCCAAACAAAGGACTCTTTGGAGAATGTATTGGGAGAGGCGGTCTTTCTAGGCCAAAATCCTCTTATTCTATTTATTTGAAAAATTTTTACTCTACCTTTCTGCCCTTATAAGAGCTGCCAAGATGGCTAACAATTTAAAACATACATCATAAAATTATATTATAAAACCATTAACATAAACTCCCCTCCCAAAAATACATCATTAAAACCAATTTTAAACTTTTTGGTCAATTAAATAAATGGTGGCTGGAACTCCACCAAATGGTAAGCTCCAAGCTATATCCACCTGGCCCACCCACACAAGTTCCCTCAGACAAGATCACCCTTGAACTTTAAATGATCCTGAAAAAATTGCTGCTTAGCACCTATGACAGTATACAGGGCAGAGTGTTTAAAGGAGGGTGTTATTATTTATTTAAACTAAGTGTTCATTGCTAGGGAGTAAAACTGAAGTCTTTAAACATTATTGGTCATATTTAAGTTGTAAGTTTCAGACTCTAACAATTCAGAGATATAAAAATACATATGGGTTTATATACCTGGTTAAAGAAGTTTCCATCGCCTACAAGGAAATAATTGGTATTTCCATTTATTTGTCTGCAACATTCATTTGAAAATATGGCAGCTCCACCCAGCAGGAAGTCTGGCTACACCCCTGCTTCTTAAACAGGGCAATCTAAGCTGAACTACAGATTGGATTACCATTTTGTGCACTCAGCTGGTCTCTTCCACTCCATCCTTCAAAGACCACCTGCTACCTTCTAGTGAAAATGTAGCCTGGTACAAAATCTGAGTTTCCCTCCCCCATATGGGCGGCTACCCTCCCCCACCACAACCAAGCAATTTTTTTTGTACAAGGTCTTGAAGTCAGTGTATGGACTAAATGGCTGCAGCTCGGGGATGTTTGATCCCATATGTCCCCCTGGGTGGTAAGCCCCTGCCCAAGGGTGTAACACCACTAGGCAGCCTTTGGCTATGACAGTGATGGCGAACCTTTTTGAGACCGAGTGCCCAAATTGCAAGCCAAACCCCACTTATTTATCGCAAAGTGCCAACCCAGCAATTTAACTTGAATGCTGAGGTTTTAGTTTAGAAAAAAACAGTTGGCTCCCTCTTCCTCCACCCCACCCGCTCGAGCAGAGGCCAGCCTGCTCTAGCCTCCAGCAAGTCCCGTGCGCACCGCTCTGTGCCTCTCAAGCATCTCTGCCTCCTCTGCACCACCCACCCTCTCAGGCAGCAACCACCCGGAGCACAGGCACCAGGCCCGCCAGCCAAGTCCTCCCTACTCACCGCAATGCATGCACGTCGTGCTCAGTTGCCCAGGCCAGCCTAGATATGTATGTGGGGTGTGTGTGTGTGATTTTCCGCCCCCACATAACGAACTCTGTGTGCGCGTGCCCACAGAGAGGGCTCCGAGTGCCACTTCTGGCACCCGTGCCATAGGTTCGCCATCACTGGGCTATGAGGTCGTTTGCCATTGTCTTCCCCAGTTGTCTACTCTTCACCCCTGCAAACTGGGTACATCTTTTACCAGCCTCAGCCTTGAGCCATCTGCCTGAAACTGACTTCTGCCGGGATTGAACTCAGGTCATAAGCACAGTCTTGATTACAGCATTGCAGCTTATACAAAACTTTAGTAGTGTCTTTTCTACTTCAAATGCCAAACATTTTTACTCAAGGCCAGGTCTGACATGACAGTGAAAGTTACATGATCAGAAAGCTCCCAAGTATTTTTTTTCTTTCTTTCAAAAATAGCAGGAGGGGGGCTCTTACAGGGGGACCATGGGAAGAGGGATTCCTCTCCCGCTGCACCATAAATTAAACAGGACATTTTTACAACAGAAATAGGGTTCTAGTTAATGTTGCAAAATTTTAGACTCTTTTCATTGCTTTGTTCATTGTATACGTTACATGATTATTATTGCATTGGTCTCTGGTTTGTAATTCTGGTTGTTTCATATAGTCTTCACAGGTGGGTATTATAATTGCTCTAAAGGTTATATTATTCTATTTTATACATTTAAAGTTTTGTTGCATGTCAAGTCTGTCAGCAATTGGTGGCGGGTCAGGCAATGCTTGTAATGTAGTATATTGTTCTTAAGGTATTGCAGTAGATTGTGCACCACTGTCTTAAGTCTCAGTAGAAAGTGCTGTGGGGATTGCAGAAGCTTCTGAATAAACAACAAATTTCCACGATCTTGAAACTCGGAGGAAAGACCGCATGGAAGCGCTGTCTAGACTTGGATGAGAGACCACCAAAGAAAAATCTGCACAGAAAGGCAATGGCAAACCATCTTCCCTTCTGACTTATTTATTTTATTTCTCTATATACTTATTTCCGCCTATCACCAAAGTCCCTGGGTGGGGTACAGTCCTAAAATGCATAAAACTTTTTTTACAAACCTCTTGTGAGGTTGTCCTAAGTTGGTTATGACTTGAAGGAACTCCGCATGTTGACTGCATATTTGCCTCAAATGGGGCAAACTGCAGTTCAATGGGATCTTTTCACATTAGACAAATGGCGTAAGAGAAAGGATTAGTCCCAGTGTTAGGATTCAAATAATTTAACAACTGGTTCCGAAATAACTCAGTGGTGGGATTACAACCAGTTCTCCGAACAAGACAAAAAATTAGCTACCGGTTCTACCAAATAGGTACGAATAGGCTGAATCCCACCACTAATTACTCCCCTTCCCTTGTCACAGTTCAATTTAAAATTTGGCCCCGCAGCCTTAGAATTTGCAAAGAATACTTTGAGGGCTCTGATCATGGAACTCTCATCATAATGTCTGGTTTGGCCCTCAGATATAATTTGGGTGACTACCAAAAAGGAAAGGATAGCTGTGTCAACACACCTTGCTTCTGTATCAGTAAAAAGATAATCTGCTGGGCAAATACCAGATCATTACTGACCCATGGGGTGATGACATCACAACGTTTACTAGGCAGACATTGTTTATGGGGAAGTTTGCCATTGCCTTCCCCAGTCACCTACACTTTTTCCTCAGCAAGCTGGGTACCCATTTTACCATCCTCAGAAGGATGGAAGACTGAGTCAACCTTGCGCCAGCTACCTGAAACCAACTTCTGTGGGGATTGACCTCAAGTCATGAGCAAAGTTTTGACAGAACTACTGTGGCTTACTGCCGTGCGCCACAGGGCTCACTGGGGATATCTGGTATTGAGACACAAATTGGCTTTATATCTATTCCTTCTCAGCAGGAAACTATAGTTCTGAGCAGGGGATTCAAGGTAAACAGCAAGGAATTCCCAACACTAAGCTAAAATTCCCATGATTCCTTTAGGGATGCCATCACAATCAGACTCAGATAAAATTAATGCAAGACTGTAGCCTAGACTAGAGGATTGACAATAGAGTGTTTCCAGGGCAGGGGGCACACAAATGGGTTATTTGCCATTTTCTGGACAAATCTATTGTTTGAAAATTTGGCAAGTTCCATTATGCAAAATGTGAACGCATTTACCAGACCAGTTCATTCAACATACGTACAAAAGGTTCAAGCATGTACATCCCAGTGCACCACCATGGTTGTATTAACTGGCCAAAGATACCACTAGAGTCAAATAAAGACACGTAACTGTTATTATGTTAGCTACTGAATCTTCCTTTTCCCCCCAACTCCATCCCACAAACTTTAAAGTACCTGAACAGGAAAAAAAAATCATAAGTGACTGTTTTCTCACTTGAACTCAGTTGCATTCCGGCTCAGATTCTCTGCTGGTTTCTGAGGGATGGGAATTTGGAGTTCAAATGGCAGCACTGTCCAAGTCTGGCAGCACTGCAAAGAGGTTTCCCAAGCTTTTCACAAGGTCTAATTGTAAGGTAACTAACTCCCCTGATTTCCCCAGGCCCAGCTCATATAAGTTACATAAGAGTTCCTAACTGCTTGCTTCAGTGGTGTCAGGAGCACAGCAGTAGAGCATGAACTTCTACAATATTCTGGGCCCACCATTTTAAACAGTCTGTATGCACTGTGGTTTTCTTCCAGAGACCAGAGTTCCATGCTCTTTGGTAAAAGCACATGCATGACTTTTCATTCAGATATGATTGGAATGACTCATATCTCCACTCAGTCTCTCCCCCACCCCCCAGTCGAATTTGTAGGACCCTATTAAATACTATAATGCTAAACTACTCACAGCTATCTTTTTTCCTTCAGGGACAAAGTCAGCATAGATAGGGTTTACAGTCCTGCAATGGGTGTGCCATATTCTCCACTGTTGAAATAATTCTCGTTTCTCTTTGTTGAAAATGGTGATGGTACATCCCTGTACTCAGGTATTCCAAAATAAATGGCAGCCTATTGAAAGACTCAACCTATCCCTGATTTATTTATTTACTTAATCTATGCCCTGCCTTTCTCTACAATAGGGACCCAAAGCAGTGTATATATTTCTTCTGTCAACCAGTATGAGGTAAATTATGCAGAGAGTGTGCGAGTATTCCAAGGTCACCTAGCAAGCCTCCATTACAGCAGAGTGGGATTCAAACTTGGGTCTCCCAGGCCCTAATCGGACACTCTAAGCACAACAGCATGCTGGTTCTCGAACTGATAGGCTCTAGTCCCCTTCCAGGATTGCAGCATGAGGGCATTGCCATTCGGCCTAGCTTCTTCCTCAGCTGATCTGCCCACTGAGTCATGTGTGTGTATGCAGGAAATACGCAGTTCACCCTCTTGGTTTGTATGGAGACTTCAGTTTAAGATATGTTTTGCTGTACTTTTTCAATTTTTACTCATCAGGTTTACATTTTTGTATTTCCTGCCTTAGCTGCCTTTGAAAAGAGAGGTGGGATATAATGTTGATGAAGTAAAATGCAAACAAATGGTTCTCTGTTTTATGTAACGTTTCCCAAAGTAACTACGGTATATTTCCTGAGGTCCAGTAGTTTAGCTAGTTACCCTCTTCCTGAAAAATGTTTGCACTTGGGCTTCAGGAGTCACTGAAAGTTACATTAGCTCTACATGGGAATCAGAGGAGAATCGATCATCACTAGAGAAATCCCATTTTACTGGCTTGAAGTTTATATGAATGAAAATTAGATTAATAAAGAATATCCGTTTAAGCCCGAAAACAACAAACCAGCAGATGGCAGCTTAAACCAGACAAAAACAACACATTCTTTTTAAAAATTCAAATGTACCGCTTGGGCAGTTATTGCTCTTATCTGGCAATTATGTTGTTTCTAACCAAAAAAAAGGAGCATAACATTTCATGAGACTGCCACTGTTTGCTCGACAATAACTACAGAGATCCAACAAGGCCAGTATGTTGTGCAGAGACAGCCTTTTGCCTACAAACCATTTTTACAGATACAGGCTAACAAGAGGGAATACCCTCCTTTTACGCAGTGAACACATAGATTTCATACATGCATTGCCCTTCTTAAAAGAGTTAGGTGATCATTGGTTCCTGGATTCAGATAAAGAGACTACAGTTCCCATCATCCCCTGCAAGCATCATGCTGGCATGGGATGATGGGAACTGTAGTCCATAACATCTGGAGGGCCGCGAGTTTGACACCTGTGCCCTAAAGCCTCAAATCAAATTGGTTCGAAAACCACCTCCCCCTTCTCCATAAAAAGCAATTAGATCTTTCAGGTTTTTTTTCAACTACCTGTCAGGGATATGGAATTCTCAGCTCATCGATGATTCCTCAAAATATTTAAAAGGTCACAATTCTGTCTCTGAAGGAGAACAACTAAAGTTTGGCCACAAATTTATTCAGAGGACTGACTCCGATACTAGATGCTCTTACTCCTCTTCTCCACAGAAACTTGTCTCTGCAGTCTGGAGATCAGTTGTAATTCTGGGAGATCTTCAGGCCCCATCTGGAGGTTATCAATTTAACCACTCTGCATTGAATATATTAACTCTGAATTATGATAAGATACAACCTTATAGGGTTTAGGAATAGTGTACTTATAGCCAGTGGTGCAGAGTGATGATATTGGTATCTTCTGGTGCATCTTCTCCCTAATTTTTTGACAGTGGCAGAGGCATACCATGGGGAAAATGGCACCCGGGGCAACACTTGCTCAGGGTGCCCCATCCCCCACCCCTGCACCCCCCCATGCGGCCTCCCCCATGCTCCACTTACCTTATCCGGAGGAGGAGGGCAGTGGCAGTCCCCACCAGGCTGCCTGGGACCATTGCCACCCTCCTCCAGCCAAAGGAGCAGCTGGGCGGGAGCCTGCAATGGGTGGCACCCGGGGTCAATTGATCCCCCTCGTCCCTCTGGCAGAAACACCACTACTCTGGTGTCTCTACTACTGTGTCTATGTATCTGCATGAAAACAAGGAAAACTGAGTGTATACCCCTGAAGTCATGAGAATAGGAAGGGACACATTGTACTGTTCTGCACAGACCTAAATATTATCCAGTTTAATTCAGTGCTGATTCTACCTTTCACACAAGATTTAGTGAACTCTCCAATCCACAGGAGCAGATAATCGGTTGCCAAGATGAAATCAAAGTCACCCACATATTCCCAGCCTGCCCACCTTTGATATGACTAACACTTTCATTATCTTGGTGAGTGAAAAAAACAAACCCTGCTACTTTCTCCACTTATAAGGAATTCATAAAGACAAACAACCGTATTATCTCTGACTTTTTAATATTTAACTAATCTAAACACTTGGAGAAAATCTTATCTGAATAGCTCCTTCTCTAAACACATTAACTTTGTCTTCCTTTGACTTTTAAGATATCTCTCTTGACTAATACACCTGAAAAGACTGTTTGGAAACTCTTCGTAAAGTGGCAGTGCAAATAGCTGAAGGACATTCTTTAATGGTTCTGTGCTATTAGCTGTCCAATGATACTATCTTCCTGTACTTTTCTTAAAGAGAAAATAAATAGAATTTGTCTCCTACACAGCTGAACCATTCTTCCACTTAGGTATTCACATTTTTTTTAAAAAAAATGTATATTATCAGGTAACAAGTCGGTTTCAGGTAAATAGATCTCATCTACAAAGTTTGCTTCTAGAAGATTAAAGCTCGGAGCTAGAGTTAGCCTAACTCAACAGATTTATGAATAATCAAAGGCACTCAACGAACAAAGGCCGGAGCCATTTTAGAACATTACCTACGAAGCAAACGTCGATAGTAGACATACATCGTCTCTGGTTACTAAGCAGCTATGTTTCCTATCACATTATTCAGTGTAGTTTACTGATTAATTGGCATTTTAAAAACATTTATTAGAATTCTTAATCGATCCAGGTTAATTCTTTTAAAACAAGCCAACCGGCTGTCTGGGTTTTTAGTTTAAACAAAATCTGAAGACCATACTTATTATAATCACTGAAAGGATCGAGTTTTATAAATCATTAAGCACCTGGTTGTACCTGCAGGCAAATTGCTACACAAACTTTATTTTAAAAAATGAAAGTAGCCCGCAAGTGACACAACAGCACATTTCTGCATTCAAAGGAAGGTACTTCAAATGAAGCATGTGAAAATTTATACGGAAAAGGTGGGCCCTTTGCTATTTTTAATTCAAAATCTTCCCCAGCTCCAGGCAACTTCCAAGGAAAACAGCCTCTTTGTCAAGGTTTATTTTCTCGTTTGTGGTGGCTGTGGGTATACTGCATATGTGGCCCACAGCTAATTGTTAGCACTACGCCATTTTTAAAGCCCACGCCAAAAGAACCTTACTGCAAAAGGGGTAAACTTCAAAGGCCTTATGATGTACTTTCCACCATGTTGTGTACACTTGTAAATCTTAAACTTATTTTCCACACTTCAGTAGCAAATCTGTTGCTGATATAGACATGGAACAACGTTTCCGAGCGAGTGCTGAGCTTGGACCTGGGTTCAGGTTGTCTTTCCCAGATTACCCAAGGCACAAAAACAGGGTCATGAGAAATTTACTACCTACCACTTAGCCATGATTCATGTGGCAATGGGCAATGGGCATATATATATATATCAATATATAGCTTCCTATGCTGGCTTGACCCTTCCAGAAATGTCTATTTGACAAAGAGGCCAATAACCAAAAAGAGGAGGCAACTCAGTCTTCTTTTTACCTTGTGGCATTGGCATTGCCTTCGGTGTACTCCTCAGTGGTTGGCTGGGGCACTTCACAGCAGACTTCATTGATAGCCAACTCCTTACTCACAAAACCTCTGAGTAACCTGTGCTGAGGTTGTTTATTCATGCAGATGCACCCAGTGGGAAAATTCAAAGAGGGCTCCAAAGCTTTTAAGAACATAAGAAAGAGCCTGCTGGATCAGACCAGAGTCCATCTAGTCCAGCATTCTGCTACTCGCAGTGGCCCACCAGGATCCATTGGGAGATCACATGCAGGGTGTGAAAGCAATGGCCTTCTGCGGCTGTTGCTCCTGAGCACCTGGACTGTTAAGGCATTTGCAGTCTCAGATCAAAGAGGATCAAGATTGGTAGCCATAGATCGACTTATCCTCCATAAATCTGTACAAGTCCTTTTTAAAGCTATCCAGGTTAGTGGCCATCACCACCTCCTGTGGCAGCATATTCCAAACACCAATCACATGTTGCGTGAAGAAGTGTTTCCTTTTATTAGTCTTTATTCTCCCCCATCCAGCATTTTCAATGTATGCCCCCTGATTCTAGTATATTGTGGGAGAAAAGAGAAAAATTTCTCTCTGTCAACATTTTCTACCCCATGAATATCACTTTTATAGACTTCCAATCATATCCCCCCTCTGTGTACATCTCCTCTCCAAACTAAAGAGTCCCAAACGCTGCAGCCTCTCCTCATAAGGAAGGTGCTCCAATCCTTCAATCATCCTCGTTGCCCTTCTCTGCACTTTTTCTATCTCTTCGATATCCTTTTTGAGATGTGGCAACCAGAACTGAACACAGTTTTCTCTTCAAGTAACTGGCTCTGAATGAACACAAAACCTGGTCCCTTTTCTGGGATCTTTTTACAGAGGACAAGTACCCATCACCATACCACATATTTTGAGATTATCTGGAGTTGAGAGGAGCAGTGAGTAGATGCTTGCTTTCTAAAGCTTACCCTTGCTTTCTAAGTTTTAAAAATAGAACCCTGAGGAGCATTTATCTTTAGAATGTGAATTGTTTTTGTTCTGGTTGCAAAAGGGTGGGAGCATCTAGTATTGAGTAATAGTGGGAGTGGGGGACTAGGAAGACCATGTTTTAATATCTGGTGATGTACTAGTATGCATCTAGTAACCAGCATCTGGTTACTAGATGCATACTAGCCAGCATAGCGTAGTGGCAAAGAACAGGTGGACCCTAATCCGGAGAACCAGGTTTGATTCCCATTCGTCAACATGAGTGGTGGACTGTTATCTGGTGAACTGGATTTGTTTCCCCACTTCTACATTTGTGCTGGGCGACCATGCGCTAGTCAAAGTTCATTCAGAATTCTCTCAGCCCCACCTACCTCACAAAGTGTCTGTTATGGGGAGAGGAAGAGAAAGGAGTTTGTAAGCCGCTTTGAGTCTCCTTACAAAAGAGAAAGGTGGGGTATAAATCTAAACTCTTCTTCATCATTATCATCTAGTACACAGGCAGGGACATGTGGGGAAAGGGACCAGGTAGACATAGTACTAAGGATTCTGGTCACCCTGGGAGGGCATGCAGCTGAAGAAGTCATGTGATTTACTTTCACATGATGTCTGGGTTAGATTTGGCAGGACTGCAAGAGGCCCGAAAGGGTCACAGAGTTCTCAGACAGATGCCCCATTTAGCAGTCCTAGCTCAACCGAAAGAAAATCTGTTCTTCATCAATTTGTCATTTCCATTTTTATGAAGCATCTAGGGCCACAACCATCACTACATCTTGTGGCAAGGAATTCTATGGCTTGCTTTTGTTTTTCCCACAGTGGTGAGCATACCTTAAGTTTAATTACGTTTAATAAAAAAAGGAGTAACTTGTGATGTGCACATGCAATTGAAACACTAATATTAAATATGATTTTTAAATTACTTTCTCATTTCCTCTTGTTTGCTGGCAGAAGCATCCTAATAGGATTCAGGAGACAAACAGTCCAACATGTACCAAATATTACTTTTAGCAAGATATTTCCTATGTGACTTAATGTATTCTACTGTATGTTCTGCCAACAGGCACAGCTCATATTTTCCATAGAAAGGCCATGCTCAGAGATGAAATCCATGTTTTGGCATTACAATTTAACAGAAGGGGATTTGCAAGACTGAACAATCTCTGGATGGCAAATTGTGACCAATGATCTTTTATTTCCTTCAATATGCACTCAAATACCATTATCTTAAATGGTTTCGTTCTACTATGTCTTGCCGCTTGAGAACAGAGAAGAAGCATGAACTATTATTGCAGCGCAAAACATCTGGAAACCCATGTGCATTAGAGTTAATTCAATCAGGTTATGCAAATTCCAGTATAGTACATCAGTTCTTAATTGCAGCGTACAATTACTCATTGAGGTAGGCCTCCCAGTTTCTCAAACAAGCACCTTATGAGTTCATTACAAACTTTTTTGATCTACCATATCGTTCTGTGAAAGGCAGCTCTTCTTACACTTGCAAAAAATGTTTTAAACAAATGGGCTTCCAATTCTAAAGCTGAAAAAAGAGATAAGCTTCCTTCAGATATCTTTTAAGAACCAACTTAGACAGCCATCATATGATGTCCTACATTTGAATCCAACGTTTTTGTCATCAAGCCACAGCTGATTGCGATGACCCTATAGGGTTTTCAAAGCAAGAGATCTCAGGTGGTTTGCCATTGCCTGCCTCCATGTCACAACCCTGGTATTCCTTGGAGGTCACCCATCCAATTATTGGCCAGGGGCAGGGCTGAGAGCGTGTGACAGGCCCAAGGTCATCCTTTTATTAGCATCAACTGGTTAGCCAGCAGCAGTTTTTCCTGAACAGAAAATATCTGGCCACTGTGGTACATAATCTGGTTACATCTAGATTAGATATAACTCTACAATGTGCTCTACATGTGATTGTAAGCCACTTTGAGACTCCTTAAGGTAGAAAAAAAGAGAGGTATAAAAGCCTACTCCCTTCTTCTTCAAGTCAAGAACTACATCAATTGACTATGTGATTGTAAGGAAAAAGGTAAATTCAGTTGGTACAGAACAGCCAGGGTTTTGACTGGAGTGGTTCATAAGGAATCACGTCATTGCAGTCTTGGACACCTATACTGGCTTCCAATTTGTTTCCAGGCACAACTTTAGTACAGAACAGTACAGTACACTACAGTACAGTAAGCCTTTATTGGCATAACAATAACAGAAAAAGGAAAAATAGGAATATAATAATAGGTATAATAATTGTATAAAATGCATAGAATAATAAACAACATAAAATATATGGCCCTTTCTGCATGGCCAGCTTGCGGGGGTGCAGTGGCATAGTTTATGCCGCTGCACCCCCAGGGGACCGTTCACATGGACGCACCGCTTGCAGCACAGCCTTCGCACAGGTTGTGCCGCTCCCAAACGCTGCTTACCTCCCATCTCCTTCTGTCGCGTTGTGGAGGCCAGAGGACCCGCCCCCCCCCCCCCCCGGCCAGAGCGACAACCCTGAAGTTGGAGGCCAGGAGGCATGTCTCCTGGCCTCCACAATGTGACGGAAGGAGACCGGAGGTAAGCAGCGTTTGGGAGGGCCAGGGGAGAAACACCGGCTTCCACCCGGTTCAGTTCGCATGGCACCGAATGGAAGCTGACATTTGGCGTAGTAAAAACTTACTCCTCTATGTGAGGTTTGAAAAAATACAATCCGCTTAAGGGAAACTAAGTCGCCGCTGCATGGATTTGGGAGGGGCGCTTCAGGCGTATGTGGGTCCCCGCCAAAACAGTGTTTTACCGGCCCGACAGCGTTGATTTTGGCCCATGAGGAAAGGGCCTATATTAAAAAATTACTAATTATTCTGTATTATTTCCAAAAGAAAATCTGCAACCGTCACACAGAAAGGGGGCCTGGTTATCTAACAAATAGAGTAGTCTGAATAAATCAGGGAGGTCAGTTTGGAATAAGGGAATCATTTCCTTAAATCTAGAACAATGCAATAATTGATGGGTCAAGGATTCGACTTGTACCAGGCACAATTCAAGTTGCTGGTGTTGATCTTTAAAGTCCTATATGGTTTCAGACCAATATACATGAAGGACTGTAAGCTTGTTTTCTGCTGCTCCAGAGATTAGAACAAAGAGCAATTTGTTCAAGGTACAGGAACAGAGATTTCACCTAGACATTAGGAAGAACTTCCTGACAATAAGGGTTGTTCGACAGTGATTACACCCAAAATGCTAACTCAGAAGATGGTGGAATTTCCTTCTTTGGAGGTTTTTCAGCTGAGGCTGGATGGCCATCTGTCAGGAGTGTTTTGATTGTGTATTCCTGCATGGCAGGGCCTCGATGGCCCTTGTGGTCTCTTCCAACTCTATGATTCTATGATTGTGATCCCTTATGAACCTGGCCAACAGATATGGTGCCCCACTTTCTGAGATTAGTTTTATACTCTCTCTTTCTTGCTGAGTCCAAAAGCAGAAAACGTTGAAAGTTTAAGAGGCTACACAGGCTGGGGAAAACATTTAATCAATTTTCTTCCTTCATTTTTCTTCCCTCTCCCTCACTGCCCCAGAGAAATGGAAATTTGTAGGCAGTGAAAGAAGTGGCCAGTCCTGGCCTACACAGTTGAGATTATAGTTATATTTTGAACGCGCACCCACAATATTTTCTCTCCTAGATTACACCCAAAACAATATGACACACGTTAGGCTACCAGCTTAACTAGACATCGCAATCTGAGATCTTTGAATGGATACTCTTTTTTTAAAACCTGCAAATGGCAGCTGTCAGGACACCACTACCCCAAGGGTAGCCATTTGCCCAATGTGGAAAATATGCAGATGCCACACCATGAGGAAGAATGTGGAGCAAAGCTGGGGTCCTGACCTTAACTGGGCCCCCTGAGGCTGCAGTGCTAACTGCAAGACAACTGCTCACAGATCTGCCACCCAGAAATCTCCAAGAATCACAACTGACCTCTGGATGACAGAGATCATTCTTCTGGATAAAATGGCTGCTTTGGAGGGTGGGCTCTATGGTATTATACCTCACTCATGTTCCTCTGGCCCCCTCCCTAGGCTCCGCCTCCAAAACTTTCCCAACTCAGAAATTATTTATTTATTTATTTATTTATTTATTTATTTATTTATTTATTTATTTATTTATTGTTTTGTCATTTATTTATTTCATTGTTTTATTTATTTACTATTTATTAGTTTTAGCATGCAAATACTCCTCTTATTCCCAGAGGACCTCAGGATGTGTGTACAACATAAAACCTTACTACAAATCCAAAACAGGGGATCAAGGATTAACTGGTCAATTACAAACATACAGGCTCCATCCATTTAAAAAATATTAAGCTAAATCCCTTTAAAAACAGCAGATTAATACAAAGAACAACAATTTACGATAAAAAGACATCCAGCGAAATCCAGATTTAAAACCTTCTCCGAGAGGGGAGAACGGCAGTCCCCTTAACATAAGGGACCTTGGTGGAATAGGAGCGAGGGGCACCTCATTCAGCGGCTGGTCCCTCTAAAGGCCCAGTGGAACAACTCGGGGTTCTAGTTACAGGCTCCCCCAAGTAAGTGAATTCACCCAAATCTTGCAGGGCCCCGACAGCTGGTAGAAGAGTGTTCCACCAGGCTGGGGCCAGAGCTGTAAAGGCCCTGACCCGTGTGGAGGCCAGCTGCATCATTGCGGGGCCGGGAACCACCAGCAAATTGGCCTCTATTGAGCGCAGAGGCCGAGCAGGGACTTATGGGGTAATGCAGTCCCGAAGGTATGAGGGTCCCAGGCCACGTAAGGCCTTAAAGGTCAGCACCCATACCTTGAAGATGATTCTGAACTTAACTGGGAGCCAATTAGCTACCCTCCCAAGAGATAGTGGTTGTCCAGAGCTGAGAAGAAATTTTATAAGTCAGAAATCCCAAGCTCTTGTCTGCTGCAGGACATTTGTGAGTGTTCAGCAGACTTGTGGGACCAGATCGCAATTATTGGTCAAGGGCTGGATCTCACATGCTATTGCCCATGCACCACTGCACCAACATAAGGACAAGCTATTTCTGAAATCCCAGACACTTTGTAACAGCAAAAAGTTTCTAGATGCCGTATTCTTTTCTCTCTAAACACTTTAGTATTGCCTCTGCCAAAGAAAGCAATGCGAAAGTTAAAAAAAGGTACATTGTGTTATTTTCAGATATACCGGACTTATCTGAAAAGATTATATTTGTCCTTAGCCTGGGAACATTCATCGTAATGTATAGAAAATCAACATACTTGCAAGACTGACAGAAAAACAATCCCTAACATGGTACACATATTTCACTGATTTGTTCTGTGGTAGATTATTGTTCCATGCCAAACCCATCGATATCCACTCTGTGGATATCTGGGAAAACGCTAGGTGTACAACAAGATGGAGGAACGTTTCTGTCCCTTCCTTCTTTCAAAGAGTTCTCCCTTTCCCATTTTATCCTCTGTGAGCAAGCTTATGACCTGGAATAGGTTAAGGAAGTGATATCAGGTCACCCTGTGAGTTCATGGCTGAGTATGGATTCAAACTTGTGTCTTCTCAGTGCTGGTTCAACATTCTAGCCATTTCCCTCACATTGACTCACTATTTGTGACACATGATAACGCTGGCATGGGTAACTTTTTTTGCTTCCTCAACAAGACCGCTCGCTTCCTGGCTACTCACTACATAGTTAATTGCACAACCTTTTGTGGGAATGAGTTCTTATTTGGAACTGGAAAAAGGTTTAATCACAGAATCCCTTCTGGGCACATTTAGCCAGCTTCTGAAAATTCGGCCCCAAATGCATTCCCAAACATTTCTGAAAAACCCAATATTATTACAAGGAGGTCATTTGTAACAAAAAAAAAAAAAACCAAACCCACATGCCAAAATAAGAGATAAACTCATCTTGTCATCCTTTCCACTCCACAAAATTAAATTCATTCAACATGTGGAAAAATAAAGCAACCTGCCCTTATAAATTTTATCTGGCTATTGACAATCTGTTTGTAGAACTACAGATGAGCAGGGTAGGGGTGGTTGTTGTTTTTTATCTGCAATCATATATATCACCCACATCAGTGACATCATCCAATAAACTTAATTGGATTCCATTTGCCTTAACTATCAGATGTTTTGGAGCAGTCACACAGCAAGAAAAGTGTGTGCCTTTAAAATTTGCACTGTTGTGGGTCAGCTGACAATTTGGTTCTCCACAACAAAGCAAGCCAATAAACTGCGCCTCTTTCACTGTCTGAAGCTTCCAGTGCGATTTCAGTTCAAACCACGAGATTTCTTGTCATCTTACCTTCCTGCTGCCAAAACTGGTATATATATATAACTTCTTCAACTATCCTAGGTGATGGCTGATGTGTTCCTTCTTATTCTGCCACTTAATTCACAAAGAAACAAGTGACTCATTTATAATCTGTAAATGTACCGAACAAGCCAACAGGCTGGGCTTTTCAAGAGGCCCCATGGCTACAATATAACTTTACCTCAGCAATTCCGCCCCCCCCCCCCTCCCGCCCCGCACTCTTAACCAGTGAACTCGAATTTCCATGGGACTGCGTTTTCGGAGAACTAATGAAGAAATTGCACATATCCCACAGACAGCAACACATCACTCCAAACCTCATACCGACAATAGAGACTCACATAGTGACTCAAACGGACAAGAGACGGATGTGCCTTTCCCAGAAAAGTCTTGGAAGAAGCATCGCCCCCTTTGGATGCACTTAAGTTGCTCATGGAAAATACTGGCATGCTGTAGCACACTTTTTAAACACGGTCGTCAATTGCTTTTTAAATAGCTGCTACATCAGTTATGCTTTTTTGACATGGAAAGCATACCGTAAGAAAAAGCAGGAACTTGCATTTAGTTCGTTGTATATAAGAATTCTACATGAGGGTGTTTGTGTCATGTACACACTGTGGCTTGTGTCCTGAGAGCAAAGCAGTGCTCAGGGAAAGGATTTTCCAGCCTGCCATTCTCTTCAGGAATTCTGCCCTAAGCCGTCAACCTCTGGGAACAGAATGAGAGTACAATGGGAGATCTAATAGAACTATGCATTTCTCCCCAAATATGTTTTAAGATACACTGTGGGATAGGATATGTGTACTGGTCACTGCAAATCCAGGTACTTTGGGTCAGCTAAATGGGCAACACAGGCTGGTAGCGTACATTTTAAATATTTCATTTATTCTTTTTATAGTTCTCCTTTCTCACTGAGAGCCAAGACAGATTACATAGTGTATCACCACTTGTGCCAACTAGCGTATGGAATTTGTCCTCTTAGCCACAACTGAATTTGCATTTTTGGTAACCATTAATACAGTGATGGTGAACCTACGGCACAGGTGCCAACGGTGGCACTTGGAGCCCTCTCTGTGGGCACATGCACACAGAGTTCGTCATGTGGGGGCAGAAAATCGACCCCCCCACACACACACACACATCTAGGCTGGCCTCTGAGCATGGCATGCACGCACCGCGGTGAGCAGGGAGGACTTGGCTGGCGGGCCTGGTGCCTATGCTCCAGGTGGCTGCTGCCCAAGGGGGGAGGGGCGCAGAAGAGACAGAGATGTTAAAGAGGCACAGAGCGGTGCGCGTGGAACTTTCTGGATCCTACAGCAGGCTGGCCCCTGCTCAAGAGGGTGGGGCGGAGGAAGAGGGAGCCAACCATTTTTTTCTAAACTAAAACCTCAGCATTCGGGTTAAATTGCCGAGTTGGCACTTTGCCATAGATAAGTGGGGTTTGAGTTGCAATTTGGGCACTCGATCTCAAAAAGGTTTGCCATCACTGCATTAATATTACTTGCAAGGCCCAGGAAGGGGGTGGGGAACTGCACCATACACCATCACAGATAGCATCAGAGTGTCAGGATATCTATCTCGAAGGAAACTAATATGGAGTTAGGATGGGGGGGAGGACTCTTGCGGTTGGGACCATGGGAGGGGTATGATGAGCGCAATGATGTTACATCACTTCGGGGAAAGCCCAGGAGTAAAATCATGCTTCTTTAGGAATTGTCAGAAACTATATGGCAAACGCGTAGTATTTCTGGTAATTCCTATAGGCATGACATCACTTCCAAGTTTCCCCCAGATGCGATGTATTACCATTGCATTGATTTTTTCAAAAATTATTTTTCTCTTGCCAGCTGACAGAATGACAGTGGCGGTGCCAGAGGGAAATCTTCCTCAACAGTGGGAGTCTTGGTAACCCCATGTTCTGTCAGATAGGTACAAGATCCCCAGGAAATGGTTAAATCCACTAATTAACAGTATGTTTTGTCTTCTGTGTTTGCAGAATTTAAAAACACATAAACGGTGGGGCATCCTGGGAGAAAGAAGCATTCAATATGCTCTTTTTAAAAAAACAAGGTGTAATCAGGAACACATTTTCTTCAAACCTATTAGTGAAGTTCTTTGTTGCACTAATATATTTTTAAAGGAGTTTTACTGAATTTAAGCAACAACTTGATTCCTTTCTGCACCATTCATTTGGCACTCATTTTGATAGAAATCCAAGCAAAATGTTACAAGAGAGGCTATGTTTGCCTCTGCTCTCGGCTCTGCCAGGAAATACGGGATATGACCAATTCCCACACACTTTTTAAAACATCATCAGTACAGAATATTTGGACAGAAGAAATTTTGTCTGGTACCAAATCAGAATATAAACAAGGCATGCCTCAGAGTTTGGATTAGATTATGAAAATGTGCAAGCAGGAACAAAAAATTGTCTTATTTGCTGCACTGTTTTATGGTTCAGATGAAATGCATATATTAATCTTAATACATTGTTTTGAAAGGACCGTGATTTTTTAAATGATACCCAGGTGTACAAGTGACCCACTGAAATATTTTCATATTGCCTCTGCCAGTGGATCCAGTTGCATAGAAAAACTGAAAAATTTGCGTGACTGCAACTCTGTAAATACCGCTCCAGAGAAATCTCACAGTAATGTAGTACAAATTAGTTGCAAATAACCAAGTCCCATTAGCTTTAACAGGGTGGATCCTACATCTCTCCTCTGCTTAGCAAGGAGGTTTGTTCTGCTGGAAGGAAGTTTGCAGCAATGGAGAAAGCTCCTTACTTAGCAGAGGGGAGCTATAGTATACAGCCTATTCAAATTTAAAATCCACAGGATAGCTATTGCAGCCTCTCCTAGCAAAGGCAGAAAGTCAACAAAAATTAAACTTGTGGCATCTGATGAAGTGCCTTCTAATTCACAAGAACTGTAAATCTGCACTATAATTCTGTCAGCCTCTAAGTGCAACGAAGGGCTGACCCATGCATGTCCCCCATAAAGTTGGTACATGAAACACATTACATGACATCATTGTGTTCAGAGGTTCCCTGCCCACCTGCAAATGGCAGCCAACGAACTAAAGTTGGAACAAGGAAACATTGAACATGATATTACCTCACTTGTTTCTTCAACCAAATGTTACTGGAGAGATGTGTTGAGGGGAACCTAGGTCAGTGTGAGAGAAACAGTCAACGTAATGTGCAGTTTGGTCTTGCTATGGATTAGAACTGACTTGCTGTGAACTCCTAAAAATCATATTTAAAAGCCAATTGTATGTATCAGCTGGACTTATCACTCCCACTTGTGTATGTGAAAATTGCAAGTACAATGAACAGAAAGTTTTATTTCTCCATTTCCCACAAAATATGTGTTAAGCTTTTTGCTGAAATGAATGGGCTTAAACTGGAGTAACTCTCCTTTGTATTACGCTGTAAACGTACACGCACACATGCACACACAACAGACTCAAGGGAAGGCATGTCTAATTGTATTCTCTGATGTTCTTAGCCAAATACAAAAGTGTACCTGATTCGACCCTGACATAAGTTGGTTTCAGGTAGCCGGCTCAAGGTTGATTCAAGTCAAGGTTGACCTTCCAAGGTCAGAAAAATGAGTACCCATCTGGAGGTAAAGTATAGATGACTGGGGAAGGCAATGGCAAACCAACCCATAAACATAGTCTAAATAGTAAACATCAGGTTGTGATGTCACAAATAGTCCCTCTAACCATGATAGGGTACTGTGCTGAAGTTCCCTACCATTGAGTGGCACAGAATCACCTGAAAGAGCTCTGCGAGAATTCCCTGGCAGGCGGCTACCCAATCTGTGCAGCACCAATATGATGTTTACGTGGCCACACTGCTTACAGGGAATGTTGGATGTCACCCCATAGGTCAGTAATGACACAGTGCTTGCACAGGGGACTACCTTTACCTTTGAAGAAGAAAGAAGAAGCATTGAAGGTGGAGTATGCTGCACCCTATTTCAGGGCTCATAACCCCAAACTCAATGCAGTCATTTTACAAGCTCTCAAGCATGGCTTGAAAACTAAAAATGTGCTGAGGCTTCCTCGTTCCCTTCCATGTTCTCAGTTTTTGGGTTGTCTACATCCACAGTTGCCTGCTACATCTGAATCAATACTTATTGATAAGATTAACCAGGGTTGCCAGCAAAGCATGATCTGAAATCATGATTGTTTGAAAAGATCTACAGACGACGGGACAAGGTTATCTGGTTAACGTCAACACCGGTGGCTGCTATAACAGTAGCTCTACCAAAGCAGGGAAGGAAAAAGGTGAGGTTGAACAGGAATTTTATTGGCCGATGATGATTATCTGTACAAATTAGTAAAACCGAATCCATGTATAAGATTTGCCTTGTTTCAAGGGAGCCTTGCATGTATTATATATAAAGCTCTGTTTTTTTAAAAAAGCAAATCTTTGGCTCTTTGCCCTTTTCGGCTACCACCCTGGTTATAATCCTCTGGTTTCCTCAATGCTTCACCTTCCGTCATTGGGAAACCAGATGGTGAGACAATCAGATAAACTTCCCTGCACTGATTACTTTGTCTCGTCCATAAGCACTGAACAATACAGCTCACAACTTTTGTTTGGTGAGGGAATGCGATGGCAATTTCCCAAGCTCAACTCAACAGCAGGAGTCCGATTTCCTGGGTCCACAGAAGATAGAAAATATCACATTTCTACTTCATTCGGCCCTTTCAATATCCTCGTCATGCTTCATTACGTTTACAAGTCACCATTTCAGCCTTGCGACAAAGATTAGAGGGAATCTAACAGGTAAA
Source organism: Sphaerodactylus townsendi (assembly GCF_021028975.2). Classification (NCBI taxonomy): domain Eukaryota; kingdom Metazoa; phylum Chordata; class Lepidosauria; order Squamata; family Sphaerodactylidae; genus Sphaerodactylus; species Sphaerodactylus townsendi. The sequence goes on from NC_059432.1 coordinate 96,651,808, forward strand.
GGCCCCAAGCGAGCATAAAAATGGAGTAGACCCCGACAGAAGGCACAAGGACTACATGTCTTATCTGCTTCATATCTTGGCATTTTTAACCACAAGGCCGACCCTACTGACAGCCCTGGCCGTCCTGAGGCAATGAATCTGTAATAAGATACACAACAAATAATAGGCTTCCCCCTCCTTTCCTGAAAAAAATATACTAAGGTAATTAAATTGTTAACATGATGGATGGTCTCATTTCATATTTGAATTCAAAGTGACTTTCTAGATCATAACAACAACAACGCTGGAGTGACTTCATGTTAAAAATGCAATGTCATACCTCATAGTGAAACCGATAAAGGAGCCTTTGGACAGTTCGTCAAGCAATGCTTTGCAGAGTGTACTCTCTCTCTCAGAGCAGACACTTATTTTACCCATAAAAGGAGTAGATAGGATAAGCATTAGTCTTAGTGATTGTTACAGATGGGAACCGGGTAGCAGCATTTAGCCAGTGTCGTTAGAAGTCTACTTAGGAGGCCATGTTTTAAAATGATGGGCACATTAAGAAGAAATCCATCCATCCAATTCTTGCATTATACAGGGGAGAAATTTTTGTCGGTGGAATTTGTATTTTCCTAAGCTCCTATTGATAGGAAACCCCAGATCATTTTTTTTAATCTGCAAAAAGCTGGAGGTCAGACTAATTCACGTCCAGAAGAGGGGACCTACTCTCAAGCAAGAGATAGTTGCTAAGTTTATTGGTTTATACTGATCCAAATGCAACCCTCAACATGGCAACATTTTTATCTATGGCTTTAAATGATACTTTTTTCCTCACTGTACATTTAAGATTTCGTATTTCTGTATTGTTCTGGAATTCTACCATCAGGACACTTTTGAGCATGCAGAATAATGCACTTTCAATCCACTTTCAATGCACTTTGCAGCTGGATTTCATTGTGCGGAACATCCTATGAATATACATGCAGCATAAATGTAGGAACAGTATTGAAATGAAAGAAAACATTTTAAAAAACCTATGCCTCACTGACTTTCTTTTCTGATTAACTCACTTAAGGAGATAACAGGTGACCCGAGGGCTGGCATTCTTAATTATTAGGGCAAACTAGGAAGTGAGATGGCAAGCAAGTCAGTTGACAATTGGCAATTGTCTGTGTGCGGTTTTAAAGAGAGGATGGGCCCACAGGAAGGAGTAGGGACAGGTATTTGCATATGAGGAACAGGATGTAGGAGAAATAAGTCCTAGATGAATTTCAGGAAAGCATTTCCAAGTTAAAAAGTTGTTAAAAGGAGATACAATTAGTCTGTCTACTTTTTTCTTCTTCCTAGACGAAATAAAATTGACAAGATCCTTGTGGTGGCATAGCATCTGGAGCTACCAAGGAAAGGTCTGGATCCAGGGGAGCATTTCCATGGGTGGAGGGATTTCCATCCTTGGACAGCAACTTTTTCACCACCTCCGCTTCGCGCAGCTCAAATTGGGCCTTGAAAAGCTGCTCCTGAGGTACAGAGAACCCCTGGAAACAGCATTTAGGGGGCATTTCAGACTGCAGTGAGAAGAGGAAAGGAAGAAAATCGTGCTTCACTGGAGGAAATCCTTTTTAATCCACAGAAACACTCTGCTAGATCCAAGCCAAAGTTGTACATGGTCAGCACATTTATAATACTTACACTATGCTTCAGTTCTTTTGATGGTTTCAGATTTTCTAAAATCCTAATACATGACTTATGACATGTCCCGTTTTATTGATTGTACTGACACACTACATGTAATACGTCTTCAGTTCTCGTGAGAAAGGTGGATAAGTAAAGGAAATAAAATAAATATCACAATATATAGAAGAGACAATTAGACTGTTAACCTCTCAACTTAAGAACATAAGAACATAAGAACATAAGAACTAGCCTGCTGGGTCAGACCAGAGTCCATCTAGTCCAGCACTCTGCTACTCGCAGTGGCCCACCAGGTGCCTTTGGGAACTCACTTATAATCTTATAAACTTATAATCGGAAAGAGTTTATGCATAAACTCTTCTAAACATTATATGGGTCAGCCTCACATCCCCTCTGTATAAACAGTGACCATTCACTTCGATAACATGAGTATAGTCCTCAGAATACAGTGTGCAGAATTGCTAGCGACGGATTATTTACATCAACGGGCAATTTGACCTGGTCCCAGAAATCTTCTATTATGCTGATTATAAAGTTTCTGTTGTAACGTGATTCTAAGTTAAAAAAAAAACAACCCTAAATTTTGCATTCTTCTCATTTTCGCTGCTGAAACCGGCAAGCTGTCTAGCTAATTTAAGACGCGCGTTGTTTACTAGTGTAGTTCTACTTTATTAAATGTTATTTGGAATGTCTCCCGAGGCCTGGCCTAGATACAGTTGGGTGTACAGTGCTCGGAGAGTTAATAAATAAAGCGTCCATACATTTTGAACATATATTCCCCGACCAACCCGCCCCCCCCCCCCAATCCAACCAAAGAGCTGTGGCCATTAAAAATTATTGTTAACATCTGTTCGTTATTTCCCTGTGTGGCCGTGCATTAGATAAATGTGCTTATTCATAACTGCGCAGTGGTGGACCATTACATCAACAGTGACATCAAACCAGGGGCCCCTGGAATTAGTCAGTGTGTTTGCCAACACTGTGGCGGGACTCCTGCAGCTGAGGAGTTTACATCCAATGGCAAATGATAGGAAGCAGCCGCAAACATCTTTCTCGAAGCTACACTGCAGATATCATTGAGTAAACAAGTAAGGCGGCCTGCCTACTAACAAGCCCCTGGAATTAACAAAATATCATAATAGACCCAGTTAACAAACCCGTAATTACACTGTTGGCAGTATTAACTTCATTTCCCACTAATAGGGTACCTTCCACTGGAAGCCACCAGTGCCGTTAAGCAGGTTATTTATTTTATGTTCTAATTAATCAGTACTGACACTGAGCCACATCCTTCCTCATTATTTAAATGAGCCATTTATATGGATGAATCTCTTTGCCTTGCGCATTTCATTACCGCCTTAACAGGCTCTCCAAACAAGAATCACTGTTGGAGCTTCAACATGTGCTCCCGGCAAACAATGCGCTCGTGATTTTTCAACCCGTTGGCTCTGAAATGCAAAGGAGTAGCCCAATGACACCAAATTCCACAAGTCTCCATAACAAAGCCAACTGATGCTAGGCTGAGGCACATGGGAAAGACATGGATCCAATGGCACGGGGCAAACATAAGTGCCACAGGAGGCAAAATCTGAGGAAATTTAGAAAACAGCTGTAAATATCTCCAAAAAGTCAGCAAAACCAGCAGGACGACTGAATAGTTGGAACATACTGTATTAATATGCATTGCTGAAATGAAGGATTGTTTAATCAGTGCTGGAAAGGGAGACCACAATATGCCACTTGTAAGACAAAACAAGCTTTTTAAAAACCGGGAGTAGAAATATATAAAATAATGCCCCCCCCCCCCCCAAAAAAAAAGCTTTTGTGTTGTAAACAAGCATGTAATTCACAGATCAAAGCTACGTGCTCATGAGTTTTCACCAAAACCATGTTGATTTGAAATGTGCATGAATGAATTTAAGAGGTTCATAACTCTTATTATAGCTGATTGATCTTCCCTGTCCTTTCAGATTTTCAAACATATAAGTCCCCAAGACAAAGCGAGCAAACAAATCAGCTCAAAAAGGATAATGTGTTGAACAAGTCCTGAAGTGCTATTTCACAGCAAAAAGAAGAGCATTTAACAACAGCAAAATTTTAAGGATGCAACAACTCTGAATTGGTTCAGAGGTAACATCTATTCTCAATATGTATATTGTGTTGACAATTACAAAGGAAATGGGAAGATGTATAGCCTTTTGTAAGTGAGCAAAAGTTAGTCTTCAGCAAGCCTTTATTGGCATAGACAACAGTATAACAATAATAAAAAACGGATTAAAAAGCATATGCAATACAGGAAATAAATGTTAGGTCAAAGGAAATCTACTGGCGTTTAGTAATTTCCAGGAGAAAGTCTGTCACTATCATAACAGAGAGAAGGATCAGGATTGTCCAACAAGTAGTGTAATCTAATTAAATCGGGGAGATGGGGTAAATGTAAAGGAGTAAGATTCACATACTTGGATCTGATTTCCTTGAATCTGAGACAGTGTAGTAATTGGTGGGCCAGAGATTCAACTGAGCCAAAAAGTTAGTCAGTACCTCATGATTTGTACAATCCAGACTCATGTGAACACTTCCCAGATCCTTTTCCGCAATACCTAAATATTTATCTCCAATTTATGTGGCTATGTGTTTGTACTTGGTTATGTTGCTTTTATTATTTTACATGTGTGTGTTTTAAAATTTGTTTTAATGTTCTGACAGCACACCACCCCAGGGATCCTGAACTGTATGGACACAAACTGTGTTAAATGAATAGATATCTGTCATGTTATATTATAATCATTCCTACAGAATAATTTTAGACAGATCTTACTTACATAGATGGAATCTCATATGGTAAAAGTGAATGAAACAATGGTCACAATGTCTGACACAAGGAACATAGCTCAGAACTTAACTCAATCGGTGTTTGCAAATCTTTAACTATTATTATTATCATCATGCTCATCCTCATCCTCATCCTCATCAACAACAACAACAACAACAACATCAACATCAACATCAACATCAACATCAACAACAACAACAACAACAACAACAACAACAACAACAATAATAATAATAATAATAATAATAATAATAATAATAATAATTTAATAGACCGCCCTACCCCCGAAGAGCTCGGGGCGGTTCACAAACCAATCAACATTTGAATACAACAAATAGTTTCAGTTAAAACAATAAATAAATTAAACATTAAAACACTGGCAGCAGTGGTCTTCCACAATTAAAATAAGTAGATGATGTCTGGCATTAACCCCCCGGGAGGGGACTGGCCGATATTCAGTCAGCAGATGACAAAGCTGTAAGGAGCAACGAAGAAGGGCGGACTCAGCGGCCAGCCTCACCAAAGGCCCGGTGGAACAACTCAATTTTGCAGGCCCTGCGGAAATCCCCGAGGTCCCGCAGGGCCCTGACAGATGGAGGAAGAGCATTCCACCAGGCAGGGGCCAGGGCCGTAAAAGCCCTGGCCCGGGTAGAGGCCAGCCGCATCATGGAGGGACAAGGGACCACCAGTAAATTCGCCTCTGCCAAACGGAGAGGTCGATTCGGGACATATGGGGTAAGGTGGTCCCGCAGGTATGAGGCCATCTCTAGGCCATCTCTTCTCTCTGATCAAAATCCTCTATAGACTTTCAGCCAACAAAATCTGTATTTTTAAAAGGCTATTGCTGTTGCAATGGAAGAGACAACTGAAAATATTAATGTGCCGTCTGCTCAGGGAACAGAGTTACATAGCCCTGCATGGAAAACAACTCTTCCCTTACAGTTCCCATTAATTATATTTATTTATTTTTATTTGGAACATTTATATGCTGCCTGTATAGAAACACAACCCCAGTACTTATTTTCCTATTATAATGTTACATCTGAAAGTAATAATAACAAAATCTGAAAATTCTGTGCATATGCTCAGAACCACACATGAAAATTGAGCATTTTGTAAACCAAATTAACAATTTTATACCATTTTTGTTTTGTTTGTTTTTCCCAAAAAAATGCATTTAGTTATGCCACAGCCTCTGATTGTTTTGATGCACAACCTATACTCTGGACAAGAAGCTACTGTTAGGACAGAATATACAGAAACAGAATGGTTTCCATTTGGCAAAGGTGTCAGACAAGGATGCATTTTATCTCCCAACCTGTTCCGTCTGTAAGCAGAACATATAATTAAGAAAATTAGATTAAATGTAGATGAAGATGGAGTGAAAATTGGTGGAAGTAACATAAAGAAGAAGAAGAAGAAGAAGAAGAAGAAGAAGAAGAAGAAGAAGAAGAAGAAGAAGAAGAAGAAGAAGAAGAAGAAGAAGAAGAAGAAGAAGAAGAAGAAGAAGAAGAAGAAGAAGCAGCAGCAGCAGCAGCAGCAGCAGCAGCAGCAGCAGCAGAGCGGGGAATCAAACCCGGTTCCTCCAGATTAGATACACAAGCTCTTAACCTCCTACGCCACTGCTGCACCTGTTACAGTTTGAGATAGGCAGATAACATCACATTACTGGCAGATGACATCACATTACTGGCAGAAAATACCATGGACTTGAAGTGACTACTGAGGAAGGTTAAAACTGAAAGTGCCAAAGCAGGTTACAGCTGAACATGTAGAAGATGAAAGTAATGACCTCAGGGGAATCACACAGCTCTAAGATTGATGATGAACACATTGAAACCATTCAAGGTTTTCTTTTCCTTGGCTCCACCATCAAGAAGGGAGACTGCAACCAAAAAAATCAGAAGGAGATTGAGATTGGGCAGGGCAGCCATGAAGGACATTGAAAAGATTCTTAAGTGTAAGGATGTGTTGCTAGTGATCAAGATCAGGTTAACGCATACAATAGTATTTTTCATTGTTATGGATAGATGTGAAAGCTAGACAATGAAGAAAGCTGACAGGAAGAAAGTTGATTCTTCCGAAATGTGGTACTGGAAGAGACTTCTACGGGTACTGTGGACTGCCAGAAAGGCAAATCAGCGGGTTCTAGATCATATCAAGCCTGACTTCTCCGTAGAAGGTAACATGACTAAACTGAGACTATTGTTCTTTGGTCACATTATAAGACTAGAGTCACCAGAAAAGAAAACAATGCTAGGAAAAGGTGTAGATACGAGGAGAACAGAAAGACCAAACATGAGATGGATTGACTCTACAAAGTCTGGGCCTTCAGTTTGCAAGTCGAAGTGACTTAACTGCACTTAACAAACATAAACATAAACCTATATTAATAATAGAGTTAACAGTACTGATTGCACACAAAATCTATATTGCTTGCCGTTGTGAAATCATTTTGAGGTTTTATCAAGGAATATTTGTCAACATTACTTATGCAGCATATTTGTCTCCTTCCTTTCAAAGACTCCAGGGAGCCATACATTGATCTCCCTTCCACCCTTTTATTTTCACAAGAACCCTGTGAGGTAGATTAGTTTGAAATGGAGTCAGTGGCTCAAGGTCACACAGCCAAATATCGTGGCAGACAGGGAATTTTTGAACCAAGTTCTCACAGATTCTCATCTGACTATCACATCATGTTGGCTCTCGAGCCCATAATGTACCATATTTTCTTGGAAGGAAGATGACCCTGAAGGTAAGACTACCCCTTAGAACAAACAAAATTACACACAAACAAAATTATTACTGGAAATAACTTTAATTTGTATGCCAATGTAAGACAACCCCTTTCTTTTTTTTTTTTTTGGATGGCAAACCTATGAAAAACCCTAGTCTTGCATTTGAAAATATTGCAATGAAAGCTACAATAATGATAAAGCAATACATTTCACCTGTTTCATCTGCCTGTGCAAATTCTATTTAATTCAGTGGCAAATATCAACCCCCTTATTCAGTACTAAGCAATAACCAGTTAAATGCATATTAATTATTGTTACTGGCCAGTTACTGAGTAACAGGTTATGATCCTCTGATTCATCTATCCAAGCCATGATCTCTTCCCATGTGATCCACGTGTTGATACCATTAATGTATAGGAACACAGAACAGTCATCATTTATCCTGCAAAATACCTCCTGCTTTTTTCCCCCTCGTTCGGTCAATCATTAAACAAGTAATGTCTTTTCTGTTATTGCTTTGACATTCATTAACATACGTGTCACAGGAAATCTTTGCAATTAAAACCATTATTGACTATCCACCGCTGTTTCTCATTGGTGTGGAATGGCCAGAAAGAACTAAAACAGTAGCAGTGAGGTAAATGAGGCCTTCCTCTTGGCACCGGCCCCTGGGCACACATTCAGAGCAAAGCGTGTGCTGGTATTCTCAGGCAACTCTAATAGTTTCAATGGGATGTGCGCAGAAGCTTGTACCATTCGACAGTGAATGTTCTGATACTGGCTGTAAGAGAAAGCTGATAAACTGCTTGTTATCAGCCTGGAATAATTCAAGGCAAATTTGCTATTGCTTCAGTCCCATAAGAACCACTTCAGGAGAAAAGCCAAACTTTGGAAAGTGAGCTTGAAAGAGTCCTGATGAGTGGCATAACTTTTGGTATCAACTGTACTCATTCTCTGATTTGTTTGCTTGGTCTGGATGGATTATTTGACTTGGTACACAGAACTTAGTACTGCGTGGATAGGTTTGGAGGTGGAGGTGGGGGCAGGGGTGAGATTACTGTTGTAACAAAAACAGCCAGATAATATTCAAGCCCCTTCCAACTGTAGCATTCTGTCTGTTCAGTTCCATTTGCCATTGGCTGGGGATCCAATCTTACCTGTAAATTTTAATCATCTAGAGAAGCTGAACTTTATATTTCACCATGTTTTGAAGTTCTTTGAAGGTTTTCTCAAACTGAGAGCCAGCGTGGTATACTAGACTGCTCAGTCAGTCTTTGTTTGTTAGCCATAGGCCTTTCAAATTACATAATAAATCTACAGTTTAAGACACAATCCATTTTAAAACCAAATTATATACACGAATGGTAAAACGTGATCTTAAGGAATTTACAAATGTTCAGAACTTACAACTTATAATTTGTTCTTTAAACTACAACCTCTCTGCATTCTAAGTTTGGTAGAAAGAAACATAAATATAGCTTCCCTATGTGTGACTTCCTCAAAAACATCAGCCATCATGAAACACACTTTATTCTCCTCAGTACCAAATAGTTTATCGAGAATATTTTTAAGATATATATTCCTAATATGATCATACATAGGACAGTGCAAAAAGGTAGTGCTTTACATCCTCTATCTGGTTTGAGCCGCAATCACAAATACGTTGTTCCTTAGGACTTTTGTTGAATCTACCATAAAGATGGTTTGATGGAAAAGTATGAAATCTTAAGCTGGTGAATGCTCTTCTTAAATCTGAATTCATTAAATATGAGAAGTAGAGGGCCTGATTACTATTTTTCTTAATTTTGGGGAACCACGGAGCAAAATCCATATTGGCAGCACTCATAATATCCTATTGAGAATCTTTGTTAAATAGCCAGTCTCTGATTCTACCTGGTATACTAGACAATACTAAACAGGTTTTGGAAATTATCAGCCAGTTTTCAACTTGAATGACACAGCAAAAAGATCACTGGCATCCACTGTACTTTCCTTTCACATTCATGTCAACGCATATGAAAGAGAACTCAATTCTGTTTGTTTATCAAAAGAAGTTAGTCAACTGGATGAACAGTGGTAAGTCCTTTAAAACTTTTCCCAATCTGAATGCACAGCACAGACCTTGACGGATCCATGGTCTGCTTCAGTATAAAACAGTTGAATGTGTGTTCCTGTTCGGTATTAAGCAGCAACAGTTATTTTAGGAAGGGAGAAGGGGGCGCAACAGCACAAGTTAAGATTATATTCACAAAAAGCTCAATTAATCTCAGCAATCCGTTTCCCCACAACAAGGATATCTTCTCCACATGCACCAACAGTGGCTTTTGGCAAAGGGATCCTGAACTGATTGATGTTAATCACACATGGGCAAAGGCAGCATATTTTTTTTTTTTTTAAATTAAAAGTTTGCACTTATTTGTTGCTCATTTAGTGTCTTCTGTGCAGGCACATACGGGACAATGCAGACTCCAGCTGGCCACAGAGAACTGACTACATCAGTGATAGCGAACCTTTTCGAGACCAAATGCCCAAATTGCAACCCAAAACCCACTTATTTATAGCAAAGTGCCAACACGGAAATTTAACCTGAATACTGAGATTTTAGTTTAGAAAAAATGGTTGGCTCCGAGGCGTGCGTTACTCAAAAGTAAGCTTGGTGGTAGTCAGCGGCTTTGCTTTGAAGCAACCGTCCAGCTCTTCCAATGGGTGAATCATGACCCTAGGAGGGTTTACTCAGAAGCAAGCCCCGTTGCCAGCAACCAAGCTTACTCCCAGGTAAAGGATCGCACTTTAGTTCTTGGCATGAAAATCAGTGGGGTTTAACAGTGCTTAATAGGGTTACGTACACTGCTTCCCCAAAACTAATAATTGAGCCCAGCCTAGATGTGTGGGGGTGGGGGCACACTGTTTGCACATGCCCACAGAGAGGGCTCTGAGTGCCACCTCTGGCACCCGTGCCATAGGTTCGCCACCACTGGACTACATGCCTTCCAGAAGCTTCAGAGCACAGACTGGGTGACAGGAGATGACAATATTCAATGTCGAGAGGAATGGGGCTTTCACGTCGAGAGGTTCCTGACTCCAATTTTAACTGTGACATGGACTTTTTCCAGGTGGGGAGATCGACAGTTATGTTGAGGTGATTGTGAACCCTAGACGGGAGAATCTTGGTGTTGAGGAGACAATGGTGAATGATGGTGAAAGGAAACATCCAATTGATGAATCAGGGAAGTAGGCTGTGGACTTGCCAAAGACAAGCCTTGGTGTCAAGGAGACAATGGCTTGGATTGAGAGATCTTCTCAACTTTCATTTTGGCCTTTTTAACAGAAGGTTCAGAAGTTGTCCTTTTGGCCATCAAGTCACGAGTCAAATCAAATGGAGCTTTGGGGACCAAGGAGACCAAAGGCGTATGGCCCTCTTTAAAGATTTCTTCATGGGTATAGCCACCAAAGTGAGTGAATTTTTCTGACAATGTAGCCTTAAACCTTGAGGTTCATTCATATCTGGAGTCAAGAGGAGGCCATGTGGAAACGCCTCATAGACATAAGTCTTGCTGAGGCAGAAAAGACATTCATTATGCTCATCATTTTGAGCCATTTTCACCCCTCACTTAGAACATCTCTTGAATAACTCCATCTCGATGAAGAAGACAAAATGGAGGCAAACTCTGAGGTACATGGAGCACCGAGGCCCCTTCTGCACATGCAGAATAGTGCACTTTCAATCCACTTTCACAATTGTTTGCAAGTGGATTTTGCTAGTCCGCACACAGCTGCAAAGTGCACTGAAAGTGGATTGAAAGTGCATTATTCTGCATGCGCAGAAGGGGGCTCAGTTGAAGCTAGTCTTCTCTCCAGGCCGGCAAAGAGATAACTGAGGGAGGAGTGCTGCTCTCCTCCCTCCATCATGTGATTGTCTGGGCGTGAAGCTCTTGACTCCAGAAGGAAAGGAGGAGCAGTGCTCCAAGCACTCTGAAGCTTCTGTAAGCCTTCTGGTCAGTTTTTTACAGCCAGCCTATGCCTGCGACATCCCATGCAGGACTGCACCAAAGACACAACAGGGTAATAAGATCAGGCCCAAGGATTCTGAGATACACACATATATTTGTAAATACCATGAGTATTCTGAGCCAAGGATTTTTCTCTCAAACTTCATAGCTTCACTATTGGTGACAAAGAAGGAAAGCTATAACCGCCCTGAGCCTTTGGGGAGGGCGGTATATAAATATAATAAATGAAATAAAGGCACAATCATTTAGTACATCATCACTTCACTGCCAATATACACTGACTACATTGTCTGTGCTTTCCTGTGCTTCTCTTGCTTTGCTCATGGACCTTCTTTTTGATTCAACTTCCCCTGTTCCATGCCGCACACCTCCTTTGCTGCCTCTGTGTCCTGTCTGTGCTTCTATGTTTCAGCCACTCACTTTGGCACACTGTTATGTAACAGAAAGAGGCAGTGGAAGAGAGATTCCTACCCTCCGTGCCTATAGCTGAAGTGAGGAGATGAGTATTGTTCTGTTTGCAATGAATGTGGATATACAGGAGGAAAAACAACCGGTGGCAATTGTGTGATTAGGGAAGACCACTAATTTGTGGTAACATTCCTTTGCTTCCTCTCGCTAAAATTATTGTGTTCTTGAATTGAGCTGAAACCAGAACATTTAATATGGGGCAAAACCTGAGATGCTGCTTGACAGTGCTGTAGTTACAGTCTGTGGAGACACAAAAGAAATTTACCAGAACATTCTGGTATCTAAAGTTCAGAATTATATTTCTATTGGATTGGATGACGCTGACACATATTAATGGCTCCTTTTATTCAGAGATAACACAATGGCACTTAAGTGTTCCATTGAAATCCCCAATTAGTTGTGTGTATTTAAAAAAAAATAAGGAAGTAGTGACTCATGGTAACATAAGCTATCACAGGAAATAGCATGCAAATAATATAAGTCATTGATGCTGAAACATAACCCTACCTTCTTGTTCGCCACACACCTTTCCTATCATGTGTAGAATGGATGAATAGGTACCAGGTTGTATGAATCACCAGCCAGGGCCTCCTGATTTCTAAAGATTCCTTTGTCATTGCCAGTAAAGCTTAGTGTCATTTAAGAAACTGTCTTCCCTTGGAGCAACTGTTATCCTCCATTAAGATAATGAGGACGGCTATGTTCAATCTACATTAAGATATCATGGAAACTGGCTTCGTCAAATCTTGTGGAGGGCAATTCTCAGCACATCATCAGAAACCAACGTTTAGATCAGGGGTCCCCAAACTACGGCCCGGGGGCCAAATGTGGCCCCCTGAAGGCATTTATCCGGCCCGCCAGGCATGACGGTGATGGCTCCATTCATGTGCAGTGGGGGCTCGAGGGAGAGGAGGAACCGGCCCCAACGGCTGTTGATTGCAGTTACATGATGGCACCCCCAAATCTCCATGAATTTTCTGACCCAGAGTTGGAAACCTTACACGTGGCAACTCCTGCTCCGCCTTTCCCTCTCTGCTACTCCATGTGTTGCTCTCAGGCTTTCTGTTCCGCCTCACTCCCATTGGCATCAGCCAGGCTGGCGAATCGCTCGCTGGCTGCTAGGGAGGAAAGAACCCAGGAAGATACCTGATCCTCGGTTAGATGGAATGCTTCATTGGGAAAGTTCTGCTTTTTTTTACAGGGGAAGGTATTCCACAGCCTCCCCAACAATATTTGGAGCCCAACCTGTACTTGACATACTTTGGTCACTGTTCTAAAAATAGACCATGACAGAAAGGCTGAAAGGTGAAATCAAACATTTTACAATCATTTGTGCATAGGAATTCATAGTTTTTTTCAGTCCGGCCCTCCAACAGTCTGAGGGACAGTGAACTGGCCCCCTGTTTAAAAAGTTTGGGGACCCCTGGTTTAGATCATTTACATTGCTGAGCTCAGGCCCAACCTTAGAACTAACCAACATCACTGGGCACCTGCAGCAAGCCCATTCGCTAACAGCAATAACACCAAGATCAGCTGCACCTTATATTGAGCGTATGTAGTTGGCCCTGAGGCTTATGAACCCCATTTTCTTGTTATAAGGATACATTTATCAAGACAGGAGCCAACCTGAGGAGCAAGAACAAGACGAGTTGGTTTTTATATCCTACTTTCCTCTATTTTAATAGTCTCAAAGTGGCTTATCGTCTCAAAGTGGCCTTTTATTTGCATTCTTTTCACTGGCAATTTTTTTGTGGAAATATTTTCACAGTATTTTCATTTGCTGTCCGTATCTCTTTAAAACATTTCCCACAGCTCTCCACAGTCTCCTGACTTCTGAGCTCACAACCAGCTGTCTCACCTGTTTACTTCCTCAGTTTTGTTTTGTTTTAATTTTGAAAGGTTATTTCTTTAATGCTTGGATTGTACAATCTGTGGTGAATTGCAGCACGAAGCACTGAAGCATCAAATCCTCTACCCAAACCGCCCCCATAGGACTGCGATGAGAAACTAAAATATCCCATCCCTTCCCGGAGGGTGGGTGAGTCAGTTTGCCTCAAGGCGTCGAAAGAGGCCGAGGTCTCCGTGTGCTGCCTTATAAAACAAAAACAGAAACAGAAACGAACAAAAATGGCGGCTAAGAACCGTTTTGAGGATGTGAGTGCAGACAAATGGGGGTGGGGATTGAAAACATTTTCAATGACTCATGTGGAAACGGTCTCTCTCGCTTTCTCTCCCCTTTTTGTTTTTTACAGTGCCACTTGGGAAGCAAATATGAAAACTTTATCAAGTCCCTGGGGTCTTCTATACATGACTGTTGGGGTGCATTCAAAATTGGCAGGGTGCAAGTTATTTAATTTGTTTTAGGCGGAAGGGTGAATCTTTCACCTATTGTTTAACGGTTATGACAGTGCTGGTTTTTGCCCCCCAAATGAACCGTATTTCAAAAAGTACGTGTAATGCTGGCACCGATATATGAAGCAATAAAGGAAGGATGCACCCCGTTCTCAAGAAACTGTTGGCAATGTAACATGAGATAAGATTTCTGCTTCATACTTCCTTGACACACCTTGTTGGAAGAGGTCATCCCTACAATTATCAGATAACCGTATAGCAGTGAGTACACACAGAAGGATTCATGCCTTATCTTTTCATGGTTCCATCTGATCATTTTTTATGGAGCCTTTGTTCTTGTTTCAACCCAACTGTCACAAGGGTTCTTTTTCTTCCTTCTGAAAATAATGATGCAATGCGTTTAACATTGAAATCTTGAAAGACGCTATAAAAAAAATTACAGGTGGAATTGCAAAGAGACACAGCACGAATTTTCCTGTGTACTCACTGCTATGAAATTGCGTGATGACTGAAGATATGATCTTTTCTAGCAAGGTGTGCCAAGGAAGTGTGAAGCCAAAGACAGACAATGATTTCTAAGCAGAGGAATGAATTCTTTTCCTGCTGCTTTGGGGGTTTACTTATTTACTTATTTCATTTATATCCCACTTTTCTCCCCAATGGGGACCCAACGTGGCTTAAAAAAATTATCCCTGCCTCTCTTTTCTCTTCACAACAACTCTGTAAGATAGGTTTGGCTGAGAGGGAAAAAAGATTAGGAAGCTATAGTGGTCTCCTTCTGAAATTCTAGGCTTAACAGCTGTACTGTATACATGAAGAACATGTCCAGAGAAAGTTCCATGTGACTGCTGGGTTTTGTCTGGCTATCTCAATGTTGCCAGTTCCCCGGGACACCACCAAAATGGGAAAGTCACTGCAATCCGTAAATGTGTATTGGTGGTAGCTGCCTATTATCACTGAAAGCCAGTGTGATTCAGAAAATGGAGTTTTCCTATCTTTAAAGCTAAAGGTCTATGTTACATATTATTACAAAGGTAAATCAGATAATTATAAGTTCTGCAAATACTATCCAGAAGGTTAACAGCCACTAATGACTACAGCCTTATCATTTGAGAACTGCACCACCAAGTGTGGATTTTCATATTTTATTTTTCCAAATAAGCTCAAAATAGCAGTCATTGAAGTCACCAGGCAGATTCTCATCCAAGCATTTGTCAGGCCCAGAAACTCTTAACTTTGGTGGCTGAAACATATAATTTGTTTCCAGCCCTTTCTCTAGAATTGCAGCCATCAGTGGTCAAACACCACAGGTAGCATTTTCCCTTAACCTCAACCACAATATTTTCAATGGGTACAATTTGTATGCTCAGCTGTGAGTCATCAAATAGATAGTGCATATGCGTGTGTGAATTAGTCCTTAATCCTGCCAACAGGAGGAGGAGGAGGAGGAGGAGGAGGAGTTTGAATTTATACCTCGCTTTTGTCAATTGTAAGGAGTCTCATGCTGAGAGCCAGTGAGGTGTAGTGATTAAGAGCACTGAACTCTAATCTGGAGAACCAGGTTTGATTTCCCATGCCTCCCCATGAGCAGCAGACTTTAGCTGGTGAATTCAATTTGTTTCCCCACTCTTACACATGAAGCCTTCTGAGTTACCTTGGGCTAGCCAGAGTTCTATCTGTTATGGGGAGAGGAAGGGAAAAGTTTTAAAGCCATTTTGAGACCCCTTACAGGAAAGAAAAGTGGGGTACAAATCCAAACTCTTCTTTTTACCTTCAAAGTGGCTTATTAACTCCTTCCCTTCCTCTCCTCACAACAGGCACCTTGTGAGGTAGATGAGGTTGAGAGAATTCTAAAATAACTGACTAGCAGGCTTCATGTGTAGGAGTGGGGAAAAACCTGGTTCGCCAGATTAGAGTCCGCTGCTCATGTGGAGGAATGATGAATCAAACCCAGTTCATCAAATTAGAGTCCACCACTTTTAACCACTATACCACACTGCTTCTCTGTTATACTGTTACAAACATTCTAGCTGTCTATTATCTTACCAGATATAATTGGCCAAGGGTTCAAACATCTGACGACAAACCCTTAGCCAATCACCGTGCAGGACACATACCCGCCCAAGCCCTGTATGTCCTGCACGCGCATTGGCCTGTGCCCTGCCTGACTCCTCTCAAACTTACCTGCCCCACCACCACCCTCAAAGTTCCCCCACCTCCACCCTCCCACTACCCCTGGAAACCACTCACCTCCAGCCTCACCCTTGCACCCTTCCCACCCCAAGCCTTCCCTCTCCACCCTCCCACTCCCCAAGCCTCCCTATTCCACTATTCCCTACCCCAAGCCTCCCCACTCAACCCTCCCCACCATAACTCTCACCTTTCCCCCTCCCCACAAACAGCCCTTTTTACGTACATGAAAAACCAAAGAGAAATATCGTTGTGGTATTCGATAAGTATGGCCTTGTTCTAGCAGCATTCTGCTTGGGTTTGTGGTTGGTATTAGATCTGATGTTGGGAAAGCAAGTGGAGTATATATATCTTTGCTTTCCCAACATCAGATCCTCTGAAGATGCCAGCCACAGATGCAGGCGAAACGTCAGGAGAGAATGCTGCTAGAACACGGCCATACAGCCCAGAAACCACACACCACCCAAGTGATTCCGGCCGTGAAAGCCTTCGACAATACAAATATCAAATTGTTTTCAACAAATTCATTTTAACAGCACTTTCTTTCCAAGTCAAAAACCTACTACCATGTACACACTATAGCTTCCCTCCCACACACACACACACACAAAATGCACCATCCTATTTAAAAAGAGGGGGTATGACAAACAGATCTTCCTCTCTTAATCCTGAAGTGGTTGCTGTGTGGAGAAAGAAACCTCCAGACATTTCCCCTTCAGATCACAAAAGGAAACATTAATCAAGTCAAAGATGGGAAATTATGACACGGAACTACTAACACTCAATCCAAATGGCCAAGTTTCAGTGGATCACAGGGTGCAGGTGACTATTCATCAAGTGACCTATCATGATGCACATTAAAATGTCTGATTTAATCAGGACAGTAGCCAAGAACAATATTTTTCTGCTGACTTTCAGAATACATGGCACAGAAAGCAATTCCCTTGAAACATTACACCATAAGCATCCTAGATTAAGTGGAATATGTAAAACATAGATTTGAAAAAAACACTATACCACCTTCTCATCATGAAATACTTTCAAGAAAACAAACAGGTTCCTTTGTAAGGTCTGAGTGGCTGCAGATCTGCAGTGCTTCAAGCATATTTTGTTAAAGGCACTAAAAACCACTGACTGTCCTCATGTGGTCACAATTATAAGCTCGAACAAAAACAGTAAGCGGAAATGGAGATAATGCGTAGATGATCTCAACCCTTGATTGCAAAATTGGCCCCTGTTCCTGGTAGTAACTGTGAAAATGGTCCTTTTTTCTAATCTGTCATTACTTGTTTGGAAAAAAAGCATTTCCCTTAACACTATGATGGTACCTGTCAGGAGTGCTGCCAAAATTTAAGATAATAGAATTGTCAGACTGAAATGCTGAGAGCTCAGGGATGCTGAAAAGAATCCAACATTTCTTCCCAGCATTAATAAACTCCTAATCCTTCAGTGACAAGTTGGTTCATTGTGACATACTGTAGGATGGCCTGCCCTTAAAGATGGTGCAATTGCAACTGGTTCAAAATGATGCCACTTTTCCACAAACAGAAGATATCAGTGTTCCAAATGCACTGGCTGCCCAAATGTTTCGATATGTTTCAGGCTGCTTGTTTTGATCTATAAAGCTGTAAATGGGGCTTTCCCCACTGACAGTTGAACTGGTTTCTACCTAGGTTCGCCTCAGTGAATCCCCACTGCCACCGAGCTCAACATTGTTTTGTCTCAGTTCCCTCCCCCTCAGATCTGCGACATCCTTGTCGCAGTTATGAACTACACTTTTCTGCCGGAACAAGGTCAATACTGCTTCGAAGTGGGGAAGCATCGAAATGACACCTCATCCGTTCAACCAATCACAAGCTGCTTTTGTGGCATGCGCAGGACGGGAGAGTCGTGGCGGGCAGAAAGTGCATGTAACTGTAAACTGTAAACTGTAAAAACTGTAAAAAAAAAAGAACCCTCCCGTTTCCCGCCGTAACACAAGTGCCAATCACGATTGGGGAGCGAAACAGGCACCAAGATGATCCCGCCCACTTAGCTCGGTTCCAGGGGGCCAACTCAGTTGCTGTGGGGACAGCCTGGAATAGCCCTCCACTGAAGGGAACCAAGTCGACCTTAGCTCCCTTCTGTAGTGGGGAAAGCCCCAGTGATCTGCGCTTGGAGTACCAGTGAAGTATACAGTCTCTCAGGGGGACCTTCCTATAATATGTTGAGATGCGTTCAGAATTCTATCACAGGTGGGTAAACAGGTGGGATAAGGGCCCTTCCAGTAAACTCTACGACACTAGGGAAAGGATTCTCCTTCTCTTGCTTCCTCTGAGAGGCAGATCCAGGTGCTTTTATTCCATTGCATCTTTCGAACTAGAACATAATTTTAATCTGATCTTCACTGAATAGTAACAGCCTATCTTAGCCTGAGCTTGTCAGGGCTTGGGAGCTAAGCAGGGCTAGCCATGGTCAGCACTTGGATGGAAGACCATCCGGAATGACCAGGTATGAAGAGGAAGGCAGAGGCAAATTAGCTCTGCTTGTCTCTTGTTTGGAACGCCCTGTTGATGAGGTCACCATGAGTCAGTTGCGATTTGGTGACATGTTCCTCTTCTTTGTGCTGTCTCAAATCTGTTTAAGTTGGTACATTTAAATATGCTATTGCTTTGAATGTTTTAAATTGTAAGTTGCTGTGAATGTCTTTTTGACTCAAAGCCAGCCTGGTGGCTGCAGGTCTCTAATCAGGAGAACCAGGTTCAATTCCTCACTTCTCCAAATGAAGCCCGCTGGGTGACCTTGGGTCAGTCATATTTCTCTTCAAATTCTATCAGATTCAGCCCACACAGAGGCAGGCAATGGCAAACTACCTCTGAATGTCTCTTGCCTTGAAAACCCACGCCATAAGTCAGCTGTGACTTAACAGTTCACACACGGACACACAAACACAGAGAGAAATACCAGGCTGGACTGAAAATTTTCAGCCAATGACAGAACCCTCCTCTGATACAAACAGCCTCCCATTAGTGGAACATGCAGTGGGAAATGTCTTGCTTCAGATGAAGTTTCAACATGAGTGGAACAGAACTTGTGTCTACAATACATTACAAAGAAACATTTTCAAAATTACTGCAAATTGTTAGAATTTGTATTTTATCAAAAGCTGGCAATAAAGATTACTTCTACCCCAGATAAAAATTCACACAACAGTTACAATCCACATTAAATGTGATAGATGTAAAACACTCAGCAACTAACGCTCAACACAAATGGCCAAGTTTCAATGGATCACAGGGTATAGGCAACCTGTAAAAATAACTAAAGCAGAGTTACATGTGCACAAAATTACAACAGCAGGTGCACTGGTTGGTGGTTTCTTGTTTTAATCCATGCTGAAAGCCCCCTTGAGCTTTGGAAAGGCACAAGCCTTTATAAACGAATGGACAAGAAAATAAAATGTTTCACCTTGAGGTGTGAAGGTATGATGCTTGAACAAGCATAAGGGGAAAAGCCCCTCAAACTAAAACAAAATTATCTAATGAGTCCCAGGATGGTCCAAATTTCAATAGCAAATTATAACTTTGCAAAGATACTCTGGCTAGTCTGCTCTTCAGCATTGGCTGATTCTGCATGGGCCAAAAACAGCGATGTGAAAATGGTGTGAAAACAGAATAAACCCTATTACACCATTTTAAACCCTTTTACACCATTTTCACACCATTTTCACACTGCTGTTTTTGGCCCATGCGGAATCAGCCTTTATGTGCAAACAGCAATCAGACAGGACTTTTATACATCACTTCAGACACCATGCATGTCAGTTCTGTTCACATGTGCTAATGCAGCATCCAACGACATGCGTGTCCAAATGAGCCATTCCCCAATAAAAAAATCACTTGTATATCATAGCACACTATGTTACTCAGAGAAGGCAGTTCACACATTCAGCAACAGGTTAACAAGGATAATTGATCTTGTTGGGAGTTAAGACAACCTCATGGAAGAAATGCATCGACTGCCCCTCTTTCTTCCCCAAACATCGACCCTCATGAAAATAACAATGAGAATCGAAGCCTTGCTTCCACTATCATAACTGCTGAGCTAAATAAAATCATTGCTTTGCTTTTTGTTGATCTTTGGAGACAGCGTGGATATTAAGCCTGTGATATATGAGGTTATCTTTCAGTTACTCATTCATATTGCATTCTTCCCACGTTGATAAAATCAGCATAAAAACACAATGGATCTCCTAAGATACTTGGTACTTTCCAGTTGGGTTCTTCTCACCCTAGCATTTGGGTAGAACACAACACCAGAGGCATAGTTAGGAAAAATGGAGCCTGGTGCAAAAATCTGAGTTCGTTTGTGTTTTTTGCATTTTTTGGTGTTTTTTTCAGTTTTTGGCCTGCAGAGGGTGCAGTTTTTAGACTAGCAGCATCAAGATTTCAGGATATCTTTAGGAGACTCTCCTGATAATATTAGCCAAGTTTGGTGAAGTTTGGTTCAGGGGGTCCAAAGTTATGGACTCTCAAAAGTGTAGCCCCCATCTCCTATTAGCTCCCATTGGAAACAATGGGGGATGGGGTACCCCCTTTGGGAGTTCATAACTTTGGACCCCCTGAACCAAACCTCACCTAACTTGGGTGGTATCATCAGGAGAGGCTCACAAAAAATCTCTGAAACTTTGGTGCTGCTAGCCTAAAACTGTGCCCCTTGCTGGCCAAAAACTGAAAAACACTACAAAATACAAAAAACAAACTTGAATTTTTTTTGCTGCCCCCCAGGCTGCCCAGTGCAACACACACCTCTCGGCCCCCTTGTGGATCTGCCTCTGCACATCACTGTAAAATCCACATCAAAAACTAAAAAATAAGTATGGGCAGCCTTTAAAGAGTATTGGCCAAAGTTGTTCTACAAATGGCATTAAACCCTTTCACTAGCTAAACTGCCCCCCCCCCATGTCAGTTCGAAAAACTGTGGTTCTTGTCATTCTTGCCTACAAACCTCACCTGCCAACCCAGAAGGAAAAGCAAGAAATCACCATGGAATGCCACAAGCCACACTACACACAGGTAAGAGCCTTGTGTCAAATGTGTGTAAAAACAGTGGTGGTGGGCAAGTCACTGGGTCACAGAGAGGACAATAAGAGAGGAAGCGATACTTGCACGAAGAGAGTTCCTCTGGTCTATCAAGATCTGGCAAAGGGGCATTTCATTAGGCTATGCCATTTAATGCAAGTAAATATCCCAGCTTTGCCTCAGGAAAGCAAGAATATTTGTCAGGCAAATGATTTATGGATGTAGCACTGTGGAACAATGCAGGGAAGGTTTGGCAAACACATACAAGGGCTACAGCCTTTCAAAAGACTACAGCAAAGCTCATTATGAAACTTCTGAAGTTAGAAACATGATACAGACCGAGAAGTTCTTAACTGGAAACAGCAAAGGCTATTTCTTATAGATTACTCTTTTCTACTCTTTTCAGCCTGTTAATGCTGGCAACGGAAGGGATGCAATGTCAAATTTGAACCAGTGGAAAATTATCCTGTGGAAAAACTCACCCAACAGTATCACATTGGTAGGGGTTATGATAAGTAGTCAGTCCCTTCATGCCTGGTGCAGAGATGATCGCCTGCTAAACATGGTGCTTCATTTCATGTATTTGTGCCCTCTCCTGTGCTTCATGCATTCTGGAATTGCCAAATGCTTTGCTGTGTGTGAATATTTTAATTCCCTGTAAGATGGAGGTGTTTTCTCCTATCTGCTAAAATTTTGCAGAAAGCGTTCATTGAGAGAGTAGTACAATCCTGCAGAATTTCATCCTAATTTTATGGGTATGTGCGTGCACACCTTTCTGTGTGACTAATCTATTTCCCTTTGACACCAAAGAAGAACAACACACGTAAAATAAACATCATTTAATCAATCAATTTAACCAAAATGGGGGTAAATGTGCCCAACCCTTGGCGACAACAGGACTGAGAAACAGACCATGAGACAACTTTTTAACTCCCTGTCTCTCACTCTCAAAAACACAATAATTTGATACTAGTTCTCTGTTTAAAGAAAGACTACTTGTAATAGAATAGAATACAGCATACACTTAACAGAAACAACAACCAAAAATGTTTTAATACAGAAATGTTAGCACTTCTGTAATCCGTAATAATTGTCAAGAACCAGTCAGGAAGAGGGGAAAACACATTTGACATTGTCTGGGCTTGATGCCATAGACTGGGTCCACTGTTTAGGATTGTATAATTTACAAACTTCTGTTCTTTCAGCAAGTATTCAGAAAATAGAATTGATAAGTAAATATATTGGGGAGGGAAAATTAACAAAGAAATATAACAACTCCTTTGCATCACCCTCAACAGTGATGGCTTTCAAAACGGGCAAAAATAATGTTCTAAGACTTGCCGAAGGTATGAGAACATTAAACAAATCACATAATGTGAAAAGTATGAAAAAAATGTTCCGATATCTTTCAGTATAAGGGAGGAAAGTTTCTTATGAGATGCTACACTAGATAGGAGACAAGCTTTTACAGGGCTATTATACCATCTGAGTAAATAGATTTGAAATCCCTAGACTAGATTTGAAATCCCTTTCGGGACAGCATAAATATAATGTCATGAGGATGTTTTACAAGTGTTTTGGGGAGGAACTCTGCACAGCTGTCTTCCCCAAGATGTCTTCAGGTTGGGTTTTTTCTCCCAAAGCTAGGTTGAATATGCTTTCCCCACTGCTGTGTGGAGAACAGCCCGGTTTACTTTTCCCACCCAGCTTAAATCTTTATACTTTCATTTTTCCCAACCTTCAATTTACTCCTTGCCTGCTCTGTTGTGTCCGCCATTTTGTAAAGATCTCCCGGGACATTTGCTCTGCGGGCAACACATCCACCCGTCTTTTTTACTGAATAAAGTGCATGATTGAACTCAGCTGTTCTTGCCAATTTCAGCAGTATTTAGGGGTGGTTTGTTTTTTTTTTACTTTAGAGGATGTGTCTTCAAAGCTTCACAGACTCGATATGAGAATCGGCTTCGATTCTCCTATCGAGCCTGTGAAGTTTCGAAGACATGTCCTGTAAAAATTTTAAAATGGCAAAACTGGGGCAAAACTGAAATCGACAAGAAGAGCTGAGTTCAATCATGTACTTTATTCAGTAAAAAGGCAGGAAGCCACAATGAAAATGAAAGTAAAAACATTTAAGTTGGGCAGGAAAAATGACATACAATGGCAGGGGCTGTCCCCTCAAACACTTTATTTTTGTCCATGCTATGTGGAGAAAAAATGAGAAGACAGGAGGTTTGTCAGGAGGCCTTTCTTTTGACTGTGCAGAAAGCACGGGGGTTTTCCCTTAAAAATAACACTTTAGTTTTAAAAATACTACATATCTTTGTGTATGAAATGCGTTAGCTTAAAGAAAAGAAATGGTATTTTCTGAGAATCAACTAACAGAGAACTCTGCCAGATTCAGACCATAGGAATTTGTAGCCCTGAGACATCACATTATAAGACTGAGACAGACCCTACATACTCTTCTGAGAGTGGTGAGTTAGGCCCTTGGTGTGACTCAGCAAAGTCTGGTCCAGACACGTAGCAAAATAAGATGTCAAAACATTGAGATGGTAAAAAAAGATGCCATCAGTTCAGACTGCTGGTGTAGGATCCCGGAGAATCACGTTTTGGAATGCTCTACAAAAGCTCTGCAAATAGCATACAGCATAGCCAGGAGACACACACACACACACACACACACACACACACACACACACACACACACACACACACACACACACACACAGAGAGAGAGAGAGAGAGAGAGAGAGAGAGAGAGAGAGAGAGAGAGAGAGCACAGAAGTTATTTCACTCTAAATCTAGTATTCTATCTGCAGGAATTTTTTAATGCATACGAATATTCAAAATTGGAATACTCATGCATTCTGAAGAGGGGCAGTCCGTTCTATCACCTTGGCATTCTCCCACCTAATTCTGCTTCATGAGTGAACCAGACCTTACGGCGGTTTCATTCAAAACCTATCACTTATTTATATTTTAAAATCACCTTTCTGGTTATGAACACAAGGTAGCATTTGGTATAATCATCGCAAGATAATGAATTAAAAGACATTGGCCATAAATTGTTGCAAGGTGTCAACCCTACCTGGATAAACATATAAAACAAGTGGGAGCCTGGAAGGAACTCACAGGGAAGAAAATTCCATCCAGTGGTCCCTACTTCCTGCTACTGCTTCTCCCTCTCCTCTGCCTTTCTCCCTTCACCCTCCCCAATGCTACCTTGTCCTTCCTTCTTTTCCTGCTGTCAGAATCACCCACTACTTGCCATTTGCATTATTTTTTCCTTCCTTCCACCTGCTGACTTCTCCAACACTCTTTTCCTTGCTTCTTCCACCACTGCCGGATTAAAGTATTGCTAAGCAACCCTCAAAATGGTGGCCAAAAGTGTCAAAAGATCTAATTTTTTTTTTACTTGTTGGTTGGGTTTTAGGGGTTTTTTTAAAACTCTCTCACCTTTTTTCAATTTTTGGGTGTTTGAAAAAAAATCTATTTGTACATGGCCCCACTGTATGCTTTGTTTTGATCCACACTCTGGGGCCATTGTTCAGAATTCAATATATGACGAAAAGCTTGGGGAACTAGAAAGGGTTTAATCTGTTATCTCAAGAGGAATTCTGGTGGGAGATAGGTTCTCAATTATTTTTGGAGGCAAGTTCTCAATTGCATTGCTGTGTGCTGTCTGAGGGTGGACCCATTTTTGTGCAAAACCGCTTACCAATAATACACACCACTCCATTGCTGGGGTAATAAATTGGCCATAGCCATTTTATTGAGCAGAAGCATGAGGCTAAGCATGGATCTGGATCTGGTCATGCGTGTAACTTGCTGAAGCTTCCGCAGGGCGGTGCCCCGTCCCAAGCTTCGTTCTACTGCGGGGCTCTGCTGGACGGACGCTCCTGGCAAGAGATGTTCCCCCTTGGCCCTGTTTGGCAGGGGCTGTCACCTCTTGCCGCTGTTGCCGTTCCCAAGGGGAAGGCCTAGCTCCCTAGCTCCCTTCTCCTTGCCCTTCCAGATCAATACCCATGTGCCAAACCGCCAACGTATCAAAGCTATGACAAATAAGCATGCATTAACATAGAAAGAAAATTAGGGAGAGGTGGGCGGGCAAATCATCAGCCGACGAGCACATGGCCGGCACAAAGGAGGGCGACCCCCCTTTAAAGTCTCAGTTCGCCCCTCCTTTTGTTAGCCCTTTCCAGGCATGGTTCCCCTTCCCCTTCCGCCCTTCCCTGGCAGCACCTGCTGGTTTCACCTTCCCCCACCCCGAGCAGCAACCGCGATTCGTGGTGATTCACAGATGTCTTTGTCAATGCCGCAAGATCTCTCCTCAGAAATGGACAGTGCTGAGAGAAGGGACTCATAGCGGATTTTAACACATACAGAGGTAACCCAAAAAGAGCTAAATGTGGGCAAGGATTAGCTACACTTCACTGAGGCCAGCTATGCAGGGGTCCTAGTCTGGGCTGAAGGCCATAACTGTGATATAGTTTATTTATATAATATCGGAAATTAAAATATAAGTATTACTTCATAACTTAAAATACTGTATTATGGAATGGGATTATGTGGAGTAAAGGAATATTCCCAGTTTGTAGGCCCAGAAAAATGATCCTTGGGATCCCAAAAGACAGGTTGCATTCAGATGGTCAAATAAAAAATGTACAGAAACCCGGCTTGTGTTGCGCTCATGCCCATGCCTGACTCTTCACTTGTTTCTCTCCCTTCCCACCTGGAGTGCAATGAAGGCATGGTAGTTTAAGACTGTCTCTGGTTACCCCTGGCACGCAGGTTAACTAAAATCTCTTTTTCTTCCACTAACCAGGGCCCTAAGCCAAGATTTATGATCTTGATTAGTAGTGGGGGGTTACTAAGTCCCAGGATACATTTGTTAATCTTGAGTAGCTGGTGTTAGTTTAAAACTACCGCTCTTTCACTGCTTTCTGCGCTAGAAGGAAGGGGGAACGAGAAACGAATCAGGCACATGTGGAAACCTAGCGCAATCTGGTTTTGTGCGTATTTATTTCTATCCAGAAAAATTGGACATATGAAATGTAACCAAACCCTTTCCAAATGAGCAGTTGTTATCTATCACCTTCTTTTCCACTACTCCTCTTGCTCCCCTGTCATATTACCTTTGGCGAGAGATCGCACATCTCTAGGGATTTCTCTCCATGCAGTCAGAAGCACACTATTCCAAAGTGCTGTTCTCGGTCTGCACACCTTCGCATTGCAACATACTAATGCTGGATACACTGACATAAACTCTTCTGATCTGATATAAATCATGGCTGGTTGCCTTATGCACCACTCTCTGTGGCAAATAGTAATGGACACAACCTACCCATGCTGTTGGGGTGCTCCCAGCCGCTTCAAGGGGGCTTCCGCAAAATAAATTTTCCGACAGATTGGATGCAAAATAAGAAGGCAGGAGGCAGTCCATATGGACCCACAACATTCTTTCAGAGGAGGGGGAACACCTCTGCTGTGTCTGAAGGAGACCTTCAAAATGTAAAAGGCTGCAAATTAGATGACGCTTTCGGTGTTATAATGGCACAGCAAAAACAAGTGGAAGCCTTAGGCCGGAGGGGCATCTAGGTGACTATATTACACTGATTGGGAGGGAAAGCTGGCGCTGTGATTCCTGACCCATCAAGACCCGTGCTAGGTGTGGTCAGGAAAGAGCGTGTTACTTCTCGAGCAGCTCCCTGCATTTCCCTCAACCAACTCTCCTCTCAAAGGGCACGATCCACCAGGATGTTTTTGTGCACAAGCTGCCCTTGAAATGAATGGAAGCCAGAAGTACTCTGGCGAAGCTCCCATTCATTTTGACATTGTGAGAAGGAGAACCTCTTGGCACATAGTGCCTTTGAGAGCAACCGCTGTGGCAAGATTTAGTTTTAAAACGTTACTGTACACTTCCTTCTTTAAGGGGCCTGCCTCTGGATATTTGAAAGAAGTAGAGCAATTAAAGATCTTTTGGTAAGGATGTCCTAATACTGGATTTTTCAGAACGCTCCCAATTCATCGAGTACCCTAGCAATTCGGGAGTACCACTGAAAAACACCTGTGCAAAAAAATAAGAAGAACGCATTACCTTTCCCACAGTTCCAATGCGGGGCCCGAGAAATTGTTTCTTTATTAAACATATTAGCGTCTCAGCACTGTTTACTTACTGATATCCTTGAAGGAACGGAATACAAAGATGAGGGTGTGAATGCTATCTGCCGTAACACCCCTTCCAGGCAGCTGGGACATCGTTTTATTTGCTTTATAGTAACTCATTGCCAAGTGCATACATAAAAGTTAAACAAGCTTTTTAAAAAATAACGCTGAAAAGACAGTTTTGAAAAAAAGATATCTCAACACAAAAACAGCTTCAAACTCACAGCTTAAAAGGGGTGAGGCAGAGGTTACTGAAGACGGTTCCTGCCGTTTGTCCTCCATGCTACTCCAGTAAAACTTACGAGGGTGGGCTGTGTACAGAATATCGTGGCCCAAACTGGAGGTGGAGCTCTACAGAAATAAGGGGAGGAG
Source organism: Sphaerodactylus townsendi (assembly GCF_021028975.2). Taxonomy (NCBI): domain Eukaryota; kingdom Metazoa; phylum Chordata; class Lepidosauria; order Squamata; family Sphaerodactylidae; genus Sphaerodactylus; species Sphaerodactylus townsendi. Next base: position 96,679,670 of record NC_059432.1, read on the forward strand.
CTTGTTCTTGGAGAAGAACAGCTTTCCCAGGGCAATGCCAGTGATTTCTGAAGGAATGCACGTCACCCACTGGCAGGCGCCTTTTATGCAGGTGTATCACTGATTGATTTTCACAGTGTTCCTTTGTCAATCCATATCTCTTGGGCCAGATAAGGAAGGACCCCTGTTTAACAGCACATGTGCTTTACACAAACATGATCCTGGATTCAAACGCCATGGATTTCAAGTAGAAAGGCTGGAAATAATCCTTTTCTGAGGCTGTGGAGAGTCACTAATATGATGGACACTATTGATACAGTTGTCAGTTCTGGGATGGGAAATTCATAAAGATTTGGGGCAGAGACTGAGAACAGTAGGGTTTAGGAAAGGGAAGGGCCTCAGCAGGCTAAATCCTGCAGAGACACCCTTCAAAGTAGCCATGGCCTTCAGGGAAACTGATCACTGTAGTTTGGAGACCGGTTATAATTCCTGAAGGCTGGCAACCCTTTGGAAATAGACTCTGTTCAGCAGCCTAGTTTAGATGATGAGAAAATCTGTTTTGGGATCCTATAGTTCTCAACCTGTGGGTCGGGACCCCTTTAGGTGTCGAACGACCCTTTCATAGGGGTCGCCTAAGACTCTCTGCATCAGTGTTCTCCATCTGTAAAATGGATAAATGTTAGGGTTGGGGGTCACCACAACATGAGGAACTGTATTAAAGGGTCGCGGCGTTAGGAAGGTTGAGAACCACTGCTATAATTCAATAAAAAGAGCAGACAAGGCCTAATCTTGAAACAGTCTTCGTGCTCAAATATTTCTGTTCAGTGCTACAGTGTGCAAAGGAGACAGTGAATTTGACTATGTGTACATCAGGAAAAGTTTGCCACGATTACTACAAGATTACTAAGAAAGACCATTTCAATCTACCTGAATAAACCAATTACATACCTGGCCCTGCAACAGTCTCCGATCTATTCCAAACTATTTATCCCTCTAATTCAGGTAACTTTCTATTGATGCGACACTATTGAGTGTATCCTATCATTCCCTTGTGGCAACTGTGGCAATTATTTTGTGACTGATGGACGTTCCCCACGTCACCAGCGCCCACTGCGCAGCTGCCCTTAATTTGCCGCTCTCCCACCTCCTTGTCGCGCAGCAAATTAGGTCCTCTGAAAAGAGCAACATTTTCAAAAACGCGAGGTGCCGTGAGGGGGGGTGGGGAACCTCGGCTGTTTACGCGCGGCTGATTCGCTCTGACGCGCAGCTTCTGGCCAATCAGGAAACAGGAACCGCCATGTTGTTTAGGGAGGGTATCCCCGTCAGAAAGTGCTTGGAAATTGAGACGTGTGCACAACAAGACGTGCCAACACTGCTCTTTTTTTGCTCTTTTTTGCTCGAGCTCCACTGTTTTGCAGCTTGGCAAAGTGCCGCTGAGCACAGGGTTGTCGGCGGTGTAAACCGAAACCGATATTTACTTTCATTTTTCTGCCCAAGCAATTTGCAACAGGTAGTGACGTCAGCATGTGCAGACGTCTTAAAACAATGCGTTCAGCTTATCCAAACGAACTTTTCGGGTCAGCCAATCAAAATGGAGCCCCGCCTTCGGCTGGCTGCAACTCCCACGTGTAAATGATGCACACGCGTGCCAGCCAATCAGAACGCTCGATTGCCTCTTTGACTCTTGATGTGGAACCCCACACTATTTCCTGAATGGAAAATTAGTGGGGAACAAATGTCTCCGTTGTCAAAAGCCACGGAGGCTTTTCTACGAGGGGTCGCTGCGGGGTTGCACTCAGACGAGGTAAGTGGGGAGTGGCCCTGACTCTGCATTCTGTGGCAGCCATTTTTGGGCGGACATTTTGTTGCTGTGCTCACCATGATGTGTCAGAATTCCAAATGAGCCCATAGGCTCAAAAAGTGTGAGGACCCCCTGGTTTAGGCTAATGCCTCTAAAACCATTAGGGGAAGTGTTCACAAAAGTGAACAGTCCACTTTATAACATAATTGACTATGCAAAGTGAAATTTGGTTTTCCTGAAAAGTTTCTAAGGATTGAATGCAATTTCTCATGTCTTTCAAAGAGACATGTGGGGTTGGAATAACAACTGGCACGGCTGCCATCCGCTAGTCAGGGTTAAAATATTTTTTAAAGTAGCATTTAAAATGGAGCTGGGACCCTTATCAAGCTCTGATTCAGAACTTCTCAATGGCTATAGGAGTCAAGGTCATTAATAATTGCCTCCATCTTCCACATTCCCACCCCAGAGGATAATTACCTTGATAAACAAAGTCCTGGTTTATTTTAGTTCAGATCCAGAAACGTGCTGCTTTTATAAAGATGTTTGACTTTCTTCCTAAATTACATGGTAAAGAAGAATATTAACCAGTGTTCTTTTCATTGTGAAGTTGCTATTAACAGTCAATATCCTCAACAGTTTCCACAATGCTATGAAAATATTTAGAGTCTGGAAGAGTCTAATATCCACAGAAATGAACATGAAATGGCTGGACTAAATAGTTATCCATACAGAGGACTTTTTAAAAAATAAAAGCCAAGTGGCAGTGGTAAGATATTTTAAGAAGATTTTTTAAAATTAATTTACTGATCACATTTCTGTCTTTTCTTACAATCAGGCCAGCTTTCAAAACAGCTAGCCCCATCATCAGTTCACTTGTTTTTAGTCTGTTAACTGAGAAATTTATTTATTTTTTATTTTAAAATTAAATTAAATTAATTTTTAATTTATTTTCACATTGGGAAAGGTTTGTGTAATTATACCACATTAAAACCAGCCAGTCAAAAAAGTTCTTTTCTGACCTCTCATTACAGACTTGCCCACTTGGATGACCACATGCCACAAAAACATACATTAATCCAATTATGCTGAAAATGAACAGATATATTCCAAAATGCAGTGTGTTTTCATGCTAAGATGTTAAGCCATTAATGAAGTTGTAGTCAGTGAGTACACCATGCAACCTTGAACAATGTTTTGCCTCATCAAAGGATTTTAAAAAACAGCCTTTTCATATATGTCATCTTTGTTAATTGATGTGGTCAAATAAAATATCTTATCAAAAGCTTAAACTATCAGATTGGTCTGTGCATGAAAAACTTAAAATACTGTCTTCTGTATCTCACACATCTTCATTGTCATTTTCTGGTTTGTTCATAATCTTGTTTTCATCACAAAGTTATCTATGGATGGCCTGATTTTCTCTTTTTCTCTTTAAGGTTATATACCAGTGGTGGCGAACCTTTGGCACTCCAGATGTTATGGACTACAATTCCCATCAACCCCTGCCAGCATGGCCAATTGGCCATGCTGGCAGGGGTTGATGGGAATTGTAGTCCATAACATCTGGAGTGCCAAAGGTTCGCCACCACGGTTATATACTGTAGATATGTGATGCACTTGATGTGACTGAACTCTCCTGAACAGATAACTCTGAAACTGTAGAACAGTAGGATGGTGATCTTGAAGGTGGATAGTTTCCAAAATCCTTCAGGTTGATGATGGATTCCCCTGCGTACCAGAATCAGGACACATTCCTCGTACATGCACAAAGATGCAAAGTAGTGGGCTTTTTTAATCTTTGCTGAACCCCTCTCATATATGTCATGATAGCATCTATAAAGAAGAGGAGTTTATTTTCAGACATACTGATTTTTTAAAATCCTCCTTTACATACTGGGACTGTGAGTACAGCAAGATGCATGCACAGAGAAACTACAGATAGAAGGAGAGATTGCCAACTTCATTAGCCTTCCTAAGGGATCAAAATCCACTGCTTTCTACTCCATTCCCACAAATTAGCAATGTGGAAATGCTGTAGACCCACTTAATGAGGAAAGGTCAATGACAAATTCCACACAGCATAAATAAAACATCTTTAGGACATTATCAAAAGACCTGTTTTGGTATTTGGTATCCCACAGCACAGGAGAACACAAGTGTTGTCAGTCAAAATAGATCTTTTTTTCCCACCTGCTGCACACTCCACACCACCCCGCCCCAGAATGCCCCCATCCCGCCCTGGAATGCCCTTGTCCTGCCCCTGTCCCACCCCTGTCCTGCCCTCGCCACACCCCCACAGGGGCGCATGCCTGATGCGTCGCGCACGCCCCGCTCCCTTGGAGCTACGTCTCTGGCTCTGGTCAGTTTCACAATGGCATCAGCCATTGTGTGTGTTGCAGGATATTCTCCGTGGAGAATCCCCATAGAGGTTTCCTCTGCTTGCTGCTCTTCTGTTTGCTATTTCACTGTCAGAAGTAGATAACTACAGTTTGTTTAGCCAAGCGATCCCATGTATGTGTCATTGTTCCTATTTTTTTGTTTCAAGGGGGTCATCTGTGAAGCTACAGGAGCACAAAAATGCTCACATTGCAGCTTTTCTAGTCACGTTGCTGTAGCTTTGCAGACAGCCCCTCGAAACAAGAAAAGAAAAGAAAAATGACATATGCACAGGATTGCTAGGCTAAACAAACTGTAGCCATCAACTTTTGACAGTAAAATAGCAAACATATGAGCTGCAAGCAACGGAAACCTCTGTGGGGATTCTCCACAGAGAATCTCCTGCAGCACACAGAATGGCAGGCATGAGCGGCAGAAACAAAAGTGAGAGATTTGGGTGTGGGAAATAAAATGTTTCCTATCTGCAGGCATTCACTCTGCAGGCAGGAATAGTCCTCAACCTGCACTGGTATGGCAATTTTTGAAAAAACCCGGGATGAGAGGACTACAACAGGCTGAACTCATTTTGGGGAATAGAGCTGTGAGAAGTTCTTTCCCAAAGCAGTTTTTATAACGTCCTGAATATGTTATAATTGTGCTGTGTGGAATCCACTGTTGTGTCCCTGATTCTTGAAGAAACTGTAGAAGTCAGTGTGCTGGGTTGGGAGATGCAAGACCAGACTGGATGTGCATCTAAGTGGGAATGCAAATGTGACTGTACTCAGTGGGGAAGAAGAAGAAGAAGAAGAAGAAGAAGAAGAAGAAGAAGAAGAAGAAGAAGAAGAAGAAGAAGAAGAAGAAGAAGAAGAAGAAGAAGAAGAAGAAGAAGAAGAAGAAGAAGAAGAAGAAGAAGAAGAAGAAGAAGAAGAAGAAGAGTTTGGATTAATATATCCCCCCTTTCTCTCCTGTAGGAGACTCAAAGGGGTTTACAATCTCCTTGCCCTTCCCCCCTCACAACAAACACCTTGTGAGGTGGGTGAGGCTGAGAGAGCTTCGAAAAGCTGTGACTAGCCCAAGGTCACCCAGTTGGCGTGTGTGGGAGTGCACAGGCTAATCTGAATTCCCCAGATAAGCCTCCACAACTCAAGCGGCAGAGCTGGGAATCAAACCCGGTTCCTCCAGATCAGAGTGCACCTGCTCTTAGCCACTACGCCACTGCTGCTGGGAAGATGAAGGATGTTCCAGAACCATGGGAGGAGAAGGCACAGAAGTCCCTGAGCATATCTGACCAAACTTGGGAAACTTCTCAACACAATACCCAAAGGTTTGAAATACAGATTTTACTCTGAGGCTTTTTGTGATTGTCGTTCTTTGCTTACCTTAGCTAAATGAAGCACCAAAAAAAAATCTGGGTTAGGGAAGATAACCCTCAGAGTGAAAGGCGGAGATACTTCTTCTAACATTCGCTCTGAAGATAGAGGATTGAAAGCTCTCATTTTGCAAATGAGCAGCTAAGATGCATAAGGAGAATATTCTGGATTGTTGTTCATACCAAAGGGAGGGAGCACTTATTTATTTTATGATATTTATACCCTGACTCATACTATCATATCTAGGTGCTTGCAAAGGTTAAAAAAAGAAAAGAACCACAATAAAAGCATCATGAAATGAAATATAACTATTAAAAAAGCAATAAAAATAACATTAAAGTAACCCCAATCCCCACTTGAACCCCCAAACCAGCAGCCGTAGAGGGGGTTGTCTCTGATGAAGGACAGAAAGCAGCTTTAAGCTAGGACACTTGAGATGCTTCAAAAGCAATCTTGATTTTAAAAAATTCAGGTGAGATGCTGTTCCAGTAGTTAGAATCTATTTTGCAGTGATTCGCACCTTCTATCGCTGAGGGCATGGGATTCTTTGAAAAATAAAACAGGAGTGTCCCGAATATTGACAGCTTAAATACCAGAAGAATGTGTCTTCTGTGATGTTAAAACTGTGTCCAAATAATACAGATCTGAAAAGCAATGTCCTAGGGTAGCCCTCGTAAATTCCCTTGTACCCAATAAAAACTCAAAAAAGCTTTTCCAGTTTCATCTTTGGGGTTTTAATCTTTTAAAAGCATGTCCCGATACTATTCATTTGATTTGGGTGAGACTGTTCCTTAGAAAGGTATGCCCTATGTGAGCGCAGACACACTCACACATGTGGAATTCCTTTTCAGTAATCCTCAAACAGCCTTTTGATTTCTACTTCTGATTCACCAAAAAAAAAAGTGTGAGTGAGCAACTGAGATGTGTCCTGGGATCTGGATGGCACCAAGGTCGCCACATACATTTACACAGAAAACATATGGTTATGAGAAAGCTTTCTACCGTGCTGTAAAGTGGGTTTGGGAGGTGTTTTTCCATGGGCTCAGGCCCCCAAATGGGTAAAACCGTTATGAATCTGAGGCGAACTGTGACAGGCAGGAGAGAGAACATACTATATAAATTGCCTAACCAAATTTTGATTCCGATATCATAAGGTGCTTCATTGTTATTACTAGTTTGTTTTCCCCCTGACTTTCAGAATGCTGGTTTTTTTTAAAAAAAAAATAATCATCATCATTTCTCATTGTTGCATTAAAGGACTTGAGATTCCCATATCAAATGAAACTGGGTTACTACCTGGCTAGCTCTCGAACATGCTAAGGCCCTTTCCCCACTTACTGTTCGCTGCATGCTACTCTCCCCAAATAGCGTGGGGTCCAGCGGCGCTCCCCACGAGTCCAGGCGGCAACAACACAGCCGCCCCGACTCTGCCGCTCTCAAGTCCCCTCAGCGCACGTCATTTCTGGCACTGAAAAAACGGCACCTTTTGATGACCCCACGCAGAGCGCGGGTCAGTGGGGAACACGACCCCGCGCCAGAAATGACTCATGCTGAGAGTAGCGCGCCGCAAACGGTAAGTGGGGAAAGGGCCTAAGATTCTCTCCCCTGCAATCTCACACCTTATTTACTTTTGATAGGGCATTAAATAGGGATATTTCAAAACAATATTGCCATTTCTACACATATTTAATTTCATCAGTTTGTTAACTTATCTGTTCAAAGTTGGAAAGAGCTTACAACATATACCATATAATTAAACAAATAGTAAAAAAATTAAAAAGAAAAAAATGATTGTAATAAAACTTTTAAACAAGACTATGTGACCACTCTCTTCCTGTTTGCAAACAAACATGGCTCGTGCAAAACACTATTTGTTCCTTTCTTTCCATAAGTATACTTTGCTGCCACCCAGAATTTAACTCCAAATCACTTTGTAATTTTGCCTAAAGTAGCGTGTCTGAGCTTAAAAGCAGTTTCGAAGGGCTACATGCAGTGGTGGGATCCAAAAATTTTAATAACAAGTTCCAATGGTGGTGGGATTTAAACAGTGGCGCCGCCGCACACACACACCTCCAGTCCCTATTGGGTAGGGAAGTTGCTTTAGTAACCCCTTCTCGGCACTCAGAAAAAATTAGTAACCACTTCTAGAGAAGTGGTGAGAACTGGTTGAATCCCACCTCTGGCTACATGGTCCTGAGGAGGTTGCTATACCTTATTCAGGATACAGATGACAGGAGATTTATGAAACTATCCACCATTTTCTTGACCTTTTTTGTTTTAGAGTGTTCCGTTGAGTCCTAATGCCTTGGGCACAGAACAAAGTAGGCACTAGGAGCCAAGGGGAGCATTCTAGAACAACGTCGGTTTAGGAAACGGTGGATGAATTCACAAATGTCCTGTCATCTTTATCTTGAACAGGGTTTAGTCTAGGTTAAACTGAACAAATTAAAAAATATTTATATAAATTCTTTAGCTGAAAGGTTACAAGAAATAATTTACAAAGGATAAAACCATCCGAGACTGTAACTTCTGCTGAGGTGACTTTCATTTCACATCAATCCACACTCTCACTCCTATACATCTCTGAGATCATATGAGGACTGGATTCCTTTTCTAATCTCCCAATGTTTTCTACCTATTTCTTTGGACAGTTCTGCACTTCATATAACACTAGGAAGGACTCCAGTCAGCAACCTGCTCTCTAGGCTGTAAACAACATACTGTTCAGTTTACTTCCCAGGGCTGTCTTAACACATAGGCACGCTGGGCCCGGGGCCCCACGAGCATAGGGGCCCCACACTAATCGTTGTACGTTTTGACTTGCTGTCAAATAAATAAATATTATACCAAACGATAAACATCACAAAAACAACATCAAAAGCTGCTATCAAGTCTACAAGAGTCAATGGAGAATTTCCCCTCCCAAGGAACAGATTGAGCTAATTAAGCGGTGGCAATAACGTTGTCTCTTGTCAAAAACTTTTAAAGCCCTACAGCGCTTGGGACAGGGGTATCTGATGGACCATCTTCTTTGATATGTTCCTGCCTGGGGGAACAGGAAGATGCCCTTCAAAGAAGCTTGTTTGGTGGGTATATGAGGATAGATGAGTCATTCAGATATTTCTAGAGATGGTCTGCTGCCACTAACTCCCTAGCCTACAGGCCTTGAGCAGTGTCACGCTACATACATTAGAAAATAAGTAATGTAAATAACCAATTAGTTAGTGTGCTTGAAGTCCTTTAAATTTATTTAAATTTAAGCAGCAGTGGCATAGGAGGTTAAGAGCTCATGTATCTAATCTGGAGGAACCGGGTTTGATTCCCAGCTCTGCCGCCTGAGCTGTGGAGGCTTATCTGGGGAATTCAGATTAGCCTGTACACTCCCACACACGCCAGCTGGGGGACCTTGGGCTAGTCACAGCTTCTCGGAGCTCTCTCAGCCCCACCTACCTCACAGGGTGTTTGTTGTGAGGGGGGAAGGGCAAGGAGATTGTAAGCCCCTTTGAGTCTCCTGCAGGAGAGAAAGGTGGGATATAAATCCAAACTCTTCTTCTTCTTCTTAAATTTAATTATGTGAGCAAAATCATTGGCTACAGCCAATGTAACTCCTAAATCCACACCTACCAAGTTTCTTAACCTCATTTCATATTAACAAGCCTAATTATCAGAAAAAAGAGGAGTGACCCACGAATCCTTTATACTGCAAATGTACCCAATTCTAGTCAGCAAATCTGCAAAGTTTCTATCGATCCAGAAACACAGTCACAAAGTCTATCAGAGTATGGGCTCTTCCTTAAAAAAGTTTCTTCAATACAGAATTCTGTCAGTCCATTCATGACACACTGAAATGGACTGATTTTTTTTTACTCCGTTCATTTTGTGGCCTTCAAAATGGGTATTAAATATACTCATTTTATTTAATTTGTAGTTAATTACATATTTAATTGTATGCATTTAACTTATTTAATTATACATTTAATTATATGTTTAATTGTATTTGCATTTAATAACATATTTAATTATATTATTAATGTAATAGACTTTGGCTGTCTGGATGCAATGCCAATATACACAGACTGTATCTTATCTTGCATTGGGGGGGAGGGGTGCCTCTCATCTCCTTCACTCGAAACAGTCACCAACAATCACAGACACACACAGCCTTGAGGAATAGTGTATGATGCCAAATGCTGAATCATGGAAGAAAATTCATATTCAAACATTTTCATGTGAAACACCGGAGAGAAAAAGAAGTTTTGAAGAGTAGAATGGAAAGGAAGTCTAAGGACGAGAATGCCAGTGTGCTGCTAAACAGAGAAATTATGATGAAATGTGTTGATCCCTAAATTGTGAGCGAAATAAATTATAAAAATAAAAGAAACTATTTAGATATTTGTCAAATATTTAATCCAAAACAGCACGGCTAAACTTACACATGAAAGTTCTAACTGCTAAGAGTTTGCTAGCTGCTTATGGGGGGTGGGGGGGAACCCTTTATAGGATAGCTCCCACCATCATATTCTGTTACAAAACAAGTTTGACTCAAATGGACATCACCATGATTCATGTTAATCATATGGGGAAAGTGGTGAGAGAATCGACGAGAAAGCTGTGTGATGCATTTCTACTCACTCCATATTTCAAAGGACCAACAGAAGAAGGAAATCTTCAGTCATATCTATGTTTTGTTCAGTATTCCAGGATTTACAGATTTGTGAACCCATTTCCAACTGGAACCCCCCGCCCCGCCCCACCTTACCCCTGTTGCCATGGCTACCTCAGCTATTTTCTGAATCCACTCTATTAAACACAAATATGATCCAATAAACAACTGTGGTTTAATGATTAGCATGTTAGGTTAGAACCCAGAAAACCAGAGCTGAAATCCCCGCTCAGTTACGAAGCTTAGGAGTAACTTTTGACCAGTTATACAGTCTCGGCCTAACCTATCTCATGGAGTTATAATGTTCTGAACACCTTGGAAACAGGATGCAATTAAAATATGTTAGATCTATGGTGACTTGGATGAAATCACAACACTTGTTCTAAAAAGATAATAAGATTTGTGGCAAGAATAATGTGGATTCTAACTTTAGAGTAATGCCTACATATTATCTATGGACAGTTTTGTTATGCTGAAACACAACCTCAGCCGAGGTAATCTTCTCACCTACTATAATCACTTGTGGATGAGGCAAAAAGACCCATTGTATTTAAACAGGCATTTGTGCTAACAATGAGCTTTATTGATTCCTATTTCTGATTTTCTGAAGTCCTTGAAAAGGAAAACTGCTTTGATGAACACCAAAAGATAAAGTCAGCAACTATCTCTCCGACTCAAAGGCCCCTTCCGCCCACACAAAATAATGCATTTTCAAAACACTTTCACAACTGTTTGCTAGTGGATTTTGCCATTCCGCACAGCTTCAAAGAGCACTGAAAGCAGTTTGAAAGTGCATTATTCTGCATGTGCGGAATGAGCCTAAGAGAAGCGTTCTTCATCTGACCACGGATGGTTCCTACTTCGTCTCCTTTTTTTAAAAAAAAATCATTTAAACTGTTCCAGTTCAGACAAGTTCCATCTACATATTTTTCTTATCCTGATCATTGGTTTGGATAAGCAGTCACATCAAGAAGCATTCCTGGCAAGTTCCATGCTAAAATGAAGCAACGCTTTGTTTACCCTCCTTTTTTTATTCTCGATTCAGATGACTGAATCTCTAAAGGATGAGTCTGCAGGTCTCTGTGGAGCACCTATTCAACAAGCAATTGCAATTATATAACCATGCTGCTTTGGGCCTGGTTTCAAGTTTTCTTTGTCAAGAAGATGCTGCCCAACCTGTTTCAACAGGGAAGAGAATTTTGGGCACAGGGAGATTAGGATCTGCACAAGCACCTCGCTAACAGAATAAAATGGCGTATTTCAATAGCATGGGCAACATTCCCAGCCACTTTAAATCTGTTTGCTTCACTGGAGATGGAACTTGACCTTATCTGCCTATTGAGAATATTTTTAAAGGAGATATAATAAAATTGTACCTCTTAACTTGATACTCATCAGATTCTTGATGTCACTCCAAAGCATGAATACACCCCATACTAATAAACGGTGGTTTAACGACATTTTATTTTACATTTTTTATTTTTAGGGCTGAAAACTAAATCTCCCAAGATGAATTTTAATACCTTAACATAACCTTTTGTTATTTTTGTATTGGTGTCTTTTGTCATTTGTATAACTACGTGGTTTTCAGTTCCTATTTTCTCTTATTTTCAGACTCAATAACCCAATTTAAGCCTTAGTTCATTTTTTTTCTGCTTATGTTCTGTTTTAATTTCAGTCTTGATAACCCAATTAAGCCTCAGTTTACTTCTTTTTCAGCTTTTTGCAATTTCATCACCATGTGGATTTTTTTACCAGCCTCTTTGTGTCCTACTTCTCAGCTATCCTCAGTGTTCATATCTGATCATCATCCCTCATCATCTATTATGTGTCTCCTCAGCACAGCTTCCAAAATAACATTTTTCTTCCTCCTTTGACTGACCTTTTCTCACCTTCCCAACTCTGCCAGCTTCATTACATCACATCTGCCAATTATTATCTGTCATCCTACATTACCATCACACTGAACTCTCAGTGAGGTCACTGGGGCTATTCCAGATAATTTCTGGAATGAGTGATCTCAAGATTGCAGCCTTTGAGCACAATCCAGAGAAAGTTAGACATGGGATGTCAGTGTAAATGCATAATCCCATTTCTATTTACTCGGAAGAAAAACCCACTAATTTCAGCTGAATTTTATTTTCAAGCTTCATTCAATACTGTGGGACTTACTTCTGAGTAGATGCTCAGAGAATTGCAATGTTACTTCCACTGAGTTCATAGGCACTGAAGTTTGCCTAGTTTAGAAGCGGGCCTGTCATCTGTACTTATAAGCACAAATTATTTTGGTTGATAGAAGAAGAGTTTGGATTTATATTCCACTTGTCTCAACCATCAAGAATCTTAAATCGGCTTACAAACTCCTTCCCTTCCTCTCCTCACAATAGACATCTTGTGAGGGAGATGGGGATAAGAGAGTTCTAAGACAACTGTGACTAGCCCAAGGTCACCCAGCAGGTTCCATGTGTAGAAGCTGGGAAACAAATCCAGTTTGTTAGATAACCATCTGCTGCTCATGAGGAGGAGTGGGAAATCAAACCCGGTTCTCCAGATTAGAGTCCACCACTCTTAACCACTACGCTAGGTTTTGGCAGCTGCATTAACTTACTTCTTTGTCAACAATTGTGGATTTAGTATTAGCCCAAGGCTCTTAATCAAGTCAGAAGAGATCAGCTGAACCACACTGAAAGTGAGAAGTACAGTGTCCTCCAAGATCCCTGCCATCCCAACCAGTACCGCTTCCATTTTGAACCGGTTCAGTTTCAATTTGCTTACTTTCAACCAGTTGCTCAAGACCTCTACCGCCTAAGCAGGTGATCCAGATAGGCAGATCTAGAGCTGAGTGTCATCCACACATTGATGACATCCAGTTCCAAACGTATGGATGATTCCTCCTCAAGGTTTTTCAAAGAAGTTGAATGACATGAAGGATAGGATTGTGCCATGTGGAACCACACAAGACAGCTCCCACACTAAAGGCAGTTGGTCTCCAGTGGCAGCCCTCTGAGTCCAATCCATAAGAAACTATTTAAAACCAGACCAAGACATGTCCCCTGAAACCTAGTTCTATTTCCAAATGCATTAACAGGGTAGCGTGATCTGCTCTTATCAAAGGCTGCAGCTAGATCCGGTAGGAGTAACAAAGAAACACGGCCCTTGTCTGCATTGTTATTTATAATACTCCTAAATTTTGTGGCCTTTGACATTCCGTAGTCTTCCTCACAAACTCCATTCAGTTTACAAACTCTAGTGAAGACAGGCTCTTATCCCATAGTAATTCATACCACGTATAGGGTCACATTGTTTTAACTTCTGGTTCAGCAGTGCATAGAATTTCCATTCCACCCAGAACATCAAACAAAACACTAGAATAATCCATTCTTTTAATGCCCCCTAGTCACATGTGAATTTTAGCTCAGTTTGCTGATAAACAGAAGTGAAATGAATGGTGAAGTGCAATTGACTTGTGCTTTGCCTCTCCAGCTCCTTGAAATTAATCTTGCACATCTCCTTCCAGATGAACCTACTATTCCTTCAGTGGGATGATAAATAATCCTTATGAATGATGATTACCCCCAGACTTCTTTCACTTTTTGAAAATGTTCCAATAGGATTGGCAAGACAAATACTAAATTCACAGTAAAAAGAATTCACAAAATTTATATGGACTAACAAAAAAACCTAGGGCAGTCCTATAAATTTTACAAAGGACAATTAAAGAGTAGGTTTATAAGTCAAAATATAGCAAATTATTAGAAAGCAGCAATATAAAAGAAGAGGAGGAGTTTGGATTTATACCCTGTTTTTCTCAACTATAAGGAGTCGCAAAGTGGCTTATAATCACAATGCCTTTCTCTCCACACAACAGGTACCTTGTGAGGCAGGTAGGGCTGAGAGAGTACTCAGAGAATTATGACTAGCCCAAGGTCATCAAGCAGGGTTTCAAGTGGAGGAGCAGGAAATCAGACCCAGTTCTCCAGATTAGAGTCTACCACTTTTAACCACTACAACATGCTGGTTGTAATGTAATCCAAATGGATATCAGTTTGGTTTGGGGGGAAAGGACTTTTGCTTTCCTTCCCTGTGTAGATTTCCCCGTATTTTTCCCTTTGAAAACTAACAAGGGAATAGTGGGATGGTTTCAACAGACAAATCTGTGCTTTCTTAGGTTACCCTAATCCATGCTTTAAATGTATCTTCAAAATATGCTGGAAGATCCATAAGTACCTACCTTGATTCTTAGTGTCCAAATTCAGAAGCAGTAAGTTGGCCAGAGAAATAAGCTCCCAATGGCACCTGGTGGGCCACTGCGAGTAGCAGAGAGCTGGACTAGATGGACTCTGGTCTGATCCAGTTGGCTTGTTCTTATGTTCTTATGTTCTTAAGCGTTCCTGACAAAATATGTGGCCTGAAATACCAGAGAGGTCTCTGGCTTCCTTCAGTGGCATTCCTGGTACCAGAATATTGGAGTGGCCAACCCTCATTAATAGAGTGTTTTCTTGCAGCATGTCTTATGAATCAGTCAGAAAATGTCCTGAATTTCAGGGAGTCACTTGCCTGAAAAAGAAATAGCCTTCAAGGAGAGGGTGCTAGCCTTTGTAATACCTGCTCATTCTCTTCTGCAAAATTCAAACTTATATGTTTGAAATTAACATCCATGTAATACTCAGCTACCATATGAACCTTTCCCTCAGTTTGACGCCTTTCTTTTCAACAACTCGTTTATACGGCAAAGTAGCTGCGACCCTTTGGCCTTTTCCATGGAGAAGTTAGAATTCCAGTGAAACAGTCCACTGTTCCATACCATTTGGAGGAAACCATCTTTTCAAAAAATATGACAGAAAGTCTTGTAATAACATTTCCTGAGTACAATCCAGAGACCATTTGGGAGAAATTAGTATGAAGTCATAGAAAAAGCATTATTACCTATGAAATGTGTGAAATATTAATAAGGCAATATTTTTTATCACCAAAGAAAAGAGTAAATCCACAAAGGACCCCATTATATTATACACCAGATTAAAGTTAATTAACACACTGAAAATATAGAACCTTCCCCCATTCTGAATTCCATATTAAACATATTTAATATGCTTATTGGATATTAAGCACTAAAACTGTGGGTGGGATAGATGGTTGAATTCCACTTTCTCTATAATATCCTCTCAGACTCTATAATTTCTCTTTTTTAGCTGATACTTTAAAACTGGACCCAGAACTTTTACAAACTCACTCCATTCTTTTGACTTCAGTTTCTTTCTTTACATTTTTCTTCAGGAAATGCTGAGAATAACCATTTCTATTTTGTCAAATCCCAGAAGTTCAGGGATTTGTTCTGAAGTCAGACTGGACACCTGCTTAGTTTTGAGTCCACAATTTCTTTAAAATGTATTTTTATTTTACACAGAGAAACGATGTCCAACAGGAAATTCAGTGTGATAAACATGCTTTAAGTACAGTATTTTACCTCACAACACAAGATAAGCAGAATATAAATAACTGGCATAATCACTGTCTTCCAATATATGATGTAAATAGAAATTTGTCCCTCTGATATACCAGTTGTCTTCAAACAGTAATATATTTTAGAGGCTTTCTTTTTTAAATAAGCTGTCAGGTTGTTTTTTTCATGAGCACCACTTAATCTATGGCTGAAAAGTTGCTATGACAGGTGAGATGTTTCCTTTTTTGCCGTTATGAAGTGGAGGGAGACTGGACACAGTGTGTAACAGACTTCCCTCTGTGATACACCTCTGAAGATGCCAGGCACAGATGCAGGCGAAACGTTAGGAACAAGATCTACCAGACCACGGCCACACAGCCCAGAAAACCCACCAGAACCAGTGAATGGATACTGTTTTTTAATCTCACATGGAGATTTCCTTCTTTCCATCTTAGTCCAGCAGACAAGCTCTTACTTTCTGTCTGTGGTTTCCAATGTGGGCATATGAAAAAGGAGTTCTCTTCCTGCTTGAACAATTGAGCTTTCCCTTACTTGCCAATCAAGGTGATCATAGGTTAGCCTCTATGACCTTTTCTAGGACTTCAATAAGAAAAACTGAGGATTAAATTTCATGCAATAGAAGCCAGTTATTCTGTTTGCAAAAACACCCCTGCATTGAGCAAACCTGAAGTAGCTACTGAGTAACAAAGATTGTATCCATAATCCCTTCTTTTTCTAATATCTTTCTGTCACACCAACAACCCAGTAGATAAAGAAGTAAACTGTCTTGTGATCTCTTGTGCGATATAAAGGTGAAAATAAATAAAATAGAATAGAACTAAATAAAGCCTTTCTGAAGACAGAATGTTATGAAATGTTCCTTTATTACTTGTTCCTATAGGATCCTGTCATTTTGTTTAAAAAGCACCCCTCCAACACACACAAATGAACCACTTACACTAGTAGTTGAAAAGCGCCAACAAAGGCCCTTTCTGTACAGGGCCAAAAACAGTGGCCCAGGGATGGAGAAAAACAGGTCCCTGGGGAGTTGTTCCTGTGTGGCCCCGAGTGGCGTGAAGGTGCCGCTTTCCACCTCCCTTCTTGAGGGAGTTTTTGGAAAGCGCCGCCTTTCCATTGGCATGGTGTGAACCGCGCCGCGCCGAAGGCACCGCTTTCCCGTCCCACTCACCTCATTCTCCAGCGTTGATCTGGAGGGCTGCTGAGACCCGCCCATGCTGCCCTCTGACCCCTGGAGGTCGGAGGGCAGCATGGGCGGGTCCCTGCAGCCCTCCAGACCAATGCTGGAGGACAAGGTGAGTGGGGGGGGACGCAGAAGAAGCGGCTCCATGCGGAGCCACCTCTTCTATGCTGGTCTCTGTGGGGGCCGCTCACACGCTCCCGTGCGAATGGCCCCCTCCCCTTCACTGGCATAATTTCTGCTGGCGGAAAGGGCCAAAGACAGCAAGACTTCCAGTAATCCCAGCACTAAGCTGTGTATGATGTTACTCCCTGGTGGTACCATGTGCAATACTAGGCCATGTGCATTACTAGCCCATCTGCTCCATTTTAAGGGCTACCAAAGCCATCAGAAAAATATTGCAGTGTATATATTATAAATAGGGTTGCCTGCTCTAGTTTGGGGAAACATCTGGAGATATGGGGGTGGAGCCTAAGGAGGGTGGGGTTTGGCGAGGGGAGAGACTTAAACAGGGTATAATTTAATAATGTCCACCTTCCAAAGAAACCATTTTCTCCAGGTGAACAGATCTCTACTGTAATGCCAGGAGATCTCCAACCAGTACCTGGAGGTTGGCAACTCTAATTATAGATTACAATACCATAGCACAATTGAAAAGAGGCTCTATTAAAATAGTGCAGTTCTCTCCTGAAAGGTTGACTTATTACAGCCATGTCCTACTTAAAGTGATCAATTGTACTGAAAGACGGAGCAGGTTATCTTGTTCTATACATGGTCAGTGTACGATAATGAACTCTGACCTGTTCAAATGAGTTTTAATACTGATTGGCCAGGACCCGGTTGCAGGCTTCAGAGTGACCTGCTGAGCAAACGCAATCACGTAAGTTAAGTAACTACTTAAAATGAGCCTGTGATGTATAACTGGCTGCTTTATTCATAGTACGTACTGAAAGATGCATAGGAAAGAATTGGAGTTCCAATCAACTATGGGTGTATATGAGCCGTACAACCCGGAAACGCCCTATCCTTTGTGTTCAAAAGAGTTAGAATGAAATTAGAAAAAAAAGAGTAGATTTATAATGCATTTTTATTTTTTCTAGTCAAGTTTATGTAACCTCTATCTGTGGGTTCTGTGGGGCAGAACTTGGAATGAGTTTGCAACAACAAATTTTAAAAACAAAATGGTTTACTTTCTTAACATATAACATCAAACATCAACATTTAACATCACACTTCAAGGTCCTGTTCAGGTTGCATTTTCGAGTCCTTATATTTACAGTCTACTGATACTGCCAAGTCCAGTTCTTCTTTGCAAATGGGTTGGCTCCTGAAGACTCCAAGGGCTTGATGAACAGGATTCAACATAATGAAGGTTTCCAGGAGAACTCTCACCCATTAAAAACATAAAAAACCCTGAAACAATAAACTCCAACATTTACAACATAGCAAAAATAAACAACTATCTTCCCAGTAGTTCCCAACAACATTGCAGTTACCTTAAGGTGTTAAGGGCTTATACAAATCCAGGTCCGAGTCTGGTAGCCTTGTCTCCTGCAAACTACATGAGCTCTGCAGCCCCTTGCTGCTTTGAGTCTCCACCCCTTATTGGGTCAACCCATTCTGAGCATGGGGGTTACATTTACATCATGCTTTTTTGCCATAGTTTCAGGGAAGACAGAGAGATTTCCTTGTCTAACTAATCTTCGCAATGCTCCTGAAAGGGAGGGTACTCCTATTCACTGTGCCATGTTATGGTCTGAACTCTGAAGGAACATGACAGAAGAATGTGCCAAAGCTACATGGCGTCTGGTCTGTACCTGGATTTAAGAACTTCTCGGGAACCTCATTAATAGTGCCAATTCCATGAAGACAAAAAGGTGTGATAACAATCTAACAATTATTATTCCTAAACTGATGAAGAACCATACCTGAAACCAACCTACCCAAAAGGCTGTACTCCTAAGCACCCTCACCAGGAAACAAGTCCCATGGAACTCAATGAGATTTACTTAGTGGTGTAGTGGTTAAGGTGTTGGTCTAGGAACTGGGAAACCCAGGTTCAAATCCCAATTGGCCAAGCTGGCAGGGGCTGATGGGAATTGTAGTCCATGAACATCTGGAGTGTCATAGGTTTGCCACCACGGCCCTACAGGGTCTCCATAAGTCAGTTGTGATTTGACAGCAAAAGACAAAAGAAAAATGGCTAGAATTGTACTGAAAGCATCTAATGAATCCACAGCTAAATAGAAGTGTTAACCACTGTCCCTCAGGCATGCAATCCCACAAGAACGCAAACGGCAAATTATGCTAAAAATGATCAAAAATGCTTTTTCGATATGTGAAATTCAGCCTTGTTCCCCTTTAAACTTTGCACACATACAAGAGCAGGTACAATTTTTCACATATTTAACCGGTAATAACTTTTATCACCACGAATTTGCTATTGATTGCTTCTTTAACAACAAAATGCATCACAAACAGAAATGAATGAAGCTGTCGAGGAGAAAGTTCTATAGTGGTTTTACTGTCAATGCCCGCTATAAATAACCATGACATCATATGAGTCTTATCTACGGGTTGCTGTTACTGATCGATGGGATCACTCCAGTAGTGTAAATAGCTTCTAATGTCCCATCTTCCACCTTCAAATAGGTTCTGATTATTTATGATAGCTGTTAGGTTACAAGTCTGAGCTGTGGCCTGGATTTATTTTCTACTTATGGCTGCTGTGGATTTCAAGTTAGATAGGATTATTTTTTAGTTAAGATGATGAACTGGGATAAAACTGTCATGAAGCCTGGAAAACCTGTGTCTCATATACCTCTCTGTAACAATTTGACTATGAAATCCAAAAAACCTGGAAGGCTTTCTTTTTTCATTAAATCACAGGGCACATTATTATTTAAAAAAGAAAAAGAAGACATCTAGCCGAGGACTGTAACCAGTTGTTATCAATCAGCCACGATAGGCTAGGCACAATGTACTTGCAAAGCACATTGCTATATTGAATCCTTCCACTTTGCTATTAAAGTCTGAGCTACAGTACACACACACACACACACACACACACACACACACACACACACCCCGGTTCCTTGCTCAAATTGTCAAAAGCATTTAAAAGCCCTCCAACCAAATGTCGTCATTTTTCCCATGATGATCATGAAAAAGCGCTTCTTAAAACATATTCAGTCGAACCAAAAAAAAATTGCACACTCCGGAGCAGTACGCATTTATACAGATGATAGATATCTGTTTCTTTCTTTAAGGTAGGTCAAATGGCTCACTGCAGGGACCCAGGGCATGTACAAAAGTTAACTGTAGTCTCAGACTGGCATGCGTACGAGTGGTAATTCAGAAAAAGAATATTAGCAATTACTTTTAAATAATAAAAACCGGATCTGGAAACAGCTGTTGCCACTGATTTTCACCTATTCCTAGCTTCAAAAACAGAATAATGAAGCCAGGGCTGTTTTAACAAATTCATTATTCATATTTCCATAGTTTCTCTCAGATCTTCCCTTATCTTCTACTTAGGAAGTGTACTCATGCAAGGGATATTCTAAAGGGAACAGGCCATCCTGCCAGCATCAACAATAATTAATATATGGTTAGCATTCTAAGGCTAATTTGTCTAAAAGAAACATCCTTAATGGGTACAGAAGAGGGAAAAATCAATGGAAATGAAATGACAAAGTGATGAACACATTGATATTCTCATTTTTCACTGACCTTCTGAGGCCATTCAATTTTACAGACGGATCCTGTCATAATCCTTTTTTTTACCAGTCTCCTATGAATCACGTCGTGTTGATTATAAGCAATCTATAAATGGCTATCTTTCATGGGACAACCTCACCACCTTTAAAAAAATCCTACTTGAAGAACTCTTGACATGTTATTTATTTTGCTTGTCTTCACTGCAATTTTATGCCCATTGGATTGTATAAATGTCATGCAGCTATTTGGTGGCATTCCAACACATACCAAAGATGTTTGACCTTCATCTCAAAGGGTCCAATGAGATACACAGCAGGAGAGGACGATGATGATTAACTGCCCCTCCTGCCAAACTTGCTTGCTGTACAGAGGCCTGAGGTATACCTTCAGTACACAATCCAGGTCAAGAGCACACAGGTTTAAAAAAATGAGATGAAGAACTCACAACAAAAGAGAAGCTCTGAGGTGAGTCATCATGAATAGAATGAACACACCAAGGCGCACTTGAGCACATTCACATTACTGTTGCTTCTGTAATAAAATTCAGTATGGCCAGTCAATGAACTTGTGTACACATCAAGCCCATATGACTTAGCAACGCAACAAGACTTAGCTTCGCACTACACAGGACATCTGCTGCACAATGATTGAAAAGTTTTGCAAAAGTTAATGAATAAGAAATATAGCAATCGGGAAGGTGATCCTTAAAATTGTGAACTAAGAACTCAATATTGTTCTAAATAAGAACTCATATTGAAGAACTGGACAAGAAATAATTCCACAAAAACAACCAGGGGGCTGCTTCTGGACCATTTGTAGATCCAAGAATGGTGTTCATAGACTACATGTATTGTTTATGCCTCATAAAGGTTTTTGGATTGGATTGGAGACTACATGTATTGTCAACTCGCATGTTAGGAGTTTTTGTGCTCTCATCTTTGTATTAAATATCTCTTTACTGCACTGTGATTGGTTGTCTCAGTTTCTGTAGTCTAGATGCAGTCTTCCGGTATTTTTGGATGCTAAGGCTTTTCTATACCTGCTATATGTGTGTGTGTGTGCCCCTACTTAGAAATGTTTCAGTCATTGTCATCTTCACAGTTTAGAGTTCTTCTTCACCTTGTCTTTACACCAATACTATTCCAATGGTCTTGGGAAGACATTTTCACAAGACAATCTGTTTTTTAAGCTTCTGCAGACAAATCACATCAACACACATCATTGATGATGATGATGATGATGATGATGATGATGATGATTATAAACATTTTATGCCACCTTTCCATCCAACTTAGAGTCTCCAAGATGACAAAAAATGAAAACAATAAACTAATTTTGAAATATACACACACACTTTATAGAACGTTTTATGCCACATTTCTACCCAACTTAGGATCCCTCAGGCAATTTAAAAAGCAACAACTTTGAAACAGATATAAAACAATCAAAAACAATTAGACAAAAAACCCGGTTTTTAAAACGTTGATGTGCTTTGGTCTTTACAAATATCATGCCTACCTGGTTTACTTTTGTGCTGGGGGTCTTTGAACATAATGAATAATTCATTAATTCAAACATACCTGGAGACCACATCACAACAGAGAGCATGGATTCTACCCTTTTTTGTAGCAAAGAAGGCAATCAGCAAAGGACAGCATGCATTTTTAAGGGAAGCAGTGAGAAAGTTTGGACTTCTTCCTATGCTTCCAAGTCCAGGCAATGTCAGAGATGTCCATGTACCCTGTGGAGAGATGCATATGCATTCTAACCTTCAGTTGTCTGAGGGCGAGGACATGCAATTTTTTCCTTTTTGGATAAGACCTATATAAGTGTCAGAGAAAGAAATGAAATACTTCCTCTTTCCTGCTTTCCTGGAATGTCCCAAATGGGCCAAATTTGTTCACAGAAAGAGAAAATGTATACATTTATCATGCTTCTAGGAACTGTGATTAAAATCAAATATGGTTGCTTCACATATTACATACAATGTTGATCACAATCTCAGTCTTTCAAAACAGCTGCATCAGGGTACAGGAGAATCTTGGGAATACAGAATGGGTGTCATCATTTGGCATGGATTTTAGCCCATATCCAACTCTACATGCTTATATCCCACTCACTGTTACAAGCACTCATTATCTTTTAATATATGCTCTACGTTGGATATCACTCAGTTTGGTCTAACACTCATAATTCACTGAACAGCCTACATTCCTTTATTACTTATCTTCAATGATGATAATGACAATTCAGGTAAATGGGAATTTAAGGCGGCGAAAAACAAATTAGCAACTTTCTCTCTGGAATGACCCGTAATACATAAATTAGTATAAAATCCAGAAGCATTTAGCCAGCAGTGCTTGTGCCAGTTCGGTACATGAATCAGTCTGGTCTACAATACCTTAGATTTATTTCCCCTTTGCTCATATTCTCCTGACTTTATTCAGTACCTCTTAATTTAACTTTCAACCATGGCGCTGAGAATTCAGAGATCGCAACTTAGTGAGACAATGTTGGTTTTGTCACATCTAGGCACTGGTAGCCACACAGGAGTGGGGACAAGTCCAGCTCACTGATGCCAGGGGTGGATGATTTATTGCTCAATGTCCGCAGTGGAAATTGGCCCCCTTCCCACTGTCACTCAGGCCTTGCAAAGATTCTCTCCTAAAGAAGAGGTCCCCCTTGCCTAAAGAGATTACAATGCTTGTCATAAAGTGTCTTTTAGTAGAGGGGAACGGGTATGAAAATGGCCAAAGAAAGGAAACAATCAGAAGAGACGAGAAGATGGATGTTCTGTAACCTTTTCTCAGAGACCCATTTCTTCTACTTTTTCTCCTGTCTTTAGAGGGCTTTTGTTTTGGCTGATGACAATGCGTAATAGCTTGATAAATTGATTTTGTGAGTCTCCTTTCTCATCTCTTGAGAAGACACTAACTCTTTGGGACTTCAGAGGCTCTTAGAGGCAGAAGACAACAATTAGTTTGTTGGGGATGTCAGAAAGGAGCTTCAAAGTTTTTGGGCCAGGGTGGGAGGGGGTAGAATCCTTTCTGACAGATCAGGGTTGACAATGTTGGCAGCTGCTGGAAACTGTGGAGTCGGAAACTTCCTCCAAATCCCTCCGGAGCAAGTAAAGATTGCAGTGTGTTAACTTGTTCTGTGTTTTGGATTTCCGTGTTTTAAGCAGAGAACTTTATTTGGCTATTTCCAAGGGGGAAGAGCGTATTAAATCATTGTGTTTAAAGCTAGAATTCCACAGCTATTGCCATAGCTGTGCAGGCAGAGTAGATATTACCTCTAAACACAACTTCCCTAAGTTTCTCAGTGCTATGTGGAGTTCTGACAACAGCAGTACCCAGTGCTCATTGGTGCCTTTACAAAAACTGTAACAGAAGTTGTACCATCCACTGGACGCATAATAGTAATGCATATGGAAGAACATGATAGGATTTCCCCTTCATGATCCTACACCAAGGGAGTGGTTCCATACATGGCGTACAATCAGCGTCAGCTTATTTTGCAGCTAACATTTTACTAATTTGGTACTCTAAATATCAGCAATTTTAAGATTACTAGAAGCTAAACATGTTTCTTTTACTAGAACCAACTATAAATGTTTACTCCATAATGCCATGTCTTAAGTCACTTTTGTTGCTGAGGAGTTTTCCACTTACGAATGTGTAACATTTGACTCTTAAATTGATCTACTTGCAGCAAATACAACTGCACGTGAACACCCAACATTTATGAGAAAGCTGGCAGTTTAATGTTTTTAAAAGAGAATTTTTACTACATTTGAAGCTTCTCTAGCTTTCAAAGGAAAGAGAGCAGGGCCAAGCATACAGAATTTATTTGAACTATAAAACGTTGTAATGCCTCATGGCAAAAATTTATAAAAGAAGATAATTTGTTATGAAATCCCATACATTATTAGAATTTTGGAGTATCCTCAGACACCTTCAGAGATCAATTAATTTCTTTACTTCTAATTACACTCTGGATTTCTCAAGAATGAAGGCAGGCACACTCAGCATGTGTATTGTTCTGTGCTCACAAAGTGGGTTATGTGAACGATAATGTGAAAACACTGAAAACTCTATTGATCGTGCTTTATAAACAGTTTATCTGGGCACAATCTATTAGTCCATCCATATGTCTATCTTACAGCGAATACTACATGCAATCAATATTGCCTAATATGTCTGTTTCCATGATTAATTGCCATTTTCTAATTAGCTTTAGACAATGACTGACATGTAGCTAATGGGTTTTAAAAAATGTTTTATTTGAAGGGTGGTCAGTGTAAAAAAGATATGGAAGCTGTATGTATCGATACGAACATGAAACAGCTCTTTTTAGACTTACACAGAACAGATATTGAAGATTCTTTACTCTTGGAAGAATATACATCTCTTGGCTAAAAAGGCCATTGAACAAAGGAATGAGAAGTGCTTTGCGATGCTATTTACCCAGCCGTGCTCCAACTTAAAAAAAAAATCAGTCCAAACTGTAGTTCATTTAACTTCTACCCACCTGAAAGCAACATTAATATTATACCATTAAGGACTTTAATATTATAAAATATACACAACAGCATAACTAAGTCTCATTCAAAGAATATACTAGCAAATATGTATATTTCTTCCTATTCATCATCCAAAAGGGCTTTTCCCCAAATGTTGATTTTTGTGTGGGTGTATATGCATATGTTTTTCATTTCGTTTTTCATTTCCACTGGATGAGACAAAAGTTATCATTTTTTAGGCACGGAAAATTTGGGTTGTTGTTTTTTTTAATGACACACCGCAGCTTGATTGTGCTATTAATCAAACAGATACAACTAGTCCTTCCCTTCAGTTGCTAGAGTGGACTGAGTTCCATTGAACTCCAAAAACTCTTCAGCACAACGGGAGGCTTTTAAAATGCAAGCCCTCTAAAATTTAGCAGCACCCCTGAGAGCCACAAATTGAGAGAGATTAATTCTGTGCCCCTGCACCCCTCATTACCAGGAGAGCTGAAATAGGTCAAATGCAAGTTAATCTGTTAAATTCCACTTTTGTGCATGGATGTTAAAGCAGCCTGCATACTGGCAAATGTCTTTAGGCTAAAGTACAGAACTTAATAAATGCGTTCCAGGTTGGCTGGAAGTACCACTCCAGTTAACTAACACACATAACAAACTTTAAAAACATTCCTCCCCCAGCTACTCAGAAAAATGTCCAGAAATGTTACACGGACAAATAAGCACAATAACTGTGCTGTCGGAAGCATGATATAACCAAATAATGCACGTTTAGGAAATGATTAAAAGGCAGGATGATGCTAACATGACTCCCGCTTTCAACTAAACTTTTTCTAGTGATAATGACCAAAGCAGAAAACTGTAAAATCCGAATGGCAACATCACAAAGTTTTCAGGGAGAAAAAGTTACCAGATACTGTTGGGTACGGGATAAAAATGTGCTACACACATACCTGTGCATGTGTGTGTACACAGAGAACATGGAATTCTTCACAGTTCTTCCATTTTGTCCTAAGGAGGGTAGGGGAAAAAAAGAAAAGGAGAAAATACTCCACTTCTGACCATGTTCTCTTCCAATGATTTTAGTAACGGTCTAAATGGCAGGTGCAAGTTTTATTAGGGAGTTAGGACGTTCACAGATTTCTTTGCAGGAGATCAACGTCTGGCTCTCAGCAAAATGGCTTGAAAACCAGCTAGGCCTCTGTATATATTTCTAATGTTTGCTTGTGAGAAATTACCATTTATTTGTATTTTAGGAAATGAGAAATGCATGTTTAAAATGACAGACATGACTTGTCACACGGTCCACTCATAATTATTAGATTTTAGCATGAGAATTGATGGCTCAATCGTTTTCTCTGCATCTGCATGTGTCCATACTTAGGGTATATCAGAGATCTGCCTCCACCACCATCTTGGCACATGCATCAAGGGTATGTAGAAAGACCTGGTATGCTTTATAGGTATTTGCCAGCATATAGGCACTACACATACATGGAAAAGAATCAGGATGAGGATTCAGATTGTAAGCCCCTTGGGGAAATGGCTACCAATCTTGGTGAAATGGCTACCAATCTATGGCTACCAATCTTGATCCTCCTTGATGTGAGATTGCAAATGCCTTAGGAGACCAGGTGCTCGGGAGCAGCAGCAGCAGAAGGCCATTGCTTTCACATCCTGCATGTGAGCTCCCATAGGCACCTGGTGGGCTACTGCGAGTAGCAGAGTGCTGGACTAGATGGACTCTGGTCTGATCCAGCAGGGTTGTTCTTATGTTCTTATGAAAGAGGCTTTTTAATTTTTTAAAATCAAAGTATGTTAGTTCACTGATGGTACCATATATATTTTGCATATAAATTTTGCTTTTTTGTCAGCCCTAACATTCCTCCAAGTCAACCAAGCTTCAATAAATCAAAATGTCTACACAACACAATGAAGAAAAGTATGCTGCCCTTCAAAATAAAATCACAAGACAAGCATCCCCTGTCCTCAATGGAATAAGAACCCAGCACCATATATCCAAACAGCTGCCAGAGCGAGGCACCACTTTGTTGCACGGCATTCAAGAATTCCAGAGGTTATGGGGCCATCCACTATCCCTGGTCCCAATGTATAACTCGCTGAGATGTCAACAATAGTCAGTACTTTGACTGAAGCCGTTCTATTTCCTACAGTGCCTTCCCTCAGTCTTCCAATTCATCTGGGGGTGACATTTCTATGGATGGTAGTAATTTCCACACAAAAATAAAGAGGGAAATATGACAAATGCTAAAAACTAGCACAGAGCCCCATAATTGTATGTCAAGGTGATTCCCTAGCACGGGTTTGCCTTTTCATATTTCTCACTTGCTCCTCATGCATCTTCAGCGGGCTGTACCGTCTGTCAGCTACTTTAGCTAATGAGCTCCATTTTGTATGTCAAATGGAATTCAGGCCCTGCTTTCCCAGAGCTATGACATTATCACTCTCATCCTGTGGAGAGGGGGGGAAAACCCCAACCAGTGTTCCTAGAGAATAATCTTTAAACCATTTGAAGAGGAGATATTTTCATAGCTGAAGAATGAAAAGAGAATAATTCTCTCTCTTCATCTTGCAGAAAGAAGATCAGCTACTCCCAATTTCCCCCTCAATGGAAATCAATACATTGGTACGTTTCCCCCTAAATTGCTTAGTCCACGTGGTCCTTTAAATTGATTTTTTAAAAGTTATCTTCCCAATCCTCTGAGTTTTTGCAGAGTTTACTATTATTATTGTTTTTTTAATCACTCAAATAGCCTAGAGCACAATCCCACTCACTTTAAACCCTTCAGAGTCCTGTTGGGTTTAGTATGCTTAAGCTTCCCACTGAACAGAAAGTAGCTCAAAAGGGCTAAATTTTGGCTGCCTTGTGCCATTAATAATAATTATCATCATGCATGAAACATGGCTGCTGGAAAAAAAAACCAATCTGCTGAAACCCTCAATGAAATGAAAATATGAAATTTCCTCATGACAAGTCAGACACATTCTCAGTACTGTCTATCCCCGTGGTGGCGAACCTTTGGCACTCCAGATGTTATGGACTACAGTTCCCATCAGCCCCTGCCAGCATGGCCAATTCAGGGGCTGATGGGAGTTGTAGTCCATAACATCTGGAGTGCCAAAGGTTCGCCACCACTGGTCTATCCTGACTGGCAAAAGCAGTGCCAACTCCAGGATGGGAAATTTCTGGATTCATGGGTGAGGATGAGGAGGGGAGGGATCTCAGCAGAGTGTAATGCCGTAGAGTCTACGGTCCAAGGCAACCATTTTCTCCAGAGGAAATGACCTCTGTTGCCTGGAAACCAGTTGGGATTCCAGGAGAGCTCCATGCCTCACCTGGTGGCTTGCAAGCCCACCCAACGGTGTCTTCTCAGGGTCTCAGGTACAGTGACTTCTTCACCAGTATCTACCACCTGTTAAATGGCCAGGGACTGAGCCTAGAGATCCTTGTGCAGGCAAAGAATGTGGCCCAACACACAGCCGCAGCCCGCCTTTGCTATGCCTGAGGGAAACGAATGGGAATTCCACAGTGCACCACAAGGGCGGTGCACAACCCCCCCCCCTTCATTCATTTTGAGGAGCTTGCACAGAAGCTGTCTGTGGTTTGTGCCCAAAGACCACAATAAATTACATTCGCCTCTGAAAACATGCAGCGTTGCCAGCCTCCTCCAACCTTCCTGCCCATTCCACCTGCAGCCTTACCTGTGCCAGCCTCCTAGCTAAGGATAAAACTACAGCCTTTTGAAAAGCACTTAGAGCAGTTTAATGTTTAACGGGGGGGCTTGTGCTGATTTTCAAGTTAACAGCATAATTGCTCTGTGAATCTTTCGATGCGTTTTGAACTGGAATACCATGACAATTCCCTGAGCCGATGTAACTTCATCTCTCCCTCACCTCGTGACCATTAAAGCTTCAGATCCATCCTCCTCTAGCTTCTGAGATGCATTTGGTAACAATCAAGTTCTTATTTTTAAGGAGCCTGAAGATAAGGTATCTCTAAGCTCCACACTTGGGGTAATTGATCACATTTGTTTCCTGTGCATAGGTTAGACTCCTCTCTGTTGCACTCTCTTTCTGTCTCCTTGGCATGTTTCTCATTACCCTCTGCCTTGTTAGCCTAGTAGGAATGGCCTACCGAAGTGAGTGAAAACAGGACGATACTATTACAAACCACATATAATCACCCATGGCAGCCTGTCTCTTTCTCTGGGAACTTTAGTACCCTTAATGCTTTTCTGCGGAGCCCTCCTATGGCTTCAGGCATGCAGTTCTTTAGCTTCAGGAATATCCAGTGCTGAGCTTCAGGTTGAATATGTCTTCTTACTAACCCAGCATTTCAGGTTAAATCAATTAAAACTTATCTCAATGATAGCCTTCTACAAGAGCAGAGCTGGGCTCTTAATTTCTTCCGCCTCTTGAAATAATGGAAGAAATCTAATGTTGCTTCAAGTAGGACATGGGGTGGCAATCTTTTTTTAAAAAAAAT
Organism: Sphaerodactylus townsendi; assembly: GCF_021028975.2. Classification (NCBI taxonomy): domain Eukaryota; kingdom Metazoa; phylum Chordata; class Lepidosauria; order Squamata; family Sphaerodactylidae; genus Sphaerodactylus; species Sphaerodactylus townsendi. The sequence continues at coordinate 96,709,246 of NC_059432.1, forward strand.
TAAATTATTTTTCAACAAATATTAAACAATCAGAAAAGAAGAAGAAAGAAATACTAGAAAATAGTTGAGACTACAATATAAAAGATATCTACCCACCATGATATAAATACATATTGCATTATGGATCCCAATATAACATTTTCTGATTACTAGAGAGACCTTATAAGGTCTTAAAACCTTTATCACTTACTCATTCCGAAGTATTTGTATTTATATCTTTTTGTTATTATATAAGTATTTGTTATTATATCTTAGTCATTATTAATTTTCAGTCATCTAGTTATCCTGTCTTTACATGATCAGTTCGCATTCGTATGTAAAATAGAAACTCCATTTCTCATCAAATTCGTGTTTTGAGTGTCGATTTACAGTATTGGTTAATTTGGCCATAGTACCATATTCTCTAACTTTGTCTTCCCAGCATTCTACTGTGAGACTGGGTGGCAATCGTTTTGACACGCCTAAGACCAAATCACTGTCCTATGTGTTAATGACTCGAAAAATGATAAGTGCCCGTTCTGATTCCATACCGACAATAATTAATATGGATTAGAATCCACCCATCATTTATTAGCATGTGTTTAAAGCACCGCAAAAGCTACCCTTCTGACACTCTTCAACTCGTCTAATTGTGATCATGACAAAGTGATGGAAGACTATTAAAGAGTAATTAATTTGCACAGTAATTAGTGAGCCCTGTGCTGCAGAGTGGTACGTTTCAGTACCGTAGTCAAAGCTTCGCTCTCAGCCTGAGTTCAATCCCCACAGAAGTTGGGTTCAGGCAGCCTTTAACCCTTCTGAAGTGGGTAAAATGAGTACCCAGCTTGCTGGAGGTAAAGTGTAGATGACTGGGAAAGGCTACAGCAAATCACCCCATAAGCAAAGTCCACCCAGCAAAATGTCATGTTGTGACATCACCCCATGGGTCAATAATAATTTGGTGCTTGCGCAGGGATCTACCTTCACTTTTAGCATGATTTGCACCAAGGCATCTTGAGTATACACCCAAATAGCAGAACTGCAAAAAGCGCAGAAGAGGGCAACCAAGATGATTAGGGGGTTGGAGCACCTTCCCTATAAGGAAAGGCTGAAGTGTCTGGGACTTTTCAGTTTAGAAAAGAAACAGCTAAGGTTGGAGGGTGTGAGAGCTGACAAAAATAACTTTTTCTTCCTCTCAAAATACTGGAACTCAAGAACATCCCATGAAGCTGTTGGGCAGTAGATTCTGGACAGACAAAAGGAAATACTTTTTTACACAGCAAGTACTTAAAATGTGGAATTCTCTGCCAGAGGATGTAGTAATTGTCACAAGCATAGGCATCTTTTTAAGCGGATTAGATAGATTTGTGGAAAATAAGTCTAGTAATGGCTACCAGCCATGGTGACTAAAGGGAACTTCCTAGTTCAGAGGCAGTCAGTCTCTAAATCTTTGTGCCAGGAGGCAGCAACAGGGGACATCAACACTGGCCTCTGTACCTTGTTGTTGGCTCTGCAGAGGAACGGTTGGACATTGTGTGAGACGGGATGCTGGATCAGATGTACCACTGTTCTGATCCAGCAGGACTCTTCTGTTCTTATCTGTCTTTTGAAATTTCGTGCAGCTGTGCCTGTTAAATACAGGAGGGGGAGCTATGCTTGCCAAACATTTTCAGAAGGCAAAGAAATGCTACACAATAAGGTGCACTGAATTAATAACATTTTATCTGCATTGGCAAAAGAATTTTACATTGCATTAAAATCAGTCATAGTACAAATAGCACAAACCTAGAGCAAATATGTCAAAATGTGGGGGAAAATTTGCTCAGTTCATGATCCAGGCTAATGTCCAGTCTCTCTAAAACAAGATATTAAAAGAAAACCTGGATTTTTGACCATTCAAGTTATTGAGAATATAAACTTTAATGGCATCTTTAATAAGATCTATGCCCCGGCCATCTGTCTTCCATTCCTTTGCACAATCCTTTTTTGAGGAAACTGCTATGGTGTGCATCTTATATCCTGTAATAATGAGTTCCAATTATCTACTCTGTACACTGTTAGTTAAGAATTTATTATTAGTCATAGGCCTTTACAATCACAAGGAGAATGTTAAAATGAAAATTACAGTCACAGATCATGCCTCTACCATGCATACAATAAAATACAATAAAATCTGAACATCATGTATGTCATCAACAGTTTAGCTTTGTGATCATGGGCCACAGCAAGTTTCCTCCTTGCAATAACAGCTAAAAAAAGAAGCCTTAATGGTGACTAATATTAGCCAAAAGAGATTGAAGACAATCTTCATCAGTTCCAGTAAATTCTGACAAGATTTTGGGGTGTCATAATGAATGGTGCCATGTAGAGGGCAACGTGGAACAAAAATGGACTAGATCTTCTGGCTGGCCAAGACCACAAGGAGTTTCAGAAATCTGCCACAGAGATATTTAGGAAGGAAGGATTGAAAATGGAGGCTGATAAGTGCTTTTCTAGAGTGGCATTAGGGAGATCTGTTCGAATAAATTTCTAGGAAAGATTCTGGATCATGGTGTGACTGCACATGGAGTACTGTGTTCAGTTCTGGTCACCACATCTCAAAAAGGATATCGAAGAGATAGAAAAAGTGCAGAGAAGGGCAACAAGGATGATTGAAGGATTGGAGCACCTTCCTTATGAGGAGAGGCTGCAGCATTTGGGACTCTTTAGTTTGGAGAGGAGACGGCTGAGGGGGGATATGATTGAAGTCTATAAAATTATGCATGGGGTAGAAAATGTTGACAGAGAGAAAATTTTCTCTCTCTCCTACAATACTAGAACCAGGGGGCATTCATTGAAAATGCTGGGGGGAAGAATTAGGACTAATAAAAGGAAACGCATCTTCACGCAACGTGTGATTGGTGTTTGGAATATGCTGCCACAGGAGGTGGTGATGGCCACTAACCTGAATTGCTTTAAAAAGGGCTTGGATAGATTTATGGAGGAGAAGTCGATCTATGGCTACCAATCTTGATCCTCCTTGATCTCAGATTGCAAATGCCTTAGCAGACCAGGTGCTCGGGAGCAGCAGCAGCAGAAGGCCATTGCTTTCACATCCTGCACGTGAGCTCCCAAAGGCACCTGGTGGGCCACTGCGAGTAGCAGAGTGCTGGACTAGATGGACTCTGGTCTGATCCAGCTGGCTAGTTCTTATGTTCTTATCCCCAGGCAACCTTTGCTGTACTTTTAAGGCTGGAAGTGGGCATCCCTGCCATTTCTACAAGGGTCCATCTTGGTTGCTAATATGTTAGAAGAAACTTGAACATTCCACTGAGGACCATCTGGTCAAATGTTGTTACTGGTATTTTAGGAAGGACAGCAAATGGCCTGGTTTATTAACTCCAACTTTACAGTTATACTCTTTGCCATCACTCGAGATAGTTAGGCTTTGGGAACCTAGTAAAACTTGTGACTGGTTGTTTAAAACTGATGCTCTTCAAGCTGTTGAAAGAGCTACTTACTCAAAAAGTTCAATCTGGTGTTCTAAAGTTAAGGAAAACAAAATCTACTGTGTACACCAGTGTAAGATGTTGCTATATTCTTTCATTTTATCTAATTTTTTGATGGCGAGAGTGTAAGGTGGTTTGTAATACATGTTTTGAGACCTTTTGATCTGTGTTTACTTTTTTGTGGATGCCTTTTGTATGTTATAAGAAGTTAAAAACTCGGCACATTTTAATTGAGCACCCAAACAGGCTCAAGTTAATCTATTCCTATCATTCTCCAAGCAATTCAGTTGCTTCAATTAAAAACCAAGAAAGGTTTGTAGAACAAGAGACATTGGCTTTATACCAACAGTGAGTTAACATTACTCATGTTGAGAATCTAACAGCTTGCTGAAATAAAGATATATGGATCATTCTCTGTTTCCATTCATTCCCTACAGATTTTAGAAATATAAATTCATCGGGGTAAGTGGCTGCACCATTCTCCAGTTTCTTTTCTGCTGTTTCAATGTCTCATATCTAACCATCTACAGAACTTCACACATTGTCAGCCTATCGGAGATAAAAGCTTTTGAAGGGTTACCACTCTTCTTGTGGTCTAATAAGGTCAGTGACCTTTCACGTTCCACCATTTCCTTTCTTATCATTAGTCTGAAAGGCACATCAGCCCTCTTTTGATTTTCCTTCGTCTCTTCTGCTCCCCACCTTTTCCATTGGACTTTGTCTAATTAGGAAGTTAATTTCCTCTCCTATGATGGGAGGTTTTTGATAACAGAAAAAATCCCACTGACAAGCAACATAAAATTGCTAAGATTTCCTGAGGAGTGTTTTGTCTCAGCAGCTGTCATGATTCATCATAGCAGCAAGTGTGTCTCATGCACAAAGAATTAAACTAGATATTTTTTCCTTAAAAAAAAAAGATCTTGAGAGTTAAAAGTATGTTTGCATCTCTCTAGGGGACACCTCTCTTGGCAGGAAGTTACTGACATTTCACAGGGACAGGGATTGTGGCAGAGAAACTGGTTTATATACCAAGTTGAAAGGAATTCTACAATGACATAATTTTGCTGCATGGCTCTCTAAGATAAGGGTTCTCAAACTGCCTCTCACAATTAATTAAAAAAAAGAATCCTGTGTCATCACAAAGACTAAAAGATTTATGGTGGCATAAATGAAAAAAGAAATGGTAAACAGTCCAAAAGCAATTAAATGCAAAAAGTACAGCCTTTTGCATTTCTAAGCAAACTCAAAGTGTACACAAGATAAGCACAAGGACTGTTCACATCAGCGGTAATGAGTGATAACACAATTTTGTGAGGCGTCTCTATCCTGAGGGACATATTTAGTTATGTTTCCTGACTTGCTCAGTCTCGTTCACATTACTTGTGCACCATGGCTGTAGCTTCTTCATGAAATGAGAGCCACCATTACAATAGGGCGAAGAATGCAAGCTGACCAACCCTTGTCAGCCAAGAGGTAGCCTTAAGCAAACCTTCTTCTCCCTACGGCAACCCCTCCCCTCCATCTACAAAATGGGACTAAAAATTATTGTCCCACCTGTAATAGTACAAATTACCTTTTAATCCCACCCTTTCCCTCCAAGAAGTACACGGAAGTCTCTCTCCTCCTCTGTATTCTCGTAACCCCTCTCAGCTCCCTGGATGGGCCAAGATCACTCAGTTTGACTCAGAGCTGAGTGAGGATATGGAGTCGTATCTCTCCAGTCCTAACCTCATGCACCAGCCACCTTACTACACTAGCTTACTCTTCTCCATATGAGGATAATAATACCAACAGTTGGATCTCTTGCAGAGATACTAGTAAATACATTAAATGCTCTACAGTACTTGTCAAGTGTGATGATGATGACAATGGTGAAATCACATGGGAGAAAATGTACTGCCCCTTCACACATGACTTCACGATTTCTTAAGATACTGGAGCAGGATGGGATACATTACTTTGCAACTAACATACAAACTGGCCCTAAATACGTAGCACACACTGAGCCATGCTGTGTGGGAGTCATAGTTCGTTGTCCCTTGCACATACTAAATGTGCTGTCATAAGTGAAAGAAATATTCCCACAGTAGATTCAGGATGAACAAAAAGAAATACTTCTTTACACAACAGGTGATTTTATTTGTTTGTTTGTTTGTTTGGATTTATGTCCCACCCTATCCCCGAAGGGCTCTGGGCACATCACAACACAGTCAAACATTCCATAAATATTAAAAATATAAATCCACATCTAAAATTAACCAATTAACATTTTAAAATAACTTAAAAATAATTTAAAATAATGCCAAGATGGTAACTGATGACATAAGTTTGTCTTTCCTGCCATCCATGCTTCCCTCTTCCCCCTCCCCCCGGAGACCGAAAAGATGATATAGTGTGTTCAGATAATCCAGCTGGTTAGTTGGAAAAGGCCTGGAATTTTCTGTCAGTGGACACAGTGATGGCCACAAGCATCGACAGCTTAAAAAGCTTCTGTAACCTCTATCTGTAGGTTCTGTGGGGCAGAACTTGGAATGAGTTTGCAACAACAAATTTTAAAAAACAAAATGGTTTACTTTCTTAACACATAACATAAAACATCAACATTTCACATCACACTTCAAGGTCCTGTTCAGGTTGCATTTTCAAGTCCTTATATTTACAGTCTACTGATACTGCCAAGTCCAATTCTTCTTTGCAAGTGGGTTGGCTCCTGAAGACTCCAAGGGCTTGATGAACAGGATTCAACATGATGAAGGTTTCCAGGAGAACTCTCACCCATTACAACCACAAAAACCCTGAAACAATAAACTCCAACATTTACAACATAGCAAAAACAAACAACTACCTTCCCACTAGTTCTTAACAACATTGCAGTTACCTTAACAAGGTGTTAAGGGCTTATACCAATCAAGGTCCGAGACTGGTAGCCTTGTCTCCTTCAAACTACATGAGTTCTGCAGCCTCCTGCTGCTTTGAGTCTCCACCCCTTTCTGGGTCAACCCATTCTGAGCATGGGGGTTACACTTCTTCAACAGATCCGTGAAGGATAGGTCTACCAGTGACTACTAGCCAGGGTGACTAAAGGGAACCTCTGCATTCAAAAGCAGCAAACCTTTGAAAACTTGTGCCAGGAGGAAGCATCAGGGGAAGGCAGTGGCCTCTATGCCTTGTTGTTGGTCCTCCACAGTTGACCACTGTGTGAGACAGGATGCTGGAGCAGGTGGACCACTGGTCTGGCCCAGCAAGGTTGTTCTTATTCAGCATGCACTGGCTTACTGCACATTTCCATAACAATAGTCCTTTGAGAGACAGCAGCTGTGTATCAAACCTGGTCTGTGCTGAGTTCTGTTTAATATCCACACCAGCACCTGTTTGAATGGTTTCTGTAGCAGGAATTGAACACTGACTGACTCAAACTCACAGCTTCCATGGGAGGTGAGGTTTGAGAGAATGGGCCCTCAGTATCAGTTAACATGGATTAGTTAGCATAAAAGACAGTTTAGCTTCGCTTTGAGGACAAATTCAAATGATACCACTATGGTGTTGATGCAGCTCAAAAATCAGGTTGCTCTTATTGCATAAAACGTTGGCACGCATCTCTCCATGCAAAAATGTGAAGAGACATCTCTGGGGGGGGGGGGAACTCTTTACTCCTTTTTGCCCCAGGAAGTTCAGAAGCATCCATGTGACACACGACCTTGGGTTTAAACAAGGATGCAGCTTTAAAGAACAGCAGCATGGTTTAACCGAACTAAGGGCCCAGTGCAGAAACTCAGAAAAGAAGGATGGGTAAGCCATGCTTGGTGGGAGAATAAAGAAAGGGCTACATCACCTGGAACGCATCTCTTCCTAGGCTGTGTGTGGTCACACTCTGGAGTAGATTTTGTATAAAATGCCCCAGTTGGGTATAAGCAGTGCCCTGTGCCCTTCTTGCTGAGGTAGAAACAAATTCCTCACCTATTCAAGAAGCAAAGGAGGGGATGTGGGCTTACATAGGTGGATTCCGCATAGGCCAAATATAACGTCTGCAGGATGGTATAAAAACCATTATGTGGGAGGGAGGACTTGGCACTGGTACCATTCCCCCCAAAAAAGATAAGGCCATTCTATTCCCCTCAACCCAGTATTTTCAAAAATCACCAAACCAGCAGTCCTTATGCACAATCCCGGCTTGAAGGAGCTCCTGTGCAAATACAACAGGCAGGAGACACTTTATTTACCTCTCTATTCCACCCGTTCACTGTAGGTTCCCTGCCAAGTCGCCTAGCACGTTGTGAGCAGATTCTCTGAGTGCCCGCCAGTATAAACAGTTCCTCAAGTACCATTTGTCTCCGTATAGATCTGCAGCAACAAAGTCATATTATATGTACATTTAGGGAGGTCTCCTTTTCTTAAAAAATTTTGTGTGTTGAACATGCCCAGCTACACAGGCAGTCAGTGTAACCCCCATGCTCAGAATGGGTTGACCCAGAAAGGGGTGGAGACTCAAAGCAGCAGGAGGCTGCAGAACTCATGTAGTTTGGAGGAGACAAGGCTACCAGACTCGGACCTTGATTGGTATAAGCTCCTTAACACGCTTGTTAAGGTAACTGCAATGTTGTTGGGAACTACTGGGAATGCTGTAGTTGTTTATTTTTGCTATGTTGTAAATGTTGGAGTTTATTGTTTCAGGGTTTTTTATGTTTTTAATGGGTGAGAGTTCTCCTGGAAACCTTCATCATAAGTTGAATCCTGTTCATCAAGCTTCTCCTTTGGAGTCTTCAGGAGCCAACCCACTTGCAAAGAAGAATTGGACTTGGCAGTATCAGTAGACTGTAAATATAAGGACTTGAAAATGCAACCTGAACAGGACCTTGAAGTGTGATGTTAAATGTTGATGTTTGATGTTATATGTTAAGAAAGTAAACCATTTTGTTTTTTAAAATTTGTTGTTGCAAACTCATTCCAAGTTCTGCCCCACAGAACCCACAGATAGAGGTTACATCAGCACAGCTGCAAGGGTTCATATCTGTAAGACTTCGCAGCTTTGCATGTGTTGCAGGAAATTTTAAAAAAGCAGAAGCATCTCCATGCGAAGGCACAAAAGCAACCCGGATTGTTTCCACAGGTTTCGTGTCCAATTTCTGCCTGGACAGGTAAACTGCACACATGCAAATGGCAAAAGGGAAATGGGCTCATTTATAATGACTGCAACCCATTTATGAATATGCTGCGCGGAATCCACCTTACTCCCTTATTTTTCCTATTAGAGAAGCAGCACCTTTGCATTCAAAGATAGAATCTCTTGGCATCTCACCCAGCTGAATTCGTCTAACACGTCATCACCACATCGATTACAGAACGTTAATGGGACATCAGAACATTGATTTTAGGACTCCTGTCTGTTTTATATAACAAAGATCTGATCATGTCCATCCAATCCGACTAGAAAAGTAACCATAATCAACAGGCTATTATGAGCTATGAAAAGAATTCTGCCCTAATGCAAATCGCTCCATAATGCAGAATCTCCCAAGCTACTGCGGCTCCAAAGGGTTGCAGATGAAAACAGCCCTTGCTAGCCCCAAATTATTCCCTATGACCCCAAACACGCTATGATGTCCAAGGCCCTCCTCCCATCTTTACTTCTCCTTACTATTACAAAATATAAATTTAACTGTTTCTACCCCAGGTTGAGTCCTTCTCCGTTTTGCTAAGACAAGAAGAAAGAAAAGCCTTCCACAATACAAGAAATGCTTGCTCTAGCTGCGCCAGTGAATGTCGTGGCAGCATAGCTGTATGTATATTTCTTTGCATTTTTGTACTGGGGTTTATCCCCCCCCCCCAGCCTTATCCCCCCCCCCCCCCCCCCGCTTTAGGTCAAGCTTGAGATTTCAGTTATTCAGCAAACAAGCCTCAGGAGACAGACAATTACACTCCCTTGGAGTCTCGCCCCTTATAGCGTCCACCTGTAGCCAGACCAAGATAGCATCCCAGTGCAATGAATTAGCACTCTAAGCTGATTAGAGCAGCTTGGCACAACTCTATTTTATTGACACAATGAAGAGAGGACAGAAAAGGCCCTGAAATGAGAAAATCATTTCCATGCTGACTGAATTAAAGGGACAAAAGATCTCCTTGCCGTCGTAGCATTCAGTTTGCCGGTTTGAGGGGGGGGAAAGGGGGGGGAGAGAAGCCACTTAATGGATCACAATAGATCTGAGCAGACAGATGAAATTCAAAACTTCAGCATAAGTGCGATTAAGGAGCTAAACATATTCTAAATCATTTTGCCAATAGTCATAATTTGGGTGATGGCTGAGCTCCATTTTTAGAGGAGAAACAAAACCGCCTTAAATAACAGTAGGAGATTTTTATCTGCTTGGAGTCCTTGTATTTATTTTCTTTTCTGTGTGTTTTTTTTTTTCTTAAATCATAGCTCATTGTTCCGTAATAGGTTTGGCAGCCAACCTAAATTGGACTTAAACAAATGCTTGTTATGTTTCTCAAATCTGAGAGGTGAATTAATGCCGTTTAATATATGGGGAGTAATAATACAAGATCATCTCATTCCCAGGGAGCCTTAAATTGATTCTAAATCATGTGTGTTATTTGACATTATTTAACAGAAAATAAACTTACTGCAACTGTGTGTATCAGGGAAATGTATGAGTCTGCGTCATTACAAACAGCCCCCTCATTAAATTTCAGTTTACGCTAACAATAATGGGAAAAGAAATGCTCACTGCCAGAGGTTCCTGTGACTGATCTGTATAATTATTTTCAAAACAGGTATGCAATTTGGTTCATGAGTTTCAGACCAGCAGCCATTCATCTGATTGTTTTTCTACATAGCCTTAAAAGCCAATCCATGAAATGCGCCACAATTATCAGTATTGCAATAACTCTGCTTCTTAATTGTTGCCAAGTCGGGGTTTGACTCCACAAATATTTTTTTTCCCAGTTATCAAATTATTCTAACGTTGACCTACGCTTCACAAAATGTATTTGAGCCGATTCTTATGACGGCTTTAGCAAATAAACAATCCGTGGGATAAATACACAAGCAGTTTTTGTTTTACCTTTCTTTGCTAAATGAAAGTGCAAATCAAAATACCTCTGAAATAAAACTTCAGTGGCCTTATAAACACAGGAGAAACAATAATAGTTCCCCCCCCATACGATCTAATCATACTATTATCTCATATAGTTTTAATTATACCATTCCACTTGGTGGCAAGGCTGCCTTAAAGCCTCTTTATTTTTCCTCCCCCCCTCCCCCCTTCCCTTTTTCATTAGTTTCTCAATGCCATTAATTCAACTTTTACTATGATCTGGCTGTTTTTATACAAAATGAAGCGGTATAAGTTGCAGAGAACTGATTTGCAATAGCAAGAAGTATACAGACCATTAATGGATTCTTCTTGAGTGTAACTGTGTATCACTTCAATAAATTAACAGTGCTCCTAAACACAGTTATACCCTTCTAAGTTCACTGAAGTCAATACATTTAGAAGAGTGTAACTCTGCTTCGGAGTCCAATAAAAGGGATACTTCAAGTATAGAATGTGCAACACATTTGCACAAAAGTGGATAATCATTATTATAAATTATTGGGGAGAGGAAGGTTTGGCTTTGTTTTGTTTCGATCACTCTTATTACAGAGGCAAACAAGTTCTGTCTGTGCCCTGTATTGTTCACTGCTGGGACACCTCTAGTTTTCATTCACTGATTCCAGAACATCAGAGTCCTCCAGCATATAATGGACGTCCCTTATTTCAGACACAATGGCTCCAACATGTTCCTTGTTTTGGAAATGTTCATCCGGCAACCCTGGTAAAGACTTCAGTCATTGCAAGAATGACTGACACAGCATTTGGTTAACAGTCGTACCATGAATCCCTGAACTAGATTTTCATCTTAGAAGCGTTATTGATAGCCGCATAACCCTTCAGAGGAAGCAAAATGCAGGGTTAAGTGTTCAAGATCACAGAATGGATGACAAAACAGAAATTACTCAAAGAGGTTTCCCCCCTTTTTTTCCACCAGCCCCCCTCTCCTGCCTTCGATGGACTGAGCTAAGCACTTTATATAAAAAGTGTGTATATAAAGCTTTGGGATATTTTAACAAACGCAACGTAGTGTAACTTTGCTGACAGCTTGTCACATTTCACTGGCTGTTGGTCTGGGATCCTGTGATAACATCTGCATTCACTCAGGGTTTTGAAAGCTTAGCATAAGACCGAAAAAAGCGAGTAGGTCTTGCCACATAATGTTCCATCATTCTGTCGGTTCTGACATGTCATCTGAATTTTTTGAATCACTAAACACTTTTGGGACTCTGGTCCGTATTATCTTCTCTCGGTTTCTATACTTGTTCAGCAGCGCTGGGGGGGGGGGGGGAATGTAAAATCTGAAAACAAGGTACTGGATGGCAGAGCCTTTTTCCCGCTAATCCTCAAACCCTCATTCATGCTCACTGTTAATCTCTTAAGACATTATAAAACTGTTAAACAAAGAAATGTGAATACCTCTCAAGAATGGGAGGGAACCAAAGAAAATCTGGATCATGCTAAGCTTTTCTTTTCACTGCAGAAAGGGTAACTTAAACCTGTTGCATCAAATTATTTATAATTCCCAACACTAAAGCGAATGCGTCTTTCCCTCTTAATTTTTTCCCCTCTGCTGGAGGAGGATCTTCATTGACAGGCTGCGTGGAAAGAAAGGCCGCTATAAAGTTTTCAGGGACATCAGATGCATCCCTGCCAAGGTGCAAAAAAAAAAAAAAACAGGGAGCGTGTTAGAATGCCCCCCACCAGGGGGGTCAGTGGCAGAGCGAGGGGAAACCCCCTCCACACTCTCGCCACACCCCCGCAGGGGTGCGTGCCCGGTGTGTTGCACACACCCCAGTCCCCTTAGTGCTACGCCACTGCTGGGGGTATAATTAGGGAAATGGGCTGCCGGGTTGTACCCAAGCGAAAAAAGGCTGGGAACCACTGACCTACAGAATCCTTTTCATGTTTTGGGAACAGGAGCAGGGTTGACAGCTCCATCCTAGGACATTCCTGGAGACCTTGGGACAGAGCATGGGGAGTTTGGGAAAGGAAAGGAACTCACTGGGATGTGAAGCCATAAAATTCACTCTCCAAAGCTGCCCTGTCGTACAGAGGTTTGGATCGCTGTTGTCTGGGTATCAGTTGTACTTCTGGTAGATCTCCAGGCTCCACCCTGGAGGTTGGCAACAAGGCCCAGCAAAGTTTCGGTCGCAACTGTGACAGCATCAGCAATACTGGATGGTGGAAACTGTGGCAAAGCTTTCTCTCCCGAGCATGCACATCCTTTTTTTGGATCCCAGCCACACTTCCTAACAGGGTACTGCCACAATTCGTCTTACAGGCCAGCAGCCAGTTCTACTAAAATCACCTGTCGTGACCTTTCCATTTATACCCTGCCAGTACCTATTGTACAGGACTTCATCTCTTCCTTAGTTTGGAGGAGGACGGTTGTTCTTCAGCGGGGGCACAATATGTGGAACATGGCTGGCAACCTTTCTGTTTAAATAGAACAAATCTTTAACTCACAGAGCCGCCTTTATTTGAGCCACAAGGAATCTGCTACGAACCATTCCCTGAGACAGGAAACAGACACTGCAAATGAACCATGACTCAGTAAAGCCCCCTTATACCTTATACTATCCAATGGACTCTAAAGAAGTACTTGCTGGTGGGCCTCTTTTCCTCAAACATGAGCTGTTACACTCTGAGACTTTTGATTTTTTAACCAATTCCAGAGGTTTTCCATGCTTCTTTTTTGGGGGGTGGGGGAAGTCTTCAATGTGCTTTTTTGTACTTCATGCCTCCCGGTGAGGTTCTGTTTGATCGACTGATAAATTGCTGTTTTGCTCAGTCCTGATGCTAATAACCAGGCGATTTGCATAAGTTTTAAAGAAACAAAACAGGCAAATAAGTATTCACTATTTTTTGTTGCTTTCTTCTGAACAAAATGGCAGCCCTCTGTAGCACAGAATATTCAGCACTGCCCTTTGTTTTTTTGTTTTTTAACAACCTCAACTCCGTTTTCACCTTTATCCACCAAGGATAATCACTCCCTTGTATAAAGGAGACAACTAAGGCCCCTTCCGCACATGCGGAATAATGCACTTTCAATCCACTTTCAATCCACTTTTCAGTTGTGCGGAATAACAAAATACACTTGCAAACAATTGTGAGGCTAAAAGGTTTAGAATCAGTTAAGTGTCAAACCAGACAAACTTTGGGAGTTCTGTGAGCAGAGCTCCAGGCATTTTAAAAGTCTATTTCAGGTACATGGAAGCAGAATTCTGACCAAGAGTGGTGGGCAGAGTGATGATTTTTTTGCTGAACAGTGCTTCCAATATGAGATTGGGAATGCTATACCAAACTTCCCAAACTGAATGTCCTTTAGAATGTTCTTTATTTCAGAAGCAAAACAGCGGGATTTCTTTTTATGAAGCCAGAGCAAAACATATTTGGATCCAATCTGCCCTCTCCATACACATATACAAACACACCTCTTGAAAGCCAGGGTGGTGCAGTGGTTAAGAGTGGTGGACTCTAATCTGGAGAACTGGGTTTGATTCCCCACTTTTTCACATGAGCAGTGGACTCTAAACTGGTGAACCGGGTTTGATTCTCCAATACTATACATGAAGCCTGCTGGGTGACCTTGGGGCAGTCACAGTTCTCTCAGAACTCTCTCAGCCCCACCAACCTCACAAGGTTTCTACTGTGGGGAGATAAAGGGAAGGAGTTTGTAAGCCACTTTGAGACTCCTTATAGTTGAGAGCAGTGGGGTATAAATTTAAACTCTTCTCTCCCTTCGGGGATAGGGCGGTATATATAACTAAACAATAAATAAATAAATAAATAAATAAATAAATAAATAAATAAATAAATAAATAAATAAATAAATAAATTTCTCGAGCCTTTCCGAGCAAGCCTTGATCCCCTTCCCTTCTTTCAATCTTCACTTAGAAGAAAGCTCAATGTATTATAAATAGCCATAAATGCATATAAAAATCTTTACGAAAATAGCTGAATGGCTGATCCTGAAAGCAGGCGTAACCTATATTTCCACACAAACTGGTTGGATCCTAGCTGGAAGAACTCTCTCTTAGGCTCATTCCGCATATGCAGAGTAATGCACTTTCAAACTGCTTTCAATGCTCTTTGAAGCTGTGTGGAATGGCAAAATCCACTTGCAAACAGTTGTGAAAGTGGTTTGAAAACGCATTATTTTGTGTGTGCAGAAGGGGCCTTTGCTGCCTCTTCCAATTGCAGGTCTCTTTTCTCATTCTGCATCAAAATAAAATGCTCTAAAGAAAAAGATGAACTCTAGAATAGTCTATAATGAGTTATAGGGGTGCAGCTAGATAGGAGAATTAATCTGTTTGTCTCTCTTCCAACAACAATTTTTCTTGGCCCCGAGGATTGTGCCATGGAAAGTCTACTAGAAGTTGCTAATCCTAATATCACCAGAGAGGTGGCAAAATTTAGTGCTTATGTTGTTGTTGTTGTTGCTGCTGCTGCTGCTGTTGTTGTTATTTATTCAATTTATTAGACCACCCTACTCCCGAAGGGCTCAGGGCAATAAGGATATGAAGTCTGGATCACTAATTTTATCTTTTATTCCAATTTTATTCCAGTTTAGGGTTTGGACAAACAGTCTTTGGAAACAGGTTAGCTCAATTTTGTTTTGTATTCGGTCTGGAAATGAACAATGTGGATTTTATATTCTATATTTGGTACCTTCTGGTCTTTGACCGAAATAAAAATATTGATTTTGATTGATAGGCGAATTAGTAAGGTTGCCAAAATGCAGACTGGGCAATTCCTGGAGATTTGGCCGTGGACCTTGAGGAAGTCAGGATTTGGGGAAGGACCACAGCAAGGTATAATGCCGTAGAGTCCATCCTCGGAAGCAGTCATTTTATCCAGAAGAATTGATCTCTATGGTTTGGAGATCTGTTGTAATTCCAGATTTCTGGGCCCCACCTAAGAATTAATGACCTTCCTAGTATATGCACTCACATTGGCACTCCGTTGGAAACATTTGAGGGTTTGGCTTCATTTTCCGAGATGAAAAAAAAAAGTCATCTCTGTATTTCCTAACATTGCCATGTTTGTTCACAGCTCAGCCATTCCTCCCCCCCCCCCCTCCTCTGTGCTTGCTTAAGACTGGCCATTTGTTACTTGCGGCTTCCAATTGATTTTCTTTTCCCTTTGCTTTTTTAGCCACAAGAGCACAGAACAAATAACACAATTTATACCAGCCATCTAGCACCAATCATTAGATAACAAGGCCCTTTCCTGGAAGCGGTTCAGAGTAAAGCAACAGTTTAATTTTACCTTTGTTTTCATTTCTTGTTTTTATTACAGATGGTTCAACCAAGGGCGGCCAAACATCATAACTCAGTTGTTCCTTAAGCTTAATATCAAGGGTCCCTTCATATACTACCAAAGTAATGCAAGATCTCCTTTCTCATGGCTCCATTCCTCTAAAGCAGTGATTCCCAACCAGGGTTCCGTGGTACCCTGGGGTGCCGTGAGCATGTCCCAGGGTACCATGGCAACACTATCACCCCCCCTCACTTTTGTGGTGTCTCCCACCGGCGCCAGCAAGGACATGGAGCTGGCCCAGGAGGCAGGGCTTGCCGCAAGGTCAGCAGCCAATTCCCCCACCCACCCAGTGCTTCCCTTCACCCTGGGAGGGGAAGGTGGGGGTGGGGTGGGGTGGCAAGCAGGGGCACTGGGAGGGGAAGGTGGGGAGATGGCAGGGGTACCGTGAGATATGAAGAGTGAGGTCAAGGGTACCGGGATGTCAAAAAGGTTGGGAAACACTGCTCTAAAGCAATGGTTCTCCATCTTTTTTTATTCCCATACTCCTTGGCAACCCATTTCCCTAAAATTGTACCCCCATATTAGCAAACCCGCTACATAATTTTTTTCACATACCTCAAAACATTCTGGCACATACCTCTGGGGATACAATAACCACAGGTTGGGCACCACTGCTCTAAAAGAGCCAGTGTGGCGTCGTGGTTAAGAGCAGGTGCACTCTAATCTGGAGAACTGGGTTTGATTCCCTGCTCTGCCACTTGAGCTGTGGAGGCTTATCTGGTGAACCAGATTAGCTTTGTGCACTCTAACGCATGCCAGCTGGGTGACCTTGGGCTAGTCACAGTTCTTCGGAGCTATCTCAGCCTCATCGGGTGTTTGTTGAGAGGGGGGAAGGGAAAGGAGATTGTAAGCCCCTTTGAGTCTCCTTACAGGAGAGAAAGGGGGGATATAAGTCCAAACTCTTTTTCTTTTTCTTCTAAAAGGATCAAATGCAACTGTCCTCACTAAAGGATCAAATGCAACTGTCCTTACAAACACATATGTGAAGCTGATACCGTTTGCTGTTCATCTCAATTGTCCTCAGCAATACTGATGTTTGCCAATCTGTAATGAACAATTAATCGTAAAAAAATGCATTTTTTAACGCTCAGTGCATGTAGTTTTGCACAACCAATGTAAACTTGTTGAAGTACTTCAGAGCCAAACCAGACTCCACGATCAGCTCGTCACAGCCCAAACAAGGTAAATTAAATTTTCAAACATATTCAATGCAAAATTCGTAGGATCTTTAGCTGGGATGTCAAACTCTTACAGTGTTTCACCTAATTTTCAGTCATGAAATATGGTAACCTGAATTGTCCTCTCTCTCTCTCTCTCTCTCTCTCTCTTACATTTGGCATGCCTTCAGAAATGTGAATAGCTCCAAATACTGCTCCTCATTAAGGAGGGGCCACCACTCCACGGTGGAGCACACGTTTGGCATGTAGAATATCCCAGTTATTGAAACTGGCATCTCCAATTAAAAAGATATCAAGTAGCAAAGCTTGGAAAGACCTCAGTCCGAGACCTTGGAGAACGCCGCTGGCAAGAGAAGGCCAATGATTCTTAAAATGTGTACCATAAGAATGGCTGAAAAGGATGCAATTGCTTTGTCTAATGCTTGCCCTAGTTCATGTCCACTGGAAGCCCCACAAAGCATGGATTCTCCCTTGCTTCTCTGTTAACGTATCAACTGACCAAGAAAGGGAATAAGGCTATATTCAGAAAAGTCAACTCTTTTCCTAAAAGGAAAAGAAATCTTTGATCTTCCAGCATCTCTCAAAAGTACAGTCCTGACTGAGGTTACACTGGAAGGAAGTTTAATTCTTACACCACCCCTAATTTCACTTACTGAAACTACCCTTGCTATGAGCCCAAGAATGGAGGGGGTCAATGGGCACCGGGACTAGTTTTAACCGGCAAAATAGTTCCGAGGCGGAAGGATTCTATTCCCTTTCCCCATTCTATGATCTGATTTCTGATGGTGCATATCAGAAAATTTCCTCGTAAGGAAGCCAGGAGGATCCCATCGCAGCAGTGGCAGCAGTGGCGTAGTGGCTAAAAACAGTGGCTAAGAGCAGGTGCACTCTGATCTGGAGGAACCGGGTTTGATTCCCAGCTCTGCCGCTTGAGTTGTGGAGGCTTATCTGGGGAATTCAGATTAGCCTGTACACTCCCACACACGCCAGCTGGGTGACCTTGGGCTAGTCACAGTTCTTCTGAGCTCTCTCAGCCCCACCCACCTCACAGGGTGTTTGTTGTGAGGGGGGAAGGGCAAGGAGATTGTAAGCCCCTTTGAGTCTCCTGCAGGAGAGAAAGGGGGGATATAAATCCAAACTCTTCTTCTTCTTCTTCTTCTTCTTCTTCTTCTTCTTCTTCTTCTTCATCGCAGCACTCTGTTCCGCCCTGAGTCAGCCCACTCACAGATGGCAGGAGCAGTCATTTTGGGATTTAAGCAAGATCTTTGAATGTAGACTGAGCGAAGGGTACTTCTGATTTTGATACTAAACCCCAAATAACAACATAAACAGTCAGCACAGGTAAAGTCTTGAATGACCTGATATGTTAAGCAGCTGGACTTTCTGGGATTCTCAGGCTAGGAGAGAAACCAAAACATATCATTTTGGATTTTCAGAGATGAGCAGATTATATTTGTAGTGTGCATACATAGTTGGATGATATGAGGCAACCCGTAACAACTATCATAGCTTAGATCACCTGAATAGAAAACACCATTTGTGTTGTTCAAAGGTTGCTGTTAAAATCCAGGTTGCAGATGCCTTTGCATTCTAAGTGTTGGTTGTCAGTTTCTCCATGAATTAATTGTTGAAGAAGTACTATGTCGAAGAAGTACAGTGGAACCTCGGTAATCGTAGCCTTCGGTTTTCGTCTGTTGCAGTTTTTGCCGGTTGCCCCCGGCCATTTTTTTGCCTCGGTTTTCGCCGGGCACCTCAGTTTTCAGCTTCGCCGTTTGCGTAAAGATATGCTTTTTGCGTAAATTTGCTACGCCATTTGTGTAAATTTATGCTTTTTGCGTAAATTTGCTACTCCGTTTACATAGCACATGCGCAAACGGCGTAGCTTCGGTTTTCGCCGGTTTCGGTTTTCGCCGAGTGTCACCGGACGGATTACCTGCGAAAACTGAGGTTCCACTGTACTATGAACTGAGATTGGAAGCAAGGATCCATCCTGATTTCATTGGGGCGGGGGGAGGGGGGGAGAGATACGTGTAATCATCAACTTTCATCTTTTTTAAAAAGAGCAATACTAATTCATCCTGTACTATCACATGAAACACACAATAAATGTTCTGGGAATTGTGGGGGCAAACCAAGTGGAGAAGAAGCTACCACAGAGGAAGAATGGAAATAAATGCATAATTCAGTCCCTTAAACATTTTTGTCCTTGGCATTAATGAGGAACAAATTAGCTACTCTCCTTGGGTGTCTATCAGAAATAATAGTAACAAGTGAAGCCTCCCCCACCCCCTCAGTAATATGTTCGTTTGTAGATAAGCACGGCAGAGAGAGGTAAAATTATGTCTTTTAAAATTTGCTGTTTTCTTTTTCCGAGATGTAAATGATAGGCTTGGATCTGGGAACCATTGGAGAAATTGGCATTCCACCGAGACAGTAGCTTTTGTCATCAGAAGAAAGAATCGGGGGCTATCAAAATGAACCAAAAGAATGGCAGACTTAGCCTTGGAGTATTACAAATCGGTAAACAACACACACCTTTCCAAACTTTACTGGGCAACATCAAGGAGGAGGGGGGTAACGTAGGCAGATCTTGTGGGAGGTGTGCCGGAACTTAAGCAAAGTCCTGCCTGGGTGGAGATCATGTGGGGTGAACAGACTCTACCTCAATGCAAAGTCACTGTTTTAGTGCAGAAGGCTTAAAAAACTGTATGTATCTCTGCAGGATGGGAGGGGCTCTTTTAGTTTTGAAAAATGTCTATCTAGTATATTCTATCCTGCCTATCTTCCAAGGAGTTGGGATCAGCAAAAATGGTTCTCCCTCCCCCCTTTTATCCATGCATCAACCCTGTGAGGTAGGTTAGGCCAAGACTATGTGCCTGGCCCAAGGTCACCTAGCAAACTTCCATGACTGAGGATTTGGAGTCTCCCAGATACTGATCTGCCACTCTAATTGCTAAGCTACACTGGGTTGTGAAGTACTCTAGCACAAGTAAACATACTATTTGGTATTTATTTGCTTCAATTTTGAGTTCAGATGTATCACAACTACTTTCGAGGTACTCATAGTATGTTTTTCAGGGATCTCTTTCTTTGCAAAAGGGATCCTTCACGCCCAGCCCCTTACACCTTAGGGACCGTGCCTCCCCTTATAAGTCCCTACTCGGCCTCTTCTGTAGATCTAGTAGTGGCAGAGGCAAACTTGCTGGTGAGATCCCCAACCCCCCCCAATGATGTGTAGACTAGTTTCTACCCGAAAGCCTGCCTCACTGTCCCTGATCCCTGCTCCAGTGGAACTCTCTCCCTCTGGCTATCAGGGCCCTGTGGGACCTTGGACAGTTCCATAGGGCCTGTAAAACAGAGTTGTTCCACCGGGCCTTTGGGGACGCTGGTTGCTGATTGTCTCCCCTGCTAACCCCCCCCCCCCCACTATTATTACCCACCATCATAACTGGTTGTTGCTGTATTGTGCCCAGTTCCCTCCCAGAGAGATAGAATGTGCCATCTGATGTTAGGGTTCTTTATTCTGTTTTGATACGGTATTTAATTATTTAACAATTTTGGTTTTAATTGTTCTATTGTATTATATTTTAATGGTTTCACCTTCTGCACACCACCCAGAGCCCTCCAGGGGTGGGCAGTATACCAAATCCAATTAATAAACTGAAAGAAAGAAAGAAAGAAAGAAAGAAAGAAAGAAAGAAAGAAAGAAAGAAAGAAAGAAAGAAAGAAAGAAAGAAAGAAAGAAAGAAAGAAAGATCTGGCAACATGGCTTCAAAATGGATGTATATCAATGGTCAGATAGCTAAATAGAACTTCTGTGTACAAAGGCAGTATACCTCTGACTCACAGGTTCTGGGGGAAAAAGAACACATGATTGTTTTTGCCATCATGCCCTCCTTCAGGGCACCTGACTAGCCAATGTTAAGATGTGGCATCAGATGAACCCTTGATTTGATCCTGTATATTCTTATGTATTTAATACACGTAATGAAATCTTATAAGTTTGTTTTATGCTCTTGGAATCCATCATTTCGTCCTCTTCCATTTCATCACCTATTTCTGAACCATTGACAATGTATTGTCAAAGACTTTCACCGCTGGAATCAACTGGCCACTGTGGTAGTGTGTGCTCCAAATGTTTTCCCCACGTCTTTGATTGGCACCTTCAGAGGCATTTCACAGTAAGACCCCAGCCACACAACTACTTTACACGGAGTCATGGAGAGAAACACATCTTACAGTGAGATGCCTCTGAAGCCACAGTCACAGATGTGGGTGAAACATTAAGAGCACAAACAACCACAACAGCAAATCACGGCCACACAGCCTGGAAAAGCTACAACAGCCACCGATAGTGTCTCTTTTGAGTTTAAATTCCATTGCTCCATTTTGTAGTTGTAACGCCAGGACTACCAACATTCCTTGATTTTGCTCACCAACCAATGCCCAGGACTGTTGTGATGGGACAGAGAAGCATGTGGTTCTTTCCCATACGCCAAAATGAAATTATTATTATTATTATTATTGTTGTTGTTGTTGTTGTTGTTGTTGTTGTTGTTGTAAATTCAATTTCATATACTGCTCCATCTCCACAGGGGATGACATTGACATGAACAAACGAACAAGCAGGCCTGAGCCAGCGAAAGACAGAGTTGCTCACAACGTTATTTATTTGTATAATTTAATTAACCTGGCGCTGCCTCATCTATTATGCAGATGCAGAAATTCTGATAATATGAATCCTTACGTACTGCCAAAGACAAAACAAATGTCTCCAAGAAATGAGGACCAGATTGTTGTATTTCTTTCCCCGCCCTCCTCCTTCCCTCCCTCCCACCTTGAGCTTGCATCTCCTTTTGCCATAGCTTTGGTAACTAGCTTCTGGGTAAAATTCATTAATTTTTATTAACAGGGAAAACATTTGTCCCCGTGACAATATTTGCATTGCCTGAATGATTTTCACCTCTGCCACAAGGTGTACTATCGGCTCATACATCACCCGATTACTTGGAGAGCAAAAAGACCCTCAGTCATTAGTGAGTGAATTAAAGATGATCTAAAGAGCTATTAATCACACTGACAAAAGCCTTAATGTTGCTGTGACCCTTGTGGAGCCCGGGGACTGAAAGGGAAGCAGAGGGAGAGAAAATGGAAACATATGTTTTCTCCAAAATAACCTACCTTAGGAGAACTGTCAAAGAGAGAGTCCCATCAAGTGGAGGAATTTTGCCTCTGGATTATACCGGGAATTGTTTGTATAATCAACCTTGCCCTAACCACCAGCCCCCCCCCCTTCCCACCCCCTTTCAATGAATTTGTTTACTATCAATACAAGCAATTAAGGGGCAGGAATTCAAATGCTCACAACCCTAATTTCCACTATCGGAACTTACTTTCAAGTTCGTGTGTTCTTTGTAGCGTTTTTTTTATTCTTATTCTTAATGGGGAGGGGGAATCAAGAAGGCTGGGTTTGCAAAAATGCATTGAGAGAGTGAAGGGATTCCCTCAAAAGAGTCTTCTGGCCAGGTTATTTTTAATAGTGTTCAGGTTATCCAGTGTTGTTCCGAAATTGGTTGTATACCATATGGCATTAGTCTAAGAAAGGAAATTAATTCCTGCCCTAGTATATACATGAAAGCACCTACAGCTCCAATCCTATGCATGATTACTGGACAGCACGCCCCATTGAACTCTGTGAGATTTACTTCTGAGTAAATATTTTTATTACTCTGCACTCCTGTTTAAAAATGTCACACATGACAAGAAAAGCGTGTTTTAGCCTGACCTTAGTACCATTCACTTGGAAGTAAGTTTCACTGCGTTTATTGGGACTTCACGTTCAAGAAGTTTCTTTCCATTTTTCTTGCGAAAGTTCAGGTTTTTTAAAAATCGCAGCACCTACATTCCTAGTTATAGGCTATTGGAAACACTGATCATCTTAAAACAAGTCTCATAAAACTCCTCTCAACCTCTCCTCTCAAGCCCGTTATAATACAATTTTTTAAAAAAAATCTTAATTAGAAGTGCAGTCAGTATGTGTAATCCTGCTCTGCTTTCTCATGCGTTCATCTGAATGTGTGAATGCGTTCATCTGAATGTCCTTATTCTTTTCCTTAAGAACATACTGTGTTTCAATTGACATTTGCAACACAGCAGCCATTTTTTCAACACCAGTAAAAACTTCTGCAGTTTCTGGGTACAGCCCATTAGACATGAACATTTCTCCACACAGTCATATGCCCACTTGTTTAAATGCAGGGGAAAAATAAGAAGGGTATGTTTGAATCAGCCTACGCAAAGCAAAAGGAAATCTGGACCATTTTGTTAGACAGCTAAGAACTCTCCAAGGGTTAGAAACTACAAACTTCACAAAGGAATTTTTAAAATCTGATTTTCACTTGATTCCCTGTACTGCGTATGTGTAACATAGCAACCCAGTAGGGTTTTCAATGCAAGAGACTAACAGAGATGGTTTACCATTGTCTCCCTCTGCATAGTGACCCAGGTATTCCTTAGTGGTTGTCCAACCAAGTATTAGACAGACAAGCCTTTATTGGCATTCCAAAATACAATAAAACAATTGTCCATAAGAGACAGATAGATACAGCAGCCATTCAGAGTCTTATCAATAGTTTAGTCCAAATGGACTCCTCAAAAGTGCCATTCCTATACACCTCTCCACAGACCAAACTGAAAACCCACCAACAGAGCCCAGGCACCACAACAGCATACAGTATCAACACTCCACTATAAAACACAGAGTTTGTTAGAGTGGCACATAACACAGAACAAGGGATAGGGGGTGAGGAAATGGGCAAACAATTGAATTGACTCCCATAGGTTGCCACAGCCTTCAGTTGTCACTCCATCTGGCAATCAATAACAAAACTACGACATCTCTCAATGAATCACCCACAGGCTATTTGACTTTGGGTGACTGTGAACCCAAAGGTTGCTGGCAGAGGTAGGCACTGTATACCAGTAGCAAATTGTTAATGTAAGCAACATTGTTGTTGTTATGACGATAGCAATCTAATGCTTGGTATCCATCTAGCATTGCGTCTAGAATCTTTAAAAGATATTTTGCTATGCTTTCGCAAAAGTAAGGATCAAGATTATCTAAGATTAAAGGAATCCTAAGAGCATCAGTTAAGTGATTGTATAGGAGTTAAGCAATGATGGGTTGGGTCATTCTCCAACCAAGTATTAGCCAGGACCAACCCTACTTACTATTACTTTTTTTTAAAAAAAAATTGAATTTTGATAAGAAAAAAAGATACACTAAACATCAGCTTAATGGAGAAAAAGCATAACCTCCAACAATTCACAGATGGAAACAGGGATATGCTTGTATATAAGAACACATGAGTACAGTCCTAATTGGAATTACACGCTTCTCAGTCCACTAGACCTCTGCTGAATCAGACCAGGTTTATATAATCCAGCATCCTGTTTTCTATAGTGGCCAGATACCCTGGAATGCACATGCAGAAGCAAAGAAGTCAAGAATGCTCTCCCTCTAGAAATGCCCCTTCCCTCCTAAGGAAAGTAAACCCTGCGCTTAACCACAATCCCCCACCCTCAAGGAACTGAGGAGAGTAAAAATGCCCAGAAAATGGCCCCGATAGTAAGGCTGTATGGCCCCCATAGTAAGGCTCCATGTTGCTATGGTCTTTATCATAGGTATTAGATTAAATTCCTAGAGTGTCAGCTAGATGTGACATCACACAACCCAAACTCCATCCTCCCCAGGCACCACCATCCAAACCAAATCTCCCAGTATTTCCCACCTATCTTTCTTGGTTGGGAAGCCAGCAACTGGTGTTCAGAACATAAAGCCATTATGGGTAATGGCCATTGATTGCCTATCTTCCAGGAATTTCTCTAATCACCCATTAAAACCAACAAACCTAATGGCCACCACGGTATCCTGTAGTATTAATGGAACTCTCACACCAGGAATCCCTGTCTGAGCCCATTCTTCCCAATTATACATTACTCCGTCTACTGTATGCTTCATTCCATTCATGCACCTGTGAGCTACTGGTGTTATAGTCTAGTTTAGGCTATAAACATACAAGTTAATTGTAGCTGTTATCAACAATTCACAATCATATTTATTTAAACGGTCATTTAGACCAAAACAGAATTATAAACAATTAAACATTTACGTATAACATTACATCACTGTTCAACAATGAATGGCCTTGATGGCTTTGACTACATCTACTGAATGCCTTGCCAGGCTACAGATGTGCCTTACACAAAATTGGTTTGTGCAACTTTAGAATCAACATGGAACCTCAATGGTGGAAACTGCCTATTCCCAGATAGGTTCTTAAGTCTTTTAATTAGTGGCTGGACAATGTCAAACTCCTCGGAGTATGCCCTTAGGGGCACCAGCTCAGTCTATCCTAATGACCACTGATGCCTCCCTGTCAGAGAGAGAGAGAGAGAGAGAGAGAGAGAGAGAGAGAGAGAGAGAGAGAGAGAGAGAGAGAGTGAGGAAATGTTTTATTTGCTGCCTCAAAAAGTTTTAAAAGGTTCATGCGGAAAGGGCCCCAGTCTCCATCCACCACACTGATAAACAGGGTCTTTGCATTTTGTGCCTGAATGTCCTCTGCACAGACGTTCCATGCAAGGTGCATGTTCCACACATACTGGCATATTTGGTATACCTTTTTTCAGGATAAAGTTGACTTAGGTCCTAGTGTCTTGGGGGCAGAACTAGGTAAGCACCAAGACTCAAATGGAGCATTCTAGAACAAAGGCGGTCCAGGAAATGGTGGCAGAATTCTCAAATCTGGTGTCATCTTTATACTGAAATAGGTACATCCATGGCCCAGAACTGTCAGAATGACGAAGGGCTTGACAGTCCATGTAAAAAAATAACCTGAGCTTTCACAGTGGACTTCCATCAACCCTCCTAGCAGCACTGAAATTAACATCCTTTTTAATACCATCCCTCCACCCACACAGAAATGTGTTAGGAAGAATACTATGTGAACAACAATGCTAATTGAAGGTTATGCTCATAAATACACATATAGGCCAGGTTTAAAAATCAAGGGGATCCGGTGGAAATGAAGCGTGAGATGGTAAATAGGAACTGTGTTCTCTTGCCGTCATGCACCATAGCTATTAAGCTTGAAGGTCCTAAAGGTACCAAGCAATGCCCATGATAAATTCTTCCAAAACATCCCAGCCATAACATAGTTCTTGCTGATTGCTCATTTACCCATAATGCATGCTGTCATAGCAAAGCCTGACAAATGACAGAGAAAGCTCAGGTTATTTTTTACCCTGACTGCCAAGCCCCTCACCTCAGATTATTCATTTATTAGGGCAATCACACAGGCCCGGGTACTTAATATTGTTTTCACCAAATATGAAAATGATCTACTTTCCTATTCTTTAGTTTCTCCTAGGGCAAGCCATTTATCATCAGCTCAGGATAAATGACTGGTTCATTATGGCCATAATTTATGAGATGTTAGAACTAAAGAGCCACACCTAAAGACTTAAAGCTCTAATATGGATTAGAATATGATAATCAATCAATCTAATACAATATGTTTTTTTGTCTTGCGTAGACTATTTTTGTTTTGAAATGGCTAGAGATTCCTGTTTTCCTCTCCTGCATTTCAGGGATTCTTCCATTTCTTTTTCTTCAGTCAGGTTCCTTTCTGAGTTCCCAAGGAATTGTGGGAAGATCATTGCTGATTAGCATGGGAATCAGTGACGGATGCAGCCCACTGGGAATTCGACTCCTGCATAGTCTGTTAAAACGAATGGCAGTGTTGCAAGTTACATAACTGCTTGGTGCTGCTATTCTCATTCCTTTCCAAAGACCTTGCATTGGAAACACTATTGATGGATTGACTGCTCTGGCCACTGTTCACAATATTCTTAAGACAATACATTTGCAACTGAAGCTATTCTGGGTACCATTGATCGCAGCAGTACAAAATTATAACCCATCCTGGCAAGGGCAAAGTCTGCATTATTTCAAACTGTACAGAGAGATGCAGAGTTGGAGCAGCTGGAGCCTCATTTGCCCAGTTCACAACTCAAAGCACATTTATTGTGTAATTCATTTCAACAATCACGCCTCATTTTTTCTTCTCAATGGGAGCTCCCATATTTTCCCTCCTTTATTTTATCTTCATATAAACAGTACTATGGGGTAGGTTTCATTGAGCTAGAACAGGGGTCTGCAACCTGCAGCTCTCCAGATGTTCATGGACTACAATTCAGCTGGCAGGGGCTGATGGGATTTGTAGTCCATGAACATCTGGAGAGCTGCAAGTTGCAGACCCCTGAGCTAGAACAACTGGCAAAATATGAGTTTCCATGGAAGGGTGGAGGTTAAAATCTGGGTCTCCCAGATCCTACTTGGACTCCCGTCCTTTTAGTAGTAGCTCTGTGGTGGCCTTGGTCAAATTGTTAACAGTGACAAGAAGAAGAGTTGGTTTTCGTATCCCGCTTTTCTCAACCATAAAAAAGGAAAAGTTTCCCCTTCAGTCGTGTTCGACCCTGGGTACCACTGCGAGCAGTGATTTTATAGGCAAGCCTCTTTGTGGGGTAGTTTGCTATTGCTTTCCCCGGCTATTCTTTACCCCTAGCTATGAGCTAGGTACTCATTTACCGACCAAGGAATGGATGGATGGCTGAGTTGACCATGAGCCAGCTATCAGGATATCTGACCCACAGGGGGCTCAAACTCATGACTATGTGAATGGCAGTGCAAGCACTTAACCACTACGCCACACGGCTCCCTTTTCTCAACCATACGGAGTTTCACAGTAGCTTACACCTCTCCCCACAACAGACACTTTGTGAGATAGGTGGGGCTGACAGAGTTCTTAGAGAACAATGGGTCTTATAGAGTTCTGAGAGAACTGTGACTGGCCTGAGGTCACTCAGCAGGCTTCATGTTTAGAAGCAGGGAAACAAATCCAGCTGACCAGATTAGAGTCTGCCACTCATGTGGAGGAGTGGGGAATCAAACCCTGTTGTGCAAATTAGAATCCACTGCTCTTAACCACTATACCACACTATACAACCAAGCTACTACATACCCGCTCATTCAGTTTGGTACTTTTTATGTTTGGTATCTTTCAGTCACTGCATGTTTTCCATACTCCAATTTGATTGTAAACACTGGACCCTAAGAATGCAGAAAGGTTCATGTGCTGACAGACAGGCGACACCTCAGGCTGACCATCATACAATTCGATGGCAAAATGCTCCATTTGGGTAAAGTTCAAATAAATTCAAAAGGCCAACAATATCTGCAAGTACACTGTACAAGAACACATCAGCACTCTGGATTCCCAGGCTCCAACTGAAGAAATCCTTATGCTCTTTTACTATCCAAGCAAATGTCAAGAAAGGTGCTCACGCATCTTTTTCTACACAGCTTCAGTTTCATTTCAAAAAAAGAAAAAGTGTTCGGATTTATACCTTGCTTTTCTTAATTATAAAGAGTCTCAAAGTGGCTTACAAATTCCTTCTCTTCCTCTCCTCACAACAGACACCTTGTGAGGTAGGTGGGGCTGAGACAGTTCTGTGAGAACTGGGCATAGCCTAAGGTCACCCAGCAGGCTGTATGTGGAGGAGTGAGAAAACAAATCCAGTTCACCAGATATGCTTATGGGGAGAATTGGGGAATCAAGTCTGGTCTCCCTGATTTGAGTCCACCTGCTCTTAACCACTATGCCATGCTGGGAAGCTCTACCCGCACTCAGTACTAGAAAGCAAAGCAAGCCTGTTCCAAGTTGAAAGATGAACACTGACCACAAAGCAAGCATACACTGCAAAGTTTTCAGAATGCTCTCCCTGTCTTCCAAGGCCATATAGGCGACAAATGAGACAAATGGTCCCCAGTCTTGAGTGACAGTACCAGCAAGGCATGTTCCAGTAGGCAGGTGGTGGGGCAGACACTGAGTCCACAGGAAAACATGAGTAAGACCCCTTCCGCACATGCAGAATAATGTACTTTCAATCCACTTTCACAATTGTTTGCAAGTGAATTTTGCTATTTCGCATGGTAAAATCCAGCTGCAAAGTGGATTGAAAGTGGATTGAAAGTGCATTATTCTGCATGTGCGGAAGGGGCCTAAAAGAAGTCATTGCCTCCTCCCACCTCCCCATGAGTTCCTGACACAAAAACTGTGACAGAAACAAAGACAGCAAACCAGAAGAACTTTGAGGTGGGGGGGGGGAGGGACTCGAAGAATTAAGGAAAAATCTGAACTTTGAGGGAACAAGAAAAAGATAGGGGTTGGATCCTATCTAAAAACACAGAGAGAGATACACACAAACATACTCCCTCAAAGGTTTTGAAACTTGTGCGAGTAAGAAGCATCCTTTGACAAATCACAAGGGGAACCAATCCTTTGACTTAAAAAAAAAAGCCTTTTGCTTTCAAAAGCATGTCTCTGGTTTGTATCTGCATTGTATATTTACTCACCCCAAGCCAACGCAAACATTATTTTTAAGCTCTGAGTCATGTGTAAAACACTTGCCTTAAATGTACTTAACCACTTAAGCCTGATCCTTTTCGTAGTGTTGGGCCGGAAATTGGCAGTTTATTTTCTCATTTGGAAAACAGGTTGAGGACTGAAAGATAAATACCGACTGCAAAGCAGGTGCGCATTCCAAAGCTTTCCGAAAAGTTCTCCTTGTCTTCCGAGGCCAAGTAGCCCACAGGTGAGACAAGTGGTCCCCAGCTGCTTGAATGTGAGCCTTGAGTGATACCTCCAGCAAGGCCTGGTGTCTTGAAATCACTCAGCCTTGAAATTAACATCCCGAAGGGGAGGGGGAGAAAACACTTTTTTTGTCTTCTTTCTCTAGACAGCAGGAAGTCTCCATCTTCAGCACGAGGGGGAATGACAGCAAGAGGGCTAAGGAAGAAGGAACATTATGCTCCAGAGAGGAAATGTTTATTTTCATCAACAGCGAGGGACAATCCACGATGCCATGTTGATGTGGTACAGTCAACACAAGTTGCTTCTCATGACTTCACAAGGCTTGTCTGACAAATGTCCAGGCTGAGGCTTAAAAGACGGAAGGTAATTGGTGGATTTCTTCTCAAGGGGCAGATGAAAACGCATGCTGGCGTAACAAGTACGAGAAAAGGGCAAAATCCAATGCGGTGTAGCAGTGGCAGACTCTAATCTGGAGAACTGGGTTCAATTCCCTGCTCCTCCACATAAATCCTTCGGGGTGACCTTGGGCCAGTCTCAGTTCTCTCAGAATTCGCTCAGCCCCCAAATGCAGGCAAACAATGGCAAACCACCTCCAAACATCTCTTGCCTTGAAAACCCTGTAGGGTTGCCCTAAGTCAGCTGTGACTTGACAGCACTTTCCACCACCATGAGAAAAGTGAGTGAATGGGGCAAGCTTTTCAGAATCAGGCAGGAATCCCCCCCCCCCTTCTAAACAGACAAAGACC
The DNA here is from genome assembly GCF_021028975.2 of Sphaerodactylus townsendi. NCBI lineage: Eukaryota > Metazoa > Chordata > Lepidosauria > Squamata > Sphaerodactylidae > Sphaerodactylus > Sphaerodactylus townsendi. The sequence goes on from NC_059432.1 coordinate 96,739,766, forward strand.
TGCAGCTGGATTTTTAATTCACTCTGATACTTTCTGGGATATAAACCCCCATAGTAAGCATAAGCATAAGCATTTTATTGTCGTTGTGCACGCACAACGAAATTTACAGCAGCATTCCTCGATGCACACGATTTCAGACTCATACCCCATCCTTACTTTCCCCTTCCTCCACCCATCCCTACACAGCCCCAAACACATCAACACGAAGCCGCGGAGTTTAGCATAGCCACAGCTCTAGAGTAGAAGCTGTCTCTAAGCCTCTTTGTCCTAGTTTTGATAGACCTGTATCATCTGCCGGATGGTACCAGTTAAAAAAGAGAGTGTGCTGGATGAGACGGGTCTCTCAGGATATTTTGGGCTTTCTTTAGGCTTCGGGAATTATAGAGTTCTTCCAAGGAGGGGAGAGGGCAGCCGATAATCCTCTGTGCAGTAGTGATCACCCTTTGGAGCTCCTTCCTATCTGTCACTGTGCAACTGGAGAACCATACACAGATGCAGTAGGTTAAGATACTCTATAGCACAGCGGTAAAAGGACACCAGGAGTTTTCCAGTACATACTTCAACTGGCCCAATTTAACAGCACCAGTCCCTGGTATTTTCACTCTTCCCTTTTTCTGCCTTCAGGAGTGTTGGAAGAGAAGGACTTTAAGCTGTTTCCTGCCTCAACCCACAGAGGGAGTTTCACTAGATAGACAGTGGCTAGATAGGGACATAGGGATTGACACCTTTACTCTATCATCCTGGCTCTATCCCTTTGATGCTAGACTGATACTCTCAGGGACTTCCTTCCTTCCGCCTTCTTCTCAGACTCTCTCCATTTTACTTTCACCATGCCTAGAGGGAGGATGGGTGCTCTGTGCATCCGCCTCCATCCAGCTAGATTAGGATAGATTAGTGAACCTATCTACCTACCTTCCTATCCAGAATGGAGTTCACTAATAAATACTCTTCTTATTAGATTAGAAACTACAACTGACTCCGACTTTCTTTGGTGCAAGCTTGCATGCACATGGGATCCCCACACGCACGCACAGGAGGTAAGGCTTCTGCTGTGCTCTCAGCCACCCGTGCACTCTGCTCAATGTGAACAGGGATAATCCCCATTACCAGGTGATTATTCCAACAAGGAGATGCCTTGTTTAAAAGTTAAATGTATATTGCTAGACTTCAATATTCAACTTCAGGGTCTCTTCCTAGGGTCTCTAAGGGCAATTCCGCACACGAGTAAAATAGGTTCGACCCAGTTCCCTGAGAAGGGTACTAACCTAGGTCGAAGCCATTGTTCCCCACTGCAACCAGTTTGATCCCAGCTTGGAGGGCGGAATCATCCTGTGCCTCTTCGCCGCTCCATTCCGATTGGCTACTGGTCTACGGCCATGTTCCATCTATCCCCACACACATTATTTAAAAAACTGCCACAGGAATGGAGGGATGAAGGTGGCGTTTTTTGATTGGCCAACTGTACGCATGCCCGAAACACTCAGCTGTGATTGGCTGAATGGGGGACTCCTGGCACCAGAGATTCCACACTTTACTGGAATCGAGCTGAGTTTGAGCGTGGTTCCCTGAAAAAGTAGTGGTTCCCAACTGGAGTCAGAAATTTGACCGTTACATGGGGCGAAGCTGGTACAAAACCACGTCGATCCCAGTGGTTGTGCAGAACACTTAGGTCGAATGCAGCTCAAACTTAGGTCAATAACGCAAGTGTGGAATCGACCTAAGAGTTAAAACTTTGAATGGGGAGTCAACACATCATCCGTGGAATCCATACCAGTGATTGAATGCTAAGGCACCAAGCAGTGCGCAATCTGTCATTTCACACTGTATCTTCAGTAAGGGTCCAATCTGGTTTATGTTATGAGTCCCCTACATAGGATTTATTCCTGTCAGATATTTATTTATTTTCTTTATAATCCTTAAAATGATTCCTAAAAGTTTCACTTTCCAGAACTCTTTATGGAATTCATTCTAACGTTTTCATGGCGGGATTCTTCTTTTTTTCCTTTGAAATTCAACTTTAACGCCACATGGTTTTATATTGCGTAAATTCCTTGAATCTTATTGAATCCTCCCAGTTTTTCTCCCTCTCGTCCCTCTGGGGATATTTAAAATTCAGGATACAAAATGGCTCCCAGTAGCTCTTTCAGGCTCAGTCTTGAGGGTGAACCACATCTGATGGGAGCTGAACCTGATTGTCAGTGGATGCAGATACAGGCAACATTTTTAGACCATCAAGGAGACTTTGGAAATATCCTTAAAGTGCTCAGATCAATGTATCTCTTCCTTTCCAGGGTCAAACTTGGGGGGGGGGGGGGAATGATTCTTTAGCAAAAATAAAGTATCAGCCCTGTTTGGCCACCTCCTCTGTAATGTCACCAAGACCCCCTTTCCAAACCTGAAAGCAATTCTGCCTTTCTAGGGCTTAATCAGTGAATGGGTAAGCACATGGCTATTGATAGGATATCATACAAAGGCACACTGAAGTCACCAATTTGTTGGATGAGCCAATGTTTGGTTTGTTCGTCTGTGTATCTGCCATTTTGATTGGCTTACATTGAAATCTGAGAGGTGGCCATAAGTTCTGTTTTAGCATCATATCAGCCATCCCCCACAGGATCTGGATAGACTCCAACCAAAGCACTGTTCAGTCTCCTTGTTTCGGATAGAGTTGAGAAGGAGGTCTTCCTGTGAAACGAATGGGGCTCCTAGGTGTTGACCTCGGATTGGTTTGTATCATTTGTTTTTTCAACTGGACTTTTAAAAGAGTCCTGGCTCTTTGCTGAGCAGAGTGGTAGCTGAACCTAACTTAGGCCCCTTCCGCACATACAGAACAATGCACTTTCAATCCACTTTCAATGTACTTTGCAGCTGGATTTTACTGTGCAGAATAGCAAAATCCGCTTGCAAACAATTGTGAAAGTGGATTGAAAGTGCATTATTTTGCACGTGCGGAAGGGGCCTTTGGCTAGATGGAAGAATCCCTCAAAAGGGCTCGTAATGCCAGGATTGGCAGAGGCTACGGGGCTGGATGTAAATTAGTTGGGGGAAAGACTGTGGAAGTCTAGACTCTATTGCTTGGACTCTGTCAGGATCTCTGGCAAGATCTAAAGTAGATGGTCCAGCTGTTTCCAGGAACACATTTGGGTGAATGGTCTTAAAGATGTGTGGTCTGCAGCTCTTCCAAAACCACAGTATATGGAACTGCAGTTACAAGCATTAACCAGTCAGTCTCCAAATATGGCTGCAGGGTGGAGGCAGGGAGTCTCATAAATAACGGTTTTGAAGTGTATGTGATTGAAGTGTATTGCTGGCCTTATTGTCAGAGACTATAACACAGCTTCAGACAACATTTCTCTTTCTAGGGCCCTTAATATCACTAACGCCAATTTCAGCTGAATTCCAGCGCAAGTCTTGGTTTGCTAGGGGTCATTCTTCAATCCAGCCATTATGTGCAATTCCACATCAGCACTTCAGCAAGGATAAAACAATCTGAGCTCTACAGTTATACCGTGCAAACGCTGTTGTTTACTCCATGTGTGGCTGTTCAGGAATCTATGGTCACACACAATTATGCTTATAAGCAGATGGTTTGAAATTTTGACCCATGGGGAGGGGTACCACCCTAACAGTATGAAATTTCATGCCTCCATTTTCAAACACTCCCAGTTACCCCAAAAGATTGAAAATGTGCTGCCTCTCAAATGCGGAACAAATAACTTTAACTGCGAGAAGTTTGGTAATTTCTTGAAAAAAAATCTCCATGGGTGAAGTGAATGAACCAATGAATATCATGATAGAAGAAGAAGAAGAAGAAGAAGAAGAAGAAGAAGAAGAAGAAGAAGAAGAAGAAGAAGAAGAAGAAGAAGAAGAAGAAGAAGAAGAAGAAGAAGAGGAGGAGGAGGAAGAGGAAGAGGAAGAGGAAGAGGAAGAGGAAGAGGAAGAGGAAGAGGAAGAGGAAGAGGAAGAGGAAGGAGGAGGAGGAGGAGGAGGAGGAGGAGTTTGGATTTATATCCCCCCTTTCTCTCCAACAGGAGACTCAAAGGGGCTTACAATCTCCTTGCCCTTCCCCCCTCACAACAAACACCCTGTGAGGAGGGTGGGGCTGAGAGAGCTCCGAGAAGCTGTGACTAGCCCAAGGTCACCCAGCAGGTGTGTGTGGGAGTGCACAGGCTAATCTGAATTCCCCAGATAAGCCTCCACAGCTCAGACGGAAGAGCTGGGAATCAAACCCGGTTCCTCCAGATTAGATACACGAGCTCTTAACCTCCTACGCCACTGCTGCTGGAATATTCTCGGATATTACTCCATACAGTGAAGGAAGTATTGTGACACCCTTTCTTACAACAGGCAAAGGGGCAGATGAGGTAAGATCCAGAAATTATTAGGGTCTCTGTGTTCCCTTGAATAAGACTGTAAATGATCAAGATAGACCCCTGAAAAAAATGTTTAAATTTTGAGCCCCCTCTTGTTTACATCTGCTACATCCTACAGCTAAAGTTGGGAAGCCAAGCAAAGAGGAGACATTTCCTCCTTTTATCCACCTTTTCTACACCCCACTCACAATTTCTTTTCTGACTCAGCTAAACAGATGTGGGTACAGAAGTATCCTTCCAGCTGTTTATCCCTCGCTGGATTAGGAACCAGCTCTAGAAGGACGGCCATGTTACTCTGTTGCATCAAAAATAAACCGGAGCATTATGGCATCTGATAGCTATTATTATAATATAAACTTTCATGGACTGAAGTTCATTTCATCCAGAGTGCCAAGACTAAACCAAATATGCTTCCAAGTGTGGATAAGAGTCTGTCTCTGCTTTGTTCTTTTCCGTAAAACACATACTTGAATACACAGCCACAAATGTATCCCCATCTATACTGAGGATGAGCATCAAATTTACCCTGCGCTCCTTTAAACCAAACCTCCCCTGTTTGCGATTCACCTTTTGACTCCCAGGTGATGGCATGGAACCCAATAAGGAACAAGCACATGACATCAGACACATGACTGAAAGAGAACAGCTGTGGTGGCTGGAGATGGGACGGCGAAGGCAGCACTGCACCACCTCCCAAAACAAATTTGGGTGGTGCAGAAAGGAGAGAAATTTTTAAAACCCTCTTGCCACCCAAATTGCCCCATTGTGGAGACAGGCTTATGTTGTGTGGCGTATGTCTGTGGACTTGGAGGGTGACATTCCCAGGCTGGAATGCCAGTGGAAGTTAACTAAAGTCGCCTCTGCCCCCTGGAATACTCCCAGCTAGCCCCCCACCTCTGCTCGGATGCCAGCATAGCTCCCCAGCAGCACCCACTTCAGGGTTTGGGTGTGGACCCTGTGGTATAACCCTGCTGAAGTCCCTCCCATACTGAAGCCCTGCTCCCGCCCTCCCTGGCACCACACTAGTCAGGGCCCAAGGTCACACCTGGGAAGAGGGGGAAGCATCTCTTCATATGCTTAACTGTCTTATGTTGTACTTGGAAACGTAGCTTGTAGGTGACCTTGCCATGGGCCTCCAGAAAGGGGGAGGATGGAAGAAGAAGAAGAGTTTGGATTTATATCCCCCCCTTTCTCTCCTGTTGGAGACTCAAAGGGGCTTACAATCTCCTTGCCCTTCCCTCCTCACAACAAACACCCTGTGAGGTGGGTGGGGCTGAGAGAGCTCCAAGAAGCTGTGTCTCGCCCAAGGTCACCCCACTGGCGTGTGTGGGAGTATGCAGGTTAATCTGAATTCCCCAGATAAGCCTCCACAGCTCAGGTGGCAGAGCTGGGAATCAAACCTGGTTCCTCCAGATTAGATACACGAGCTTTTAACCTCCTACGCCACTGCTGCTCCCAGCTGAAGACTATCGCTGTCCTTAAATCACTCTGTACTTCATAACAAAGCTTTGCACACCTTGTTCTATTAATCTGTGAGAAGATGGGAAGAGGGTTTGAGCAGAAAAACGAAAGGTATAAATATATTGGCAAGAAGCCAAGACTCTTGGATCTGGCTTCTTGCCATTGCAGTCTCTGCTGACAACCCAATAAAGACTTCCGATTCACATCCAGAGTCCAAATTATTGACCGTTGTATCAGGACCTAACACCTCTCCATCCTGTAAATTCCCAGGAATTTCCAAACCAGGAGCCATTAACCCAAGGTCAAGGATTACAGTATTAGACAGAGGGAAAGACAGGTTGAAAAACAGCCCCCCCCCCAAAAAAAATGTTAATGGGAGAGCAAAGTGAAAGTAACTGGAAAGAGGTGACCCAGAGGACTGAGGCCAGCATGAAAAGGAGAAACGTGAAGGGTTGGGAGGCAGGCAGTGGTGGGATCCAAAATTTTTAGTAACAGGTTCCCATGGTGGTGGGATTCAAACAGTGGTGTAGCGCCAATGGGGCTGGGCGGGGCAAGATGGGGGCGTGGCTGGCCATTCCGGGGGTGGGGCATTAATAATTTCTCTGTTACTGTAAAAAACTCTTACTGTAAAAAAAAAAGTTCCTAATTTCCAGCTGGTATCTTTCTGTCCATAATTTAAACTCATTATAGAAAGTCCTATCGTCTACTGCCAGCAGAAACAACTACTTCTCCTCTAATTGACTGCCTGTCAAATACTTAATACTTTCAAATACTTAATTTTGTTTCTAGAAATCAAAAGAAGGATACTTTCCTTAAACAAGGAACTTTACCATATTTCTAAAACATGTTTTTAAACCAGCCCAACAACAGGGAGAATTATCCCGTTTTCTACCTTCGCTGACCAGCCACATAGGAAACAACAGGACTTTATGATTTTTGGACCAAATGGAATTTCTAACAGAAAAGCAGACCCAATTAGTAACCCCCTCTCGGCACACACAAATAATTAGTAACCCACTCTCGGGAACTGGTGAGAACCTGCTGGATCCCACCTCTGGAGGCAGGACTAGAAATGAGCAAAGAGGAGAAATGCAGGTGGCCAAGAGCTTTATCGGTAAGGCATCGAAAAGTCAGCACATATTGATTGGATAGGGACAGCAAGATCTGTGACCGAAGGCCTCTAGTTAGAAGCAACAATGTTGGACACTGTGAACTGAAGACAGCATGTACTGCTAGTTCTCACTAATCCATAAGGAAGGGCATGACTTTCTTCCCCTCTGTATTACATCCTTTTTCAAAGTTAAAAATATTCTGATGTTGCCGGAGGAAAAAAAAAGTTCTCACTCTCTGTCTTAAGACAAGGATTTTTAGTGCATACTCAACGCCAAGATAAAGTTAAGGTCACCTCTAAGAATAGGTAGTTGGCAGTACAACTATAGACATGCCATTCTTCTGACATACCAAGGAAGAGCGTTCAAGCCAAGAGTGCAGTTTGACACTCAAAGAAGAGGACATTACATTACAATACTTCGCGCATAAATCTGTGCCGCTGGCTTGTGTGCTGCTGCATCAGTCGTCATTGAAAAAGCTGCACTGTTTGGATAACCACTTCCTAGCATCTTCTGGTAGGTACAAGGTGCGAAAGGTCACCAAAGGACATGCTCACCCAGGGTAGTTTGAGTTTTTAAATTCTGCAGGAACAACAAAAGAACTCTGGCGGATCACTGCAACGGTCCATCTAGGTCAGCAACCTAGCTTACGAGGTCAGCAACCATGCTTACGAGGTGCCCCCTCCGACGAGGTGCCCCCACAACCGACGAGGTGCCCCCAAAATTCCACATGCATCATCACAGAGGCAAAATCCTCTCTTTGTTTTTGCCCCCTTTTCACAGGCATCCAGGGCAAACAGCCTTTGAATGTGGAAGTTGTCTGTCATGCTAGTGATTCTCCTATGACAGTGAGTTCCAGAAGTTTATTGTTATGTGCAATAGTGTTTATGGGCTTTTTCGCACACATGGTTTGTTCTTGAATTAAGGCAATCCGCATCAACATCCTGACCTTTTTGTTGCTGTTTCGTCGCTCGAGATCATTCACACATCACCAGGTTGTTGTGGATGTTCTTGTTGCTTCAGAAACCCCTCGGTTTTGCATTGCCCTGGAATGCAGTACAAACGAGAGTTCCGATTGACTGTTGTGCCATCCAAGGGCATGTCCCGTGTGACGCTTGGCCCCTGTCATCATGAGCTAACGAGCTAACGAGTCAGCGTGATTTCACTGTCTCAGTGTGCCACTGCATTGAGAACTCGCTATCTCGAGATATCGAGGCGGTGTTGGAAACAGTGCACTGCATGAGCGACCGCGAGGAGGGGCAGGAGGAGAGTGAGACGGAAACGAAACAGTGAAATGTCCGTGCGCAACTGGCAAGCTCTACCGCATCCTGATTGGTTGGAGAAAATCGCATCACACAGTGGGCGTGATCCCTCGCAGTCACTTGTTCCAGTTGCATTTTGTACCTAGGCACCAGATTGTGGGGGGAATCCATTTTATCCAAGAAAGTTGCACAATTATCGAGCGACAGGAAAAATGTGAGACAAAGGCTGAAATGAGCGACAGATTAGGGGTCGGGCCACATTACGGCTCAAGTGTGTGCGAAAAAAAGGCAGAAACCGTGACGACCTCATATATAAAATCAAGAACAAACCATGTGTGCGAAAAAGCCCTATGTATTCACAGTAATACCCGTCTTTCTCCTGCACATCTCAGGACCTAAAGTGGGAAGGATTGCCAGATTCTCCCCCGCCACTGGCAGGAGATTTGGGAGGGGGGTTGATGGTTGCCAGGTTGGGACACTCCTGGAGATTTGGGGACAGAGTCTGGGGAAATAAGGAACCACAGTGGGGTACAGTGCTGCAGAGTCCACCCTACAGACCATTCATTTCCTCCTGGGGAGCTTATATATGTTGTGTGTAGATGAGCTGAAATTCTGGGGGATCCCCAGGTCCCACCTGGAAACTGGAATCCCTAAAGATGATGTTCCCTTTTTCTAAGTTGACTGCTGACAAATGGCATTAAGTGACCCTGAGATCTCATGGATTTTAGAACAGAGAGAAAAATATTCTATCCACTTTTCCATACCATGTAAAATTTTATAAAACTCCATCATATACCCCCACGTTAAAAACATTTTTCCTAAACTGAAGCATAGCTTATATTTCATCTAAACAGGTACTGACCTTTATGTGTAACCCACTAAAGTCTTAAAACAACCAGTCCAGGACTGTACCATTTTGTTCGGCATGAGGAGGAGGAGGAGGGAGGAGGGAGGAGGAGGAGGAGTTTGGATTTACACCCCACCTTTCTCTCCTGTAAGGTGACTCAAAGTGGCTTACAAACTCCTTTCCCTTCCTCTCCCCACAGCAGACACCTTGTGAGGTAGGTGGGGATGAGAGAGTTCTGCAGAACTGTGCCATTCCCAAGGTCACCCAGCAGGAAGTGCAGAAACACATCTGGTTAACCAGATAAGCCTCTGCCACTCAGGTGGAGGAGTGGGGAATCAAACCCGGTTCTCCAGATTAGAATCCACCTGCTCTTAACCATTACACCACACTAACTCTAGGATACATGAATGAATACTATCAGGCTCCAGTGCTTCTCCCTTACATGTAGAGAAGTTTCTTTTATAAGAAAGTGCATTCAATGATGTGCTTGCTACAGTCTGGCATACTCAAGGGAGACTTTTGCCATGCATTAAGTGGTTTGATTGTGGAACCTCTGGTACATGGTGTCATTTCCACATGTCTTAATTTCCTTTTCTTCTGTAGAGTGAATTGTAGCTACTGTGCCCCTTCAGAGGCTTTCAAAAGATGATAATGTTGCTGTGCATGGAATACACTGTATTTTGTTCAGCTGCTGCGGAAATTCAACATCTTTCCTACAAGAAATGATTCCATAAGAAGTGTTAACAACAACAACAACAAAAACATAATTGCTGAGAAAATGCAATCTTTTCCCTATCAGTCATTTCCAATGTACTTAAAACTTCCATCAGTGCAGTGATTGTTGTATGAGAGCCACAGGTACCACCTGGCCAGTACCCATGCCATCACTAGGAGAAAGTTATATGCTATTTTCTCTCCTGTCAGTTTGACCATGTAAAGAATCATAGAATCATAGAGTTGAAAGACACCCCAAGGGCCATCAAGTCCAACCCCCTGCTATGCAGGAACACAAAATCAAAGCACTCCTGAAAGATGGCCATCCAGCCTCTGTTTAAAAACCTCCATACAAGGAGACTCCACCACACTCCGCGGTAGTGCATTCCGCTGTCAAACCGCCCTTATTGTCAGGAAGTTTTTCCTGATGTTTAGTGTAATCTCTTTTCCTTCACCTGGAACCCATTACTCCTGGTCTTAGTCTCTAGAGCAGCAGAAAACAAGCTTGCTCCCTCACCAACATGACATAAAGAACATAAGAACATAATGGCATAAGAAAAGCTATGCTGTATCAGACCAAGGCCCATCAAGTCCAGCAGACTGTTCAAACAGCAGTCAAACAGGAGCCTCTAGGAAGCCCACAAACAAGTCAACTGCAGCAGTGTTATCCTGCCTGTGTTCCACAGCACCTAATATAACTGGCGTGCTTCTCTGATACTGGACAGAATAGGTATGCATCATGACTAGTAGTCATTTTGACTAGTAGCCATGGCTAGCCCTGTCCCCCATGAGCATGTCCATTCCCCCTCTTAAAGCCTTCCAAGTTGGCAGACATCACCACATCCTGAGGCAGGGAGTTCCACAATTTATCTATCCTTTTGCCTATTTGGAAGCAGTTTCAGCAGTTAACCCTGTGTTCCAGTATTATGAAAGAGGAAGAAAAGCTTATCCCTGTCCTCTCTCTCCACACCACCATAGAGATCTCTATCATTTTTGTTCACATTATGCTTACCAGTTACCGTCAGGGAGCTGATTGTTCTGTGAGCTGTTAAGATGCATCTGAGCAAATTGGAGTGGGTTCAGTTTGCACAAATCCATGGCTTTCTTACATGATTAGACTGGCTTTTTTTGTTTTGTTTTGTTTTGTTGTTGTTGTTTTGCAGCAGCAGCTGAAGCTCACTTGGCTACCAGTCTGCCATTACCTCCAATTTTTAAAAGGCACATGGGGGAAAAATCACTTCGAATTTTTTTGAGTTGAGACTTACTACTTAGGTTTTCTAACCACTTTGAATATCTCCCCACTACCTCACAATCAGTTCATGTAATAACTTCTAAAACAGATGCTGCAACAAGCAGAGAATACAATGTATCTGATTTCGACCATTTAAAGAATGCACCTGACTGTGCAAGAACAAAAAAGGGATGAACCAGAAGCAATTGCATGCTTTACAATACAATTCAGCCAGTTTAGGAACCCAACCATGAACCAAGGAATACTGCCTCTTCTCTGGTAAATGAAATAACTCAGTTCTCAGATCAGGTAAACACAGCTCCAAACAGTAACAACTGACCCTATAGCTCAATCAGCAGGCACAAAATTGTTCAGCTGAATACTATGGCCCCTTCCGCACACGCAAAATAATGCATTTTCAAACCACTTTCACAACTGTTTGCAAGTGGATTTTGCCATTCCGCACAGATTCAAAGAGCACTGAAAGCAGTTTGAAAGTGCATTATTCTGCATGTGCGGAATGAGCCTTGGTTTGGTATGAACTTTATCTGGGAATATCAAGGTGATTCTGTCAAAATATTATCTTGTGAGTGAACAAGTTCTGAGGTGAATGCAAGTTTTTTAATTTATTTTTAATTTATTTATTTTTTGGACTTTTATACCGCCCTATCCCCGAAGTTGATCCGACCCACAGTTAACTCTTAGGCCTCTTCCGCACATGCAGAATGATGCACTTTCAATTCACTTTCACAATTGTTTGCAAGTGGACTTTGCTACTCCGCACAGTAAAATCCAGCTGCTAAGTGCATTGAAAGTGGATTGAAAGTGCATTATTGTGCATGTGTGGAAGAGGCCTTCGTGATGCCTGACCAAATGTCTTTTGTTCACCAAGCGAAACACGATGACACAAACACAGGCCTTTTATGCACATATCTTCTCCCTCACTTTCAGCATACAACCTCATTTATGCCCATGGTTTCCCCTCTTCAGCACTGACCCTGCTTTCAGTTATCTTATTACCTGTGCTTTGTGAATGTTCACAGAATACAACTTTTTTTCCTTCGCAAAGAAGATGAAGCAAATCCTAAACCATAGAGATTTCCACAGCTTTTCCCCTCTACCCTCCCTTTCACTGCCCTGTCCATTCTATAGTTGCTCCTCCCACTCCTGCCAACCTCCGTCCCACTTCATTGCCATGCCACCTACATGCTGAGATGTATGGATGTTTTTTAGAGGTCCTTCCAGTATTAAAAAAAATTAGTAGCACCAGGCTAGCAACAAAGGCTCAATTCCAGTGAAATTGGCATGCCCAACCTCCTGAGCGCCTTAAGGCTTTTTCCGGGATTTGTCAACATTTAACCTTTAACACACTGTTGCTTCTCCTTGATCCTGCCTAAATGGAGAGGGGGCTTCTGTTCTGCTTCCCAGGTGGTTATTTAGGTGCCCTACACCCGGTCAAAGCAGAATGTAAGACTCACTGACTCAGTTAACAGTTCAATACTTAAAGCTTTTGGAACTAGAAAGAAAGGTTTTACTTAAATGGTACAGAACCCCAATACAACTAGCTTATATGATTAAAGGATTAAGCCCATAATGTTGGCATTGTGGAGAAAAAGGAGCATATTATATTCATATGTGGATAGAATGTAAAGTGGTGAAAAAGTTTTGGGAGAATATTTTGAAATATGTAGAACAATTGGTAAAAGTAAAAATTGATGTAAATAAAGATTTACTAATTGTGGGGATAATAGACGATATAAGAGTGAACAGAAGTTTGGAACCAATGTATAAAATAATGATTAGAGCAGCACACGCAGTGTTGGCGTTGGGCTGGAAAGATAACAAAAAATGGACAGTTTCAAAATGGTTGGAATACATCTGGGAACAAATACAGTTTGAGATTTTTGAGAGACTGACAAAAAATAAATTATGGAAAGAAAAAATGGAAGATATTATGAAGCTATGGACATTGTATGAAAAATGGATGGAAGAAGCCGGATTTAACGAAGAACTATGGAATAAGAGAATAAGAAGAATGAATCTCCTGCTGCTTGCATGAAATAACCAATAGAAAAGAGGGGGGCGGGGGGAGAAAATGGAAAAATGTATAGATGGAATGAAGATATTGATTGTAACAAATGTACAAATATTCTATACAGTAAAAAATTATTTAAAAAAAAATACTTAAAGCTTTAATTGTAACAACGTTGACGGATCCTGACTCCTCCCGGGTCTAACTAAATAAAGGTTACTTTGTTGCAGAAACTTTCTGGAGGCTGGAACTTATTGACATAAATACTGTGAGCCTATAACATCTATGACTGTCTAACTTGTTGCTGCCACCCAGCTTCCGTTGGCACCTAACTGCCAAAACCAGATGGGTTACTGGGTAATAACTGCCATAGAACACCAGCCCTGGGGCTTCTTAAAGGGACAGATCTAAATTAGGTTTCCTCCCATTGAATACTATACAAAACATAACTAAACCCATTCTAACTGTGGGGAAACTAAATCTTAAAGGGGAAATAAACAAAGGCTCTGTGGGGGCATGACAGCTTCCTCGGTCACATGGGTATCTGGGAAGCACTTTCTCCAGAAAGGGCACTCTAGGTGGGCGGTCTGGTACCTTCCCACCCACCCACCAGCCAGGCTCTGACCACAGTCAGATCTACTTTCCACAGAACAACATCTGGGGGTGGAGAACTCCATCCCAATGGATCCGTGGCAGGCTTACCTCCATTTTTGAGCCTTATTATTCAGCCTCATTTTGTGAGGTTTCCTTCCCCCCCCCCCCCCCCGATTTCTATTTTTTAAAAAAAAATTGTGGCACTAGTAAGAAAACAACAAGTAAAAAGTACATGCACATCTTAAGTTGCCAATTAGCTTCTTAAAGCAAGCTAAAGTCAGAGAGCCTCCAACGGGGGTTAATTAATTAACATTAGATATGATTAACAATAAATCTCATTTAATAGTAGGTATCTACCTGCAACTCCTGTGTGACAGGGAGGGTGGGAGAGGGAGGAAGTCTTCAGAGGTCGAGCAACTATATTTATCCTGATTGTGTTCGGGATTTTAACACGTTTTGTGCAGGCTGACAAATGGCCTATTAATTATCTAACGGAGCCTGACAATAACAGCTTGATAAAGATGTATGTTTTTTAACTGAGGGATGCAAACAGCGGAGGAGGAGCCCCGGCGGGGCTTTGCTGTCTTCAGTCTGGGCTCTGAGCCACGAGAGCCTGTAAGACAAAGCCCCTATCTGCTGCCACGCAGCCTTCGGAGATAAAATATGTCTTGGCATTAGGGACGTTTCCAGAAAACTGCTCCTGCAATATCTGATTAGGAAAAGGAGGAGTATGTCTTTACTAAATTGGGGTTAAGGCATAATCAATATCATATATGGAGTCTCTGGCCTGTTCTGAATAAAAGGAGGCACTTCATAATATTAAGGAGTCTATAATGCCGAGGAAGCATATGGTCGGACATTGCCTCCCCCCTCCCCTCCCCGTATTCTTCTTTTCTTTCTTTTTTTTTATTTAGAACTTTATCTTCCAACCTGTTTGACAGCTGCTCCTAAGTGGTTTCACAGTGCCAAATTATTTTTATGATTGTTTGATGTTTTATTCTTCCATTTCGGTTAATGAGATAGGATCCCACAATGGTCGTAAGTCATCGCTGTCAGAACTAAAACGCAGGCTTGTGGCAAGAGGGCTTTGATGGTAAATAAGGGCTAAAAGCGGTGGATCATAAAAATTCTCTTATCCAGGACGCGGCTGTGATCGAAACTTGATTTGGGTCCTTCTCCCTGCCCCTCCCACCCCCATCAATATTTGATTTAGTCTTTTCATCTCACCAAGCAGAGGTTTGTCAACCAGGTGCCTTTCACAACTGATTGACAGGGGAGGGAAACACAGCATTAACAAGCCAGCAACAAAAATTAAGCCCTAATAGCTTGTTGATGTTAGAGCTCAAAAGGTTGGATGTGGTCAGTACTTGGATGGAACTCCGCCAAAGAAGACGGGGATTGCTGTCCAAAGGAAGGCAAAGGCAAACCACCCCTGTTCATCTCTTGCCTTTAAAACCCAATCAGGTGAAATTTCATGGGGTCACCATGAGTGGGTTGCAACCTGGTGGCATTTCTACCTTAGCAAAAGCAGTGATGCTTTCGTTCCACTTCCCCCATGACTTCTGCTTTTCTCTTCCCTACCTTTTCCTCCTTTGCATTTTTCTTCTTCTTCCCTGCCTCAAAGGTCTTCATTTCAAAGATGGTGCAGCTGCCACCACTCCCTAGTAATATATTTTTATTTTTTATTTATTTATTTATAGCTTAAATTTGATAAACCACCAACCCCCGAAGGGGTCGGGTCCACACTAAAGGTTCTGTAGATGGTATGGGAGGTGTAATTTCAGTCAATTTCCCCTACCAGCTACAGATCCTCAATTGGCCCCTCAAGTATTTCGTGGGGTCCCCTGTTCTCCCAGAGAAGAACATAAGAACATAAGAACATAAGAACTAGCCTGCTGGATCAGACCAGAGTCCATCTAGTCCAGCATTCTGCTACTCGCAGTGGCCTACCAGGTGCCTTTGGGAGCTCACATGCAGGATGTGAAAGCAATGGCCTTCTGCTGCTGCTGCTCCCAAGTACCTGGTCTGCTAAGGCATTTGCAATCTGAGATCAAGGAGGATCAAGAATTTTGGAGATATCAGTAGACTGCGTTGAGGGACAGGAAATTGTGTTCTGCTGAAGGAAATGCCTTCTGTTAATGGAAAGTTTGGTCTGGATTCAGCCCTTCGTGTTCCTAAAGGTATGAACTGATGTCATCGCACTGAATTTCCTAGTCTTCCACACAAGCAGCAGTCAGTGAAACGTGAGGGAGGGTGTGGTGGTTCGAGTGCCAGGATAGGATCTGAGAGACCCAAGTTTGAATCTCCATTCTTCCATGGGTGCTTGCTGCATGACCTTGGGCCAGATACATAGTCTCAGTGGAACTTATCACGCAGGGTTGTTGTGAGGACAAAACGGAGGAGAGGAGAAGGGTGTAAGCTGCTTGGCATCTCCAACTGGGGGAAAGATGTAAATGAAGTTTAAAAAATTCTGAGCATACAAGTGTCTCTTCCTTAACTAACCATTACCATAGAGATGAGCACTGAAAGGGGAGGAAAGAGAGGGATAAAATACCCAGAGATGTCAATTATCTGTTGACTCGCAAACCTTCAGCTGGGATTTGGAAATGCTGGGACCTTCTGCACACCAATCACATGCTCTACAACTGAACTACAGCCATTCCTCAAGTTGTGCTTGTTCTCACAGATCAAAATGTTCAGGGTCAGGGACTTAGAAGGAATCTTCGACTGGGGTCTTTGTTATCTCTCAGCAGTCCTGGAGACAAAGAACAGAAACCGCTTGATGGCAACAGTCACAAACTCCTCCTCATAAACCACATTTTGAGCTTTAGGATTCTTTTTGGCAAAATAATACTAGGGACAAATAAATAAAACCCCAACAGCAGAAAGCAATTGAAGATGCTCCTCACCATACACTATTTTCAGTCGCTTGGATTTAGATTTGGCTGAAGTATTCCAAAGATGGTACACTGGTTTCTTCAAAGCATTCAGGGTTTCCTTTCTTTTGGAGCATGGCAGACTGTTTTCTTCCTTCCTTATTTTCTCCGTGACGTTCACTTTTCCAGCAAGTGCCCAGGTGGTTGGGGTTTTTTTTGAGGTTAGCAAGCAAATCTTGGCTCACATGATGTATATTTGTTGGTGGGGCCGTATAATTCTCCTCAACCTTTCCTTGTAATGAAATGCATGGGATACACAAGCACCATTTTGAACGCCTCAAGATATTGAGTGCTATATTATAATTAAAGGGCTTGTGTATCATTTATTGTGCCAGGGGAATAATTTGTCATGTGCTTAGAAGAAACTGTTCAACAAATGACCTTTAAGAGTCCTAGAAAAGGTTTTGTAGATGAAACTGTCTTGTGGGGAGGTTTTTTCTTCTTCTTATAATGAGAACATCCTTCAGTTTCTACTTTTTTACAGCTTCCTTCCAAGAAGTATTTTATTTGTATTTTATTATTTATGATTGGAATGCATAGCTGACATCCAGATTTTATGTTATGAAAAAGTAACAGATGACAAAACTTCAACCCTCAGTTGCTTAGCTCCAAACCAGGGTTAGCAGTACTTCTTTTACAAAAGGACTTGAAGTGTTTCCTAGAGATTCTAATGATTATTGTTCAATGAAACTCTAAGATGGAGTCCCATAATTCTGGGCCAGTCAACAAAAATGCCTCACTCCATACCCATCTTTTTTTTTGTACCTGACTTACTTCACATACAATAGCATCGAACTCTACAAGCTTGTTCACACAATCCATAGAGACCAAATGCTCTCTAGGGAAGGCGATGGAGTCATGGCTGAGGGCTCGATCTTCTACTCATGCACATACATTTCGAGGCATGTAAAGATGCCTCCCTACAATTTCCTCCCTGTGATCAAAAATGTGACAAACCTTTATTTCCACTGAGGGTATACACACAGTCTCTTAGATTTTGGGGATCTAGGGCCCTTTCCGCACGGGCCAAATATGGCGCCCTGGGGACAGCAAAAACGCCGTCCCCAGGGAGCCGTTCGCACAGGCGGCGCTGCTGAAACACAGCGGCGCCGACCTGGCTCCCCTCCACCTCCCCCAGAGCGGCGTCAGGCCACCTCCAAAAACCTCCCTCCTGGAGGGAGGTTTTTGGAAAACAGCGTGTTCCCGCCGGCGCGGTGCAAATGGCACTGCCAGGAACACGCTGTTTTCCCTGTCCCCCCCCCCCCCACTCACCTCATCATCCTGCGTCGCTCTACTGGACTGCTGAGACCCTCCCTCGCTGTCCTCCGACCCCTGGAGGTCGGAGGGCAGCGTGGGCGGGTCTTAGGAGTCCAGCAGGGCGACGCAAGACAACGAGGTGAGTGGGGGGGGGACGGGGAAGAGGCGGCTTCCGCAGTGTGGAAAGGGCCTAGGTTTCTGTTGAACTATAAATCTTTCCCTCAGTTTCCAGGCATTCTACAGGCAGCAAGTGTACAGGCTTTGGATTTTCTGCTATGAACGAAGTTTTATGGTGCACAAGGAGATTATTGAGATCACTGAGGCTGGAGTAATATATAAACAACTAGGAAAATGTATTTATTTACAAGTTGGTTTTAAAGGAACAAACCAGTAGTTCAGGTCTCCAGGTAGACAAAGATGAAACCCAGTAGATGCACAAAAATTTAGACTGGTTATGACTTCAGAGAATAGTTAGGCTTTTTTTACAATGCTTTCAGGCACAAGCAGGCTTTTACTGGTCCTTTCCACACAACACAAATAACACATCTTGAGCATAGATAAAATGTTTCCTGCTGGATTCCCGCACAGATTTTCCCCAAAAAAATGTTTTAAAAAACCCTTTTCCCAAAATGTTTTATTTGGACGCGCTAAACTAGTGATCTTTTTTTCTGAAAAAGTTTTCAAAACATTTCCTGATTGCTGTGCAGAGATCACGAAACATTTTATTTCTCCTGTCAGGTTTTAGCTCTCACTTTTGTTTCTCATGTGCCCTCCACTTTCTGCCACTTCAATGGATCTCTGTGCTGTCTGGCGTGTCTGCCATTTGCTGAAGTTTCCCACAGACAAGGTTTTTTTCTCTGGCATCACGGCTGCCTGCTATTTCCATCATTATTGTGCATGGATACATTCACACCTGCCCATTATGCGAACGTGCCATTTCCCCCTTTTTTGTTGTTGTTTTGTATGAGGTATCTTCTAAGCTACGGACTTGAAATCTGTGCATATTTCCAATACTCACATTGTGTCTCTGTAGCTTCGAAGATACCTCATACAAAACGATACCTCATACAAAACAAAAAAGGAAAAAAAGAAACGTTTTCAACTAAAATGCTTTATTTTTCTGTGCTATGTGGACAAAGACAAAGAAAATGATTTTTTGTTAAATGTTTCCCAAGCATTTTAAATGCTTTGTGTGGAAAAGGCCACTAGGTTTGATCCTCCCTCACACACAGGAATCCACCCACACCAGCCTGCCCTTTCCCCAGAGTCAGACTAAATTGCACAAGGTCTAATGTATTGTCGAAGGCTTTCACGGCCGGATTCAACTGGTTCTGATGGGTTTTCTGGGCCGTGTGGCCGTGGTCTGGTGGATTTTGTTCCTAATGTTTCGCCTGCATCTGTGGCTGGCATCTTCAGAGGTGTATCACAGAGACTTAGACACAGTGTGAAACAGACTTCCCTCTGTGATACACCTCTGAAGATGCCGGCCACAGATGCAGGCAAAACGTTAGGAACAAAATCCATCAGACCACGGCCACACAGCCTGGAAAACCCACCAGAACCTGTACAAGGTCTGCTCATCACCAGAGACCAACCACAGATCAAGCACTCTCTCCTCTCCCAGAGATAGAGCTAAACCACTCTGACACACTTCCAAGCAGGGATAACCTTCACTCCATCTGTTCTTTTTCCTCAGCCAGACCTGAGTGATCACTGCTGTCTCCCTGAGGCAGAACTCAACTCCCTGTTCTACTGTGTTCCCTCCAATATCTCATTCTCCTTCCTGCAGGCAACTGGATGCTGGAACGGAACTCCTATAGGCTTATCTGAGGGGATGATTTTTTTCCTTCAAGGGCAGGACAGCTTCCTGTCCATGACAAAATCTTTACCCATCATGAGACATTTTGCTTTTTCAGGGTTCACAATCCTGTGCAAAAGTGTACATCTGTATAATTATGCACCCATAAGACCTTTGTTTATTTATTGGGAAATATTGGAAAATGGTGTTTAATGTGCTTACCACACCACACGCAAACCCACACACATAAAACAATAAAATCCATTTACAATCAGTTTTATGGGGTAGGTTACTAATATGATATGCTAGAATTGGATCCAGTAACACCCTTAGAGACCAACAAGATTTTTAGGGGGTATAAGCTTTCAAGAATCAAAGCTCCCTTGGTCAGATAAGATGATGTGGTTTTATTTAATTTTAAGCTGACACAAGAACCCAAAGGGTTGAGAGTGTGGAGAATAGGAGTTTTAAATAAATCAATGTGATAAATATTACAAGGGATTAGTGTGGTATGATCTAAGTTTCCCCAGGAATGCACTTGCATGGAAAACTATCACCAACCTCTCTATAAATGCAGCAATCACTAAATCTGATACTGAATAGCCCCCCCCCCTCCAGTTTCTGTGACTGATAACTTTAGAAGAGTTTGGATTTATATCCCCCCTTTCTCTCCTGCAGGAGACTCAAAGGGGCTTACAATCTCCTTGCCCTTCCCCCCTCACAACAAACACCCTGTGAGGTAGGTGGGGCTGAGAGAGCTCCGAAGAACTGTGACTAGCCCAAGGTCACCCAGCTGGCATGTGTGGGAGTGCACAGGCTAATCTGAATTCCCCAGATAAGCCTCCACAGCTCAGGCGGCAGAGCTGGGAATCAAACCCGGTTCCTACAGATTAGATACACGAGCTCTTAACCTCCTATGCCACTGCTGCTCCTTTAGGCTCTTCCCCTTACTTTAAAGACTCTACCACACTTAAGTGGATTCCACACAGCACATTTATAACGAGTTGCAATGGTGAGTAAATGAATTTGTTTTCCCTTTGTCAAAAGGGAAAACGAGTTCATTTATAATGATTGCAACTCGTTATAAATATGCCGTGTGGAATCCACTCTAGAAATAAGAACAAGAACAAAGGAAGCAAGTGGTGCTATTTTTTTAGACAACAATATAAATTATGAGAACACTCCATGCAGAAAACAAAAAATAGATTTTTACACTGAATAAAAGTCAACATTAAAAAAAACTGTTGATGAATGAAAAGCCAGAGTTCATAAAACCTCTCCCCTGAGTTATGATTATTTTGAATAAAACACTAAAATAAAACAACCAAACAAAAACTTAAGGAGGAAATTTAATAATGGGACTCATGCACTTGCTGACCATCTGCTTCATTGTTCGAAGTGCTGGTGATTACCAGGAAGGCCCTAAATGCTTGAGTCCAGGGTACTTGAAGGACCTCTTTTCCTACTGGCCTATCCATCAGTTGAGATTCTCCTCACAGTCCCTGAACTAGGTGCTCTTGCCTTTGGAGGGGAGCCACATATAGAATCACCAGCTTTTAAGCCAGGACTGGAGTTCTCCTGGAGTGACAACGGATATCCAGACTACAGAGATCAGTTCTTCGGGAGAAAATGGCTGCTTCAAAGGATGCACTGTATGGCATTATTGCTTGCTGAGGTCGTATATATACAAAACAGTGCCTAGAGCAGAGGTTTATCACCCAGGGGGACATATAGGGGCAAATGTCCCCAGGCGGCGCCCATTTACTCATGTGGGGTGAATCACCGCACACACATCCCTCCTCCTTCCCCCCCTGGGTCCTGCGTGGCCAGCACTCTCCAGGGGAGTAAGGGCCCACCCTTCTGCTGATAACACGCCAGGCCAGATGCGCCAAAGACTAGGCCAACACCGCTACTGCCCCTTCTGCACGCCTTCTGGGTGGTGGCCCCACTGGGCAGCCGAGCAAGTCAGGAAGATGGGTCCTACACTTTCCCAAGTTGGGAAGGTGGGTCCTGATCTTTGCCAGCCTCACCCCAGAGGTTACCCAGGGGGGCTGGAAAACTCAATTCTTGCCCCAGGCTCCATGTCACTGGCCTAGAGCAAACACTGAAAACCCCTCTCCCTCCCTCGCAGTCTGGCAAAGACCAGCATTCAACTGTGGGCTGCGCCTCTAAAGTCCATGTGGACTTTGGAGGCAGAGCCCACCATTTAAAGCTGGACCCGGCCAGGCTGACCCCAGCGTTGAACTGTGGGTTCCGCCAAAAGTCCCTGTGGACTTCAAAGGTGGGATCCAAGGTTTAAAACTAGACAGCTACGCCCTTCCCCTTGACACTTGCCTGACACTGACAGTATTTTTTTGAGGCAACAGGCCAAAACAGTTCTGTTTACCCTGTTTGTTTTTAAAATTAAGGGTGTTATTTATTTTAAACATTATTTAATACTCTGAGAATATTTAAGACCCTTTTCAAGCTGCTCCATATTTTATATTGAGCCAGCATGGTGTAGTGTTTAAGGTTTCGGATTGGATTCAAATCCCCACTCATGCCACAGAAGCTTGGGCCAGATACACACTCTTAGCCCTGACCCTGGCTAGTCCTTGGATGGGTGACTCAAAGGAATACCTGGGTCGTGATGCAGAGGGAGGCAATGGCTCCAACCTCTAAACGTCTCTTGCCTTCAAACCCAACAAGGATACCATACGTCACCTGAATTTAATGGCCAAAAAAGTTGTCTATGTGTTTCTAAATACTGAATTTAATAATGTTTAAGATATTTCATGTTTTTACCATGTTTCATTCTGTAAACCAGCTTGGATAAATTCCCTGGAAGGGCAGCATAGAAACTCCCCCCCCCCCAAAAAAAAATGTTGATAATGTTCGATTTCTTCCAGTACGCAATGCCTCGTAATACTATGGCTTTAAACTTGAAGAGGACAGCCACTTCCTGGCTGCAGATCCTGAACTGGTATCTTCTGCCAAGGACTTCTGGCAGCCTCCCAGATCCAAGCCACAACTCAGTTCAGATTTAGCAAAAACTTTGAAAACTAATTTGCAAAGTTGGTCTGGGTTAACTAATCCGGTTTTGCAAAAGGCTGAAGGGCCCAGGTTCATAGATCAAAGCGAATAATTTTGGAATAGCTCAAGTCCTTTGCAGGTTGATTACCAAAGGACCCAAACTATGATGACCAATAGCAATAATCAAGTATAACCCCTAGGCTCAACAGAGTCAGCCAGACACCCAGAGAGATTTTCCAAACCTTGAAAAGTAAACTTCTAGAACAGGAATATCATATCTTGTTGGGGCAAGCAAATAAATCATGCTCACCCCTCTCTGTCGGAATAATACCGGAACAAGGGCACATAGCCAAATATCTTGAATTATTAATTGAACCCCAACAGAGATGGATTATCACAAGGGCCAGATCCAATACCTTCCCATCGGCCATTACAAAGGGTCGCTACTTATCCATACCTCTCCAGGATCGGGTTTGTCCACACTGTAAAAATCAAGTGGAGACTCTTGCTCACATTATTCTTGACTGTTCAAGATATGTGGGCATTAGGAATTTCTCTCCCAGGCTGGCCCTAGACAAATCTGAAAGTGACTCTGACTGTTCTGTTGTGGAGCTTCTGTTAAACAACACAGATGTCATGCTCTTGGAAAAAGTAGCAAAATTTCTTTTACAAGTGACAGAACTTTCTAAGTAATGTATACTGCTATATAGTCTTCCTGTCTGCGCTTCGAATGTACTCTTGATTTGTATTTCAAAAATGTCTGGCAATGCTCTAGAACCTATTTTTAAATGTCAAATAAAGGTTGTTATTGTTGTTGTTGAGTCAGCCAGCATTAGTTGTACCGCATCAAAAGTGGGAAGCACAGTGTCCTTCAAGGCCTCATCCTTCCCAACCACAGTATTGAACACTGAGGGCTTCCAAGAGCTCAAGCTCAGTCCTCAGCATCTCCAGTTAAAGAATCTCAGGTAAGGCTGAGAGGCTGAATGATATAGCAATGACAGGCTGAATGATATAGCAACCCTACTTGATGACCTCTTGCTCTTGGGGTCTGCATTATCTCTGCTGCTCTACAAAGTGTTGAAAGCAAAGGTGGGGGGAGGAGACAACACACCATGACATTACTTCTAGTTTCGGACCTGGATGTGATATCATGGTGTTGCAATGCTGTTCTAGGAACTTCCCAAATCTCTACAGTAAAAACCATCATGGTTAGAGAAATTCCTAGAGCACCCTCAGCATCATAACGTCCCGTTATAGGAAGTGACATCACAACCCCATGCAACATTGGTTTTCAAAGTCTCTGTCTCCTCATTGCTCCTGGGAGTTGCTAGCCAGATAGCAGCTTTTGGGAAGCAACTCCAAAACAAGTGCGTTGCTTAGATGTAAGGGACAGGTAGGGCTCAGCAGATGAGCCCGCCTTTTCCATGCACAATTTGTGCCCATCAAAGTTGACAATACTGAGCCCAGTGGGCCAGTGGAGTGATTCAGAATCAGGCATCTTTGTGTGTTTTGCTTTCAAGATCAATGTTAATCATATCAATAATTAATGATAGCAGCTTATGAATTGTTAAAGCACCATTGGCACAGGCATCAATATTCATTTTTCTTAATAAACCCGTGAAGGACCCGCCCGGACAAGCACAGGAGAATTTTTTGCTTTGAGGGAAGCAAAGTTCAGTGTCTGCTTTCCCAGAGCAACCTTCCCCTTTTCCCCTGTCCCGGACCCAAGGCAAGAAAATTGATGATGCCACCAGTTTAATGCTAATTGATTTATTACCTGCCTAAGCAAATCCTGGGCAAGGCAACGGCAGGCTTAGACTTAAAGCAAATGATTTACAAGATAATGTTTGACTCTGCGAAAGGGTAATCAGATCCAGATACAATGGATGATAGGATAATTGAGAAGAAATAAAAGAGGATAAATGGCCATGTGCTAATGAGTTTAGAGACCCTAATGGGGAAGACATCAGTTTTAACACTCAGGTTATGAGCGAGGAAGGGAGAGGTTTGGTTTTGTTTTTTACCTCCAGCAGCTAAAGATGTAGTGCCGAAACAAACCAAGATTAATTGCGTCCAACTCACTCGCTTAGCCATTCTTTACACCTCTGACAGTCTCTTGCATTAAATGCGAGCTGTTTTTTTTAAAAAAAAACCTGGTTTAAAACGATGTCGTTTTTTTACATAGGCTGAAAAGTTCCATTCACCTGGAACTTCCCCGAGACGCACGCCAAGCGGCTTCCAGACGGCACCGGCTCGTCCCTCCTCCGAACAAGTTTGCAGTTCTCTTCGGGATCCTGCAAACCCTTTATGAAGCATTCATTCCTGCCCTGGCAGAAGTCAAGATTTCAAAGCCATTGCCCGAGCAATACTGTCTCACCTCATGATTCATTTTTATATCTCATTCCACTTCCATCCCATATCACCTCCTAGAACCAGGGACACTTTATGGGTCTTTTTGATTACCGCAGCTGTGGGTCTAAATTTTTCAACAGAACAGGGGGGCTCCCCAGCCTTGATGTGGAAATATATTGCCAGAAAGATGGGGGGGGGGGGTTTTTTTGCCAGAAAATGGAAAAGACAGTGGAGCGCAATGTCGTCGGTGAGGAATACAGAAAGCGCTTTCCTAAGAGACCAAGCCTGCGTATGCCTATGTAAGGTTTCCAGCAAATAAAGGGGAATATGATGAAATGTCTCGGAAATGGAGCTCTAGGCACGGCCTCTCAGTCCTAAGGGTGTATCTAGAGGAACATTCCGGTTGCATTTCATTTTCTGTCACTTTCGTCCCTCACTGTCCTGATACTAATCTCTGCACATTTCCCATATGTACCGGTTTCCTGCTCCCCAAATTGCAGGTGTGGGGAGCAGAGGCTCGGAGCTCAAATGATCAACAGATATGGTGAGGAGATCATAAGCCAGGCTGGCTTTCTTCTCCCTTCCCTACACTGCTTTGCCCTCCTGTGAAAACACTCTGTTCCTTTGCTCCAGTGATCTTGTACAGGGTATCATGACAACCCTCTTCGCCTTTCCCACTAATCCCCCATCTCAGAGTCACATATGTACATTCTCATTTATGCCCCATCGTCACCACAGGGCTGCAATGTTCGACCACATACCTGTATTCCAAATCTCGCTCGTTGGTTTCTTGAACCTCTTTAAATAAATAGTCACCTCGACACCAGATGTTTGACATGACTCAAATATTTGGGGCCGGGAGTCAGGGAGAGTATGGTTTCTATCAGGCCTGTCAACTTGAACACCAGCGATCGTCAAACTGGTGCCACTGGAAAGAACCGAGACATAATATTTTGAGAAGCACTGGGTACAATGGAAACATCTACTCCACTTTACGGGGCAGTCCTGCTGAGGTCCAGAGCCTTAGTTCAACCCAAAGTCAGCTGGGTTTCAGGGTCACCTAATGCCCTGTTCACTGTGATTTTTCTGAATTGTGTGCATGAATGGCTTTCACTCTACTACTCAGTGATGAACATGTCTCCAATGCCACTAACACTTTTAAAAGACTTCAGTAATGTGACACTAAAAAGCGACCTAGAAATGCTACAACTATCACTGATTAGACGTCCTGGATGCGAAAACTGCAGTCTCCTGCAGTTGTACATGAATCCGGAAAATTATTGTCAGACCACAAAAGGGAGGGGGGCGATCGCTGATTGTGCAAGACTTTCAGCCATTAAACCAATTGTGCATATGATACATGGTAATGATTCAGATGTTCCTTAGAGTGGGGTTTTTTTTTAATTGAGAATGTGATCGGTGAAGATTTGGATTTGCGCTGCAGAAGTGAATCTCTGCTTTTACGAATCAGTGCCACAAATGCAAGCCAGAACGTGGGGCCTGATTGCAGAATTCAAAGGACATGTTTTTGCACACCTTTTTATAAAAAAACCCCAGCTGCTTTTTGATGGTGTATACGGGAGACACTTTGCCATCCTTGATGCTTGTCAATGGGCCCCTTTATGAAAGCCAGAAGTTACATTCACAGAGACATGGCAAGGGAACGAACGAATCCACCCTAAGACACCTGATACATATTAAAAGGGAAAAAACCCCACAGGGTTATGATTACAGATATGGTGTGTGCCAAAGTGTTGATGCTTTCAAATAGGTACATCTCGAAGGGGCGGCGCTGCGCACCTCTGACCTTTAGTCAGAGTGTTCAAACACTGCTTGTAATGAGGGCTACCAATGAAAGTTCTATGCTGTGCTTGGCTGCACTTTCTATATGAGTGCCAACAGTAAGATAAATGAAAGGCTGGTTCACTGGAGTACTTGTGGTTTGGGGGCTATTGATTTTTGGTCCATTCTCTTTAAAAGTGAGATCTAAAAAGTTGACAGAGGGTCATTAATTTCATCATATACTTGTCGTCTCATCCATAACCAATCCGGGAACTGAGTGTGCCTGTCACTCTCTGTTTGCACTTTATTTGTTTGCTTTTTCCTTGGTGGTTCTGCTTCCCCCTTTTTCCACTCTTTTATTTTGTTTTCTTTCCCACTTCCTTCCTTTGAGAAAAAGGAGCCTCATCATCAAAATCCGTTTGCAAAAATAAAATTAAAATTAAATAAAATCGTTATCACCTGTATTTGTTTGTTTGTTTTCTCTCCTCCCATGATAAAGTCTCTTTGAGGTGACGAAATGAACAAGAGATTACCTCAACTGAACAGTTTTCATTTGGGAGAGGGAGATTTTAATAAGTCCCGTAAAGGTTCATCAATCCTCTTTGTTCATTTTGATTGAACAAAAACACGAGGAAGATGACCTGGGCCTTTTTTGGATAATCTAGTTGAGGAAGACATTGGCATTTGGGAGTAACCAATAGTGACAATTATTTCCAGAAAGAAAAATTATCTTTATTAGGTTAATTTTCATGCCCAGTGCCAATAGTCCAGTACATATAACATTGTGGGTAGAAAGTACAACATATATTTATTTATTTATTTATTTATTTATTTATTTATTTATTTATTTATTTATTTATTTTCGATTTATTATACCGCCCCATCCCCGTAGGGCTCTGGGCGGTGTACAATACAATGCACATATACAGATAAAAATGCACGTATACAAGTAAAATAACTAAAACCATTAAAAGCAGCAGTAAAATAAAAACTAGTAGAAAGATTAAAACTAACACGCAATGGCGTCCGACAGATCCATTTCCAAACCCTCTTTCAGGGGGAAGATCAGCAAACCCCAGATGGCAAAGGCACTGATGTAAAGGCCATGGGGGGGGGGGGGCACCATCAACGGCTGGATCCTCCAAAGGCCTGGCGGAACAACTCCGTCTTACAGGCCCTATGAATTCAGTAAGGTCCCACAGGGTGCCTGGACAGCTGGTGGGAGAGTGTTCCACCAGAAGGCTGGGGCCAGAAGCTGTAAAAGCCTCTGGCCCGATGTGGAGGCCAAAGGCCAGTATCATCGAGGGACCAGGGACCACCAGTAGATTAAGCCTCCATAGAGCGAAGAGGCCGTATAGGGACATGTGGGGCGATCAGCGCGTCCCGGAGATACGAAGGCTGTCCCAGGCCACGTAAGGCCTGTAAAAGGTCAGCACCAACACCTTGAAGATGATTCCGGAACTCTACTGGGAGCCAATGCAGCTGGCGCAGCACAGGCTGGATATGATCCCAGGTGGCACTGCCTGTAAGCAGACGCGCAGCTGCATTTTGGACCAGTTTTAACCTCCGAATCAGACGCAAGGGGAGGCCCGCTGTAGAGCGAGTTACAATAGTCTAGTCTGGAGATGACCGTTGCATGGATCACTGTGGCCAGATCGGTCTGGGAGAGAAAGGGGGCCAGCCGCCGGGCCTGGCGAAGGTGGAAGAAAGCAACCCGGGTTATATGGGCCACCTGGATCTCCATTGATAGAGACGAATCCAGGTGGACCCCCAGGTTGCGTACGGAGGGGGTCGGTGCCAATGTGACCCCCTCCCACACCGGCGGCTGAAACATCCCCCTCTCCCCCTCACGGCCCAGCCAGAGGATCTCCCCCTCACGGCCCAGCCAGAGGATATAGAGGGTATGTAGGCCAAACCCTGAACCTGTGACTGAGCAGACTGGCCCCTCTTCTTGATTTGGATCCAATGTGAGCAACCACACCTACAAACTGGGTATGCACAGCAGATGGAGAACACATGACATAGAATGTTTGAAAAATTGCATTTGCAGTCACAAGATTGGAGCCTCAGGATGCACAGTTTTTTAAGCCTAGTAGCATATGAGATGAACGCACCAAGTGAACTGTAGGTCCAGGAAGGCAGCTTCAAATAAAAAGGCTGCAATACCACTGTCCTTGGTCCTGTTCCACACATTGATCTTTGAAGTGAATAAACAAATATGCCTATCTATTATTTGTTTACTTTCAAAAAGTATACCTTGCCCATCAAGGCAGTGAACAGATGTCTATATCTATATCTATATCATCTATATCTATATCTATGTCTGTCTGTCTGTCTATCTATCTATATCTATGTCTGTCTATCTATCTATCTATCTATCTATCTATAGATATAGATATAGATATATAGACACACACACACACATACATATACATACATACATGCATGCATGCATACAGAGAGAGAGAGAGAGAGAGAGAAGTAGGTAGGTAGGTAGGTAGGTAGGTAGGTAGGTAGGTAGGTAGGTAGGTAGGTAGGTAGGTAGGTAGGTAGGTAGGTAGGTAGGTAGGTAGGTAGGTAGGTAGGTAGGTAGGTAGGTAGGTAGATTAGACAGACAGACAGACAGACAGACAGACAGACAGACAGACAGACAGACAGACAGACAGACAGACAGACAGACAGACAGACAGACAGACAGACAGATAGATAGATAGATAGATAGATAGATAGATAGATAGACACACATTTTATAATATATAAATTACATATAAATATAAATATATATTTTATTTTATAATATAATAATATAATTTAATTATATATATATAATTAAAACAACAAAAAGCATTAAAAGCAAACAAAATAACATTATTGAAACAACTAAAACCAAGCTAAATTACACATATAATTAAAGCATAGAGCAGGAAGAAGGGATCACCAGAAGAGGGCATGCCAGATGAAACAAACAAGTTTTCACCACCCTGTGGAAGAGAGCAACAAAAAGGGACAGGCAAATCTCTCTGGGGAAAGGGGTCCAGAGTCTGGTGCCACAACTGAGAAGGTCCTACCACCTACTTAATCTCAGAAGGTGGAGGAACCAAAGCAGGGTCTTAGAAGCTGAATATAGTGGCTAGGTAGGTCGGTAAGGGAGCATGTTGTGTACAGGATAGCATATACACCGGAACTAGAATGTCATCAAAAAGAAATGTTCCATTGAACTCAGTGGTATTTGCTTCTGAATATACTTGCCTAGGATATCACGCAGCAGTACTTCATTCACTCAGCAATTTTAGAAGGTGTGTTGGTAAAATACATTTCCTCATTTCTGCATTATCAGCCTCAAGACCGTGAAGCCATATGGACTATCAGTTTTGGGCCTCTATATAAAAGAGTCCAGAGAAAGTCAAAGAAAGAGTGATTAAATGCTAGAGACAGTGGCAAGAAAAATCCAGTATTAATAATATCACAGCCCACCAGTAAATCTCTGGTTTATAGGTGAAGAAATACATTTCTGCTTTAAAGTGTGTTTTTATATACCCTTGAGTGCCCAACTAGCAGAACTATCAAGGGAGCTCTACATGATTTAGAAGTTAATCCTTCAAATGGCTAACAATTGAATGCCTTGGCTGTTTGTAGTTTCCTACTGCTGGCTAATTTCATTTTTGTTTCATGTGTTCAGCCATCGAGCTTTCATTGTTCAGAACCTGACACACAGGTTGGTAGGGTAGTTAATTCACATCAAAGGAGGCCAGAGTATTCACACCATTTTCGGCTGGTTTTTACTGGACTTAGCAGGAGGGGAGAGAAGCCCGTCCTGGAAGAAGGAAGAAATACAGATGCAAGAGAGATAAACCGCAAATAAAGGACTTAATTCTACCAACTGGGAGTTGTGTAAAATATTGTGGGGTTTTTTAATTGCAATAAATCTTCATGCAATGTAAAAAAAAGTTTGTGGTATTGTTAGTACCACAATTCTTGTCACTGTCTCTGACTTTTTATATACTGTTCTGTGTTGCATCTTAGAGGTCAGTTGGACAACTGCCTACTTAGTCAGAGGCATAAGTAATTTGAGATGCTGATGGGTATAAACGACCATAGATTATATCATAAACAAGAATCAGAGAGATGATGAACAGCCTTGAGACAATGGAATTTATGGAATTGCTAATGTTATTAACACAGTGTAGGTCCTATACAAAGTTACTCCAGTTTGAGACTGTTGAAATTCTGCATATGATTGTGCTGAAAGGCTCAGTTTTTCAAAGCAAGAGTCTCATGTTTGTCTCAAGTTTTGTAAGGTCAGTGGCAATGCATGAACACACCTTCTCCAAAGTGTTTGGTAGAGCCAGCGTGGTGTAGTGGTTAAGAGCAGGTGCACTCTAATCTGGAGAACCAGGTTTGATTCCCCGTTCTGCCACTTGAGCTGTGTGGAGGCTTATCTGGTGAACCAAATTAGCTTGTGCACTCCAACACATGCCAGCTGGGTGACCTTGGGGTAATCACAGTTCTTTGGAGCTCTCTCACCCCCACCCATGTCACAGGGTGTTTGTTGTGGGTGGGGGGGGGGGTGAGAAGGGAAAGGAGATTGTAAGCCCCTTTGAGTCTCCTTACAGGAGAGAAAGGGGGGATATAAATCCAATCTCTTCTTCTTCTAGGCTTCTCAATACTCACATCATTTCTCTGATAGAGATCAGCAACTAGAACCCCTTGTGCCAGTTCCAACCCAGAAATTAGAGAATTGTAGAGGAAGTGGCATACATGATAACAGAACGTGCTGGGAAATTCCTTTACTGTTCAGGGATGATGTCTGACCCATCCACCCTTAATTTGCTCCTTCCAGCCATGGGGGATGAAGTTTAAAAGACATGGTGTGGGGCAAGAAGCTCAAATTTACAAAAATGTTCCCCAGTACCAGCTAAAGCAGGCTGGGGTGGCAATTTGGGTGGGGAAAGGAACAAGAGGAAAGGATTAATAAGCCCCTCCCACTCTCCCTTTAAATTGCGGCCTCTTCAGCTACAATTTTTTCTTTGTAAAATCCCCCCCCCCATAAACACAGCAGTACATGTAACATGTATTTCTGGAATCTAGATGTTGACAAGGGTTTTATGTGAAAATTTAAAGTAACCATCCTTTACCAAGACTTCTCACATAGAAACAGTGGACAGATCACATAAGATAATATTGTGATTGTATATCTCCTCCTAACACTGTCCTGATTTTTTAAAAGCTTCTTACTGCTAAGACACAACACATTGCATTTGTTTCCTAGCTTGGAAAGTCTTGTAAGAATGAAAGATGGGGGAGGGGGTTTGATGCAAAGTTTGATAAACATCTGATCAATTCAAACTATTTTCCTCTTTCCCCAATCTCTTTTTTTCCTGTGTTTCTGAAGCACAATAAAAACCCCTCACTACAGAGGCGCTTGGAGCGGATTGCTTCTCTGATGTTTTCACTTGTCAATTAAATACTGGGTACCCGTTTTAAGTTATCAATGCCTAATTCGTCTCTGCCACCCCACGTTGGCTGGAATCATAATCCATTTACTCTGGGGCAGAGTCGCTGGCATCACTGGAATGGAATAGCCTCAGTATAAGGGTGTCTACAGACAAAGAATGAGTGTGTCTGAGGTAGTGGTTTTCAACCCCACCAAGAGATTGTTTTTATGGCAAGGTGATTGGCTGTTTGAATTCTTTGACACATCACAGATGCTCGACAAGGCCTCCTGCCTCAACTCAGATTTCATAGGTTTTCTAGGACATGGTGAGCCACAATCTCCACCGCACAGAAAGCAAAGCATTCCTATTATTGTATTTACCGGCACTCATTATCGTGGCAGTGAATGCAGACCATAAGGAATAATTGGTTTTTGGCTATAAGGAATCCCTCAGCACAAAATGTCAAGCCTTTGGGTCGTACTGTAGTTTTGTCTAATGTTCATTTTTAAGGTTGCCATTACAATCTCTCTTTCTACCCCCTTTCTCCTTGACTCACAAGGGGCCACCGACCAACACAGTATTTAATATTCTCATTGTGCAATTCTATGCAGAGTTACTCCAGACTAAGTCACTGATTTTAATGGACTTGGACTGGAGGAACTGTGCATAGGATTGCGCTCTCAGTGCCGTGTCGGGATACAAGCAGTGCATATTAAATTCTGAAACCTGGTGCAGTTTTAGACTGAACCCTTAAACCAGTGTCCATTATTTTAAGCTGATCAGGCCTTTCAAAACTGGGCAAATTTAAAGTATCTATCATTCACCAAGCCTTCTCATGTATAAACAATGGATGGAACACATAAGATAATATTATGATTGCATGACACCCTCCTAAAATTATCCCGATAGTTTTTGTTTTAGCTTATTACTTCTAAGACACAACAGAGTATTTGTTTCCTAGGTTAACCCTCGGGGAATTTTATAGGCCTCCTTGGCTCCAGTTTTTTTAACAGAAGTATCAGAAGTCCCCCAAATCAAATACCGTATATACTCATGTATAAGTTGACCCGCATATAAGTCGAGGCACCTAATTTTACCACAAAAAACTGGGAAAACTTATTGACTCGCCTATAAGTTGAGGGTAGGAAATGCAGCAGCTAATGGCAAATTTCAAAAATAAAAATAGATACCAATAACATTACATTAATTGAGGCATCAGTAGGTTAAATGTTTTTGAATATTTATTTCAAAGAAAAACAGTAAACTAGCTCTGTAAGTGGAAAAGAGGGTCAACAAGAACAATATGGTGTCAACAATAACTTTAAAAGTACAAAAGCCTTAGCTTTTTTGTAAGAAAGGGTTTTAAACAATGGGTTTTAAACAATGGATCTTACAATAAAAACTGGAATGAACATGCCTATTCACTGTGGCAGTTTTTAGCCTGAACTGCGAAGAGGCCACTTTTTTCAGTCTGAAAAAGTACTAGAAAAAGAAAAGGAACTAAGGTAAGTGTGGGAAGGGGGGCGAGGAGGTTGCCGCAGGGGGGCACCGCAGGGGGCCATGGGGGCCCCCGGAAAAAAAACACTGCACGCTGGGTGCAGTTTGGCCCAGCTACGTCTCTGCTGGAGACTGGCTGGAAGTTCACCTCTATTTTAATTCAATGGCAAGGTATAACAGCAATTCAGTCAAGTGTTAGAATATGTTCATGTGAAGCTGCCTGCATCAGAGCATTGGTTCATCAAAGTTTATACTCAACTGGCACCAGGATCTCTGGTAAAAGTCTTGCACATCATCTGTTACTCCATCCATTTAACCAGAGATGCTGGGGATATAAGCTGGATGCCAAGCAGATACTCTACCAATATGTCATCCCAGTGATAGCAGAAGAAGAAAACCTTGCAGCTGTTGTTTGCGTTTAGAATGTTAGAAATGCAATGCACTTCCCCCCCCCCCCCTTCTTATTTCAGCATGTTTTCATAAGTAGATTAGTATTTTGGTCTTATAATGAGAAGGCAAGGCTCAGGACAAGGAAATAATTCTAGGAAAAGTTGAAGGAAGCAGGGAGAAGATGAAGACCCAGCAAAAGGTAGATTGACTCAGCTGGAGAAGCCACGGCCTTCAGTTTGCAAGACCTCAGCAAGGCTGTTAACGATAGGATGTTTTGTAGGTCATTAATTCACACCACAAACCGGAAGTAACTTGGCAGTACATAACATACACATAGAGCTGTCAAATGTAACAACGTTTTTGCGCTCTCGTTGCCACCAAGCAAACTGTGGCCAAACACAGGAACTCCAAACCAAAGTCTTTTTAGTGGCTGCTAGTGTAGAGGCTCAGGGCCCTAACGCACTTTCAATCCACTTCCAATGCACTTTGCAGCTGTGCGGAATAGCAAAATCCACTTGCAAACAATTGTGAAAGTGCATTATTCTGCATGTGCAGAAGGGGCCTAGTTAAGTGAAACTTCCCTGCAGTCTTTTGACTGTGTATCCAATACCCTGCCCTGTCGTCTATGCAGTTCCTCAGTCCTTCAGCTTCTCATCACTGAACCACACTTACATTTAACAGACGAGTGTTACTATTCTAATTTATGTATATTTGCAAGGCATTTTATCCATGAAAGATCTAGGTCCATAGCAACATTGAAACTAAGTTCTAAAAAAAACCCTTAATTCCATAAATTGAATGGCATATAGGAAGCCTTTCTGGAGTATTTTGATTATATATAAAATACATCATATATTTTGCTCCTGTGACTTGTTACAGTATCAAACACCACAGCCATTTTAGTACACAGCTAACTCCCCTTTCTTCCCACCTCTTCTTCTCCTTTTAACCACTTTCTGTCTCCTTTCCTGTCCACCTGGTTACCTGGATTAAAACAGAAGGCTAGATTTTCAATAATTCCACAGAGGCCCGAGCCTGAAGAAACAGGGAGATAATTTACCTATTTGTTTATTTTTCGATAACTCACTTTTTTTCCTCAGAGGGGACACAAAATGGCTCATGGCATTCTCTTTTCCTCCATGTTAGCCTCACAATAACCCATGAGGTAGGTTAGACTTAAAGTATACAACTGGCCAGTGGTGGGATCCAAAAATTTTAGTAACAGGTTCCCATGGTGGTGGGATTCAAACTGTGTGCATTAAGCGCCAATGGAGTCCTAGTGGGCCCAGGGCACCTGACAGGCAGGGGGGCATGGCGAGACATTAGCTGAGGCGAGAACGCATTGTCCTGGGCGGGCTGTAGCAGCAAGGACACAGCTGCTGGCGCTGGTCATGGCCCGGAAAGCGCATGCACGCAGGCGCAAGCTGCCACGCACGCCGGGGCACCTCCTGCTAGACTGCTTCAAGTTCTGCACGCTACTGCTGAGAGGAGGGGCGTAACTAAGGCAAAAATCACGTGGCAAAATCACCAATTAGTAATCCCCTCTTGGCACACACAAAAAATTAGTAACCTACTCTCGGGAACCTGTGAGAACATGCTGGATCCCACCTCTGCAACTGGCCCAAGGTAACCCAGCAAAATTCCATGGCCAAGTGGGGACCTGAATGTGGGGCTCCTGGATCCTAATCTATCACTGTAAGCACTACACCACACAGACTATACATTAGTTTTGCAGCACCAATTGGATCACATATCTGTTTTTCAAAGCTCCATGTACTGGTTCTCATCTTATTTAAGGCTTCTTTCCCTTAATTTCTAGTCTTATTCTCACTGTGTTGGTTCTAACGATTCATGCATTCAAGAACTTCAGATCTTTCCCACCTTCAAACAATCCATTCTGACCCTGGAAATATTTATTCCAGGAGTCACAAGATCTGCATGGATTAACAGTCATGGGGGTCAGGAGTAGGACGATTTCCCACTGGCAATTAATCCTGGGATAGTCACCCGAAATATCCAGGTTTCCTCACGATCTCCCCACTGCCGAACCGCAGAACACAGATCAGTCCCGTTTCTGGCGTGCGCCCCCCCCCCCCCTTATCATGGGATTTTCCTGGACCTGCTTGTATATGCACCTTTTTGAAAAAAAACACTCCAATGGGAGCTAATAGGAGATGGGGACTACACTTTGAGCGCCCATAACTTTGGCCTCCATGAACCAAACTTCACAAAAACTGGGTGGTTTCATCAGCCGAGTCTCCTACTGATACCACCCAGGTTTTGTGAAGTTTGGTATAGGGGGTCCAAAGCTATGGAATCCCA
This sequence comes from Sphaerodactylus townsendi, assembly GCF_021028975.2. Lineage (NCBI taxonomy): Eukaryota > Metazoa > Chordata > Lepidosauria > Squamata > Sphaerodactylidae > Sphaerodactylus > Sphaerodactylus townsendi. The sequence goes on from NC_059432.1 coordinate 96,776,170, forward strand.
AAGGGTGTGCCCCCATCCCCCATTGTTTCCAATGGGAGCTAATAGGAGATGGGGCTACACATTTGAGGGTCCATAACTTTGGCCCCTATGAACCAAACTTCATCAAACCTGGGTGGTATCATAACGAGGATCTCCTAAAGACACCCTGAAAGTTTGGTGCTGCTAGCTTAACAACTGCACCCCTGACAGAAGGCACACACACACACACACACACACACATACACACACCCCAAGGGGAAGGGCTAGACATCTTCACTAGAAACATGCTGCAGCGAAGATGTCGGAACGTGGATGAAAAGGTGCCGATTCTTTTGAAACTTGGTTGTATCTAAATTAAATTTTCAGTGGGAATTCGGCCGGAGTCGTCTACCTCTAGGTGGGAGCTGGGGAACACCTGCAATTACGACTGATTGTCAGACAACAAAGATCAGTTCACCTGGAGAAAATGGGCCTTTCCCCACTTACCTTAAGCCCCGCGCTACTTGAGCAGAGAAGCACGGGGTCTCCTGGCACTCCCCACGACAGGGGCAGCGACAGCGCAGCCGCCCCGACGCTGCCGCTGTCGCACCCCCTCAGCGCACGGCATAGGGGAGATGGAAGAAAGTGGGGAAAGCCCCAATGTCCACTTTGGAAGGTGGACTGTACAACATTGTACAATACTGAGGTCTCTCCCCTCCTCAAAATCTGCTCTTCTTAAGCTCCATCCCCATAATCTCCAGGTATTTCCCAGTTCAGAGCTGGGAACCCCACCAACAGCTGACACCACACAACAGAGCCAGACTTTTCCGGGGCAAAGTAGGGAAGGAAGAAAAGCGGAAGTCAGGGGGCCAGATAAAGGTAGGTTGGCTCGTGGGTGGGGATGAGAGCAGGAAATGGGGAGAGGTTGCAGGTCTTTGAGGGAAGGAAAAGAGGAAGAATGGGGTGGGGAGGAAACTGAGGTGCCCCTGAAAGTCCTTCAGGGGGACCCCACTTATTTCTTCATAACACTGAAGTGGTCTTAAATGGCGATTAACTTGTGACAGTTAGAACTCGTTTATGGAGACACGGTACCTGTTTGGAAACTGGCAAATTCCACAGAAGCCTGCCTTAATTGTGTGTTAACTCTTAATGAATAGGCACCCTTGTTGTGGGGACAGCTCCGGCCTGTTTGTCTTTTCTCTCCTTTGACTTTATTGGGTGCTACCTCCCATGGCAATCTGCAGAGCCAATTAGTGAAGAAAATAACAACCGTATTAATCTCTTACAGCAGGGCAAGAAAAATAGTCATAATATAATAGGGAAATTGTTCTAAGTGTGAAAAATTACCCACTTTGTCTATTTCATATTTCTCAAACTCCAAAATTAATGACTTGCTGGAAAAAAACATATTTATCTCCGAACAAAGACAGAAGGGGGTTTTGAACGCTGAAGGAAAACCAATAGGTCTTTCAGAAGGTGGGAGGAAAGAAAACAGAAAACACCTCTTAATCCTGTAAAAATCTAGCGGTCTTAGTTGCTAATATCATTGATTTTTGCCAAACACTTTGAATGATAAGAGCTGACTGGTGGATTGGGACCATGCCTGAGCATCTCCCCAGGTGTTATAGAACTATTGGCTTGATTCTCACCTCCTGTACTTGGAAGAGGTCTTCACAGCTGTTCAGCAGAGCTGTTCTCCGCCAAAGCAAAATCCCAGCTGGGGTAGTCCCAGCAATCACAGTATACCATTGTGCATCTCACCCAGACACATGGCTTGCGCTCCAGATCTCTGGCATGCAGCAGACTGATGGTCTTTGTGGGAATGACTTGTGTAAGAGCGCTTCATATATAAATGTAAGACATGAAAGAGCACCCTTTAACAAACTTAAAACAAGAAAGGGATGGCAGTGGAATGAGTTAAACTGTAGATCGCTCCTGCACATACAGCACTGTTCACAGAAAGGGAAAAACAGGAGCATTTTAAAGGAAGAACATAATGAGGCACCCCCTTATCTCCTCAGCGAAAGAGAGAGAGTACCTCTCACATACTAAAGCATCTGCCAACTGCCTGTGACCTAAGGGAAATTTTTTCCTACAAAATCTCTGACTGACAGCTCTGAGTGAGCAACTTTTCATTGTCAGAACAAACATTTCAGTTACGTGGAGAGGATGTTTAAGAGTTTGTATTTCGCTTTCAGTTTTTCCACATACATTTTTTTCTAAGAAGCCATCTAAATAGTCCTTAGCTGCCCTTCCAAGGCTCTTGTCTGTTAAGCAGGACAGTATCTCTGAAAGAAAACTAAAATAACTTGTTGTCTTTCTGTTATGAACTAAATAAAGAAATGGCACCAGAGGCTTGTAAAGCTAGAAACTAGAAATTTAAATATTTTATTTACAGGAACAAGTTTAAAAGAGCTAAACTAGCAAAGGATTAAGGAGAAAAAATAGGTACAAAGGAAGCTACTTTTAGAGCGGCTACTATGTACAAGATTTTGTTTAGTAACTTTTTAGTTGATACAAATTACAGACAAAACACTATCTTTGTGCCTTTCTGATGATACTGTCACTTTGACCCTAGACAAAATAAATCAGTTACTTCACTATAGTTGTCACAGAGTTCTGTTTGGTTATCAAGTCCTTTCTCTTAAAAAATCATACTTTTAACCCTCAGATAAGTACTACACACACACAGTTCCTTGGACACAAACACTAAGATAACCTCTCCCTTAGAGTATCTCTCTTACACAGTACTATTATAGGTCGTTTTCCTTGAGGAAGCTCCAATCCTCTCTCTATAACTCCCCTTCTCTCAGAAGCCTCACTGTTTCACATCTGAGTGGGGTTCTCCTTAGAGAAAACAATAACCAAGCTACCAGTATGATTAATCAGTGTTACTATGTTATGTTTTAATCCAGGAACTCTGGTACAGATTCCTTTACTGAACTCTACAATTCCTGGCACTTAATTCAGAGAAGCACAGTCCACTCTGAACTGGCCCTCCACTTCCAGAGAACACAGCTACCTCAGAGCTACTGTTCAGTCTGTCTTTCATAACAGAACTCTTCCTTTTTTTCTGTCAGAACTCCCTGACCAGTGGTGGGATTCAGCAGGTTCACACCACTTCGGCAGAAACAGTTGTTAAAATGATACTTGTAAACAACCAGTTGTTAAATTATTTGAATCCTTAGTGACACCAATGGCAGCTCAACAGTTTGAATCAGCAGCATCTTTGTTCATGCTCAGTTTTGGGAAAACCTGATGCAAGCAGGTTCAGTGGGTGCTTCTGGCTACTTCAAGCATGAACCAGATATCCTGATAAACAGCTCACATATGATCATCACTGTGGAACATAGTAAGTTTTACAGTTGAATGTATTTGCAGTGACATTCTCAACATCCCTAGACAAGACTGCTCTCCCACCACTATCTTTCCTCCCAGACAGTGTGCTACTGTAGGCAAGTGTCACGTCTTATGTTGCATTGTTGATTGACACAAAAATGGGACAGCGGAGTGAGGCCCAACAATTCTTTGCATGAACAAAGAACACATGATTGAACATGCTTCACAACATGAAAGAGCTCTATGTGGAGGATTTCTGCAGCAGACATTCAGGAATGGCCAGGCAAATCAATGCAGAAAAGATTCCCTGAAGGTGGAATGTTTTTAAACCTTTGTCCTAAAGAGAACCCACAGATAGAATATTTTCTTTGTTTGAACCACACCTGTCAATCCCAGCTTCTGACCTCCTCCCAAGTGAGTCTTCATGAGCTCCTTGCATAACATTATCCTGAATATGCCCACTACATTTACGGTGTCTGGTTTTCCAGGCAATATCTTCATGAGGCCCACTGGTAGAACCCAAACTTCCACTTGGGAATCATTGCTCTGAAACATACATTTAAATGCTGCCTTTCTGTAGGTGCAAGAAATGTGTTCACTGGCATATATCCATCGTTCCTTCCAACAACAGCAAAATGTGCCCTCCTGCTGACCAAAATAATAGCAAAAATAGAGCCACCCAGAGACAACTGGTGGTGGGTTGTCTCCATACTTAGAGGACATCAAAAGTATGCAGGAAAACATTCCGTTGCTTGAAAAATGAGGGCGCAAGGTGAAGGGTTACACATGTGCATAAGTCTTGCAGCATGAGGAGAGAGTGGATCAGATGGCCGTTAAGTTGGAGAATAGCAGGTTGCTTGCTACTTGCTCTAATTCAACTGGGGGTTTAATGAAAGTAGAGAAATTGAGACTAAGGAATGCACAGACATACTCCAGGATCTTTTCAGTGGTGTTGTTCCCTTCAGAGTATTAAAAAATCCTTTGGAGATGGTTAATTGGGATTGGAGGAAAATACACTCCTAGAATATCGTTTAATACTCTCCTCAAGGACGGTTCGAATTGGCAAAGGGCAGATCCCCTAACAGTACAAAAAATCTTTAAGTGGGAAAATGAGGAATGGGCGCACACCAAATCCCTCACTACAATGTGCTCATCCTCCTTATTGTGGAGTTCAGAAATGGCTGCTCCTGTCTGCCTGGTTGAAAGGGAGGAATAATCCGGTGATGATCCTGACTCTTTTGCTTGCACACAACGGACTCCACAGAATCCTGAGAAACTCCTGACATTTCTTTCTCTTTCTTTTAAATACAGGAAGTATGTTTTGAGGTCTCATGACTACGGAAACAGCAATCCGAAAACAAGATAACAAGTAGCTTTGGAATGCCCACATTTCAAACGCGTGATACTGACAACAATATTTTGAAAGCCTTTTATATTGAGAAGGCTAACACTTCAAATCCTTACTATGTACTGAAGCCTAAACTGCCCGTTGACTTCTCTTTTGGCATCCTCTGGGTTCAGGGAAATGATATGCCTATTACCTTAATTAAATGCAGCTATTCAAATTAGCCTCAGACCTCGAACTTGTGATACATTCCGGATGTGACCCTTGATGCTGAGTAAGGTGACAATCTGTGATCTAGAGCATATTAATAAC